>NW_027437189.1:4320939-4920939 GCF_033239565.1 Halichoeres trimaculatus | reverse complement strand
GTTTCTCTTCCTGTTTTGATCCAAAAAACAGACAAAATGTAATTTTTTGACTGAGTTCATCTCGGGCGCTCCATCCTTTGATCCTCTCCATGGTCGTCTTTTCTCACAATTGCGCCGCTCTTTCTCTCTGAACTACCTCGACACATCCTCTCAGATTGTTTTTCTTTTTTTTTTTTTACTAATATCCATATCGGTAAATATCAGTTACCGGCCATAATAACAACAATATTAGTATTGGATATCAGTATCGGACAATATTTTCATATCAGTGCCGTGGTTGTAGGGCATCTGAAAGCTGTTCCCTTTTTAACCATTAAATGAAAAAAAAACATCCCTTTAACATACGAAGTTTTACAAATAACTGCATCAAAGAAGTCATTTAAGTTTGATTCTTTGTGGAAAAACTTGTAAATAATGTTTTATATGAAGCCTAAAATAAACAGATAAAAAACCGTGTACCGTATGAACCCTTTGTCTTTGGCTTTATGATTTGTTTATGAATAAAAAGCATCACACAACAATAACATCAGCTGTGTTTTTCCCCCCACAGCGTGGAGTAAAAATAGCCGCGGTGACGCACAGAGGCAGCAAACGTAGAGACCAGCAGGAGGAGCCGGCCGCCGCCGACAGAACTTCTCCATTAAACCTGCGGTTAAAAATGAATGTCTGCTCTTCTCCATGCTCTCCATGCTCGGAGCACTTTGACTCACTTTCTGCTCTCCTGGTTTCATCTCTTGCTCTGAGTAAAGGCCTCTCTGTGTCTCTCTGTGTGCGCTGTGTAAGTTTACACAAGGCTTATTGCACATGCTCGATGCAGCGAGGAAGAAAGCGAACAAGCGGGGAAAGATCTCGGAGACAAAGTAGGGCAGGACTACAAAACACGATCCTGCTCCTGAGAACATGTTCGATCTCATGTTTTACGTTTCAATCCTGGAAGATTTCACATGTGGAGGGAAGAAAACAACCAGGGAGGCAGAAACAGGAAAACAAATCTGCTCATTTGTTGCAGGAAAAGCATCTTTAGCGGTCAGCAGCTTCACAGTTTACTGAATCTGGGTTACTCCAATTACCTCGCTGCAAAAAATGATGTAACAGATATTTCTTCATGCAGGCCGCTCAAACCAAGTTCAGTGTTTCTAATTGTTTAGTATAAATGATTCAGGATGCACTCCAGCTCGCCCTCCAGGCTCCTGGAGTCTGGCTACAGCGTGAGGAAAACTTCAAAGGGGCTTGTTAATGCTGTGCAGCGACCAAACATGCTGTTTTTCACCTCGAGGTGGAGCTTCAGAGGAAAACAAGTAAAGAAAACTCACCTGAAGGAGCGTCTGAGAGGAGACGGAGGCATCAGGAGCATGTAGGAAGAAGAAGAAGAAGAAGAAATATTAGGAAGGTTTAGGTGAGATAATGTCACATCATCCTCCAGCAGGACAAACTCCCACCTGTCGCTCAGGATCTACATCCTGCTGCAGCTCTAACGCAGATTTAACTCCTGACTGCTACATAACATGTCCCACATGAAGCTTAGTGTCTCCCAGCTCTGACACAAACAGATCAATAACCAGCCCCACATGTGACCCGGCCCTCAGCGGAGAGCGCAGACCGCAGCGCCCGGAGGGACAGCGCTGACCGGAGCGCCCTGACAGATGGTCACTGATCCCGGGGTACGGAGGAGCCAGACTCTGGCCCCGCTGAAAAGAGGGCTTTCTGAATTATTCAACAACAACAAGATGCCAGAGAGGAGGACACCCTACATTTAGAGACTCCATTACTGGAGCAGAGAGGAGGATACACGAGCTATTCAGAGAGACGACGTGAAAAAGAAGTCAGGAAAGCCTGCGGGAATCTAAACTTAAATCTAAAAAATCAAAGTGAGATTTAAGTTGGAAACTGAAAAAGAAGTTAAAACCTTGAAATATTCTGATGCTCACTATTTTCTAAAGTCAAAATGTTGCTCTTTGTTGATTCTGAAACATTTTCATGATTTTTTTTTTATTTTTAATTTCAAAAAGTTTGCCTAGTCTCAGATTTTACAGTATTTTTTTCACAATTTTCTCTTTTTTTCTTCTATTTGTTATTTTTATTTATTTATTATTATTTTTATATATATATTGTTTTTTTTCACAATTTTTTCTATAAAAATATCTTAAAATTTGGCTCAGAATTTTCTTTTTTTTTCATTTATTTGATTTTTTTTTAGCTATAAATAATTATTTAAAATTACCGTTAATCTTAATCTTCAAAAAGCAAAGCTTACACAGGTGATATTTTTATCGTTAATAATAAATTACTTCGCTATTACAGACAAGGTGATTTGAGACTTTCTGAATTTTGTGGCTGCATTCTTTTAATGGCCAGCAGGGGGACACATGACTGGTTTTCAGAAAAAAAAGTCTCAAGCATTTACAGCTACATCGATAATCAACCCCTTTAAGTGTTTTAATTGTCCAATATTGATATCGGTAAATTTTGGTTATCGGCCAAAACAGCAATACTATTATCGGAAATCGGTGTTATCCAAAATTTTCATATCAGTGCATCCCTAAAATAAAGCCAGTGGAAATATATCTAAATAGATTATATTATTGTTACTAAAAATATATAAACCTATACAAAGATATTAACCTCAGCCCTGAAATATGGATGCTGCTGAGTAGGGATGGGTACCAAATCAGGTACTTTTATAGGTACCAACTGAATTCTGTCAAAAGTACTGGGTACCAATTTATGTAAAATCAAAATGTACCATGTTTAGGTTCCTAAATGTATCCTTGTTAGGGATGGGAACCTTTCAAATTTCAAACAATATGGTACCAATGCCCGGTACCTGGCAATCGGTATCGGTACTCAACGGTACCAATTTTCGGTACTTTTGTGTTTATGTGGTAAAAAATATCAATTTGTTTCATAATAAAATGTAAATTCTTTTTAATTTATCATATTTATTCCTGAATATATAACATTACAATGCTGTGTTCATGTCCAGCATGGAAAATTACCTACTCTTCCACTCCCTCACAGTCACAAGGAAATGTTTAGGTACTTAAACATGGTACCTTTTGATTTTACATGAATCGGTACCCCGTACTTTTGACAGAATTTGGTCGGTACCTATAAAAGTACCTAATTTGGTGCCCATCCCTAATCCTTGTGACTGTGAGAGAGTGGAAGAGTAGGCAATTTTCCATGCTGGACATGAACACAACCTAATTGATATTTTTTACCACTTAAACACAAAAAAGTACCAAAAAATTGGTACCGTTGAGTACCAGTACCCGATACAGTACCGGGCATCCGTACCGTATCGTTTCAAATGTGAAAGGTACCCATCCCTACTGCTGAGAAGCTGCTTTTCTGAGGAAAAAGTATCGATATCAGCCGTATTGGTTCTGTGTTTACTTGGTATCAGATCAATACCACACTTTTCAGTATCGCCACTCCAACTGCCACAATGGCTAAATCCCACGGGACACACAATATTGGGCAAGTCACAACAAGCAAAATCTTTAGGATTCAAACCCTGGTGATCATAAAAAGTTAAAAATATTAATAAAAAATGTATCCAACAGTATTGAGTCATTTAGGTGAGAGCTGCAGTGTCTGACCCACAAACAGACGTCAAGTTTCAATCACAACAAACTCAGTGTCCACAGTGTTAAAGCCATAAAGCATCAAAATAAAAACACACATGGACCTGACTCTAGCGTGCCTGAAAATACCTTTAAAAAATGTACCATCAGCGTTTTGTGCTGTGCTGTGAGTGCTGAGCATTTCCTGCAGACAACAGTTGGATAAAGACGTCTTAAAAACACTTAGCTGGACCTGCTCTAATGCTTAAATCGATGCCTGGACCTGGTTAGAGGGATTAATCAAACACTTCCCAGCTGCCCAGGTCTAATCCCGGCCCAGTCACAACAGATGTACGAGGATAAGTGGCAGACTGGAGCCTGGAGGTGAGACGGGAACACGATTACACCCAGAGGGGATCTCTGATAACAGCTGATATAACCATTTAACAAAACATGGATGCAGAAAATATATTTTTCATCTTTTAAAAGCTCAGCAAGTTAAATTCAGGAGCCTCTGACGTCCTGCATGTTTCTCTCAAAGTGTTTGGAGATAAAACCGGCACTCACCCTCTGCTGAATGGTTGCATGTTTGTGCTCCATCTCCCTCTTCTCCATGGCTGAATCAATCACCAGCTGATCCAGCTGATCCGGTCACACGGACAGAAAATATGAAAAACAAGTTCAGGTACATGCCAGGAGGAGAAATTACTCAAACATGTCAACAAGTATTCAGAGAGGCTGACGGCGACGTTCTCCAGAGACGGGGTAGACCTCTGATGTCAGGGTCGGGTCAGGTCAGAGCGTTTCGTCACGCAGCATCGATCCACCCGCGCTGTGACACCCCACTGACCCCGAAATCAGACGATGTGTGTGTGAAAAGAGGAGGCTTTTAATTTCAGAGTGTGCGCAGATTATAAACACGTCAGTCGCCTCGCCTGAACCCACACGCTGGATTACACAACAGCTCCTCATCGATAGTTCAAACCAGGATCAAATCGATTCAGATCGGCACAGCGCTCACCTCAGCAGCCAGCTTCTTCATGTACGGGTCGATCTCATCCAGGAGGTTGTAGCCCTGCTGGAAGAGGGAGTACTGGGCGTGCATGAAGGACAGCATCTGGACCAAACAGAGGAAAAAAAAACAGGTTTGATTTCTGAGAGGACGCAAAAACAAAAACAAAAACAGAGCGTCTGTTTGAGCTGCACGTGCGTCTGTGTGGATTCACTCACAGCGTCCAGGATCTCAAACTTCTTCTTCGCCTGGAGGACGTTGATCTGGAAAAAACAAAGATGTGGTTTCTAAAAGAGGATAAAAGTGTCAGACTTAGATTTTTCTAAAGAGAACAAATAATTTAAACCCTCCAGAAACTGGGATAGCTCCCTCTAGTGGCCATCCTGTGCATTTCTGATCGTCTAATCAGGACAACTTCACACACTGCCTCTGGCTCATCTTCCCATTGTAAACCCTAAATGACATTTTGTGCTACATTTAAGAGGTCACTCATACACGCCGCACATCTCCGACCTTTTCTGCCTCCAGACGCTTTCAATTAAGACTGAAAAGACGTCTGGGAGCGGAGAGAAAGAGGCTGGAATAGAAAGAGGACACAGGCGTGACAGCGATCGCACTGAATCAGCGTCTCTGCTCCTGCAGGCGGCTCGTGTAGGAGGAGACGACTTGTGGGCAAAACAAACGCACGCCGCACATGAAGAGAGGAGTCAGAGATGGGAAGTGTCACACGGGAGGACGAAGAGATGACGCTGCAGGCTAAGAGTCAGTCCTCCAACTGTACAAAACAGATTAATCCTTAAGGTGGGAATAAATACATGAAGCAAGAAATTTTTTTTTATTTGATTCATTTATCTATTTTAAGTTTATTATTTGGGATATTCTGGCAGAGAGACAGGAAATGATGTGGAACCAAAGGCCACAGGTTGGACCACCTGCTCTGTTTGCCCTCATTACAGCTCTACAAATAAATGTAATGTTCTTGTATTTTTTTGTTCGCCGTCTCCTCGCTCCGTTGACTGCTTCTTCTTCCTGTTTTTGACTGTGCATGCTCATGACGTACTTCTTCTGTGGTTTTCACATTTTGCTAACCTGACACTTATGGGCCAGGCCTGGCATTGCAAGCTTCAGAGGCGATCGTTTTCAGTTTTGCCTCTTTGTACGGACAGAGATATTAATGTCAATCGATCAAGGACACCAAACTGGTTTTGTCTTCAGTGATATTTTTACTATTTTTGCTCCTGTGTTGATCCTTTATGTGACCATGTCTGCATTGTTTACATGTGAATTCAGCTAATAGCAGCTTGTAGCATGTCAATGCTAACTGGTGCTAGGCCGGATGTTTACCACAAGGTGAGGAGAAGGAGGTGAGGACGACGTGCTGGTTCTCAGGTGTGAGCTAAGAAGTGACGACATGGACCTGTCCTTCCATCCATCGTTATCAGGAACGTAAGATCTATCTCCAATAAGAGCTAGCTAGCTGTGCTAACCCAGAAACAGAGGGAATACCAGAGGGCAGAGTAGCATCATGCTATTCACAGACATGGCTAACAGAGCTAACACCAGACACCAGGGCCACATTGGAGGAACTTCACCTGCTGTGAGCAGACAGGATCCAGGATTTCTCGGTTGCAAAAACAATGTTTTCTGAAAACTCTGGGACCAAGTGTAGTTTTTGAAAACCTCCAGCTTGATGGTTTCATGTGAACGCCAGGAAATTAAGTCTTTTGTTTACAACCGTCACGTCTGATTCTCTGATTAAAACGCGTCCAAAGTTTTAGGACCCACTCACCTGTAGCACGTAGTCCAGAGCCAGGTGTCTGAAGCACTTGCGCGTGATGCTGAGCGTGCCGGCGGCCTCCTCCACCTCGTGCGGTTTGTTCCTGGGAGCCTGAGCGTTCTTCACCTGTGCGATCTCCATGTCCTCTCGCACCCTGTCGAAGTGCTTCTTCGTCTCCTTAAACTTTCGAACATCCCTGAAAAGAAGAAAAAGAAGATCGTTCAAATCCAGAGTCCTCGAAAATCCACCGTGACTCCACAGGTAACCCACTTTGTCTGCACGGCTCATGATACGTCTGCGACAAAGTGTCTCAGCGGCGAAATGGTTGTACTCTTTAATATTTCAACTCTCCAAAAAGGTTTTTAAAGAGGTTACAGGGGTGAGTCTCCTCTTTAAAAGGTTGTGCACTTTGGCTTTTTGTCTACCTGTGGTGAATAATTCATGAAGCTGAACAGTCAGGTGACTCACTCTTTCACAAAGTTGTGCAACTGCTGCTTCACAGAGCGCTGGGCTTGATCGAACAGGATCTGAAAGACACGGAAACAAGAGACATTAAAGTTAATTAATCATGTGTTTGAAAAGCATTAAGATTTCTGCACATAACACCTGTATGTACCATCGTAAAGGAAGAAGAAATAGTGTGTTTTCAGAAACTGAGAGAGGCCTCCAGTTAAAAAACTATTACAGTACAAAAATCAAAAAGAAACAGATGGGAGAGGCCAGTAAACATTTTGTCCAGATATTGGCCACTTTATTAGGCACACCTGTCCAACTGCTCCTTAATGCAAATTTCTAATCAGCCAATCACATGGCAGCAACTCAATGCATTTAGTCATGTAGACATGTAGACACGGGCAAGACGATCCGCTACAGTTCAAAGCGAGCATCAGAATGGGGAAGAAAGGTGATTTAAGGGACTTTGAACGTGGCATGGTTGTTGGTCTGAGTATTTCAGAAACTGCTGATCTACTGGGATTTTAACCCACAACCATCTCTAGGGTTTACAGAGAATGGTCCCAAAAAGAGAAAATATCCAGTGAGCAGCAGTTCTGTGGGACAAAATGCCTTGTTGATGCCAGAGGTCAGAGGAGAATGGACAGACTGGTTGGAGCTGATAGAAAGGCAACAGTAACTCAAATAACCACTGGTTACAACCGAGGTCTGCAGAAGAGCATCTCTGAACACACAACACGTCCAACCTTGAGGCAGATGGGCTACAGCAGCAGAAGACCACACCGGGTGACCCTCCTGTCAGCAAAGAACAGGAAACTGAGGCTACAATTCACACAGCAACACCAAAACTGGACAATAGAAGATTGGAGAAACGTTGCCTGGTCTGATGAGTCTGGATTTCTGCTCCACATTCAGATGGTAGGGTCAGAATTTGGCCTCAACAACATGAAAGCATGGATCCATCCTGCCTTGTATCAACGGTTCAGGCTGCTGCTGGTGTAATGGTGTGGGGGATATTTTCTTGGCTCACTTTGGGCCCCTTAGTACCAACTGAGCATGGTTTGAAGTCCACAGGAAAAAAAAGACAAAAAGGAAAAAAAAGAAAAAAGGGGGACAAAAAAAATGAAAGAAAACAACGAAAAGAAAGGGGGGGAATAAAAAAAGAGAAAAAGAAGAAAGAGAAAAAACAGAAAAAAGAGAAAAAAGAAAAAAGTGGAAAAGGGAAAAAGGGAAAAAAGAAAGAAAAAGAAAAAAGAAAAAAGAAAGGAAAAGAGATAAAAGAAAAAAGAAAAAAAGAGAAAAAAGAAAAAAAAGAGAAAAAAGAAAAAAGAATAAAGAGAAAAAAGAAAAAAAAAGAGAAAAAAGAAAAAAAAGAAAAAAGAGAAAAAAGAAAAAAGAGAGAAAAGAAAAGAAAAATAAGAAAAATTGGAAAAAAGGGAAAAAAAGAACAAAAAGAAAGAAAAAGAGAAAAAAGAAAAAAAAAGAAAGAAAAAGAGAAAAAAGAAAAAAAAAAGAAAAAAGAGAGAAAAGAAAAGAAAAAAGAAAAATTGGAAAAAAGGGGAAAAAAGAAAAAAAGAGAGTAAAAGGAAAAAAGAAAAAAAAGAGAAAAAAAAGAGAAAAAAGAAGAAAAAACTGAAAAAAGAGAAAAAAGAAAAAAGTGGAAAAAGAGAAAAAGGGAAAAAAGAAAGAAAAAGAAAAAAGAAAGGAAAAGAGAAAAGAATGGAAAAGAGAAAAAAGAAAAAAAAAGAAAAAAATTCCACAGTCTACCTGAGTATTGTTGCTGACCATGTCCATCCCTTTATGAGCACAGTGTACCCATCTTCTGATGGCTACTTCCAGCAGGATAACGCTCCATGTCATAAAGCTGGAATCATCTCAGACTGCTTTCTTCAACATGACAATGAGTTCCCTGTACTCAAATGTCCTCCACAGTCCCCAGATCTCAGTCCAATAGAGCACCTTTGGGATGTGGTGGAACTGGAGATTCTCATCATGGATGTTCAGCCGACAAATCTGCAGCAACTGTGTGATGCTTTCATGTCAATATGGAGCAAACTCTCTGAGGAATGTTTCCAGGATCTTGTTGAATTTATGCCACATGGAGTCTCGATTAGAGGCCAATAAAAAACACTTTTCTGAGCTTATAAATCCATCAAACTCTGTTTTTTCTGTGTTATTCAAAATATTCTGAGGTTTCAGTTCATCAGTGTAGTAGTTTTATGTAGAGATAATGATGCTCTTGAGGATTTGGACTGATAATCTATAAAAAAAAAAAAGCAGCCGAAGAAGATCAGGAAAGATGAGAAAATAGTGGCAGAGAGCTGAAAAATGTTTATTTTTTCGAACAGACAAGACAAAAAAATAAAGTCTCTTCTTTCAACTTTGCCAAATGAAGCCCCAAAATAGAGAAATAACACATTTTTCTGCACATTTGTACTCATGCAAAGAAGAAATAATCAAATGCAGGAAGATTTTTGGAGGGAAAACAACAAAGAGCTTCTTTAAATTCTGTTTTTGGCCAACAGAGGGCGACAGAGCTCATCTTTTCCTCCACATGCAAATCATGCAAATCAGCCTGTGGAGAAATGAACGGTGCAGGAATGTCACCCTGCCTCGAACACACCCGCCTGAACACAATAACACCGCGCCTTTGGTTAGGTGTTTAACATTCGAGAACCCTCCTCCTCTGTTTCACCCTCTGAGCACATCATCTGTGATCACTGCTGCTAAATAGGTCACTCGGGCAGGGAGGGAGGGAGGAGGGAGGAAGCGAGGAGAGGAGAGGAGGGTGACACTGCAGAGGAAACACAGGGTGCACACACAAACTGTCAGAGAACCATGTGCTCTCGCCACAACTGAGCAACGGGATCGGTTAAAGCGTTTGCATCCTCATCCTGCCCGAATAATTGGATCTACGGCTGCATGAGGGGATTGGGAGATTCTGCAGGGCTGTTCAAAACTCAGCTTACGGCTGTTTTAACTCAGGGATTACTGGCACAGAATCACGATGAGTAAGACACTTTTCTTCTGACGCAGTCGTAAGCGTTGAACACTCGCCATAAAAAATAAGTATACATGACTCTGAGCTGACCAGGCCTCAGAATAAAAAACAAGCAGACAGGGAAGCGGTCAGCGTGTACTTTTAGAGCGGCGTGTTTGTCTCAATGGCGGGTTATGGCCTCATTTTACGGCTCTATAAACTCAGAGTCTGAATGAGCGTAAGACAGGATCAACAAGCCGCCCTCACTTCCTGTTTGTTTGTTATGAAACCACAGAGCTGGACCAGAGGCAGATTCATGCCAGCTGAAGCCAGACCTCTCAGAGCTCCCCCTGCTGACCGAGCCAGGCTGTGCAACAGTTTCCTGTTTAAAGTCCACCCAGTCCAGCTTTGTTTGGGCACGTGCGGTGAATCTGTTTTTCTGGCTGCAGTTTAACAACCTCCAAGAAAAGCACAAACCCCACAAACATGCAAAGACTGAAAACAGGATCCACAGCCGTAAACACACGGGTGTAAGATTAGCTCAGAACTGCCATCTTTAAATGCCATCAACAAGTCAACGGGCAAACCTCGGTGTTTGTGAGCCGCTGTGGGGAGAGCGGCCTGCGGCATTCCTGAGCTGCTTTGTGGGAAGTTGACACCCCACTTTGAAGGGACGACATGCAGCAGGTTGTTTCTCTGTGGGGTGTGAAGCAGCGTGAGCAGTTTGACTTTACAGAAACCATGAGAAAACCTGAGAAATACTGTGAAATACCTGAATGTTTTAACATTAAATAAGAAGATTCAGGGTCTCCACTGGTTCATCTGTGGTGTTTTTAATCCCCTAACCAGACAGCAGCTCCACCAACAGGTTACAGTCTACATGAGATTAGGATGAATTCACACATTTACTGTGAGATTAAACTGTAGTTTGAGTTAATTGTAGAAGTAACTTCAGAAAATGAGTGGTCAGTCCTTTGCAGTCCTGACTCACTTCTGTGGAAAGAAGCGTTTACTTTTAGCGATGTCAGCCTGCATCATTCATGGGTTTAATTTTAGCGCATCTTCATATGTACTGAATTGCTGGAATTTTTTTTTGCAAAACTTAAGGTTTTGCAAAAAAAAAAAAAAAAAAAAAAAAAAAAAAAAAAAAAAAGGAACCCAAGCATTACTTTCCCTGGTAATTGCACTTATTACATATTTTAATAAATTATTTAATTTATTTATTTATTTTTAATTAATTTTTTTATATATTTTTTATTTTTGTATTGAGATGTGTTTCATGTTGAAAGGAAAAAAAAAAAAAAAAAAAAAAAAAAGGAACCCAAGCATTACTTTCCCTGGTAATTACACTAATTACATTTTTTAATAAATTATTTAATTTATTTATTTATTTTTAATTATTTTTTTATATATTTTTTTAATTTTTGTATTGAGATGTGTTTCATGTTGAAAGGAAAAAAAAAAAAAACAGAAAAAAGGAAAAAAATCAGAAAAAAGGAAAAACTAATATATATATATATATATATATATATATATATATATATATATATATATATATATATATATATATATATATATATTTAAAAAAACAGGAATTATCAATTACTAAATTACTGAATAAATTATATGCAACTTATAACAGGTCAACCTGATTTAGAAGAAAAAGAAAAAAAACTGTGCAGCAGTCTATAAGACTTTAAAAAGCCACCTGTACCACAAATCCTGCATCCTGTACAGGCAGGGGTGAGACAAACTGAATAAATGCAGAGATGCAAATTCACACACATATATACATAGCAAAATCTAATACACAAGTATTTATGAACTAATTACATTTATGAATGTATTGCCTAAAAGTGAATCTAATAGCTGCCTTTGCTTTTGGAAGCCATGGATTGGTTGCTATAATACAGCTCTGTGTTTCTGTGCTGACTGAAAGGATGTTGTCATGCTAACTCTTTAATGCCAGCTTGAACCATAGGAGGATCCTTTTCCCAGAGGGCTCCTGTGCTGACTCAACAGACTTTCACTCCTCTTTGAATAATGACCCATATTCCTCTTTGTTTGGATTAGAAATCTTTCCTGAACCATCCCGACACTTTAATCTCACGTTTAACCGCTGCGTAAACACACACCACAGAGCTGGAATGTGAAGGACAAAGGAAACTCTGTTGGAGATTTTGAAGAGCTCAGTCAGAGGGTGAGTGATATCTGGCACATCATCAATGAGCTGATATCAGAGCAGAGGAATGAGACGGCTTTAAGATCGCTCACAATGAACTACTGTGAGATTACTAATCTCCCTCTTATTGCAGCGTGTCGGGGCACAAACTGATGTCATGAAACCGATCCAGTCATTATGTTGAGTTTTAAATAAACACCTTTAAAGCTTTTCCGTCAAATCAGAAAGGAAGATGTCGAGCTGGGGCAAGAGGAAGATTTGTTTTAAGACTGTTCAGAAAGTTTGGCAGACGTTTCAGGGAGTCTGTGGGGTGTAGATGTTGGTTTTGACCTATATATGCTCACAAAACTACATTTATCATTAGGGATGGGAATCAAAAACCAGTTCCTGTTGAGAATTGATAAATGTTTCAACCCATCAATACTTAACAATTCCCTTATTGATTCTTTACATTATGCCAGAGCTGCGGGAATTTAGGTTGAATAGTATTCCAGAGCTATCTTAGCTTAGCAGTTAGATAACGTTTCCCAAGAAAACTCTGATTCAGAATTTTCAGCTTCAAGTTTTACTGAACTCAAAAAGAAATGTACATTAATCTCTCACACCACATCACTTTTCAACAAATTCAACATGGTTTAGATCTCCTTATTTACCAAAAACGATATTGACAAAAAAGCGCTAGCTTGGTGCTAATGTATAAGGGAAATTGCACTGATATGCTAGCGGTAAGCATACATTAGTATAACTTTGGCTTCAGAATAGAATTTCAACTTCTGTGAGAAACATATCACAGTTAGTCTTTGTAAAGAAAATACTGAAAGCTCCGAATGTTAAAAAACTCACAGGCAAACTAAAGAAAAGTTACATACAGGCCCATGGCTAGCTTCATAACACTGGCAAGGTTCCAAACAGCTTAGAATAATACTGTAACCACTCCAAGGCACTAGATGGCCCACTTGAGCCAATAATATATTACAAAACAGTACATTGACATCACATAACATTACATTTTTACTAATTTTCATTTATTTATATCCAGATCCAGGGACGAGTTGTTAACCTGTTTTTATTAGGCGCCACCCAATTGTGGCTGCCTGCTTCAGCAGCTTTATCTTCTTTGTCCGTTTCTTGTTTTTTTTTTTTTATCTCTTTTACATCATTTTTGAATTTTGTGTGGATCATTACTTTGTACAGCTTGTACTGTCTTTAGTGATATTTTAACTATTTTTTTCTCCTGTGTTTGTCTGGAGATCCTACATGTAACCATGGCTGCTTTGTTTACATGTGAACTCAGTTGTTAGCAGCCTGTAGCATGCCAATGCTAACTGGTGCAAGGCCTGATGTCTTCCCACAAGGTGAGGAGAAGGAGGTGAGGACGACTTGCTGGTTCTCAGGTGTGAGCTAAGTGTCATTGAATCAATTATGTCAACTTTTAAGGAAAGTTGACATTGTTTGGGAATATCTTTGTTATGACACCTTGACATTTACAAATGCAACCTAACCCACCACTGTCTTTGGAAATGTTGTTTCTAGGCGCCGCCCCATTGTGGGTGCCTGTTGCAGCAGCTCTGTCTCCTTTGTCCGTATGTTGTCATTTTTTCATCTAAATTTCGTCATCTTTGCATTTGGTTATTTTGTTGGTTGTGGACAACAAACTTTTTGTGTCTTCAGTGATATTTTTACTATTTTTACTCCTGTGTTTGTCTGGAGATCCTACATGTAACCATGGCTGCATTTATTGAAATGAGAACTCAGCTGTTAGCAGCCTTCAGCATGTCAATGCTAACTGGTGCAAGGCCGGATGTCTTCCCACAAGGTGAGGAGAAGGAGGTGAGGACGACGTGCTGGTTCTCAGGTGTGAGCTAAGTCCAGGCCTAAGTGTCATTGAATCAATTGTGTCAACTTTTAAGGAAAGTTGACATTGTTTGGGAATATCATTGTTATGACACCTTGACATTTACAAATGCAACCTAACCCACCACTGTCTTTGGAAATGTTGTTTCTAGGCGCCGCCCCATTGTGGGTGCCTGTTGCAACAGCTCTGTCTTCTTTGTACGTTTGTTGTAATTTTTTTATCTCTATTTTGTCATCTTTGTTAGCAGCCTGTAGCATGTCAATGCTAAGTGGTGCTAGGCCTGATGTTTCCCACAAGGTGAGATGAAGGAGGAGAGGACGACCTGTCCTTCCATCCATCGTTATTGGGAACGTAAGATCTATCTCCAATAAGATGGACCAGCTAGCCGTGCTAACCCACCAACAGAGGGAATACCACAGGGCAGAGTAGCATCATGCTATTCACAGACATGGCTAACAGAGCTAACACCAGACACCAACGCCACATTGGAAGAGCTTCACCTGCTGTGAGCAGACAGGATCCAGGAGACAGAGACTGAACAGACTGCTGAAGAAGCTCAGTCCTGGACCCTGTGGAGGTGGAGACTGGCTGAACTGGACAATGATGGACAAGCTGTCAGCATCTATTTTCTTATTTCTATACACTTTCTTACTTTTGTTTTCTTGATTGCTGCTGTGACTCCTCCTGAATTTCCCCTCAGGGATAAATAAATCATTTTCTATTCTATTCTATTCTATATGAAAGAAGAAATCAGGGGTCATGAAGCACAGACACAAACTGCAGTTTTTGTCCGTCTGCGTCCCTGTCCATCTCCTACGCTCCATTTGAAGACACATTTCCACATATTTCACCTTTTCAAACAAAGGATTCAGTTACAGTCTGAGAGGAATGGGAACAACTGCAGATGCAGACAGAAGAAAAAAACTTCCTGCTTTGTTTTCCAGTTTCCAAATATAACTGAGAGACACCAGCGTTAGCATACCACAGGGGAATACAGTCATTCAGCATGCACACAGACACAGCCTCTATTATTACGCCCTTTCTTTCATTTAATATGACTGTTGTCACCTCTGGAGCAGATTCACCATTTTTCTTCTTGTATCTGTTGCATTATTTCTCTAATTTTTGTGATTTCTTTTGATAATGAAGTCCACATTCATGTTTCTAATCTTCCTATAGTCTGGATGTTTTGGGTGCATGAGGAGAGAAACATCAAAAAATCATGATGCATGCATTTAACCGTAAACGATATGTGTTTATGACCTAAATCCACGTCTCCTCTCTCCATACTGTGAGCTCCATCCGTCCTTTATGTGAACGCCGCTCTGACTTCTTTAAGACTTGGCAGCGGAGCCGTTCGTCTCTCTTTCAGCCTCCTCTCCTCATTTCTAATGGATGCTGCGAGAGTCAAACGCGAGTCAATAATTGATGGAGTATTCATATGGAGTTTCATGCCTGAATTAAACACAGAGTGTTAAAAACCTTGGCCTGATTCTGTTCGTGCTCCAGCTCGGCTTTAAGAGAGACGTGTTGTGAAATCTTTGGAAAAAGGGAAAGACTCAACTTGGCGTGTGTTTGACGTTCACACAAACACAGTCTGCTTGTTCCGCTGTGCGCTGGTACCGGACCGGCAAAGAGAGCCAGGACACCAGGAAATGGAGGGAAGCGAGCGCCAAGAGTCTTTTCTACTTTTCTACTTTTCTTGGATGTGAGCGCTCGCTTGTCTGAGTTCCCGTCCGTGTGTTCGCTCAAACACATGTGGAGCCGTCTGTGTTTGTGTTTTCAGAGCTGACTGATAGGTTGTTATTCAGAGTGATACCAGAAAGTGATTTAAGAGGAGAAGAATCCACAGATATGAGCTCGAGAGGACGGATGGAGTTCACGTTTGGCCTTCAGGGGAAACAGACTTCACTTATAGTTCAGCAGCTTCAGTTTAGCATGTGGCTAAAGTTAGCAGAGCTAGCACCACAGGTCTTCAGTCCTCCCTGCAGGTTAACGTCCACACGTCTGAGCTTTCTA
Source organism: Halichoeres trimaculatus (assembly GCF_033239565.1). Lineage (NCBI taxonomy): Eukaryota > Metazoa > Chordata > Actinopteri > Labriformes > Labridae > Halichoeres > Halichoeres trimaculatus. Next base: position 4,905,095 of record NW_027437189.1, on the reverse strand, counting down.
CACACCTCTCCAGTCGACTGGTTAGGGAAAGAGAAATTCTTTTAATTTTCCTCCTCCTGCTCCTCCTTTTTCTCCTCTCTGCTCCTCTTTCTTCTCCTCTCTGCTCCTCAGACAGAGCGCTGACTTCCTGTCTGAGCTCTGACCTGCTGGGTTCATCAAAACAAAGATTACACAACCAGAAAAAACTGAGCGATGGATCAAAACTACCAAAATAAAAGCCTGGGACCTCCATCTCCTTCCTCCCCCTGCTCCTGTTTCCTTTTCTCCTTGGATCAAAGTACCAAAATAAAAGCCACGGACCTTTATCCTCTTCTTCCTCTTTCTGCTTCTACTGCTTCTATTTCTCCTGTTTCTCCTTCACTTGCTTAACCTCCACCTTCTCCTTCTCCTCCTTCTCCTTCTGCCATTTCCTTTTCTTCTTGAATAAAATTACCAAAATAAAAGTATTGTATCTCCATCTTTTTGTCCTTCTCCTCCTTTTTCTGCTGTTTTGTTTCCCGTTTTCCTCTCATCCCTCTTCTCCCTCTCTTTTTTGTCCTTCTGCTCCTTCACCTGCTTCTCCTTCTCCCTCTTCTGCTTTCTATATCTCCTTCTTCTATTTCTACCTCTCATCCTTCTTCTTCTTCTTCTCCTGCTTCCTTTCCTCCTTCCCCTGCTTCTCCTTAACTTGCCTCCTCTTTCTCCTTCTACTGTTTCTCCTTCTCATGTTTCCTTTTCTCCTTCTATGACCTCTCCTACCGCTCCTGCATCGGATTTGCCTTTGCATACGCCTTTTGTCCTCACCTCCTTCTCCTGCTTCCTTTTCTCCTTCCCCTGCTTCTCTACCGGCTTCTTTTTCTCCTACTCCTCCTTTTATCTCTTCCTTCCACAGTGTCTCCTTCTCCCTCTCCCTCTCCTGTCCTCCTCCTTCTTCTCCAGTGTCTCCCTTAACTGCTCCCTCTTCTCCTGCTTCCTTTTCTCAGTCCCCCTGCTTCTCCCCTTTCCCCTGCAAACTGCTCCTTCTGCCTCTCCTGCTTCCTTTTTTCCTTCTTCCTTGTATCCTACTACTCCTGCTTCTCTTTCTCCTGCTTTCTTTTCACTCCTTCGCCTGCTTCTCCTCCTTCGTCTACTGTTTCTCCTTCTTCCTGTCATGCTTCCTTTTCTCTTTCTCCTGCTTCCTTTCTCCTTCTCATGCTTCCTTTTCTCTTTCTCCTGCTTCCTTTCTCCATCTCATGCTTCCTTTTCTCTTTCTCCTGCTTCCTTTCTCCTTCTCATGCTTCCTTTTCTCTTTCTCCTGCTTCCTTTCTCCTTCTCATGCTTCCTTTTCTCTTTCTCCTGCTTCCTTTCTCCCTCTAATGCTTCTTTTTCTCTTTCTCCTGCTTCGTTTCTCCTTCTCATGCTTCCTTTTCTCTTTCTCCTGCTTCCTTTCTCCTTCTCATGCTTCTTTTTCTCTTTCTCCTGCTTCCTTTCTCCTTCTCATGCTTCCTTTTCTCTTTCTCCTGCTTCCTTTCTCCTTCTCATGCTTCCTTTTCTCTTTCTCCTGCTTCCTTTCTCCCTCTAATGCTTCCTTTTCTCTTTCTCCCGCTTCCTTTCTCCTTCTCATGCTTCCTTTTCTCTTTCTCCTGCTTCCTTCTTCCCTCTAATGCTTCCTTGTCTCTTTCTCCTGCTTCCTTTCTCCTTCTCATGCTTCCTTTTCTCTTTCTCCTGCTTCCTTTCTCCTTCTCATGCTTCCTTTTCTCTTTCTCCTGCTTCCTTTCTCCTTCTCATGCTTCCTTTTCTCTTTCTCCCGCTTCCTTTCTCCTTCTCATGCTTCCTTTTCTCTTTCTCCTGCTTCCTCTCTCCCTCTAATGCTTCCTTGTCTCTTTCTCCTGCTTCCTTTCTCCTTCTCATGCTTCCTTTTCTCTTTCTCCTGCTTCCTTTCTCCTTCTCATGCTTCCTTTCTCCTTCTCATGCTTCCTTTCTCCCTCTCATGCTCCCTTATCTTTTTCTCCTACTTCCATTTCTCCTTCTTCTGCTTCCTTTTTTCTCCTTTACCTGCTTCTCCTCTTTTCGCTTCTACTGATTTTCTTCTCCCTCTCATGCCTCCTTTTTTCCTTATCCTGCTTTTTTTTCTCCCTCCCCTGCTTCCTTTTCGCCTCCTTTTTGTCTCCTACTACTCTAGCTTTGCCTTCTCCTGCTTCCTTTTTTCTCCTGCCTCTGCTTCTCCTTCTCCTCCTTCTTCTGTCTTCTTCTCCCTTTCATGCTTCCTTTTTCCGTTTCTTCTGCCTTCTATTTTCTGTCCTCCACTTCTCCTTTTTTCTCCTTTAAACTGCTCTTTCTCCCTCCCCTGCTTCCTTTTCTCCTTCTTCCTTGTCTCCTACCACTCTAGCTTCCCCTTCTCTTTCTTCCTTGTGTCCTGCTACTTCTGCTTCTCCTTTTCCTGCTTCCTTCCTTCTTCCTTCTTCTTCTTCTGTTCCTCCTTTCCCCTCTCATGCTTCCTTTTCTCTCTCTCTTGCTTCCTTATTTCCTTCCCATGCTTCCTTTTCTCCTTCTTCTGCATCTCTCACTACTCCTACTTCTCCTTTTCCTTCTTCTCCTCCTTCCTCTCCTTCTCCTGCTTCTCCTTCCCATCACATGATAATGGAGCTGGTTGTAGATGAACCTAAAGATAATCAAACCTAAGTTTCCTGCGCTGTGAGGTTTCCTGAAGGTCAGGATGAAGTCTGTGCGACCTTGAGAAGTTTCTGGTTCAGAGGATGAGGACTGCCTGACCCTCTGGTCTCACTCTTTCAGCTCTTGTTGAGGTTTTAAGGATCTTTGGATGGACGTTAGATGTGAGAGCAGATACCAGGGTTAGTGTGTGTTATTTCGTATTCCTGAGTGTGTGCGGCGGGCTGAGCAGTGGCAGCTGTACGGCGCAGCGCGCACACAGAGGGACGTCCGTCACGAGTGGCAGATATAACCATCATCATGTCTTATTCATGGCGGCGCTGCTGCGGTCCCTGAGCTACAGGAGCGCTGCTCACTCTAATGCACAGCGTGTCCTCTCTGATTTAAACACCGACATGTAAAAGATGTCAACAGAGAATGTTCTGGAGTCAGCTAAAAGTGTTTCATGGAAGTGAATCACGAGGCTCTTCATGCTGCTGCTTCAAAATTAAATCTGATCTCAGGAGATTTTCTCTCATCGCTTCAGTCTCGCACTTCTCCCCCCTCCTCCTCCTCCTCCTCCTCCTCTTCCTCTTCACATCGTCGGCGAGCTTTAACATGAATGTCACAAAGAAAACCTTTGAGAGCCAATCAAACTCATGTCCGGTCACGGTCTTGGCTCTAATGGATGGAGGGGGAAAGAGGAGGCTGCAGCTGAGCTTCCAGGAGATGAGGCCAGCTGGTCTGAGGCCAGAGAGCGCTCCCTAACGCTCGCTGACATGTGACATATTGAGGCTGACAAACAGAGAATCTGTCAGTCTGACGGACACACCAAGACGCCCTGAAACCCTGACGCTCTGAGCTGAAACAAGCAGGAAGAAACATTTCCATCCACAGAAAAATCAGTTTTGATATTTTGATCTACACGCTAACTGAGACTCATCTAATACTTAGTGGAGAAGCCTTTGTTTGCAATGACAGCTTCCAGAAGCTTCTTGTATGTTTGAACTAATGGCCCACACTGCTCAGGTGTGATTTTGGCCCATTCCTCTGCACAGATTGTCTTTAAATCTGGAATATTCTTTGGTGCAGATTGATTTTCTTTGAGAGTCAACTTTGCCGTGTGCTTTGGATGGTTGTCCTGCTGGAAGGTCCAGCCACGTCTCATCTTCATCATCCTGGTGGATGGCAGCAGATTCAGATCAAGAATTTCCCCATACATGGCTCCATTCATTGCTCCGTCAGTTATATGAAGTTTGCCAACACCATGAGATGAGAAACAACCCCATGCCATGATGCTTCCACCTCCAAACTTCACTGTTGGTGTAGTGTTTTTTGGCTGATGTGCAGAGCCATTTCTCCTCCAAACATGGTCTGTAGTATGACAGCCCAAAAGTTCAGTTTTGGTCTCATCTGACCAGACAACATTCTCCCAGTATTCTACAGGCTTGTCAAGATGTTGTTCAGCAAACTTTAAACCAGCTTCAACATGCCTTTTCTTGAGGAATGGAGTCTTGCGGGCTGAGCGTCCATAGAGGCCATGGCAGTGGAGTGCATTGCCTGTTGTTTTCTCTGTAACAATTATACCTGCTGCCTCCAAGTCTTTCTGGAGCACTTTCAGGGTGGTCCTTGGCTCGTTGAGTACTCTTCTGACTATCTTTCTGACTCCCTGGTCAGAAATCTTCAAGGAGCTCCTGTGTGTGGCCTGTTGGTGGTAAGGTGGTGCTTCTTCCACTTGTGAATAATGGTCCCAACGGTGCTGACTGGAATATTCAGGTGCTTTGATATAAGTCTGTAACCAGTTCCATTCTGATGCTGAGCAACAATCAGGTTGTGAATGTCTTCAGAGAGCTCTTTGCCTTTACCCATCATGAGGTGTGTCATATTTAACTGCTTGGTGAAAAAAACACATTTTTTTTAGGACCATCAATTTGCTCTAGCCCAGCTGATGTTGGTTTGCACTAATTGGAAGTTCAAGTAATAATTACTGACAGATTTCAGGTGGTATGGTGCATTTCCTTGCCAAAGTATACAGCCTTTCCATGGTGTGTTCAATACTTTTTTCCTGTGTTATCGTACTTAATTCACCATAATCATTATTTATGGACCTGAACGTTGTGATTTCTTTTCATGTGTGGATTATTTGAGCTAATACCAATGTCTGGTAGAAATTTAGTTTGAATTGCAGCTTTGGAAATAAATGTAATGAGAAAAAAGTTGACGCTTTCAATACTTATATCCCCCACTGTATTTGCTCCTCTTTTACCTCCGTTTTGGTCTCCACCTCCTTGTAATTGTGATATTCAGCTACTTAATAATCCACTGTTTTAATCTCATTAAAGATGTGTTAATCTAAAATTAACGACAACACTGTCAGAATTATCTGTTTGCTTAATTTAAGCTAATTTTTTATACGCAGCCCTGGTTTGATTTGACCGCCAGGCGCCCCATGTACGACAGCTTGATGCGTTGTGTTTGTTTACTACACCCAGTTTATCCACACAGGATTCAGCCTCCATCCCCCACACACACATCCTACAGTATACATACTGTACACACATACACACACACACACATCTCCTGGCCATATGTTAACACACTGTGACATGTCAAGGTTAGCACTGTCTAAAGGCTAAAGCTAATCCACGGCTGGCTGAGCGACCCCGACCATTAACCCTCCATCTGTAACCCTGACCCCTCTCTGCCTATAGACTCTGAGTGCACGTGTGTGTGAATGTGTGTGTGTGTGTGTGTGTGTGTGAGGGGACACATCTTTGTTGCAGCTTCAGAGAGGAATGCAATCGACACACATGCTCAGCACGTTACGGCTTTATTAAACACACATCGGGTCCAAGCTAATGGGCTTCAAAGGGTCTCTGAGGACCAGGATGGGGGGCAGGGGGGGCATGGGGGGCCGGGGTCTTCAAGAAGAACAGAATCTCCTCTGCTGATGCCAAACAGCTCATTCTGATTTCCACTTTTCAGTTTTCATCCTTGTTTCTGTTTCTGTCCTTTGAGCGACCTCCTCAGACGCACTGCAGCTCTGACTGACACGTCCTGCTACTTCTCCCTTTCCTGCTTCCTTGTCTCCTTCTTCCTTGTCTCCTACTGCTACTGCTTTTCTTTCTCTTCCCCTGCTTTTCCACCTTCTCCTTTGACTGCTCTTTTTCTCTTGCCTGCTTCCTTTTCTCCTTCTTCCTTGTCTCCTCCTACTCCTGCTGATCCCTTTACTCCTTCCCCCAGTTCTTCTCCTTCTCCTTTAACTGCTCTTTCTTTGTCTCCCCTTTCCTTTTCTTCCCCTACTGCTTCCTTTTCTCTCTCTCCTGCTTCCTTTTTTTCCACCTTCCTTGTCTCCTACTACTCCTGCTTCTCCTTCTCCTGCTTCCTTTTCTCCTTCACCACTTCTTCTTCTCATATGACTGCTTTTTCCCCCTCTCCTGCTTCCTTTTCTCCCTTTCCTGTTTCCTTTTCTCCCTCTCCTGTTTCCTTTTCTACCCTCCTGCTTCCCGTCCTCCCTTTTATGCTTCCTTTTTTCCACCTTCCTTGTCTCCTACTACTCCAGCTTCCTTTTCGCCTTCACCACTTCTCCTTCTCCTCCTTTAACCACTCCTTTTCTCCTTCCTCTGCTTCCTTTTCTTCTTCTACTGTTTCCTTTAATTTCTTTCCTTCTTCCATTCCTCCTTCTTCCTTGTCTCCTACCTCTCCTGCTTCTCCCCCCTTCTTCTTCTCCTCCTTCCTCATCTACTGTTTCTCCTTCTCCCTCTCCTGCTTCCTTTACGTTCTTCTACTGCTTCCTTTCTTCCCTTTCCTACTTCCTTTACTCCTTCTTCCTTGTCTTCTACTACTCCTGCTTCCTTTTCTCCTTCACCACTTCTCCTGCTTCTCCTTCAACCGCTCTTTTTCTCTCTCCTGCTTCCTTTTCTCCTTCTTCCTTGTCTCCATCTACTTCTGCTTTTCCTCCTTCCTCTTCTACTACTCCCTACTCCTACTCCCTGTCGTGCTTCCTTTTCTCCCTCTCCTGCTTCCTTTCCTCCTTCTCCTATCTCTCCTTCTACTCCTGCTTCTCTGTCACACCCTTCTTCTCCTCCTCCTTCCTCACCTTCTCCTGCTTTTCCCTCCCATCACATGATAATGGATCTCTGGTCCCTCGCTCTTTCAGACGTGCTGCGGCTCTGACTGACAGGTACGGGACTGACAGCTACACGGTGATGAACAAAAAGATGAAATCATGTGTGAGGAAGAAAACGTCCACTGGGGACGCCTTCAAACGCAGCTTGACCTCCACGTGGTTCTTGTGGGAATAACGGAGGCTCGCGAGGACAATAAATGCAGCTTAATGTTTCATCTAACGACAGGATGAAATCCCCGTCTCTCTCTCTCTGCTGTGTGAGGGGCGCGTGAGGACAGTCTGAAACTCTTACCATGTGGTAGTTGATGATTTCCTGAAGGCTTTCACCGCACTTCTCCAGGCACTCCTGGAACAAAGAGGAAATATCACAAAAGAGTTTCAGCACATTTTTCAAATCAAATACAACTTTTTTTACAACACAAAACAAAAATAAATGAAAGCCAGTTTGGCAGTTAACAAAAAACAAAATGTGAGACATATTTCACCAAGTTTCTCATGCTTTAAAGCTGATTGGAGTATCTAACAGTGATACTCCAATTTTTTGAGAAAGTGGTGTCACAGCAGGCCATCCAAAGCGTGCCGTCTCATTACCAGAGTCAGCACAATGAGACACAGAGAGCTCTGCTAAGACTTTTGTGACTTTTTGGTTAATTTTAAGTGGTCGACAGCCCTTTAACGCCCCCGCTATTGTTAAAAACTGGCTAAACGAAACAGACTTTAGGGTTGAAGCATGCTTGGGCATGGTACAGATAAATCGAGATGGATTATTGGGTTTTTCAACCACACAGTTGTTAAATCCTGGTAGAAATAAATTCCAGGAACCGCATAGTTCCTGTAGAGACCTGGTTGGATTGCGTAAATCAGGCTAGTGATGTTAGAAGTAGGGATCAGTACCGATCCAGGTATCGAGTATCGGTGGATTAGTGCCCCTCAAGCTGGATTGGTATTGGTGGGAATGGGCCGACCCATGGTGCTGATCCAGGCAAACAGCTTTCTCCCTTTTCTATTTTACCGGTGCTCTTGGATACTTAATTTGGAATGCTGAATTATCAGTCCACAAGGTAAAATATTTTACAGTTGAAAATTAATTTCTGCACATTTTGAAACTTTGTTTTTACCAAACTTCTGGTAAACATTTGAATATTTTATAATTAAATATTAACTTCAGTATTCCATCTATTTATTTTGTGCCTTTTACCTAAAACATTACCAGTCTTATCCCTCAGTAGGGCATGCAGGTTATTATCAAACATGGTATCACATCAGTATCGGTCGATACCCAAAGCCCAGGTATCAGTATCAGTATCAGAACCAGAAAAGTTGGATCAGTGCATCCCTTGTTAGGGGACAAAAAATAAAGGTAGTTGCAAAACACTACCAGACCAGTAGGGGGCAGTAAGACAACAACAAAGGCCTTAATCCTGTGTTATTTCACAGATAGTTGAAGCCATTTCAAAAAGCCTAAAATAGCTTAAATCTGTGAAACACTGGACAAATCTGTCGTGAAAAGCTTGGGGACAGAGCATCCTTCTCAAACAGCTTTAGATCACCATTAAATCCTGATCCTGATAAACTAGGATGTGTTCCTGAGAACTTCTTCTGTGTTTGAACCCCTGCTGTAAACTGGATATCCACTGACACGTTCAGCTGAAGGTCTCCAGTTTACAGGGTCACTCTTTAAACTGGAACACCGAGAGCTGACAGAGACATTCACACTAACAGGCTCTAAGAAGACCATTGGTTAGGAGGTACTAAACCAAGACCATCACAGCTGGGGGTCATCTGATTGTTGATCGAGGGAGGGGGAAATAAAGAAATAAAAACACTGTAGCTGCTCCACCAATCAGAAACAATCAGTGTGCAGGCTCCGCCCCCAAAAGTTCCCTGACATCTGGAAAGTACTACTCAGGCAGCGCTGTTTTCAAGGGTTAATTTAGTTCCTGGAACTAAATTTAGATGCTAGTTCTGGCGGTTGAAAAGAACCTTAGCTTACGAGTCGGACTTGACTTTGTGCTGTTTCTCCCTGCAGCTCAAAAATGCTGGAATATCCCTTTAAGTCTCTGCATCATCATAGTATGACTCTACTAGGTATTTCCTTTACTTTTCATCTAAAAATAGTGTCTTTAAAGTTGCATTTTACCATTTTCTTCTCCTTTTTCTTGCTCGCTATTCATGCTAATGAGACAATGTCCGTTGGATAAAGTATTAAGACAGGCCTCGGTCAAAAAGCCTGCTTAAATTTAAGACCTTAAAAAAAGTTAAAATGTTAAAAAAGGTTTAACAAAAAAGTCTTTTTCAGTTGTAGAACCTCAAATTTTAAAGATCTCTGACAAAATGAAGAATTCACAGGAAGAAATCCAACAAAACATCCCTCTGTGCCTCAGTATTATTAACAAACTCTCCCAGAACTGCTGCTGTCATTTCTTATGAGAGCAAAAAAAAGCTCATAAAATCATGAAAATACAACCATCAATTATTTCCGTCAAAGTTTGGTGCGTTTCTGTCCTTTCCTGGATTCTTTCCTCTGAACTTTGCCCGCGCAGAGGAACTTTAATTGCGGGGTTAATCCTATTCTTCTGTTTTTTACAATGGAAACTACTAAAACGAACAAGACTTTAATAAGAAACACACAATTAGTCATACGGCCGGGGCCAAGAAGGCTTTTAATAGAGCTCAGTGTCAGCAGCAGTGAAAACAGTCAGAGAGGTTTGTGCTGCGAGCAGAGCCAGAGGAAAGTTTCCAGACGTGCAGTGATGCTGGTTCACTGATCCGTTAGTCACCAGGTTTACTCACACACCCAGAAACACACCTCTGCCCACCAACTCAAGGAGGAACTCAGTGTCACCTCACATTATGACACAAAAACAGAGATTTAGGCCTCACCGAAATCATCTCGTCCTTCTTGCACTGCTGGGACAGATCCCGGATCCCGTTCACGAAGAGCTTGTTGGCGCTGATGTACGCCTTCCCCGCCTCGATCATCCCGCTGCATAGCTTCACCAGCTGTGAGGAAAGAAGGACGATGAGAGGGCGATTAATGAGGGTATCACTTTCACCACACATTAAGAGAAGCTGTTATTTTTCAATGAAGCTCCTCCGACGTCTTTACAGCGTCTAATTACAGGGTTCAGGCCGAGCAGCATGAGGGAATTCAGACACACGGCTTTAGTGCGTCTGAAAAATGAGTTTAGATAGTTTCTCTTCTTCATATGGAAGGTATGATGATATCCCTCATGCCGGTTTCACCTCCACTGTCAAGATTTCATCCCTTTCTGACCCTCTTAGAGGTACCACAGTTGATACCATGTATTATTTCCTCTGCTTGGTCACATGACCAGCTGCACGGAACTCCTAATCAGTGTGTGACATCATCACCAACTGCTGCTGATCTGCGAGAAGTGAAATCTAAAAATTTTTTACAAACAACTCCTTGTAGAGGCCACAATTTTGACCAAATCTTTCTAAAAACAAAATATTCTTGTAGTAAATTTTGTCAGTAATCCATCCATGTCATTGTTAAAGCTGTGCGACTTTTACTTTTTTGCCCAGAGGCCCAAATGCAGCAGCCTGTGTGGAGCAGTTTCTTCTGCTCCCATTCATTCTAATAGGGGGCTCTAATGAAAGGGCTTCTTTGGGGTTCAGCGACTTTAAGGGCTTGTCATTTGAAAACCAGGTCTGACATGCCAAAATCCTGCACAAAATTTGTAAAGCAGGGTCCAATCTGTCATCTCACCGATTTTCAAGCCGATACCACTTATGGTTTCAGAGGAGATCATTTTTTTAGACAGGGCAAAAATGTGGAAAAGTCTTAATTGCCGACTTCATGTGTAAGATAGGGCTTTTGGGCCCCGATGGTAACTTTTGCGTCTCAATGAGATGTACGTTTTCGACATTCTTACTGCCCATGAGAAATGATGGGATGTTGGGGGTCAAGTTTGGAGTTTTTAACATTTTCAAATTAGGGTTTTCGCGTAGAAGTGAGGATGAGAAAGTAACAAACAAATAATAATAGGGTCCTCGCACTGTAGGAGAAGACCCTAATAATGATTCCCACGGGCCAATCAGCAATCAGCATGACATGCTACAGAAACTTTAAAGTTAATGGTAGCTCTTCTGAAAACTGAATATTGTAGCTAGCATTCTCTTCGTTTCTTCCTAAAAGTTCTTAAAGGGAATTTTTTTTGATTCATTCTTACAATAATTCACCAATTATTTAAGAAAGAAGAGCTGTAAGCATTCACACGCAGATTTTTTTTCTCAACTTTCTCTTTTTTTGGTGAAAATTGAAAAGTAAAAGGCTAAACCTGTGAATATCTGACAAAAATATGCTATAAAACTCTTAAGTCTCAAAAACTGCATAGACTTACATTAAATGCCTTGTTTTACAAGGGGATTAATGAAGGTACTGTAAAATCTCACCATCGTTGCTAGGCACCGCCCTGTTGGTTGTGGCTGCCTGTTGCAGCAGCTTTGTCTTCTTTGTCTGTTTCTTGTAATTTTTTCGACACTTTTTCATCATCTTCGTATTTGGAGTGGGTCATTACTTTGTATGGCTCATTTGTTGGTCGTGGATACCAAACTGTTTTTGTCTTATTTTTACTATTTTTGCTCCTGTGTTTGTCTGGAGATCCTACATGTAACCATGACCGCATTGTTTACATGTGAAATCAGCTGTTAGCAGCCTGTAGCATGTCAATGCTAACTGGTGCAAGGCCTGATGTTTCCCACATGGTGAGGAGAAGGAGGTGAGGATGTCGTGCTGGTTCTCAGGTGTGAGCTAAGAAGTGACAACATCAACCTGTCTCCAATAAGATGGACGAGCTAGCTGTGCTAACCCAGCAACAGAGGGATTACCAGAGGGCAGAGTAGCATCATGCTATTCACAGACATGGCTAACAGAGCTAACACCAGACACCAACACCTCACTGGAAGAACTAACTGCAACTATGACGACTTCACATCATGTTTCAACCACAACAATCAAACTTATTAAAGCTTTAAAGCACAAACCACATGAAGACAGAGCTGTGTGTCCCACAGCTGGGTGTTGGTTGTCGAGTTATCACCTGTGGGAAGCTAAAGAAGTGGTCGCGTGCACAGGTGCTGCCCATATGTTAGCCCCTGATGTTAGCATCACGCTCCAGACACATGGAGATGTTTGAGAGGGTTAACGCCAACCACCACACAGATGAGTCAGCATGAGTGGGTTTTCTTTATTGGGTCACTTTGGTTTGGCCATGTAGACACAGATATACAGTGATCATGCTACATGCTGCATTTTTAGATTTTGACTTTCTCTTTCTTTTGAAGCATGATTAGAAAATGTTGCCTTTTAGGAGCTGTACCTTTCTGGAGAAATTTCTGTATTTTCCACAAGAAGTTTGTCTTCCAGCAACATTGCATATAAGAAATCATCATACACTGCAAAAAACTGAAATCTTGGAGGTCTTTTGGTCTTATTTTCAGTAGAAAATTCACCTTACTAGTCCAGAAAAATGTCTTATTTCAAGTTATTTAAAGACAAATTTTTTGGTTTATATTTTTTTGTACTTGTTACAAGCAATTCAGACCTGATTTTAGTCTTTAAACAACTTGAAACAAGACATTTTTCTGGACTGATCAGTTGAATGTGGCTCATACCAAGTGTAATAAGACAATTTTAACTTAAAATAAGACAAAAACACTTGGTAAGATTTCAGTTTCTGCGGTGTATATTTCCTCTGCCTGGAGTCTGAACCTCACCACAGGTTTCCAGCGCCGATAGCAGGGAAGTAAAAGTGTCTCTCCTGACTCTGACTAATCCTGGCTCTCCCCGTTACTCAGTGTCAGGAGGAGCAGATGGAGCAGTGACACGAGCATTACTGTCGAAGCATCTGGACACCTCATTACGAGAAACTGGATGTGATGCGGTCTAATGTTGCCACGTCACGTTCCAGCCAACCCGTGCTGAACTGTTGTCCAGGCCTGAGAAACATCCCTGACCGAGCGCCACCAGAGGAGGCTCGCAGCGTTCGCACTTTGGGATAACGCTGTGCAGAGTATTTATGACGCTGGAGGGAGAGCAGCTGAGGGAAATGAGCACGCTGTGTTTAATGTCGACTGAAACGGGATACCCTGTGACAGAAAGTGGAGAACAACATACCAACATTCCTCAGTTTTAATCCAGGGTTACTCCAGCGACAGCCTGTCCAAGTCTGCTTCCCAGAAATGAAATACAACCTGAGAGTTCCTCTAAATCATTTCAAGACCTGATAATTCAAGTCCTGGAGACTGAACGTACCGAACACGTCCAACACTGGCTGCCGGTTCTGGAAAAGGAGACTGAAGCTTCGAGCCCGGGGGTTGTGTGATACATCACACATGTGGGAAATAACGAGAGGTTACAAATAGACATCTCTGAAGATTTCATGCTGTGGGAAGCTATTTTGAGTGTTTCGATCAAGAACCACAGTCTGGTATAAGTCATAACAGGATCTCCACCATCTAAACCCCGTAATTACACTCATTAACCACAACCATCCTCACCATCCTCTCAGATATTACACTGATATAATCCCAAATCTTAGATCTACTGTTCCCTTGCACCTGGGAATGTCCCAAAATCACAACTTCTAGTACAACTCTCGTGGGAAACACAACAAATGTAAAATTTGTCAGCATATTTCTTGATATTTCTAGAATATACATGAAAACATGACTTCTTCTCTACATCGAAATGGATCGCAGAGATGTTAAAATAAATACGGTTCTGTAAAACTATTCATGTCCTGAGTAGCAATATTGTTTGAACAGAAATTTAAAAACTGATGAGCCAACCCGTCCAACGGTAAAAACATAACTTGAGTGTGAGTATGTTGCTAGTGTTAGCAGAGCTTTGCTGGCTACAAACCACTCTGATTGAGTTCTAATAAATCGTTTCAACCAAACACAGATTACACACAATTTAACTTCCATTTACTGGATCATATTACTGACAAACCACACTACACTGCGCCAGCTGTCATCTGTGCTTGTTTACATCCGGGTTGTAGAGCACTAAAGAATAATGACAGTGGCTATTAATTGGGGCAACAGCACCAATTAGTGGCTGGTAGGACACAGCATATCAGCAACTAGTTGAATCTACCAGCAGTTCTTAACATTTATTGTAAATACAGAAACATAACCTGCTGCAGCTGGGACTTCTGTTAGATTAGCTTTTAACTAGCATTTAGGTATCATGTATGAGCGGTAGTGTAAACAGCCCACATAATGTGATAATTAATGACAAAACCTGTACTTAGTAGAGCTTGTGAATGTAAAATCCTGACCTAAAATGAGCTGTTTGGAATTTGGGGGTTTGCCGACGTCAGCAATTCCCTTTTTTGACCAATCAGGAGCAAGTCTGACTTGATTGGTCCACAGCCATCACTGCCATCACTGCTCTGTTTTTGGCTGTAAACAGCCACATAGTTCCATGCGCAAACTTCCCATCTCTGAAGAAGACAAGACTAAGTGGCTAGAGTTCATTTATCAAGGAAATGTTCCAGCTACACTCAGTAAAACTGTGCATGTGTGTGCTAGTTACTTCATGGCCGACTGCTTTTCCAGCTTTGGACAGTCCAACAGAGGGCTAGCCAATAGACTGGTCCTGAATCCAGACGCATTACCAACCATCCTCCAACAAACCTGGGACCCTGGAAATGTGAGTATTTTAAATGCTGTGTGGAGCAGATGTAGGAGCTTTTCCTCAGTGTCCCCCCTGTCTCTGTGTTAGCTTCAGGATGCTAACTTTAGCTGCGGTTAGCCTGTTGTTTTAGCCTGTAATGTAACAGTAAACGAGCTTTGCTGTTTTCTAAACATTGTGCACTCGGAGCTCGTGGCGCCGCTCTCAGTGACATGGAAGAGCGGGGCGGTATCAGCGGTGGCTCATTTACATATGAAGGCCACGCCCACTAAATCAGAACGTTCTGAACAGAGGGGCTATGAGAGCCTGGAAACAATGCTGCTGTGCTTGATTTATTGTCTTTTTGGACCAAAACATGTTACTACCATTTCATGAAGACATCAATGATCCAGATTAAACTGCAGAAAAGGAGCAGAATATGGGACCTTTAAAGGGAGCCAGTCCATCATTTTCAGTGTTCCTTTTTTCTCCTTATGGTGGCTTTATTCTATAGGGTATAGCGCATCATGATGACTTTAGATGTTTCATTTGTTTGATGGGAACTTTAATACCCACAATCCATGCATGTTTTTGATGTATTACTTTGTCAGACCTCTAGGCTGTAAAATGCAAACTGTCTTCCTATACTTTATTCTTTTTTCAGGGGAAGATGTTTCATTGTTTCCTTTTATCATACAAGAACTAAGGATGCACGATATATCAGAATCGGGCAAAATTTTTATATCAGTGTGTCCCTAATAAAAACATAAACAAACCTTCCTAACTGACATTTATATTGCAGTGGAGCTGATTTAACAAGCTGTTAAGTTTCTCTGAGAAAAAAAAAACTATTTCAAGTCTTATTTCTTGGTAGAATAAACAAGCCCTAATGATTTACTCTGGTATTTGGGATTAGAAATCATAAATAATGAAATGCTGATGCTGGATTTAGTTTCACAAATACAAGTTAATACATTAAATCTTTTGTTTGTGCTCCTGTGTGGATCCAAACCTCACAAACTTCCTGCCAAACGAACATCAATGATGTCACGGGGTTAAGTACGCCAGGCTGGCACAGGGTTGTAGCCCACGGGCACGGTTTCCATTCAGTTTACACAGTGGTTAGAAAAACAGATGATACTCGACCTGATCTCACCTGACAGCTTGTAGAGAAACTTTCTGCACTCGCCAACAGATACAGAAAAGGGCTTTTATTTTGGTAAAAGACGAAGAAGAAAGAGACAAAACCCACAAATTAAAAGTCGTCGGACTATCTGAGACGTGGACGGATTGGGTTTATGCTGAGACGGGATGATTAGAAGCTGAGAGCAACTCAGTGCAACATCTGCCGCCTGCCCTCCTCTTGAAGTGGGTTTCGCTGACTTCAACATGTGGCGTGCAAAGAAAGATGATGCAGACATCCGCTTTGATGTCCAAATTTGAGGTGTGGAAAGAAGAACATGAACATTTTGGAGAGCAGCACAGGTGTCATAAGTCTTACCTTGTCCAGCTTCGCCTCAATCTCCACCACGTCATTCTCCACCTCGTCGATATTTGCCCTGAAACACAAAGAGAAAGAGGAGTTATTGATGCATGTGTGGTAACTTGTTAAAGTCGTCAGTCTTGTTGGAAAGCAGCCGCTCTGCAATCTGCTCCAGATTTCCCACGCTCTCAGAAAGCACCAGCGCACTCCATAAATCTGCAACGCGACAGATGGATTTCTGCAGAGCCAAACCTCGACATGTTTCAGCAGCAACACGGCGAGACGTTCGGGGTGTGCTTTAAGTGAGCCAGACGCCGTCCTGGGAGCGGTTCAGCTCTGTCAAAACAAAGTAACAGACCGAGTCTCTGCACGGTGAGGAGGACACGGCTGAGAAGAGGAATCCAAAACCCCCAAATCCCCCAAACGGATGTCAACACCACCGCCGCTAATGCCACACCCGAACGCACCAGGACGAGGGTGTGATTTACACCCAGAGGCTAACAGCTGCAGGATGGAGCCCCTGAGAGACCACGAACCAGCTTCTTCACAATCTGATGTCACTGAGAGCACGACCCTGTGTCTTTACTGATCAGATCACAAGAAGACAACACCGAACAAACCTAATTTCAACAACCACCAACTAAAAGCACACATTAACCACTCTGTCCACTCGATTTCAGCTGCTTATTAACCCGTTTATCTAATCAGCCAATCACATGGCAGCAACTCCAACCATCTAGGAATGTAGACATGAAGACGACAAGCTGCTGAAGTTCAAACCGAGCATCAAAATGGGGAAAAACTGTGATTTAAGAGACTTCGAATGTGCCATAATTGTTTGTCTGAGTATTTCAGAAACTGCTGATCTGGGTTTTTAACCCACAACCATCTCAAGGGTTTACAAAGAATGGTCCCAAAAAGAGAAAATATCAAAAAAGAATGGACAGACTGGTTGGAGATCATCTTCGCAAACGAGGTCTGCAGAAGAGCATCTCTGAACACAGAACACGTCCAACTTTGAAGCAGATCGGCAACAGCAGGAGAAGACCACATCAGGTGACCCTCATGTAACCCAGGAACAGGAAACTGAGCCTACAATCCACACCAACTCACCAAACCTGGACCATGGAAGACTAAAGACTGATTTATGTTGGGTGCGGCTTCGTACAGACAAATGGCGTCACTTTCGCACCTACACCCACTTGCGCAGTCGCTTTCATGTGTACAATTTCTGCCGCCGAGTGGTAAATAGCTGTGGTGTGAAATAGAGCTGAAGAATTCATCAAATTTAAAAAGACATTGCTATATAATAGAGTGCAATTTTCAAATCACAAAAGCTACAATTAAAAATAAAAAATAAAAAATTAAGAGCATTGACTTTGGTTTGTGTTTCCATACTGATGAGAGATAGAGGTAGACCGATATATCGGCCGGCTGATATATCGGGCCGATATTTGGACATTTGTCTCTATCAGCCATCGGCCGTATTTTCTTTTAAAAAGCCGATTTTTGATCCGTTGTATAAAATGATGCAATTTTTGATCAGGCACAAAAAAGATGAGCACCTCAAACTTGTGGAACCACTTGGATACATTACATACCTTTGTTCAAATTATATTAATAAGTTTAAATTTCTTTTTTGATATTTTAAGAAGAGTGTGAATGTTTACTACTGCTTGTTACATTGTGTGTTTACTCAGACAAAATATGTCATTGTTTTGAAAGCTGAATAAATGTTCAGAGGACTGGACACGACTTGTTGTAATAGATTTCTTTTAGTTGCTCAGAAATTGCTGCGTTTCACAAAAATGTGATAGATATATATTTATTTAACAATCGGCCTGAATATCAAATTGGAAAAATCGGCTATGCATATCGGCATCGGCTGCCCAAATTTGGAAAGCATCGGCCCCCAAAAAACCCATATCGGTCGACCTCTAGAGATCAGTAACATTTTTATACAATAAATGGATAAATTTATGTTCACACAGTGTTTTTTTTTCATTTTATAAAACATTGCATTCCACATGTTGACATATTTCAGTGGTTGAGCCAGAGATTTGGTCTTTTACACATTTCTGCATTTCATTTAGTGTGGGATCCATAGAGAAGAGGATTCATATTTATTTATTATTGTTATTCATTTCAATATCCGGTGTAATAGTTAAATCAAGATACGGTATTCGAATCAATTCATGCTTCAATTTATCTCATTTTATCATAACATTTAGGCCTGGCCTACAGGAAAGGGTTGTTTATATGTTGACAGTATCATTTGTTGTGTTGGTCTAGAACGGTTTATTGCTTGTGTGTTGGTCAAAAAAAATTGCAATTAGATTATTTTTACAAAATTGTTTAGCCCTAGCGTGAAATTGCGGCCACTCTCAGCAGAGAAGAGAAATTGGTTAAAATAAACTGGAAAAAAACTCTAGGACAGATTTGTTATGTTGTAAATAAAGGCAAACTAAACTCTTGTTTAGTTCTCTAGTAGACAAATGTTTGTGATTCACCGCCCCCTGCAGTTTGGGGATGGACACCAATGGACGGCGCACATGGTGTCAAAAACAGGGCCGTAGCCAGGAATTTGGAATAGGTGAGGTCCATGATGCGCACAAAAAAAACAACTTTTTACATCAAAGGCTAGCTGAATCCTCCTGTGACCAGACGCATCCCACCATCAAAGGATATACTTCCGCTTCACCTCCATGCATCATCGCCAGGCCTGTCAGTCTGTCCTTAGACATGGTAGATCTAAGCCATGCTTTAAGACTTAAGACTTTGGATGGCTGAGAATACGTCATGTGACTCGAGCTCCTCGAGTAGTCGCATCATCGTGACAGGTGCTCGGCCAACTGGTGAGCCAGGTGCTCAAAAAAAAAAAAAAAAAAGCGCCAGGCATGCTATCTGCTGTGGATAATAGTAAATAAACTGGCTTTGATCACATGATTTGAAAGGCCAAACTAGTGCCGAATTATCTAAAAGAATATATTCGATCTGTATATACAGGATCTGGATCATACTTAAACATCTGTCAGGAATTATGGTGGCCTTGTCTTGTGTTGTTTTGCAAAGCAGTCTGACCATTTATGGTGGAGTTATATACACATACGGTGAAAACAGCCCTATCTCACAATGATAAAGAATCCTTTAAAAATGTCCTTGATCGAGACAATGATCCAGATCACCTCCAAAACTTAATCACTTCTTCCTTATCCTATTTTGAACATTTCCTGAAATCTAATAATAAATCTTCAACGGATCAACGAACAGCAGTGTTTCTAACTCCATTATCTGGGGTTGGATCAGTAGGACTGGCACCCCAACAGAGAGGTACCAAAAAGTGGGACGGTACGGGTTGGTAATTTGGGGACCTGTGTGGTTTTAGTCAAAGGAAATGCCACAAAATGCGTGCCATGAACCCATTTTCTGATAGATACTCCTGGTTTCAAACTGGTTTCTTGAACATGACAATGAGCTCACTATACTCCATTGCCTCCACAGTGTTTATCAAACTGTTTCAGACCAAGACCAACCAAGACGTGATGATGTTTCTCAGATAATTCTTTGTGTTCAGGTCAAATTTCACATATTGGTTGAGAATTGTTGCATGACAAAGACAAACTAGCACTGACGTTAGCTTCCGCGCCGTCTACAATTCTCACTGCAGCTAAATTATCTTGCTGTCGCATCTCCTTCTCTTCCTCATCTGATTGTCTTCCTACTTTCCTCATCTTCAGCCAGTATAAATCTCTTTCCCCAGTCAGCATCTTTATAAAAATCACAACAAAATTTCACATCTTCAGCAGAAGTCTCTGTTCCTCTCAGGAAGGAAATGTCGGACAGTGGTCAAGAGTCTGTTTTATTTAGCTTCATTCATAAACTTATTGTAACCAGAGGATAAATTCGGCATGGTTTTATTCCTCGACAGCAACTTATATTTAGATCTACTTTTGATTTCCTCCTCGAAAACAGCCACACCAGCAGCTGTGCTCCTGCTCTCTGGTTTCCCACGTGAGGAGAAAGTGTAAAGACCCACAGCAGCTCTGTGACAAGAGTATCTGTGGCATATATCGGCCACGGCTGGCAGGATATAAAACTTGTATCTGTGCCTCATCGTCTCCTCTCTAGCCTTGGGTGAATTCGCCCGCTTGGCCGAGGGATGAAGGATTGCACGTGTTCTCTTCCTCCTCCTCTTCTTCCCCTCTCCTCTCCTCAGGATCTGAGGAAGTGTGGCAGAGGCGGGTGGGAATTCTCCGGAGAGGAAATATCCGTCTAAAGGCTAAGTCCCGTGCAAAATTAAGCACATGGTTTAAATAATCAATACCGTGTTATTCCACATGTGGACGTGTGTTGTTGTAACCTTAACTGATCTCCTGAACGGCCTTCAGCCGCGCGGACACACCTCTGGGATAATCCCCCTGTTTTCACTGCTGATGTCACTCCTGAAGCTTTTTTTATGAGGTGGTGTTGGCCAAAGCCCCAAAAATAGTCTGGAGTAGAAAAAAGTGCGAAATGGAACTGTAACATCATCAAAAACACAAAGTTTAGCCGTGGCGCTGCAGCCTCTGTTGCTCATTATCTCCTCTGCAGCCTCCGACGCCGCTCCATGAAGTGACAGCGCGGCCCAGCTGCTCCAGATGTGCACAAACTCAGCCTCGTGGGACAGCTGCTCCCTCTGAAGCTCCTCCAGGCTCTAACCCGCCACGGCCCTCGTCTCGCTGCACATGACTCCCATAATGGATGCACATGTTGCCCCGGGCCTGTCGCCACAGCAACCAACTCCTAAGTGGGCCGCAGAGGTCCCCTCCATGCGCTTCGAGCTGACCCTTATTCACACCACGGGGGGGGAGGCCGAGTGGATAATAATAACATGACTCTCAGCACGGATGCTGAGACGGGAGGTGACGTTCACGCTCTGTTGGGAGCTCATCAGGAGGTCGTTAAAGAGCAGTTCAGGCTCCTGATGCAAACAAATCTAAAGTATGAGTCTCTCTGTGTGAATCTTTGAAATCTGAAGTGAAAGTGCATTTCCTCTGACTAGGTCCCCAAAGTACTGACCTCCTGATACCACACGAATCACAACACTTGGGTCACAATAAGATAGTATCATGATGTATCACAATATGGTGATATATTGTGATACTCTACACAGTCAACTAAGAAATATTTAAATAGACTTCAGATTGTACAATCTATTGGCAACGTACTAGGTAGGGATAGACCGATTATTGGCCGGGCCGATATTTGGCATTTTGAAGCATATCGGCATCTGCCTTTTTTTTTTTATCCGACTGCCGATAAGAAACAAATTTAAAACTGCGTTGTGGCGGCTCTGATGCAGCTGCTCGCTGTCTGCGGTCACTACTCTGTCCCCAGCACCGTCCCACCCACAGTACTATCTGATTGGTTACAAGCAGAGCCATGGCTTGGGTAACAGCCAATCAGCAGTGCAGTTATTACAGTTATTTCAGTAACATTGAAATTTTGGAAAACTTTGTTCACTGTAGAAAACTTTAGCTATTTATTTTTTAAAGTTTTCATTAGACTTTATAAAACGTGCTGCTAAGGCTGGGAACTGTTTAATAAACTCATGCTTAAAGGTATTTGAATGAAGCTAAGTGTTGGAGTTTGGATTGTTTAAAATTTTGGCACCAAAATTTGCACTTTGACTGCAAATTAATATCAGCTTTAAATATCGGTTATCGGCCTTCTTTACTACAAATAATCCATATCAGCCCAGAAAACTCCATATTGGTCTATCTCTAATACGGGGTAGTAGCTCTTTGGCGCCATCTACCGCAGTGGAAGTGCAGAAGTTGTATTTTCTTCCACCTCGGCTAAAATATAAATTTTTATTTTTGCAAAAATATTGATATTAGAATAGAACAGAATAGAATAGAATAATCTTTTATTGATCCCCCATGGGGGATTTTATTTGTCACAGCAGCTCAAAGAGAAGTGCAATAAATGCAATAACACTAAAAAATATAATAATAACAAGAATATGAAATTTGAAATTTGAAGGAAGAAAGAAAAGTAGAAAATATTACTATTTACATTAGGGGTGCATCAATCACAATTTTCTGGCTGATCACTGATCTTTAAAAAGCCTGACCTGCCCATACCAATTTTTATTTTTTTTTATAACTGACAGCATATACCTTCAATGTTTTAAATCTTATTTTATTGAAAATCATTTAACGATACCTGTGAAACAATAAAATCTTTGTTTTAACATAAACAACCAATAAAGTGTCCTGAGTTTTAGGTCTCAGAGCAAAAAGCAGCAATCGGCACTGATTGATCAGTTGACGAATTGATCGGTGTATGTCTAATTTACATATTTACATATTTACATTACGGCAAATGAGTAAAAATATTAAAAGTTGAAATATTAATTTTGTACCGAAGGTCAAAGTATCATTATATATTGCCATATTGATGGGGTTTTTTACACCTCTACAACCCGTACTGTCCCCCCCTTTTTGGGACCCTTCTGCTGGAGTGTCAGACATAGCAACTCGACCCCAGAAGGTGGAGCTAGAAACACTGCAGACAGCAGCAATAAAGACCAGTCCACATTCCGACAAATTGCTGGATGTCTCTCATCGTTGCTCTTTGTTTACCGTCACATTTTTCTTCTCTGTTGGATTAATTAGCGGGATACACTGCTGTTTTGTCACGCTATTTTGTAGCTTATGCCGCTATCAGCACCAGTCTTACACGCCGCCTACCACGAAGGGGCACGGTTGGCTGTGAACACAAACAGGATCGGGCTTTACCAATCTGACCTGTACTAAACTGTACTGATCCAAAAGCGGACCGCTAGGTGGAAACTCGGCTGACAGAACATCAGCAGCTCAGTAAAATACATCAATACATCTGATCAGTAAATAACAAAATAATCCAGCTCCTCTATTTGCGCTGTGTCTGAGTTTACCAGTGTCATCGTACTCTCGCTGATGTTCACTGTGTTCTGCACTCTGGAGGTCTTTGCTGATGCTCTCCCTGCCTTGGCTTTCAATAATAATAATACTTGATTTGTCTCAGAGGGGTCCTGACTGAATTCTTAAATTCTTTATCAGATAAAATCCAGAATTTGAACTTTTTTCAAAACCCCAAATTCTTTAAATTTTCCACTTTGAATTCTGGGAAAAAGCAAGATCCCTTTTGACAAACAGAGTCTGCATTACAGTTCTCTTTTCCTGCAG
This sequence comes from Halichoeres trimaculatus, assembly GCF_033239565.1. Lineage (NCBI taxonomy): Eukaryota > Metazoa > Chordata > Actinopteri > Labriformes > Labridae > Halichoeres > Halichoeres trimaculatus. The sequence continues at coordinate 4,882,020 of NW_027437189.1, read as the reverse complement.
GCTGTTGCAGGAAGAAACCTCTTCTCGTTCTGGACTTTAACCATCAAAAACAGACATTTCTTGAGCAAAATTAGACGATTTCTCATTGTCATGACAAATTTTGCAGCTACTAAGTCACATGTCCTCTCCTCTGGCAGGAAACCTTGCAGTTTTTTCCTGACATTTTGAGTATATTTAAAAGATTCAAGGTTAATTCTCCTTTCTTAAATTCTGGTATTCAGAGTTTGTGGTGAGTATCTGCAGCTCTGAGTGTTACATAGAGAGCAGAGTCTCCTTTTAAAGCCTGATTAAGACGTCTTAATAACAACGCACTAAGTTTATTCCCCGTCTGGGCAAACTGCGGCCCTCGCGCCTGTTTGTGTGCAGGATTAGTCTGGGATCGTTTATCTGACTGAGAACAGAGCCGTGGTGTAAAAACATAATAAACACACACAGATTTGTGCTGAGTGAGCTGCAGCTCTGCTGGTTTCTGGCCTGTGACGTGCTGACGGGGCGTCCTGGAGACGGGCTGAGGGGATGTTTACTGGACTGAGAAAAAAAAATCTCTGAGTTTCCCTTTAAGTCATGAGACTCTTTATCTCCAGGTTTCATTTGATGCTGAGATATAAAATAATCATTCTATGGTAGTTTTTTGTTCTGTGGTGGTGAGACGTGAGTTTTTGGAGGCTCTCAAGGACGTCTCAGAGAAAAAAAACTACTGCTGCAACTAAAAGTTATTTTTGATGTCGATTGATCTGTGGATTATTTTTGTATCTCGCTGATTAATCACATTTATTTTGTGTTTCAACCTAATCTGGCCTTTGAAATGGGGCTGGAAATACTGGGGCTTGCTTTGCTCTCTGAATGATCCTGCCTGACTCTCCCAGGTCTCCATGACAACATGTTAAAGGAGAGGTTATTGCAGGGTAAAGACAAATGTGAAGAAATTGATAGGAAAATAACTTAAAAATTATATCCTTAAAAAAATCCTCCATGAATAAAGCACAGATACTCCTGGAGATGTTATAGTACAGGTTTTTGTACATCTGCGTTAGAAACCGTCATTTGAAGGTGACGTCACAGAGGGGAGTCCCTCTGCTTCTGCCTCAGTTTAACATTAATAAACATGGATCAGACCGTCACTCCTGTTAATGAGGGGGAAGAAAATCTGTGTTCCTATCCATATGATGGTCCTCAGGGTTATAATTATGGGTCGGTTAGGAAAGATGGAGAGAAGGAGGAATAACGGCCGTAGGAGAGCAGTGGAGTTGTGGTGTGAGGAGAACGGAGCAGGTGTCGCGGTGAGTGAGGGCTGTTAGCGCTGTTAGCTAGTGATATGTAGCTTAACGCTGTGTTCACATCAGTGTATGTAAAGTTTGAAATCAGATACACTGACTTCAAAAATGAGTAGTATGTGTAAGAGCTGATCGTAAAGCAACGCGCTTAGAGCCGTCATGATAAAGCCCAAGACAGAGAGGTCTATCAGAGGTCTATCCACTGATCTAGAGTCAGAAAACCAAGACTTAGCTACGGTGCTCGGCTCACGTTTCCGTCAGGTTGAATCTCAGGTTGAATCTCTGACAATCCTTCTTTACGTCTGTCACCGGGATGCTGCTGAGCAGGAGTTGTCTGGCAGGTCAGCAGCCACATCAGTCTCACCTGGCTCTGGCTTCCCATCCTGAACTCCATCCATAGACTATATAAAAGAGGCTCCATCACATCAATCTTCCTGTCAAAAAATGGGCGCCACCTACGACTGCATTTTTTGTAACCGATGCAGAAATAAAGTCCCGTCTTGTCAGCTGCACAAAAGGAATCCGAGCACGAAAGCTAACTCACTGAGTCCGAAAAAGTGGACTTGATGTCCTGTTGAGCTAATATTTCTGCATCCATCCATCCAAACACATTTTAATCATCCTAATGGATGGTCAAATTGAATAATACTTTGGAAGAAACACAATAAACACGGCTTAACATGCCCGATCTCAACCTGTTAATTACATTAGCTCAAAGAGGAGTAAGGAGAGGGGGGCCCTTTTGTTACATAGAGACTGTGACTTCTTCTGTGATCAGTCTGTAAATTAAAAACAGTTTTTAAAGGAGCTGCTTGGTGTTGATAGCAGTGACTAGAGGTAGACCGATATATCGGCCATCGGCCGTATTTTCTTTTAAAAAGCCGATTTTTGATCCGTTGTATAAAATGATGCAATTTTTGATCAGGCACAAAAAAGATGAGCACCTCAAACTTGTGGAACCACTTGGATACATTACATACTTTTGTTCAAATGATATTAATAAGTTTAAATTTCTTTTTTGACATTTTAAGAAGAGTGTGAATGTTTACTACTGCTTGTTACATTGTGTGTTTACTCAGACAAAATATTTCATTGTTTTGAAAGCTGAATACATGTTCAGAGGACTGGACACGACTTGTTGTAATAGATTTCTTTTAGTTGCTCAGAAATTGCTGCGTTTCACAAAAATGTGATAAATATATATTTATTTAACAATCGGCCTGAATATCAAATTGGAAAAATCGGCTATGCATATCGGCATCGGCTGCCCAAATTTGGAAAGCATCGGCATCGGCATCGGCCCCCAAAAAACCCATATCGGTCGACCTCTAGCAGTGACACCTTTTTCCAGGAAAAAGACTATTTCAAAATCACCTAACAAGTCTTCACTGTCCTTAAATAAAAGTCGGACATGGACGCCTCAGGAGGAATCAAAGCAGAGCAGCCTGGTGGTCTGTTTTTAGGAATAGCAGGTGGGACTACTGAATCCAGGTAGTGACCCCTGAAATCCAGACCCCTCACTGCAGCCCCAGCTGGGACTCACAGACTGAAGACAGCAGCCCGCTGGGGACAGAGAATTATCCAATGAGTGATGGCGTGGTGTCTCTGCCAGCATACGAATGAGAACAGCTGTAGAGCAGACGACACGCTCACATCAAGTCATCCCAGAAATCAGCGCCCTGTTTGATATCACACTCTTTCATCTCGCCTCCGAGTCTGAGCTCAAAGACAGCTTCATCTGAGGAAGGAGTCACAGAGAGGACAGGAGGGTTTGGGTGGAGGAGGGGACGAGACGGGGCGGCACTGTCTGTCAGGGGCCCTTTGTGATGAAGCCACTTCCTGTCTGGAGAGACGGCAGCGTTCTGTAGAGGTATTGATCGCTGCAGTGTCCTGGTTAAGGCTTGAATGGCTGATAAATAAAGGGGGTGGGATCCCTGAGTGTATTCCCTGCAGCTACGCTGAGCAGCAGCTCGGTTATTCTTAGCTTTGAGGCTCCTCATTCACCCCCAGCCCGGCCCAGCCCAGCCCCCGTCTCCTCCAGACCATAACATGAGCTCATGCAGGGTCAAAGAGGCACCGCTGGCTCTGCAATGCCAAGAACTCAAAAACAATCCACCCTCAACGCTTCAGAAATACTCGCTGGTTTGCACACTGAACCATTTTCCAAACCTAGTTTTCCCAAAATCACACCAGCTTCTCAAGTTTCAGACTTTACAACATGTAAATACTTCTGATTTCTTTTATTCAACCTTAAAAAAAAGCCAAAAACATCAAGGCTTTAAACACAAGCTGTACATTTTGAAGACCAGGCCAGACATTTTCTGCTGCCAATCTTTTAATTAATTCAAAATAAATGTATTAAATAGTTTTTATTATCACTATTAAATCTAATTTATATGAAATAAAACACTTTTGATCACCTATTTTGTAAACGTAAATGAACATTTGTACTGTATCGGCCCTGTCCTGTGATTCATTGACTACAACAGCGGCTACATTTACATAAAGTCAATATTCAGAGTCCTGAGAGAGAGTTATTCGTTTTAAAGGGTATCCCGATGAAAACAGCAACGCATGAACAACATCTTAATGTACGGAGAAAATCATGACGCAATTTGTCATTTCCACTTCTTCCTGTATCCATAGCAACAGCAACAACAACAACAGCAGCAGCAGCGCGGCGGACTTCCTGTACTCAAAAGACCAAGATTTCTTGTGAACAGAACATGTGCTGAACACAAATTAATGTTCCTTAATTAATGACTGAATGTAAACATAGCCACATGTTTCCGAAGTGTAGTTACAAAAGCCTTTCAAAAATAAAAAATAAAACTAGAAACAACTATAATTTCATCCAATACTGAAGAAATGTAAAACACAAACAGAGGTTAGATAATTGGTGAGGGAGAAAAAATCGATGTATCAAAGCATCTGGATATTTTGTCGAAAGATTTTGTGATTTTTTTATCCAAAATTCCTTCATTCATAAGTCCTTCATTTTAGTCTTTGTTTATAAGCTGGGATGGAAAAAGTTTGAGATTTCAGATCCCCTGAATAAATCTTACAAAATGACTCATGTGATGTGCATTTTTGGAGAAAAAATGGCTCCTTATTCAGTCTGTAGACATCATCGTCATCATTCAACTTTTTCACATGGTCTGGAGTTAGAAAAGCAAGCTAAATCCCCAAAATAAGAAATACCAAAGAATCGCAATTTAAATAAACTGGCACCCAAAAATCTTTCAAAAAATCAAATCACATCGTCACCTAGATATGATACAAAACCATGCAAAAAGAAGTGTTTTATTCGTTTTCCACATTTCTTTGTTGAAGACCCCTGAGGTGATGAAACCTGGAAGAGTGACAGTGGAGGTGGATTGATTTAGGAAACACAGCAAAATGTGCACATAGGTGATCTGATTTTCTACCAGTCAAACAAATTACCTGGCTCAGGTCTTCTGTCGGTCCATTCTGGTTTTGGATTGGCATGTTTGTTTATTACTTCGGCAGGGGGCCTTGGGTCTCTAGGATCGCTATTTCAAGGGTCACAGGCTGAAATATTAAGGAACCCCTGGTAGGGATGGGTACCTCTATATAATATGGTACAGATGCCTGGTATCTGGTAATCGGTATCGGTACTCAATGGTACCAATTATCAGTATTTTTGTGTGTGTTTATGTGGTAATAGATATTAATTTGTTAAATCCTAAAATCTCCAGTTTTTCACTGTAACACATTTATTTCTCAGTATATAAACTTGTAATGCTGTGTTCATATCCAGCCTAAATCGCCAACTTTTCCACTCTCTCACAGTCCCAAGGAGGGTTTTAGGTACCAAAACATGGCAGCGTTTGATTTTATGTGAATCTGTACACGGTACCAAATTAGGTACTTTTATAGGTACTGACTGAATTCTGTCAAAAGTACCAGGTATCTATTCACGTAAAATTGAAAGGTACCATGTTAAGGTACCTAAAGCTGCGTTTCCACCAAGCAGTCCGGGTCGGTTCAGTACGGTTTGGGACGGTTTGGGACAGTAAAGTCTCATCCCGTTTGCGTTTCCACAGCAAACTGTGCCCTCTCGTGGTGGGCGGCGTGTAAGCCGCATGCCAGAAGCCGCAGCTGGTAAACAATAGCGCGACGCCGTAGCAGCTTACCCCGCGATTAAATCCAACAAAGAAGAAAACGCGACACAGTAAACAAAGAGCACGGATGGAAGACATGCAGCATTTCGTCCTCTCTGTGATTTTCATGTAACTCTCTGTTACAAAGAGCAATCAAGCTTCGTTTCAGAGAAGTCTGTGAGCCGCCAGGAGAAATGCAGCCGCTGTCGGGGTGAGTGAGGATTCTTTTGACCAATCAACCGTCTGCAGTGTGTTGCTCCACCTCCCGAGAGCGGATCGGTTCAGTCTGGCACCCATACGAAAGGGTCCCAAAAAAGTGGGACGGCTCGTCTCGGTTTTTTGGGATCCGTCCCGGGATGAGTCTGTGGAAATGCCGCTAAAAGCGCACCGTACCGAGACGAACCGACCCGGACTGCTTGGTGGAAACGCGGCTTTAATGCATCCTTGTGACTATGAGAGAGAGTGGAAGAGCAGGTGATTTTCCATGCTGGACATGAACACAGCATTGCAAGGTTATATAAGGAAGAATAAATATGTTAAATTGAAAAATTGAAATATTCTATTATTAAACAAATTGATATTTTTTACCACATAAGCACAAAAAAGTACCAAAAATTGGTACTGTTGAGTACCAATACCGGTTGCAAGGTACCGAGCATCGGTATCATATCGTTTTAAATATGAAAGGTACCCATAAAAGTACCTAATTCAGTATCCATCCCTGACCCCTGACCCCTGACCCCTGGACTACCAGACATGACTTTGGTGTTTTGAAGTTAATCTGCAGCCAGAGTTTAAACTTTATGAAGGGCTATAAAAACACATAAAAAACATAAAAAGCTGTTTATTTAGATCAGGAGCTTTGATGTTAACAGCAATATTGCTGATTGTTTGCTTGCTCATTTCTGTATCTGTGGAGATTCATTGATTTCAGTATCAGAGTATTCTGTGATTCTTTGTTTTTGGTCCTTTTAGAGATCCCTTAAATAATCAAAAACTCCTGTTTCTTCCATTTTTCTCCTGCTTGAAGTTTGTTCGAGGGAGTTTTATCCAGATTTAGATCAAGTTTTTGGGTTAAGAAGGTGAGGTATGTCGTACAAGCTGTAAAGCCCTATTAGGCTCGTTGAGTTTTGAGCTTTTTGACAACAAGAAAAAATCATAATTGAATTTGTTTTGTCCCACTGTAGAGAAATAATCCAGAATTTAAAGAGGCAGAGCTGAGATTGTAACTGAAGGTAAGTGGGCACGGCTCCATGTGACCCTCTCATAACGTAAACAGCCAATGACGCCATGGAGAATGTTTCCTCCTCATCCAGCTGGCACCACGTCCACATCACCACGCTGACCATCTAAGAACCACCACTCCCCGTAATCTGCTGTAACACAACCCTGATGCGTTTAAGGTGCAAAGGGAGTTCAGATGTCTGCAGTAATACCCGCCCGACATGTGCTCAAAGCCCCGACTATTGTTTCATAAGCCGGGGCTTTCACTCCCTCTTGAAAGCTTAGATGTGTTCCTCATCCTTATTAAACAGGCCTGCTTTCAGCCGCTCCATAAACAGCGCTCACATTTCCGCCGCTGTCACCGCATTAACCTCAAACCCTCTTCAACAACGCACGTCTGCACTAATGGCCTCCCAGAAGTGACAGGGCGGCTGCTGCAGTAATTACTCATTTATGCTTCGATTACAACGCCCAGCAGGCCCAACATCAGGACCGACATCAGGACCAACATCAGGTCACCGTGGAAGAGTGGGTTTGGTGTCCATCACAGGGTTAACGCTTATCTCTTAAGACAGGTGAAGGTTATAAATACAGATCATTCATACTTTAAGAGCAGCTCTAACAGATACAGAGACCCCCACGCTCTCTGGTTCAGCAGTTCAGAGAACACACACCGAAGCCTGCCTCAACCAAAGGTCTGTTATTGTACTGAAACATACATCATATCGTTCTTTACCGCGTTGTATTAAGTCATAGTAAATGGTAGGGCTGAGCGATTTTAAGAAACGATTGAATTGCGATTTTTCTGGCAGATATTGTGATTTCAATTCGATTCACGATTTTCTTCTAATCAAGCTTTGGGATATTCACCTGTAGGGCTGAACGATTTTAGGAAAAGATCTCATTTTTCTGGCAGATATTGCAATTCACGTTTTTTTAATCATCAATAGTGATGATAAATAATCTGTTTTCATCAACTTCTACTCCTAAACAGAGGCTTTGTGTTGTTGACCTGCTTACCAGCACTTTTAACATAAAGATTGTCTACAAATTTGTAAAACAGAATGTGTATAATGCTTGACACAACAGATCCTGAGTCAGTCAGGAGCGCTGCAAAAAACTGCTGCTTTGGCGATCTCAAAATTGCATTGTCTAAAATTGCGATTTCGATCTGAAAACGATAAATTGTTCAGCCCTAGTAAATGGTGTCATATCTCAATTCATCATATTGTTTTATTGTATTGTGCCGTTTCTTTCTGTATCCTATCCTACGTGCCGTACCAACCATATAGTATCAAATCTTAATGTAGAGTATTGAGTGTTGTGTCGTTTCTTAGAGTAGAGTATCAAGTTTTATCATATCCAAATGTATAATTTCATAATGTTTTGTGTCATTTAATGCCAAATCATCTGTATCAAATCAAATCTTAATGTACGTAAAAAAATATCATTTCTCACTTTATCTTAAATATTATCATAGTGTATTGTACTATATTGTGTCTGACTGTATCTTAATGTAAAATACCAGATCGTATCGTATCGTATCAAAAGTTACGATAAGATATGACATGGTTTCATATTATAGGATCATGTGTTATGTTTTACTTTACAATATCCTATCACACCATTTGCTTAGATTCAGATGATGGTATCATGTCTAGGGATGGGTACCCTTCACATATGAAACAATATGGTACAGATGCCTGGTACCTGGTGATCAGTACTGGTAAGAAACGGTACCAATTTTCTGTACTTTGTGTGTTTATGTGATAATAAATATTAATTTGTTTAATAATAAAATCTTGAAGTTTTTTCATTTGACATATTTATTTCTCAATATATAAACTTGCAATGCTGCGTTCATGTCCAGCATGGAAAACCGCCTACTCTTCCACTCCCTCACAGTCACAAGGATGCTTTTAGGTACCAAAACATGGTGCTGTTTGATTTTATGTGATTTGGTATTTGATCCTACTGGCAGAATTTGGTTGGTACCAATAAACGGACCTAATCTGGTACCCGTCCCTAATTTTGTCTGATGGCGCGGTCACACTGGTCATCCCTACTGCAGAGAACAGCCAGCAGTCACACTACTCTATATGAACCAGACTTAAGCAGGTATCACATGCGCATGGCCAGACTACACCATCGTGAAGTGTCTGTTTACATGAAGTGAGATCTCGTCAGAGTCAGCACAATGAGACACAGAGAGCGCTGCTGCAACTTTAGAGACTTTGGACTTATGGTAAGTCGTTTTCGCCCAATACAGCCCTCTAAATCCCCCTTTTTTAAATTGATTGTCAAGAGATGTGCTCATGGTGATGAACTTGTTCTCATGCAGGAAGTAAACAGTGATGAAGCCCACCTCTCCGAAGCGTGCCAAGCAGATGTGAATCGTGCTGTACTGTCTGTCTGAGGGAGCTTTCACACCTACCTTGTTTGGTTCGGACTTTCAGACTTTTCTGCCCAGTCCAAACCAAAATGGTAGGTGTGAAACCTCCCTTGGACTGTGGTCCAGACCAAACAGCCGGACCTTGGTCCAACCAAAATAGCTGGTCTCAGTCTGGACCAAGTGGCCCAGTGTGAAAGCATTATTTCAAAAGCTTCAGACCTTTGTATGGTTGACAGATAATTACGATACAAACCAGCAGCCATTGCAGCCAATGCAGCCATTGTAGCAGAGTGCAGCCAGAGTCTGCGCAGTAAAGACTGTGAGGGATTCTGGGAGAATCTGAGTGGAGCTGGGTGACAAAAATATATATTTTTTTTTTTTCAAGAGTGTAATCACTTCTTGACTCTACCTCCCAACATATTTTACAATCCCTGAAAAAAATACACGAGAACAGCAGCGGTCAATCATCGTTAAACCTCGTTTTTGACCTTGTATAACGAGGTCGATAATAAAAACAAAACTTTTCAGAACAAAGAGGACTTGAATACAAGGCAGCCAAATAATATCTACAAATCACCACAACAATCAGACGTGAGAAACATTTTTACAAGGAGTATTAATTTTTTAAAAGCTTGGCCACAGCCCATCTGGAATGACTGGGGAGATGGATTTTTTAACCTATACTGCAGCCAGCCACCAGGGGGAGCAGTTTTTGTGGAGACCTCACTTCGGGCTGAGCAAGATGACGTCCATTTTTTTACAGTCTATGTGCACATGACTTCAAACTACTGCTGTTGGTAATACAAAATCAACAAAAATCAACAAAACATAGCAAGTGGGAATGATGATCTTATTCATTGTTATCAACATTCAAGACCCAAGTATTTCAACATGTTGACGTCAGACGCCTGTCATGTCATGTCTCATTATATCGAAATATTTTATATCCTAAAAAAATGTTTTGTCATATTATATATAATCTGGAATCATATTGTTTTAAATGGTGCCACAGTTTTTACCATGTCAGTCTGTCAGTGTTTCCACTGTGGGCTGTTTGCTTCTCTAATGTGGACCATCGTTCACCATCCCCCCTCCTCTCTGTTTGCCAAATCCTCCAGTGTAGTTCAACAGCTGAGTGAAAGCAATTCACCACACCCCATCTCTACAGCAACACCATCCACCCAACCCAGACAGACCACCCACTCACCCACTCACCCACTCACCCAATCATTCAATGGACCACCAACACTCCCTAAAAAACTATTTCCTCACGGGGCCTCTGGTGTCTGATTCTCTGAGGGTCTGTGAAGGCATCGCCTGGGTTCAAGAGAGGACAGGGTCTTAAGATCTCCACGGTCACATCGGGGTTTAAAGGGTTAATCAGCTGCTTTCCATTAATTAATCAGACATAAATACAATCTCTGAGTGAGTGTGTGCGTCTCGTATTAAACCATCTAAATCTGCCAGGATGAAACCCAAACCTCTCCGTCCTGAGCGCTGACATAAATCAAAAGTGCCTCCTCTAACTGACACCTGACCTGACCGACGTCGTCCTTCAGTAAAAGCCTAAAAAAAACAGAGCAGGTCTATTCTGGCAGCAGGACATACGCGTCCTCTCCGTCACAGCCTCCCTCGTAAATCACTGAGAAGGACGAAGACGGAGCAGGACGACTATTTCTGAATGAAAAGTTACAAAAAAAAACACTCAGACATCTCAAATCTTCACAGGAGGATGCTGCCGGGTTATAACGAAGTCTATCAGAGTAATTCTGCACAGTCTCAGAAATGTGAATTAGATTAGACAGCGTGTCTGGAAATAGATGAGCGTGCAGCTTGTTCTGGTCTTTTATTTTCAGCTTCACAAAGCAGCAGACTTTAACTTCTCTATAATTCAGTCTGAGCTGTTTTTACTGAGTGTATGGTCTCTGTCACTGAGGGTCTGGATTCAAAGAGGACTTGCTCTGGTAGTGGAGTATGCGACCTCTCAGGGCTGAACTCTAAGACCATGACACACAGAGCAGGACCAGTTTCAAGAAAACCAGATGAAGCCGGGGCTTTGTTACATGTAAGTTTTTTTGTTATGATTTAGTAAATGTTTTTCTGCCAACCTGTAACCTGAAAAAGAAAACATCATTGTCTCTCCAGGACAGTACATCGAAAAGCAAAGTCCTACAGGATCCCAAGTGGGACAATACTAAAGGATTTGAGAAAGTCTCAAAAGATACAGAGTTCTCCAGACTTTCAATGGTACCAAGTTTTAAGATTTTTGTCTTGTTCTCCTGAGGCTAAAGTTCAATTTATAAGCTAAGCTAAATCAAGCTATGATGAGCTAAGCTTATCTTAGCTAAACAAAGCTAAGCTGAGCTAAGATAAGATAAGCTAAGCTAAGCTAAGCTAAGCTAAAATAAGATAAGCTAACCTAATCTAAGCTGAGCTAAATTAAGCCAAGCTAAGCTAAACTTAGCTAAGCTGAACTAAAATACCTAAGCTAAGCTAAGCTGAGCTGAGCTAAAATAAGACAAGCTAAGATATGACAAGGTAAGCTAAACGAAGCTAAGCTGAGCTAAATTAAGCCAAGCTAAGCTTAACTAAGCCACACTCAGCTAAAATAAGATAAGCTAAGCTAAGATAAGCTTAACTACGCTAAACTAAAAACCTCTAAAATGAGATAAGCTAAACTAAGCTAAGCTCAGCTAAAGTAAGATAAGCTTAGCTAAGATGAGCTAACTGAGGTTAAGCTAAGCTAAAATAAAATAAGCTAAGATAAGATAAGAAAATAAAAACTTAGCTAAGCTAAGATACACTAAAATAAACTTAGCTAAACTAAGCTGAGGTAAGCTGAGCTAAGATGAGATAAGCTAAACTAAGCTAAGCCTAGCTGAGCTAAGATAAGCCAAGGTAAGATAAACTAAACTAAGCGTAGCCAAGATAGGCTAAGATAAGATAAGCTTAACTAAGCTAAACTAAGCTGAGCTAAGATAAGACAAGGTAAGCTAAGCTAAACTAAGCTAAGGTAAGCTGAGGTAAGATAAACTAAAATAAGCTTAGCTAAGATAGGCTAAGATAAGATAAGCTTAACTAAGCTAAAGTAAGCTGAGCTAAGACAAGACAAGGTAAGCTAAGCTAAACTAAGCTAAGCTAAGACTAGAAAAGATAAGCTAAATCGAGCCAAACTAAGTTGAGATAAGCTAAGCTCAGATAAGACAAAGTAAGCTAAGCTAAACTAAGCTAAGCTAAGACTAGATAAGATAAGTTAAGCTAAGCAAAGGTAAGATAAGATAAGAAAATCTTCTATATGTATGCAATGAAAATAAAGATAATAAAAATTCTCAATACCACTTTTTCTCAGACCTAAACCAGTACTAATATTCCCTCTTGAGTACTTCCTGATACCCAATAGTGTCAACAGTAGGACTTTTGATACATGCAATTTCAATTCACAGTGACAGATCATTTTGGACAAAGGCGGCGCAGTCACTCTGCTCTTCAGTCCAGAGCAAAACACAAACAACTCTCACTGAGTTTGCGTTTTGTTTCGGATACATTAACAAAAGGGCAAAATACTACCAAGATCTATCATAGATAACATAAAGAGATAAAACTGCTAAATTCAGGCTGCTGAGTCACCTTTATAAGCTGTTTGGCTGAGAACAAACATCCATCATCCTGCTCCATCGTCTCAGTGGAAAACTGAAAGTGCGACACTCCATCTGTCAGACCAGGTGAGCCATCGAGCTTTGAGGAAACCTGTGTGACCCTGAGCTCTGTCATCTGAATGTGGACTTCATTTATCATAATTAGTTAAAGCTGAGGTGGAAGATGTGAAAAGCTGTTTTATTCTTATCCTTAAAAATTCTAAATTTGTGTTTCTTATGTTTCCTTTTGGTTATCTAGATTCAAATCTTCTCAATGTCCATGTTTTCCTTATTATGTGTGCGATAAATAAACCACCCAGGTTGTTTTTCTTTAAGTAATGTTAAAAATGTGTCGGACCACCCAACCTTCAAAGTTAAAATCTTGAATTGTTGGATTATCATACAAGCGCTGACTGGAAACCACAGGATAAGTTAGAGAGTCTAAAAACCTGACTCCTCAATCCGTTATCCTCCTCTCCTGACTCCTCCTGAACTCTCCAAAACCAACACCCCTCATGTTTTTTCTCACAGAGGGAGATATCTGGTCTGGCGGCGGATTTCACCGCTCCACCTTCAATGACCTGTCTGCCAGCTTTGGCCTGTCTGCTTCCTCCTCCTCCTCCTCTTCAGACCTGCCACACCTCCACCAGCCCTCCTCCTCCAATAACCTCAAAAAACACACATCATGTGTTTGTGTTTTATCCACTGAAGCCACAAACAGGAGCTGTGTATGGAAACATAACTCAAGAGTTTGAAAGAAAAGCTCAACAGCGGAGTTTAAAGACTGTTACCAAAGCACTGACTGATTGATGCTGGTGTTTAATATCCTTTAATATAACCAGAAATAACACGTTTGCAGCGTCTACTATATAATTATCGCCTTTTTAAAGACACTAAACTTTCTCCAGACACTTTAACTGCACAGGAAAACCAAGAATAATTCAAAAAGAGCAATAATAAAACAATAAGACATTTAATTTATGCTTTTTGTGACCATTTGTACAAAAACAGCCTTAATGTTATTCAAATTGTTAAAATGCACATTTTTTCCAAATATACTAGTTCTGGGTACCCAACCACAAAAACATCACGAGTGTCATCCGACTATCAGAAACCGTTCTGCAAACCCTTAAACGACATTATTCGGTTGTTTGCACAAGCTGACTCGTCCTCCTTGTGATGGGGAATCCGATCTTAACGTGGAAAATTTGTTGGAATGCGCCTTTAAGAAAAAACTGCTCCAGTGAAAACAAAGTGCATCTGTCTCCTCACACTGCTGGTCTCACATTGAAGCCTCTCAGACCCTTCAGATATGATCTCTGCTCCTCCGTCGAGCTGTTTCTGGACCTGGAAACAACGCGTGTGCATATTTTCAGACATTCCCATGGCTCCGTTTGATGACCAGCACTTCACAGGCCATAAAGCAGCCGGGGCAGGCAGTCCCCGAGCGGAGGATTAGATTTCTGCTCGAATCTGAGCAGATGAAACTTTTCTTCACTACGAGGTCAGAAACAGAGAGACGTCTCTCTGCAGAAACACTCAGAGCAAATCAAACGGGGCCTCGTCGGCCAAGCTGAGCTTAGCAGAAACTGCTGCCAGAGCTGTTCGCTGATGAGTCCAGGAACAAGTCAGCTTCATCTGAACATGAACTTTAGTCCACAAGGAGAAAGGAAAAGTCAAACTGTCTGCCAGAAATAAATTAAAAGACTGACACAGCTTTTAATTTCGCCAGTTAGCTTCAGTTAGCATACGACCTAACCTCACAGGCTCAACTGGACTAACTTTACTGCTCAAAATTCAATTAACAGCTCCACTAAAGTCACTTTTTATGATCACAGTTATGACATAAATTGAACAGAAGCAACCTTAAAATTCTGTTAGCTTAATGTGAGTCATGTTAGCTGTTCTCCCTCTGTCTGGTCGCTAAGCTAAAAGTAGCTAACCAAGCTTTGTTTTTATTACACAGTTGTGAAAGTTGTTATATTAGAAAGAAAGATGATACTTTAACAGAGATTTATAAAAACATTGTGATCTAAAAACATAACAAGTCAAAGACAAACAGGAGTAAGACATGCTAGCAAGATAATCAAGAAGCTAACTTTGTCATGTTGAAAAATACTTCATTGAAAGCAGTTTGAAGTAATTTTGTTCAGGCACATACATGGGCACCTATGAGTTCTTAAAAGTAGTAAAGCGAGAGCAAGTCCTCTTTGAGTCATAGTGCTCCATGAAGCATCCAGACCCTCAGTGACAGAGACCATACACTTAGTAAAAACAGCTCAGATTGAATTACAGAGCTAATTAGCCTTTAGCTCGTGCTCTATCTCTCTCCTGTTTAGCTTTCTTCTGCTCTTCTGTCCTTTTTCTATCTGACAGTCAGGCTCCAGTGTCCACCATCACTACAAAATGAATCACAGATATCAGTAGAGAAAAACACAGATCTCTGTGTTTTATCCCTTCTCTCTACTAAACTTCGTCAGCCAGCGTGGTGTTGTCATAGAGACCTAGATCAATCTGGTCCTGGACGACCTGAAATTGGAAGCTAAGAAGCAGCATTTTAAAATAACCTGTAAACAGCAATATTGGTGCTGATTATTTCATTTAAAAGTGTGGATCACGATCAGGCATATATCTAGAAAGGAGACATTTTCAAGATGACTTTCAAACTCCTCACAGCTCTTTTAAGAGTATGATACTAAATTGTAAAACAAAATCAAAAGGAAATACTTGAGGAAAAGTGCAAAAACTGCTTTAGAAATATTATTGAAAAACAGAACTTTTGGTTTGCTTACAGAAGATATTATTGATAATACAAATTTGTTATATTTAACTTTCTGCAAATTTCACAATTGTTGACATTTTTACAAACATTTGAAATGTAAAAAAAAAAAAAATCAAAATTTTGTGCCATTTTTGCAGTTAAGACAATTTAAATTTTTTTCTTTTTTAAATTTGAGTTTTTTTTAGTTACGTTTTGCAATTTTTGAAAATTCCAAAAACATTTAGATTTTTTGAAATTTTAGTTATTTTTTTACATTTTAAATTTCCTTGAAATTTTTGAAAATTTCAAAACCTTTTGCAAATTTTGACATTTTATTACACTTTTTTATTTTTATTTATTTTTATTTTTTTTGCAATTTTTGGAAATCGATGAAATTTAATTCTTATTTCTTCATATTTATTTTATTTTTTGTAATTTTCCCTTTTGTACATTTTTGCAAATTTTTGATATTTTTCTAAATTTATTAGGGGAAAAAAAGAGGTCACTTATAATTTTATAAATTAAATCAAATTAACTTCTGGTTGATGGAAGAAAATTTCTGAAAACTGTTCACTAGATTTTAACCATGTATAAAATTTTAGACACTTCATAGTCTTACTTGTGAAGATGAAGTAGATTTTGTGGCTCCAGAATTACTGCAATCAAGGTGAGCTGAGGAGAAATGTCTCTTATGAAAGTAAAGGTTGCAGACCCCTGGACTAGATCTTGCCTAACTTTAATGTACAAACAGCTTTGTCACACCTCTTCCAGACCCACAGTCGTCGTCTGCTGCCAAACCCTGACTCCCCTGACCCCGCAGTGACCCTGTAACAGTGACCCGACCCCTGAGGAGTGAGCAGCTGCCCCGATCACACAACAGACTCTGAGGGAAGAAGTATGTGAGCCTGCCAGGAGCGCGCTCTTTGTTTGCTTCAGGGCCACAGACGAACCTGTCAGAGGAAGAGAGAGGGATGCAGACCAACTGCAGCAGCTGGGGCGGCTTTTCCCGCTCTTTTTGAAAAACCCTGCTCCTTCAAAATAAAAGCCCTGATGAAGATATACGCATCATGAAGATGAGTTAAAGAGCTGGTCTGATTGTATAAAGTCTTTTAGAAGTCAGGAATAAAGCACATTGTTTCCGTTTATAACTCGTCTGGTGGGGGGATTTGTGCAGGCAAAACGTCTGGATGATCTATTTTTAGCTTCCACTCAGACAGATTGATTTAAGGGGACATGATGTTATTAGCTGAATATTAAAGCAGAGATGTGGACGGACAGACTCCGTTATTATACAACACCAAAATGCTTCTCTCCTGCTACGTCTGAGTCGAGCCTGTGACGTTTCCTCTTTCCTGCGTCAGCCTTTCCACTAATATTTCAAAGCTGTAAGTGCAGGTCAGCTGTGGAACAGACGTCTTCTGCACAATATCGCCTTTCAGTCTCCCGTCAGACGGCTGGAAAGACTTTAGCGATGAAGACGGGTTTTATGAAAGTGTCTGAAAGAAAACTCAACAAGCTGTGAGTTTAGAAGAAGAAGATATAGACTTGAAACTTTTAGAATAAGACTTGAGCGCTTCTTGTCGAGTTATCACATCTGCAGTTTGTCGATGAGCTCCCTGTCACCAAACTCTGTGAATTCACTTGAAACTCTGACGGGTAAATTGAATGTGGTTTGTTCTTTTCCACACTCTTCATGTCTCTGAACGTCTCTGGATGTCTCTGCAGCGCTGCGGTCGGAGCTCTGAGAGCTGCTGATACATCTCCAGTCTGTTCTGAACACCACAACCGCAGATTACAGAAATCTCCAGGATGACACTCGCTCCAGACGCTGAGCTAAAAATACTCTGTTCATGAACTTTCACGTGGATACAACTTTTCAACTCTCAGCCTGCAGATTCTTGAGCTCCTGTTCTTGGAAGCTGGAAAAGGAAACAATGGACAGGAATACGTCCAGCGAGGAGTGTCCCCGCCTGCGTGGCCTTAACTTGTTCTGGGGTCAGCGGTGAAGTCATCCTGGAAGTCCCATAAACAACAACTCCCACTTTGATACCATCAACAGGAAGAAACAACAATCCAGCTTTCACTCTCACCGCTAAGCTGTGAAGGATAAAACATCAGAGTGGAAGAAAAAACACGCAGTGGGTGTGATGCAACTGCTGGTAACTAGACTTGACCCGATATATCAAACAGAGAGTTTCTGTTCTGAAAAGCAGCGAAGGAACACGGCACATGTGCATAAGAGTTGAAAGGGAGCATTTGTACCAACTGTGAAAAATAATCAATTAGCGATTAAGCATGAGCCAGGTTAATGCACAAACAGTAGACCCCACTTTTACAGGTGCTGACAGCAGGATTAGCACACCTGTCAGGCTGTTTCAAAGATGGCGGATATCATGCTCACACGTTACTGTTTCAGACAGAAAACAGATATTAAGGGACCTAATGAATCCTTTTAGAAAAATATGACACTTTTTATTTTTGTCACTGTTTACTCAGAGTATGTATGTGCATTTTGAATTTAATGAAAATGGGTTTTCTAGAAAGTTCCCTGTACATATGACAGTCTACACCTGCCTTACTTTTATGTTGCTATTTATTTATTTAATCTATTTTTGCATTTATCTATGTATAAGTTTATTTGTTTAACCTATTTTGTATTTATTTATTAATTTTATTTTGTATTTATTTACTTAAATTTATTTTATGTGTTTATTTATGTATTTTTATTATTATAATTATTTTTATTTTTATTATCTTTTTTACATTTATGTATTCATTTAATTTTATTCTTTTTTTTAACTTATCCATTTATTTGTTTTTGTACTGGCAAGTAGTGCACTGCCGGGAGTGCATAGTTGGTATGAGTCTATAAGTGCATATTTAAGAATAAATGTAAATATTTGCTACAATAATCTATCAGTTGATTGCAAGTGAATATATTTGGATTATATGTACATGTATATATATGCGTGTGAGAGTCGATTATTATTGTCATTAAAATTTTTATTTGCTGAGACTGCTGGGGATTGTCACTGTTCATGCAGAGTATTTATGTGCATTTCAAATTTTTTCAAGAAAGTTTTCCAGAAAGTTCCCTAAACATATGACAGTCTACAGCTGCCCTTCTTTTATGTTGGTATTTATTTATTTATTTATTAAATTATTTATTTATTTATTTATTTTTGTTTTATTTATTTTTGTTTTATTTTTTATTTATTTTTTATCTATTTTAATTTTTTATTATTTATTTATTTATTTATTTATTATTACAAATATCATTATTATCATTATTATCATTATTATTATTATGATTATTATTATTATTATTAATTGTATCATCATTATTTTTAGTTTATTAATATTTCTGTTATAAATGATAATTATTTATTCCTATATTTTTATTCTTTTTTTTATTTAGCCATTTATTTATTTTTTTGCACTGGCATAAATATAAATATTTGCTTCAGTTATCTATTTGTTGATTTTAAATGAATATATGAGTATTGTATGTTCATGAATATATACGTGTGTGACAGATTATTGTTGTTATCATTTATATTTTCTAATTGCTGAGAATGCTGGGGATTAATTTTTGTAAAAAACTTAAAATATATATAATTTAATAGGCCAATTTCTGCATGCAGCTAATGCCACGGTCAAATGGGCTGTTTCATAATAGTACATTATGACTAACAGTCCCTTTTGTGTAATGAGTGGGCATACATATGGGCCTAGGTCCTCCAAATATCAGCCACTTGTTCAACAAACTAGCCCGTAACAGTTTCTCACACTGGTGTTTTAGAGAATCCTTATTTCAGCCTCTGCCTGACACACTTTTATTCAGCTGCTGTCTCTTTAAGGCTTCCCCCATCCCTCTGATTGGCCAGCCCTGTGGAGGTCTATCAAGGAGTGAAGCTATAGGCAGACCTTGGTGTTTGAGGCCCAGCCTTCCACCATATCATGAAACAGTTAAGAGATCCTCACAAAATTTGCACATTTTGTCTGAACATCCTGCAGTGATACTTTATCCATGTTTAAAATGTGGGAAAGCAGAATACCCCCTCTTTAACCTCAGTGTAGAGCAGAAGTGGTGGACTTGTTACGTTTGGTTTTTCTGTCTCTGGGTGAAGTTCTTGTTTTCTGTGTTAACCAATCAGAACTGAGTGGACTACACAATCGACAGATCTGGCACACAGAAGGGAAAAGGTCTATAATATCGGCTGCAATTAGGCTTTTTGACTAACCAGCTGGGTGTAGCCACCATGCATAATAAATACAATGCCAGCTCCATCCATCCCCCCATCAGCTATTTGTGGTGGTGGTGGTGGGGTTGGGGGGGATCGCGCAATTAGGCCACCACAGCCCATGGGGAAATGGCACTTCAGACCCAGAGCCAACAAAGGCTCCATGTAGAGGAAACGTGACATAGTTTAACCCTTTCAGCACAACAGCAGCAGCAGTGTTTCAACCACACCTCTGAGAGAGGCTGGGGGCTTCCTGTGCACCATCACAGGGGAAGCAGGCATGAATGGACAGTCTCAACTTGTGTGTTTGTTTTTAAAAAGGATGCAAAGGGATGTGTCGGACGCCATAACACGTATTGTCGAAGTGGGAGGGGAGAGGGATGATGTTGATGTTGCGCATGCAGCAGACAGAGCGGTCAGGATATGAGAGGTCTCAGCTGGTGATGCAGGTTTATATTAACTCAGGGTGGTCCGAGATGACTGCAACACATGGAAACATAGATATCCCAAAGACAGAACCCACACACACACAGAAGAGGTTTCAGAGGAGGCCAGCGCTGTGAGAACCGGCCTGGACAATGTCCCATTGAAGGAAGCAGCACAATAAAGCCCACAGACGCACGCCGCTCCTGGCAGCCTTTTCCGGGGTGCAGGAAAGAGCGCCAATCCTCCATTGTTACACCCTGACATTTGGTAGAAATAGCTGATTTCCCTCAGCGAAAATCCCCCCACACACAGGCGTGATGTGTCCAGCGGTGGTGGGGCTGAGCTGGGAGTCTTCCCGGCATTTTTGTGGGCTAAACATGCAGCTTGGCGTGCACTAGAAAGGCATACCAGACGTGTGAAGCATTCAGCTCCTTCCTGTCTGAAAGCTTGGGAGACGTTTGCACACAGAAACAACAGCTCCAACCACAAGCAGCTTCAACATGAATTATGCTGATACATCCCTTTTACGCCAAACAGCCTGGAAACATGAAAACCTGAAGTGGACGTCTGTTGATTTACATTTAACCCCAGAATTAAAGCAACTGCCTTGGAGATGCATCAGAGGAAACAGATTCATGCTCCAAATCTCCAAATCTCCAAATCAGCTTCTGGAGCGGACCTCGTGTTCACTAATTCATCTCAAGACTTTGGACGATCTCAGGAGTCTCCACTGATGGAGACGACTTTAAAGGTTAATATGAGCTCTTCATGACATTAAAATAAAGCAGTCTATCGATGCAGTGCCACTACAGGAACTTTCCTCTGGAACAAGGAACGTTTGGAGAGACTACAGGTGCTTTTCAACTGCAGGAACTTTCTGCTGGAACAGTGAGCGTTTTGTCACAAATGGTGCTTTCGAATATAGGAACTTTCTCAAAAAACAAGGAACTTTTGGACAAACAGGTAGTTTTTAGATTGCAGGAATCTTCTCCAGTTACCATTAACTTTATGAAAAAATAAAGGAGCTTTTCAACTGCAGGAATTCTCCCCAGGAACATAGAACTTTTGGACAAACTACAGGTGGTTTTCAACTGCAAGGACTTTTCCCCAGAAACAAGGAACTGTTTTGACAAATGAAGGTGCTATCTACTGCAGGAACTCTTCCCAGAAACAAGGAACTTATCAACAGACTACAGGTGGTTTTCAACTGCAAGGACTTTTCCCAAGCACAAGGAACTATTTGACAAAATAATGGTGATTTTCAACTGCAAGAACTTTCCAAGGTACAAGGAACTTTCAGACAAAATAACTGCAGGTGGTCTTTAACTTCAGGAACTTTTCCCAAGAACCAGGAACTTATCAAACTAACTACAGGTGGTTTTCAAACGGCAAGAACTTTTCCAGAGGAACAATAAACATTCTGACAAAAAAAAGGGCTTTTCAACTGCAGGAACTTTTCCCGGGGAACAAGGAACTTTTGGTCAAACTACAGATGGTTTCTAACAGCAAGAATTTTTCCCTTGGAACAAGGAACATTTTGACAAAATGAAGGTGCTCTTCACCTGCAGGAACTTTTCCCAAGAACGAGGAACTTTTGGACAATTTCCAGGTGTTTTTTAACAGAAAGAACTTTTCCAGAGGAACAATAAACATTCTGACAAAAAAAAGGGCTTTTCAACTGCAGGAACTTTTCCCAGGAACAAGAAACTTTTGTACAAACTACATGTGGTCTTTAACAGCAAGAACTTTTTCCCAGAAACTTGGAACTTTTTTAGAAACTCTGCTTTTCAACTGCATAAACTCCAGTTTACATTTAGCTATGGGATAACGGATCCAACTATTGAAAAGGACATGCTCAGGAGGTAGTATTTTCCAAAGGTCCAGGTAATATTGCTAGCTAGCTAAACATTTCTGATCAGTCTTGCACTTGCAGCGATTTCTTAAATCTGAAAGTACTCTGACAGAGAGTGACACGTTTTTTTTATACTGCTGGATCACAGGTGTTAGATCCTGGAGGACTAGATCCATGAATTTAAAGTCCCTGGTACTTGTTATTACATATTGTAACATAACAAACTCTAATGTTACGTAACAACATTTTTGCTTCTTGTGTCCTTTGGTAGCAAATAGTTGTTGTACTTATCACATTACCGTATTGTGATGAATTGTGTTGCACTTATTTGTAATGACTGCCATATGACTTGGTGAGTTTCACATTTTCCATACAGCAAAGCGAGTCCAGGAGAAGCTCAAAAACCTCAAAGAGGCAAAAAAAGAAGCTACTAACTGCAAGATTGGCCAAAGGAACCATTTTGTTCCTGGAGGAATAGTACCAGGAATTTAGAGTTCCTGGTACTTCCCATTGAAAATCACCTAAAGTCGCCATTGAATTGGTTCCAGTTAATCTAAGGTCAGCTGATGGCTCGACTTGGTTTCAGTAGACTTTGTGGAACTGATGGCATAAAGTCAGATCCAGATGTTAGCGCTCATTCACTCGGCCTTCTCAGTATTTTCCGTACATTTTCAGGAGCACAATGCACACATAGACGTGTCACAGTGTCAGGACAGCTGACTCAAAGACAGTCGAAGAAAACAAGGGAGGTGATGGATGGTCACTTCCTTCCCAGGTGTTTCCTCTGCTCTTACGTCACTCTCGTGCTCCCCTCCACGACCTTCGACCTCTTTCCCATCCGTCAATGAACCTGAAGGTTGATGAAATTCCTGTGTCAGCAGAAAAAGAACTGACCGGACCCTGACGCTATCATCCCGGAAGCACATATTGGAGAAAAGGACAGGGAGGACTCTGGAAAACCATGGTCGCCTGACATTTCTGTTGCGTAACCTCAGCTGGGCGCCTCAAATGTGGGAAGAATGAAAAAGACAATAACCTCCATTCTTCACTAATTTTCCTTTGTGAAACCCACAAATTATGTAAGAGAACTCCAACATCAGTACAATCGACAGTGACAAAGTGCACCAAACAATGAAGTGGAGCATGGGAGAGCTGACACATGGCGCTGAAAACAACTCCCTGGAGAAGCACGGCTACATCAGATCTGCCAGATCCTGAGCAGAGAAGAAAACAGCTAAATTATACAGTTTGGTGAGAAAGATGAAGTCTCGTCACGGCTCATTGGTCTCTTCACCGAACCACACTCTCCAGAAAGAACCACAACAAACATCCGCAGAGACAGTGAGAAAAACACGAGTGGAGGAGAAATCAGGCCGATCTGAGCCCAAAGACGATGATCCAAACCAGAGCAGCAGCCGAGCATGAGTTCATGTCATTGATGTGCCGATTACTTCAGAGTGAGTCGATCAGTCATTTCATCCATTGAAGATCACAAATAATCAGATTTTCCATCACGAATTCATCCAGATGAAAAGGGCCCAGAGTGATTTCAGAGGTGGAGAATCCACTCATGTTGCTCTTGTTGTGTTTAAGCAATGCAGTGTATTATACTGTATCTCATTATATTATGTGGTGTCTCATCCCAGATTACCATATACCCTAATAATCCACCATTGACAGATTATTTTTAATCATTTTTGTCATGTCTAGTCATAAAAACCTGAAAAAATGAGTCTGTTTCCCATTTCAAACATCATTAAAGTTAAGTGAAACACCCCTAGTTTCAACACGCTAACTCCTCACTAAGGAAAGTCACCATTGGCTGTCCCAGAAGTCACTAAAAGCCACTAAGGGGCAGGTTACTCGACAACAGTTTTAAGGTGAAACACAAAAGTTTTGTTGCGTTTCGGCCTCACGTTTACACAGAAACAGCGTTTCAGTCGACCTGAAACACAAACTTTTGAAAACGGCCCCCAGAGTGGGATTTCTCTGAAACGCTGCCAACACCGTCGCCGTGTGAACAGCAAGCCAGCATTTTTAGTTGAAGATGCCGAGTGTTACTGCTGCCACGACTGATGTTGTTGCTGTTTCAGGACACTCCAGAATTCAGAAGAGCAGGGAAATCTGTGTGATGAGTTATACAGACGGCTTGAGAGCCAGCAGTGTCCTCTAACTCAGACAAATCCTTAAGAGTGTCTGTAACCAAGTTCCACTCGTGACAGCAGTAACACTCAGCATCCGTGGGCATTGAGTCACAGCTCAGACATTTACACCACTCAGTATTTCTGACTCTATCTTGATGTCCAGTGTCTGTGGATGTTTCCTCTGTATTCCTTTCAGTCGCCATCTGTAGCAGCTCTTCTTCTGTGTGCTCCGGTTCATACAGGTATCCTTTTGGTTCCAAAGTGAATGGAACTTCATCGTCGCTGTCATAGTCACTCATTTTGAATTTCCTACGCTGCCTCACAATCCTAAGAATACAAACAAAAGAATTACGATCCTTGATCAAACTTACACGACGCTACAACCGGCGCCCGAAGCATAGCTTGTTTACATTCCCTACAGCTGAAACGAGGAGGGGGGACGGAGCGCACTAGCGCTGCGCGGAAGGACACATGA
Source organism: Halichoeres trimaculatus (assembly GCF_033239565.1). Lineage (NCBI taxonomy): Eukaryota > Metazoa > Chordata > Actinopteri > Labriformes > Labridae > Halichoeres > Halichoeres trimaculatus. The sequence goes on along the minus strand of NW_027437189.1, from coordinate 4,857,469 downwards.
CCAGTTAGTTAGGTCCGGATAAATGTTTATTTCCAAAGACTTAATACACTTAAAAAATATTTTATGTAGCATACTCTTAAACTGTGGTATTACTTTTTGATTTTAGTTCTTGTAGGCAGAGAAAATAGCCTTTGAATTTGGTACCGTCTGTCCCTGTTAGCGTCTATTTCCTCGTCACCATCGATTACAGTCTGTGTCTTACTGAGGGAGAGGAGACAACTTTCTACTGTATCTAATGTCCTTAGTGGTCACATAGAGCTCATACAACCCCACTTCAAAAAAACTGAACTATCCCTTTAAGTTTTGCCTCCAATCTCAAGCCCCAAGATTTGTTTTTTTGCATTTTCTAATGGTTTTTTGATTAACAGCTGCTAAAGACCTGTCCGAAGTTTGATGCTAAATTAACATCTATTAGTTGATTGAACGTCTTTATCTCAAACTTCTACATGAGCTTTTTTAAAGCTGCTGGAACAAATCGACTCTTCTTCTTGTAGTCAGCCATCATTTCAGTTTTTTTTACCGTTGGAGCATCTTTGAGGGTGTTTAAGGTTAAAGTCGTGACTCAGAGCTGGGTGTCATGATGGGAGAGTCTGTGACTTCCTCACACATATCATCTCCCCGGGGTCCTGCCCTTTACCCCGAGCCTGCTTTCAATATTTGTGCAGATTGACGCATTTCCTGGCCTGTCCCTGGACCCGGTTCTGGCCCGATGTCGACCAGCAGCCTGCCCCCGCACCCAGAGGAAGGCAGAGAGGACGGAAAAGGGGAAGAGAAGTATGAGGCAGGGATGGAACTAATCAAAAACAGATGGTTGTACACGTGTGATTCAGCATTTCAGAGCGGAGCTGAGACAGAGCTAAGTGCTCGTGGAGCCTGATGATTTCAACCTTTCTCTCATCCTCTCACTTTCCTCAATCGTGAAATTAATTCAAACCTCAAAGGTGGCAACAAACACACCTATTTGTGGTTAAAATCCCTTTTTCCACCAATGAAATCTTTCCGTTTTATGACCCCCGGCGAGATAAAGACATGAGGAACGCTGATGTTGACACACCTGGAAATACCGAGCCACTTCCCCCCTGAGATCACGCGTTTCCGAGCAGCCGGGTCATCAGGGGAGACGTTTCAGAGTCCCGACATTAAACAGAACAATCTGTTAGTCATAACTCTCTTTCCAGCCTTTTTTATTTGCCCTAGATTGTTTTTATTTATCCCGGAATGAGGCTAAATTGGGTCATTGTGTCTGCTGTTTGTGAGTCAACTGACAAATCACGCACAGCCCCGACCCAGCAGCCGATAGAGAGACTGGATTCTCATGGTACCCCTTTCCTGGAGGCAGATCTCCTCATGTGCAGCGCTAAAAAAAGCTCAGATTGGCCACAAGATGGGAAGGATGTGGTTGTTATCTGCTGAGGAAATTGGGTATTTTACACACTTTGAGCTAAGCTAACAGGCGGTAACATCCAGTCTTACAGGCTGATGTTAAAACAGGATATGCGTTGCGGCGTCTTTACAGTGTGGATAATCCATCTGGAACATTAGTCCGACTATTTACATTAAATGAGAATTACATCCCATTTCACAAGCATCACTGGTCACGTTGCTGCTCAGGCTTAACCCCCTCCGCTCAGGGTCAGAGAGGCCTGAGGGTTCCAGCAACCTGTTGTTATCTGGCATTTAAAGAGAGGGTACTGTGCTATTTTTCAGGCTTCGCATGTCCCTCTGATGCCCCCTGTGGTGGCTTAACATGATCGTCAACCTCTTTTTGGTGTTTTAGAAAATCTTTAATTCAGCCTTTTGTTTCGGTTGCTGTCGCTTTAAGGCTCCCCGCTCCTAAAACCCCTTTCTCTCTGATTGGCCAGTGCTTGGGAGTGGACCTCAGTGTTTGAGGCCCACCTCCTCTTCTTCTGCAAGTCTGGTGAAAATCTCATGAAGATCTTGTGGTGATCTTGTGCTACTTTTAGGGATTTCTACAACATATGAATAGAAAGTCTGAAGTAAATTATCATGTAAATTTAAAATTCATCCCTTGGATGCATTAAATGACACCTATATAAAGATTCAAGCAGACCCTTTAGTTGGACTTTTAAAAATTGCATTTGCAATAGGGGTGGGAGAAAACAATTGAAGTATAGTAGTATCAGGATTAGGGATGGGCGAGTACTGCTACCGGGTATCAGTATCTGGCCAATACCAGCCTTTTTCAAGGTATCAGTACTTGTGAAGGCTGTAGATACCAGCAGCCAATACTCTGGGCAAGAAAATCTGACGTTGAGCAAGTCCTCCACTAGTTACTGCTAATTGGTGCAGTTTAACACCACGGCATATGAGCGCTAGGTTCTGTTCAGACAGAATGAATGAACCAGGGAGAGGTAAGAGTTAAACTGTTTTATTTTGCACTTTAGTGTACTTAAAAAATACTTAAACTCTGACAGTTGTAAGTTTTATTGTGCACTTTTAATATTATTTTTTTTTATATTTATCCAAAAAAATCTAAACTCAGACATAGTTGTTTGTGTTTTATTTGGACTTAATGGCAGAGTGGCTGTGCTGTCTTTAATCAAAATAATCTGTCACTGTTAATTTAAATTTTATGTTTCAAAAGAACTAGTAGTATCGGTACTCGGTATCTGTGAGTACTCAGGAGGGAGTACTCATACTGGTATCGGTCTGAAAAAAAGTGGTATCGAACATCCCTAATCTGGATTTTTTTGTGTGACAATTTTTAAATTGTGTTATTTTTATATATATATATATATATATATATATATATATATATATATATATATATATATATACATGAGGGTTTTTTGTTTTGTTTTTTTTGTTTTTTTTTTCCAAAATTTGTTTTTAATTTTTTTTTTTTTTTTTTTTTCAAATTTTTGTCTTTGATAGGGAAAAAGTTGAAGTGTCAGATCCTCTATATAAATCCTAAAAACGGAATTAAATATGATGTGTAGCTTCGAGGAAAATATGACTCCTGTTATAGTCCGTTGACATCATCATCATGGTCTGGTGTTAAGAAAGCAAACTAAATATTGCAAAAATCAGAAATATTGAAGAATCACAATTTAAATCGAATCAACACCCAAAAAATCATGAAAGAATCGAATCAGGAGACAAGCACAACGTCCCAGCCCTGATTTACAAACCCCATCCTGTGACTGGCATGATTTGCTGGCAACTTTTTTCCCTCCTTTCCCTATAAAAAAACATGCATGCACAGGAGACCAGCACCTTATAACCTCACTAAAATGGATCACCAGCAGAAAGTGAAGGAAGTGAAACTAGAAAGAGAATTACATACTCATCTCATGTGCAACAACCTGTGAGGATGCTCGATATATCCCCCACCTCTGGTTGGAATCGATATTCTATGTTAAAAAAATTGTTTTTTTTTTCTTTTCAAATTTAAATTCTTCATTTCAGTCTTTGTTTATAAACTGGATTGGAAAAAGGTTACCACTTTTCTCCAGCAGGGGGCGTAATGTTTTTTTCTGACTCACGCGACATGCATTTTTGGGGGGAAAACATGGCTTCTGATATAGTCTGTAGACATCGTCATCATCATTATCATCATTCAACTTTTTCACATGGTCTGGTGTTAAAAAAGCAAACTAAAAATCACAATTTAAATCGAATCAGCACATCAAAAATCGTCTCAGCCTTAACAGTCTGAACATGCAGCATTGTAACATCCATGTTTAAAATATGGGAAAGCAGACTACCCCTTCTATAAACATGTCTCTCATGATTCTGGATGTTTCTGTCTTTGCTTTCCTGTGAGCAAACACACGATCAGGCCTTCTTCTTCTTCTTCTTCTTCTCTGACATATCAAGGGCAAAGTGGATTTTCTCTCCCGTACAGCACAAAGAAATCTGATATCCACAGCCAAACAGAATTGAGATCAGATGTTCCCTTTCCATTACCATAATCCAATCTGCTCGGGAAAACAAATGCTGAGTTGTGTGCGTTTTATTCAGCCGTGCTGTGAAGTTACAAAACGTAAAAGCTTCAGTTATCAGCGTTAAAATCTCCTCGGTGTGTTGCAGTGTGTGTGTGATTCTGCACTCTCTGGCCCTGAGTCTTGTTTTCATACACCCCTGCTCCACATTAGTCATTGCTGGTCTGCTTCCCCGTGTGTTGTGATAGGAATACTAATGCCAATTTACTCAACTCATCCATCATTTAAGGCTCAGGATGTTGCCATAGTGCTGATTCAATGTCTGAGGCACAGCAGGCGCAACCTGTGGCAACACCGGACGGCTGATCTGAAAGTGAGACGAGAGGAAATGAGCCCAGACCTCATTGGACTTAATAAACTCTGCACACTCTGGGTTTGGGGTCTTTCACATCACTCAGGATGTCAGAGAAAGCAGATTAGCACGGCGCTCAGGATGTAGCACCCTGCCTTTCGTGACTCTTTGTGGGAAACGTCTGAAATGAGACGAGAGGGACAGCCAGGCGTCACGCAGAGAGACCAGACATCGTCTCTGAATCCTGAAGCCTTTCGCTCAGGGATTACCCTCCGTCTACACCACTCATCAATTAACGTTCCCCAACATTTCCTTCTGTTTGCAACACACGATGTCCAGCAAGTGATGAAATTTACATCATGCGGATGGTTTGGACTTGGAGTTACACATGACAGCCCTGGTGTCGTCTCATTACACTCACTTCTGCTCCCTTGCATCATCGCTCCGTTGGCTCTAGATTGGGGACGCCTTCCCCAAATTGAAAGACCTCTGAGTTTAAATGCATCCTAAAGAGACCCGGATCTTTAAGGTCTACTTTGGAAAGATTCATTTCTGACTAAACCATAGTGCCGTTCTTGCATTGTCAGTAATACCTGCTCTGTACTTGAAGTCTTTGCTGATGCTCTCCCCACCTCAGGCTTTTACATTCCACTGAGGTGCATGGAAAGACAGGGAGTTCCCAGAATAGAGCCATTTGGTTAAATCTAACTTCATTCATTCATTTTCTATTAGTAGGAATGGGTACCTCTCACATTTGAAACAATATGGTACTGAAGCCCGGTACCTGGCAATCGGTATCGGTACTTAAAGGTACCATTTTACGGTACTTTTTTGTGTTCATGCGGTAAAAAATATCAATTTTATAAAATTTTACAACAATAAAATCTCAAATTTCTTTAATTCAACATTTTTTCTTCAAAATATCTAAAACTTGCAATGCTAGGTTCATGTCCAGCATGGAAAATTGCCTACTCTTCCAGTCCCTCACAGTCACAAGGATGGGTTCAGGTACCTAAATGGTACCTTTTGATTTTACGTGAATCGGTACCTGGTGCTTATGACAGAATTCAGTCGGTACCTACAAAAGTACCTAATTTGGTACCCATTCCTATCTTTAAGGGATGCACAATATATCGGTATCAATATAGGTATCGGCTGATATTTACTCATTAGCTGCCGGACATTTTCAGAGCATCGTAAACGATTTTTCAAGACCCAAATAATCTTGTTTTCTCTGACTATGTACACTAAAACTACCTAAGAAGAGTGGACTCTCTTCTTTTACTTCTCTCTTCCTTTTTTTGATCCAAAAAACAGACAAAACATACTTTTCTTTTTTTGTTTTATCTTGGGCACTCCATCTTCTGATTTTAACTGAGTTTAAGTGGAGTGAACTTGAGTTCAAACATGTTAATAATAATTGCCTGGTTGCGAGGAATACTGGCAAGTTTGATTAGTTAACTTGAGATACTATTTTTATTTGTGATCTTTATTGTGATCCAAAAGTTACTGTAAAGTAGCACTGTTACTTTTGTTTTATGGTGGCCCTGTCGAGTCCTGATTTGGAAGGACAGCAAGTCAGAAAATAAAGAGAGATATTGAAAAATTCAGTATGTTCAAAATTTGATCATCTCAGATTGTTTTTTGGTTATTGTTTTTTTTTTTCACCAATATTTTTAACAGTAAAAATCAGTTAACCAAAATTTTCATATCAGTGTATCCCTATTTTCTAAACCCCTTATCCTGTTCAGAGTCACAGGTGGCTGGAGCCTATCACAGCTGTATTAGGCAGGGTACACCGTGGACTGTTGGCCAGTCAATCACAGGGCTGACACAAAGGGACAGACAACCTTCAAACACACACTCACACCTTCAGACAATTAAGAGTAACCAATTATCCTGAAGCTGGGGTACCCAGGGAGAACATATGAACTCCACACAGAAACGCCCAATGGGTGGACCAGGATTTAAAAGTGGTGACCTTCTTGCTGTGAGGCGGCAGCGCTAACTGTCCCACCACCGTGCCGCCCCAAATTTAACTTGTCTGCAAATAATTTATTCAATGATGAGTGTTGACCTGACTGAGTTAGTATTTCATCGTTTTTCACATTAAAAAATCGGCACAACACATATTAACTACCAGGACAGACTTCCTGAGAAGACATTCACTACAATGTCAAACACTAAGCTGGTGATTTGTTAGGTACGTCTAACAGTAAAACAACTTGACTGTTCACATACTGCTATCCTGGAACAAATCCTTCCCTTGCTCTTGTTGGACTGTAAAACCTCAAACCTGTTCCCTTCTGGTCTGGCCCCGCTCATTATGTTGTTTTTTGGTTTATACAAGCTAATACGATTAGTTTGTCTTATTTTTAAAGTCACGGGGCATTTTTAGGTAGTACATGTGCATGACTTCCTGTCTGGGATCTGCTCTATGTGACTGACACATCACAGCTAGGGATGAACTGATCCAACTTTTCTGGTCTGATACCTGGGCTTTGGGTATTGACTGATACTAATCTGATACCAGTGTTAAATAATAACCTGCATGCCCTACTGTGGGATAAGACTGGTAATGTTTGGAGTAAAAGACAAATCAATCCTTTCCCATCGATACCCGATCCAGTTTTGAGCAGCTGTATCAGGGCCAATACCTGATACCAGGATTGGACTGGTGCATCCCTAGTCCCAGCTCCGGCAACGCACAAAAATAGTAAGCTTGCACATCTGCTGCAAACTGCCGGAGCAGGGACGCAGCCGGACCACAACACAGTGGATCCAGTGTGATGTGACTAATTGACTTGAATAGAAACTTAGCCAGACCAGAGATGCATCTGTTGTACTTTGACTGTAAAGGTAACATCTTCCTTTGTAATGCAATGCAACATTACCAGAAAGGTTTTAACAAAAACTAAACATTTCTTCTCCTAAAGCTAAGATTACGGCAACACGTTTCATCAGACTGCATCCGTTTAATACTCTTCTTTAACTCTGATCTACATGAACCTTCAGGAAGTGTTTTCTGGAGCCTGGCGAGCTCTGAGGCTCTGGCCATTAGAAAACCCTTCATCTGGTCTCGTTTGTAAAAGATGAAAGCTTTTTTTTTTTTCAGCTAATGGTGCCGAGCCGCCTCAGTAGGAGGGCAACATCTCTGTGATTAAGAAATCATATTGCTCTCTGCATCATTAGATCTGTTTGCAGCCCCTCACATCAGGATGACACCAATTTGGGACACTAAGCCTCCAGGTGTGACACCTTGCTGTCCGGGGGATTCGAGTGGGAGAATGTGGGCCAATCCCTGATTAAGACACGCTGCCGGCTGCTGTAATCCCCGTCACTTTCATTACCTGGAGCCGCGAGCGCCGTGCTGTGAGTGCTCGCGCTGTTAGTGCTCTATGAACGCCCTTAACAAGATGGTGAAAACGCCCGCAGGCCAGCGCCACCGGGTTTTCTGGGTCATTAAATCAGGAACGAGGATGGAAATTAAAATAGCAGAATAAACTCACGAGGGTGGGGGAGACGCTCGCTTGCTCGCTGGCAGAGCATGAGTTTAATACATCTGATGCATTAATGTAGAGGTCATTAAATTGATGTACAGTACAACACAGGCTTTGTTTCACGGAGGGTTTAGCCTTTATTATAACAACTGAGTGCTACGGACTCTGTAGCTAAAATATCTTACACAAAAATTCATAAAAAATTCAATATTGTCTAAAATTGGGTGGTGGAATTATCCGGGATAGTGTAAAATTTTCAAGATGTCCCAAATATTTAATGTAAGGTTATAGATTTACAAAAAAGACTCAAAAAAGGACATTTCCAACTCTTAAGTGCAACTTTATGTGATGAAAAGTATAAATTAGGCTTTTATTTTGTGCTTGGCCTACCAGTGGATGAGTGGATACTAAAAAAAGAAATACAATACTGTGAAAACGAATATAGCAAAGATGAAAAAAACTGATATGTCCCTATTTACTTTCAGTTTATTTCACTTTTAAAATACTACAGGTAAAAACACCAACTGTCTAACATTAAAAGATTTGAATTTGGGTTGTGTTGTGTTGAAAGGTAGTTTGAAACCTTCACACAATTCATTCCACGGGTATTTTTTTTGCATTTTGGATGTTTTCAACTCAAATTCTGTTATAGATTTTCCCGCCTTCAGTGAGTCACATGACCAACTGCACGGAACTCTCAATCGGTGTGTGACATCATCACCAACTGCTGCCCTTGCAGGAGTGGAACTGGCTGAAGTTCTAGAACCGTCTTTTCACAGATGCCACAGTTTTGACTAAGATTTTGACAGTGACTTAATTACTCCCGCGTCGCTCAGAGACAGTTGGGGATTTATAGTTATTATTTTTCTCAAACACTGCAAAACGGTATTTATTTCAGTGATAACTAATGTTATACTTAAAGTATTTTCCACAACAGCCAAATATGATAGAATCATTTATTACACATTATTTATAAAATTAATAAACCATGTAATTGCTTGGCAACTTATGCTGTGTTTGAGAATTACAAGGTCCAGTGAATGCATCACCTGCGATGAACGGTTCAGCAGCTAACGTTCATGTTGTTAGTTTCTCTGTTAAACATAGAGCTCTGGTAGTTTTTAATGTTGTTTCATGTTATCAGTAATCATTAATCATGTAATCAGCCATTCCTTCAGATTGAACTGCAATGCATGACGGTATATATTGCTAATATAGGGAGCATCGCTAATTCACTCCTTTTCAAAATGCATTGTAGGATACATTGGACTATACAGCGAATGACCATGCTCACTCAGATTTCAGACAACACTACAAAATGGTGTCTTCACCATATAGTGCACTATATAGTGAATAGGGAGTGATTTCAGACACAGCCTAAATCTCTGTAAAAGTCAAGTTTCTTTGATAAATTTTGTCGAGAATCTATCCATGTCATTTAAAGCTGAAATACTTTTACTTTTTTGTGTAAAGGCCTAACTACCACAGCTTGTGTGGGGATGGATCCTCCTCTCCCATTCATTCTAATAGGGGACGCTGAAAAAGCTTTTTTGGGGTTCACCAACTTTGAGGTCTTGTCACTTGAAAACCGTTTCCTAAACAACAAATTCCTTCATAGCTTTTGTAAAGCAGGTTCCACTCTGTCATCCGAGCGAATTTGGAGCTGATACCATTAATGGTCTCAGAGTAGATAACTTTTGTAGGAGGGCAAAATGTGGCCTCATTTTATTTTGAAAGTCAAATTGCCCGCTTCCTGTTTGAGATAGGTCAGGGGTGTCTATTTACAATTTGTGCATCTCAATGAGATGAACATTTTGATGTTGGTTTGATCTCTCTACGATGTTCCTACTGCCATTGAGGGCCATTTTGGTGTGCCTAGGTGGCGCTAGAGAGCACATTTTGGTATGTTGGGGGTCAATTTTGTTGTTTATTAAATTTTTTGGCCGAATCTGAGCCATGGTGAGTTTATTAAACATTTAGGGGGTCACCGTAAAAATGCACCACAATATTTGTCTGTTAAGATTTCATGAGGAAAATGTACGACTGAGATAAGCTTAATATCAGCACAAGCATTTTATTTCCAGTCTTCCACCCTCTGCCGACCAAGTCACAGTGTTGGGAGGAGCACTGAACAGAAGGACCACTGACACACATTTGAAGATGGAAGGAGGTCAGCCTGAATTAGAGCAGAAGCAACGAGACCTCACAGCCAGAAAACAGAAGAAGAAGAAGAAATCCCTTCCAGCTCCATGCAGCTGGAGGAGCAGATCTTCCAGAAACAGAAGAAACATCATCCTCCCGACGTCAGAGAGATGATTTCACCAATCGTGAACTGAGATGAACCGGATGCTCCGAGTTCAATACGACTCCTCTGAGCATTTAACGGACATCAGATTTGACCAGGCTTGGATATAAAACACGTTTGTAGTCGACCGTCTTTGGCTCTTGGTCTTTCTGAGTGAGTGTGTATAAAACATGAAGTCGTTGATGTAACCCTGCTATAAAATCCTTTCCCACAGAGAGAGAAACAGATGTTAGAAAATAAAACTCCAGAGGCAAAACAAGTCAGGTACTTTCCAGGTCATCCAAACACAACCCAAATTTCCACTCTGTAGTAAGGGTGGGACTAAATATTAATGTGGCAACACTCTCTCCTCCCTGAATGAGTTCACTCCTGCACTTCTGACTGAATCTCCACCAAACAAAGTGAAACATCACATCAGCTGCTCTGAATTCCTCCTGGTATGTGACACAGACCCCCCTCATTCACCCCGTCACCCTACTTTGTGTCACAAATCCATTCATCCATCCGTCCCCTCACAGACGCTGCAGTGAGTCCCACAGGTCAACGGCCTCGGATTCCCCGCCTGTCAGAGCTCTCTGCTCCGTGACTCAACGACAAACACATCAGCACGAAGTCCGCCCCCAGCTGTTCACATGGGAATGAGGGAAGGATCATCGAGGCTCTTTCTGCCTCGAGGCCTCTCAGACACAGAGGACGGAGTCTGTGTGGACAATGGTCATATTCTGCTGAAGGCCTGTCAGGACACATGAACACAGCAGCAAGGACGCTGAAAATCCCCCAAAACTGAGGACGGCTTTAAAGAAACATCCCCTAAAGCTCAGGTTAAGTATGGGAGAAGATCATGGGAGCTCCTGGTGTTTATCACCAGACATCCTCAGGCTTTCAGCAGATCCTGACTCACTCAAACTTCTACATAAATTTTTTCATACAACTAGGAACTGAATTGTTCATTTTTGAACACAACAAATACTCTCATGATGACAAAAACAAGCGAGGTCCCATATAGATCAAAGCTACGACTAGCATACACCAGTAGTAGCAGGCTAGCTGCGACTAATGCACCAATACAAAAGCTAGGCAACTGAGTTACATGCTAATAATGATAGGCTAACATTGTGTGATAGTTGAAACTGTCTTGTTATCAAGAAAATAACACACAAAGCAAAATGTATGACATTAACAACTCAGTCCTAGTATCACTTTCCTCTGTGTTTTAACCAGAGGAACCTGGGTCTAAATTTAGTTCTGTCAACAATGTCAACAAATCCATCTGTAGTGACATAAAACACGACCCAAACCACCACAGGCTGAATATCCTCCACGCTAACAGGCTGTCTGTCTCCCACAGTGTCATTTTCGCTGAAAGAACTTTGTTGTTGTTTCCTTGCTGCCCTCTACTGGTCTGGTGCTGTATTGCAATTACTTTTATTTTGTTTCTCCACACGTCATTTTCCTGTTTTGCATCATCTACTCAAGTCTTCGTCCTTGGGATTAGACAAACAATAGGCCACAAGAACTAGGGATGTCCCAATACAGATTTTTTTACTTCTGATCCAATCTGATTTTTTCATGGTATGTTTTTCCGAAACCAATCCGATACTGATCCGGTACCGATACCTTTCACTGATTTATTCCGTTCTCCATTGGGTGATTCTGTTGTAAATCATAAATCATTTTTGCTGTATTAAAGCGAGCCCTGTTGGTACCTGCTTGAGGAAGAGAGGTAGTCCCACACAGCGGACATGTTTGCAATGTGGTTTGATTTACAGCAGCCGTAAAGCGTGATGGTGCTGAAAACTCATGAAAACCAAATCACATACCAAATTCGATACCATCCGATCCTCCAAAAATAGCCTTATCGGGCGACGATACCGATCAGTCTATCGATTGGGATCGGATTGGGACACCCCTAACAAGAACCATTTAGTTCTGAATGTTTTAACAGGAGCTTAAAGTTCCTGGACCCTCTGGTCCAAACACAGCTTAGAAACCTGGACACATTCAGCTTCAAGTGCTAATTAATGCTGGGTAGCTACGTTTTCTGTCAGAGTTATTAATTAAAAAAAGCAGTTTTTAGCTATTCTGAATAAGGTACTTTTACAGGAACCGACGAAATTCTGTCTGGAGTACCGAGTACCAATTCACACAAAATCAAACCGTACCATCCTTGTGACTGTAAGGGACTGGAACCGTAGGTGATTTTCCATGCTGGACATGAACACAGCATTGCAAGGTTATATCTTGAGAAATAAAATGTTAAACTGAAAAACTTTGAGATTTTATTGTTAAGAAAATTAAAATTTGTTACCACATAAACGCACAAAAGTGCCGAAAATTGGTACCGTTGAGTACCAATACTGATTGTCAGGTACCCAGTATCGGTATTGTATCGTTTCAAATGTGAAAGGTATCCATCCCGAATTATAATGCTGAACTTTTGGGGGGGGTGGACCACGACGTCACAAAGAAAAGTTGTCTAGAGAGCAATAGTTAGCACTTAGCTGATGATGAGCTAAGCCTTGAGCTAAGTTATGCTAGTTTTGTATAAAGACAAAGTAAGTGATCATAAACTTGCTGGGGAAAGAGCATTAGTCAGAAAAATGTTTGTTTCAAAGCTAACAGAGTGTTTTGTAGCTACAGCAGCTCACAGTTAGCCTCCAAAGCTAACATCTCTTTATGGTGTGACACTTATGAAACTGGCAGCCTTATCTTTAGCTCGGGCTTGTTAGCATCTTCTCAAAGAGACTGAGAAACGTCAGAGTCTCAGTCACAACTGATAACAAGACACTGAACAGTGTTGAATTATGGTTTAATAAGAAAGATGTGCTAAAAATCAATGTTTCTTGGGCTTTGAGTTTAAAATTCAAACAGAGTTCAAACTGGGAGGTTCCATGAACAAAGTGTTTAAAAGTTCTCCAAATGTTCTGTATTAGAGCCACTTTAAAGATGCACACTTTAAAGGAACAGTAGAGTCCCTTGGTGTGAACCTTCAGCAAAGTGTGAGTGAGACCTCTAATTAACACGTCAGTGGGGAGAAAACAGCTCAAACGTTGCGTGTCACCAGTGTTGTGCCGGAGCAAACACAAACACACAAGTTCCTGCAGCCGTGTAACCATCACAAACCACTCGCCCAAAACAGATGTGGAGAGACGCATCACCGAGCGGCTGCAACCTCACATCAGTCCAAGTCCGAGTCTCCATAGAGACGAAACACAGACCAGTCTGTACGAGAGATCCTTAACCTGGACCTGTGAGTCACGGTGCTGCTGGGAGCTGCGTTCAGATTCAAAGAAGAGAAGATCTGCATTTTGTTTATGTCCCAGACGTGTCCTGACACGCAGAGAAGCCTGGGACATGTGAGATAACTGCAGAGCGGATTTTACGCCAAAGCCAACAGAGAAAATCTTGATTTTCCTGAGCTCTGTGTCTGTCGCTGTCCTCCAGCCATCAACCTCCAGGGTTGTTACATAACGCCACACAGCGCTGCTTTTAGCCCCACAAAGGAGCCGTCTGAATGCTCTGTGGAAACACGGTTACAGGCTTCACTGGCTGCAGGAACACAAGTTTGTTCTGCCTCTTTCAGTGTCGTTCCTGCTCATGTAAACAGCCTGGGAAGCAGATTAAAGAGACTTAAACTGAGGAGGTGGAACATTCAGACCAACTGAACATGATGCCAAAAGCTGCAGCAATGATCGAGTAAAACTTAAGTTGCTTGAAGTATAAGTTCATTACAACTGTTCTTAGAAAAAATATCTATTGTTATACTCATTTCTTAAACAGAAGAGTTGAATATTTGCTTGTTTTGTGGCATCTTTTGCAACTTTACATCAGTTTAGTTGATCGAAATCTAATTTGATCAACTCTTTAAAAATGGGTCTGATGTTAAATGTTTTGCCAATTCCATTTTTTATGTTGGATTTGCAGCTTTTTTGTGGTGATTAATCAATTAATAATTAAGTTTATTAAAACTATTTTGATCATCTATTAATATTTTCACAACTTTTTTTTTGCAAAAATGTCAAAAAAGCTTAACTCAGCTGCACTGATAAAAAACTTGGTTCTTTTTCTAAGATTAATCGATTAACTGATTAACTGATTAACCAATTAATCAAGTAATCATTTGGTGATGACAGTTAATCACTATCAGTTTAACAACCAGTTAATTGTTTAACTATTTCTTTTTTTTCCAAGAAAAACTGTCAGAGTTGCAAATTTTAGCTTCCTGAGTGTAAGATTTGCTCGCTTTGACAACACTTAATCAATTACTTGATTAATCATTTAATTGATTTTAATATCAATCACCAACTTTTTGAATCATTAATTCATTGATGCACATTTTTTAAGCAAAACAGTCAAAAAGTTCTTTTAACAGCATCCCAAAAAGAAAAATTGTTTTTTTGCAGGAATTGATCAATTTTGTAGTGATTAAACGATTAATCGATTAATCAATTAATCATTTAGTTGATTCTGAGCCGAATTTAACAGCAACTTTTTGGCAACCCATTTTCCAAGAACGAATCTTAAACACTTGTTTGTTTCAGGATCTAAAAAAAATTATATTTTCCTGCTTGTTTCACAAAGATTAGTTGATTAATCGATTAGTTGATTGATGAACTAAATTAATCGAGTGCTTTTTGGATTGTCAATTCATCATTATAGTGCTCTCTTGAGAAAAAATCTCAAACAATTGGAATTTCCAGGTTCTGGAGTAAAGAATTTGCTACTTATTTTTTAACAATTAATTGATTAATCGATTAATTGTTTAACCGTTGAAATGACTAGTTGACTGAAAAATCAATCAAGCACCAACTAGTTGAATAACCAACTTTTACACCTCTTTAGCAAACCTGTCAATTGCTTTTTCCAGCTTCTTAAAATGAAGATTTGGTATTACTTTACAGACAAGTAATCGATTAATCGTTAGGTTGATTCTTAGATTGAATCTGAATTAATCATCAACTTTTTTGACAATTACAGGATAATTTGCTTTATACAGAGACCAGAGTATTCAGAGGCTGACCACACAGAGACCTCTACATTTCTGTAATGACTCAGTCATCCTGCCCACAGATAAGAAAAGTTGTAAAATTTTGTGAGAGAAGGTCGATAACCAGGAGTTGAAATGAGGTGAAGTGGTTTGAGACAATCATCTCATTAACTGCGTGTCTCTCGAGCCTTGTTTCTCGACTTGTTGGGACAAGCGTGTCTGAAAATGAGACATTTTAAAGAACAGAACTTTAAATAATCATTTGATGGTGAAGCTGGGGAAAGAGTTTGAAAGTTTTCCTGTAAAGCTAAGGAGAAACATCTGTACTGTAAGAGGAGGAGGAGGAGGAGGAGGAGGAGGAGGCATGTTTTCATTCCACACTCACAGCTCCACTCTGATAAGACTTTTTTATCCAACTGCTCATGAAAGCATCGTCACAGAAAGGCTCTCAGAGCCGAGAATAATGACACAGATGACTCTGCACTCAGTTTGTCTCTCTGCGTCCTGCTCTTTAGCAGCGAAAACAAGGAAGGAGCTGGTTAGAGGAAATATCTCTCACTCAGCACTTTCCAACACGTCCCTGGTGTCTGCAGACGGCTGAGACAGGAAGTCTTTGATTCAGGAGCTGTGATGTTTATCCCTCAGAGTGGAGGAAAGTGAGGTTCAGATCTGTCTTAAAGCACATAAAACTCATGTAAACTCTCTTTGAGTTTTAGTGTTTGCTTATTTACATTTTCACAGAGAGATTCTGATTTAAAAATATCCTGAAAATGTAGATCAGCATTTCAAAACCAAAGTCTTTAAAAATATTTTGTTTCTTCCATAACTCAAAGATGTTCAGGGGAATAAAACTAGAAAACACAGTTACTGTGCTTAACTCAAGAGTTTTAGTTTTTTATTTCTATATTAAATAACTTTAACTTTCATATAAAAGTTGGTGAAAAGTTGTTTAACTCTATTATGTCCATTATTTTCTTAAAAACAGACCTAAATAAAGATTTTTTTAAGTATTGCCTGAAATATTTTCGTCAAATGTCACATTTTTCTGCTATTTCACCAACTCTTATTCAATATTTCAGTATAAGGACAGCGCTTGAATCAGAAAGTCAACCAAAATGTGTAAGAATGACATGTCAAAATGTAATCCTTAATTAAAATAAGTCAATATATATCACTTTAAACAAATTAAAGTTGTTAAAATGTAATGTCTTGTGGAATATGAAGACGCATTTTGCAAGTTTTGTTCATTTCCGTTGCTAGGCGCTGCCTAAGTAGCTGCCTGTTGCAGCAGCTCTCTCTTCTTTGTCAATTTCTTGTAATTTTTTCGTATCTTTTTTGTCATCTTTGTATTTGGAGTGGATCATTACTTTGTACGGCTCATTTGTTGGTCGTAGACACCAAACCTTTTGTGTCTTCAGTGATATTTTGACTATTTTTGCTTCTGTGTTTGTCTGGAGATCCTACCTGTAACCATGGCTGCATTGTTTACATGTGAACTCAGCTGTTAGCAGCCTGTAGCATGTCAATGCTAACTGGTGCTAGGCCGGATGTCTTCCCACAAGGTGAGGAAGACACTTTTTTTTTCTTTATTGCTGCTGTGACTTCAATTTCGTTGTACTTGTTACAATAACAATAAAGTTCTTTTCTATTTAAAGGTACAGTGCGTAGTATTTAGGAGTAGATTGCAGCTACTTAAAATGCATCAGTTGGAAGATGCAGAAGAAGAGCCTTCTTTTGAAAATCTACCATCAAGCTGAATCACATGCAAAGTTGTTTCATATCTGTTTATGTGGCTCTAAGTGAAATCGAGAGTGCGTGCGAACACAAATCAATAAAATATCAATAACTCAGTGTATGTATGCTGCAGAAACATGTCACAGTTGTGATGAATTGATTCATTTTTGACCCATTTCTAAGTTAGAGTGAGTTTCAGAAACATACTTTTACATTTTTATATCTTATTTTGATGTTTCATGTTGCGTTTGTGGAATTTCGTGCATTAAAGTGTTTTATCTATTTACTCAATCAAAGCTAACATGTGCGCTCAGTCCCTGCACTTCATATTTTCAGCTCCACAGGCTCTGGACTCTGTGGGAGCAGAGGACCAGGTTCAGATGTGGGTGTAGAAAATTCCTGCCTTATTTATGTAACCTTTGGTGCTCGGCGGTCAGGGGCTTTGGAGCGGGCTGTGTGTGGGGAAGCTTTCAGTTTCCTCTGATCCAACACTTACTGACACTGCCTCAACTTCAGAGCCAGGATCAGGTTTTTCACAGACGGTGGGTGAATAATTAGGTCAGTTTGAAGCAGAGTGAACAAGAAATGATCAGATATTGATGGATTTATTTATCTTAGGGGCATTTTCACCTCATTTTGACATGAAGCAGCCAGCTGATCAGTGTGAAGAAAACCCTGCCTGCAGCTTAAGTTTTACCTTATAATGAAAATCAATGCATGGTTATTATGAGGAATGTCTTTCTAAACCTCCATCCATCATCAGTCTCCATCTGTCACCTCCTCCGCATCATCTCACCATCAGAAAGCAGCTGATGAACTCTGTGTCCATGATAATGTGTGACTGAGCTCCAACTCAGACCATGTGACACCTCATACGGCTGCATTGCTCATCCTCATGCCTCCGGTAGAAACCTGACTGCCTTCAAACCCAGCAGCGACTCCAGCGCAACCGTTCAGTCTCCAAACGCAGCCAAACAGAGTGAGCACTTGAAGGGGTCGTGGATGCATTCAATGTCTGAGAGACTTTCTGTGATTTCACCCTGATACCATGCACAGATCCTCCATCCAACAGTTCAGAAACACAGAGTTTCCAGCTCTTACCTAAACCGGGGTGAATCTTTGATACAGTCTTCAAAATCCACCGTCATCTTGGGCTGGAGCGAAGTTGTCAACGCGTTTTAAAATTCGGCTTTCATGTCCCGGGTCGAGCCAAAGCTGGAATGTTCCGTTAGGGTATCCGTACACAGAGTTTCCCACACTCTCCTGCTCCTGTTGTGGATTACTCGGTCCCTCAGTCCCGCTCTGAGGATCCCGAGCTGCTTCACTCTGTACTGGACCACGTGCGGCGTTCAGGTACTCCGGCGAAGCTCGGAATTTTTAACTTCAGATTCTGAATTTCGGACTTGAAGCCTGAAATAATTTCTGTTTTTGTCAGAAATTATAGACAACATCATAAAGTCTCGGACAAAGGGTACTTAAGCATAACCATAAGACATTTTCATACAAATCTAAACTTTTTTATGTTAGTCTTATTAATTCTACTTTATTTTTTTTTTTAAGTTGTAACCTACATAAAGAAAAGTATTAGGTAAGGTTTAATAAATCTTGTCAAGGAAGTGTAGCAAAAATTGAAAGGAAATCTGATGAAATGAATGAATAAATAAATGTATAGATTAAAAAAAACTAAATAAACAAATAAATAAACAAATAAATAAAATTAATTAAATAATAATGGGCCCAACATGTCCTTGAATGTCATTTTAAATTGAGTAACTGAATGAATATGCAAGTTGTAAACAAGATGTAAAATTAAAAACCTCCCATCAAACTCTACTGTTGTTCCCAACAATAATAATGCAACTTTTTGCAAAAATCTCAATGCAATAAGAGTATGTATTAATTCTTGAAAGATATATGATTTGTTTTTAATTTATGTGTACAATATTTAACAGAAATATTACCATTTAATGTATTGTACCAAAATTAGCTTGAAGCTAGTTTACTTTGAGATAAGCTACTTGCAAAAATAGTCAAACATTTTAATGCTGAAGTACAGAAAAAGAGCATTAAAGAAGACTTTATGTATGCAAAATATCTATTGCATTGGAAAACATGCTTCAACTTAATACACAAATTTGATAAAACAAGTTGTAAAATTGTTGCAAACAATTGTAAATCACTTACATGCAGCATATTGAAAAGACATGGTTTATTTTGATAGCTTTATAATATTGGAGACTGGTGAATTTGATGTTTTAGGGCATAAAGTTAAGCAAAGTAAGCTGCAATTAGGAATGAATAGGTTACTAATGCATCAGATTGTTGACATTCATAATGGTTTACATAAAATCTGCTTATCGTTTATATATTTTGTTGTTGTTGTTGTTTTCTTTCTTTCTTTTTAATTTTTTTTTTTTTTTTTTTTAGGAAAGTATCTTACTGTTAATTTGCACACAGCTAGTCATACATTGAAAAATCCCAACTGTACCTGAACGCATCACATGCTCAGCCCTCTGCATGATAACGAGCGGAGTGCTGACGTCACAGCCCAACTCATTTGAATGATTACAGCCTGATGCTGGTTAACAGTCTCATGTTCAATCACTTTAAAGAGAAAGAAGGTTAAAATATAAATAAAATTAAAAAAACTTTATTAACCCTGGAGAAGAATAAGTTGTTGTTTTTTTCTTTCTAAATGATAATCAGGCTAAATCTCAAAATCTGTGTTTATTCAGTTCCAAAAAAAAAACAAAATAATCCAATAAGAGGAAGGTAAGTTTAAACTCTCTGTGTCTTAACTTGAACGGTGACTAAGTGTCTGCTGTTGGCACTAAGAAGCTCCTTTTAGTCATCTCCCTACATCTCTTAATCTCCCTCACACCTCTGATACAGTGAGTTGTGTTTCTGTCAGATCAGCCTGTATTACAAGCTGTGGACTACGACTGTGAAACTAATTACCCGATTCATAAACACACTTGAAGAAACTCTGATGCATTTAACACATCCCAGCGTTGTCTACTTTAGCATTCAGCTGTTAAACGCAGTGCATCCGTTTCCCCAGCCGAGCTATTATTAATTCACAGGAAATGGGAAAGCTCAGAGAAAAGAGCGCCTGCTTGGGATTTCACTGCAGGTTTTCATAGAGCGCCATTGTTCCTTCAAATCCCAGCTCTAAAAAGGCTGCAGCTCAGGCCATGAATGGAGATGATCTCATCGACTCCCAAAGGAGGCGTCTGCACCAAATTCCCCCATCAGTCACAGACTGGACTGATCTTAGAGGAACCAAACACACTTTATCAACTGTTTCAGGGGGAAGTCATGAAATCAGGTGCACCACTGCTGCAGGAGCTCAAGTTAAACATCCTTCCAGCTTTTTGACTCCCCCACTGCTTCGCTTTCCTCTCACTCTTCCTCGTAGCTTCATCCTCACTTCTTTTCCTAATCTGAGATCAAAGCCCCTCCAGCTCCTCTCTGAAGCTGCTGAGTCAGCGTTTGGCTGATCTGAAAGTGCACACTGCTGGAGAAACTTCAGAGCAAACTCTGGAGCACACAGTCTGCACAGCTCTGAATTTTAAAGCAGCAGAAGAAGAAGAAGAAGAAGAAGCAGCACTTGGTCATATCATACAGGAAGGCATCCATGCTCCCCTTCAGCGTGAATTGTAATAACTCGATGATCCCTTTAAAAGCTTGGGTAGGCAACTTTCAGAGGAACCAGCGGAGTAAGCTGGATTTTAAAGTAAGGGACGGTAAAATCTCCCAGTCCTTCCCTTAAGGCTTTACTCCAGAGAGCGATGAGAGGCTGCAGAGCTTTGTCGTCATCACTTTCCATCTTTAACATCACGTCTGTGACAGTGGTGTGCAGCCAGCCATCAGCTTTGGCTTCGTGTCTGTTTTTCTCAAAGATTCAGATCATTTTTTTGAAGGTCTGCTCCACAGTCAAAATTATTTTACTAAAGGAAATTTCACTTTATATAAGAAATTACCTTATTCTTTTAAAAAATATTCATCTTTTTTTACATATTTATTGAGAGATCAGACAGTGGATTAAGAAAGGGAAAGTCAGGAACGACAGGCAGTAAAGGTTCTGGGTTGATACTATGAAGGTTGTAGCTGCTGTACATGTCTTTTTTCCCCCTGAGCTAAACCTGCACAACAAAAATACTTCTAAACTTGACTCAAGCAAAATTAGAAAAGAAAGAAAGAAAGAAAGAAAGAAAGAAAGAAAGAAAGAAAGAAAGAAAGAAAGAAAGAAAGAAAGAAAACACACTGCACAGTAAGATAGCATAATACACAGAGACATATTTTCCTCCAAATTTACAAATCTAATGCAAATAAAGCTTATATTGAATTTGATAACATGATCTAGCTAGCTTGCTAATAAGCTAGTTACAGTTTTCTCTATCTATCTATCGATCTATCGATCTATCTATCTATCTATCTATCTATCTATCTATCTAGCTAGCTAGCTAGCTAGTGAGCTAGTAGGCTAGTAAGCCAGCTACTACATCTGAGGAGCTAGAAAGTTAGCTAGTTAGTTTTATTTGTCGCCAGTTAGTAAACAAGCTATCTATCTCTGCATCTTATTAGCTAGCTAGTTGGCTAATAATCTATCCATCCTCGTAGCCAGCATTTAAGCTAATATCCATCCATCTAAATATATTGCAAGTAAGCTAGTCATCTATCCATCTAAGTAGCTAGCAAGCTTGCTAATTTTTAATCTAACTGTCTTAAGGGCTAGATAGCTAGATTATTACTTTGTTTGCTAACAATCTATCGATCTATCTATCTATCTATCTATCTATCTATCTATCTATCTATCTATCTATCTATCTATCTATCTATCTATCTATCTATCTGGTATGGAAGTTTTTGATCCATCCGAGGAGCTAGAAAGTTAGCTAATTAGTCTTATTTATATTGAACAAGATATCTATCTATGCATCTTAGTAGCTAGCATTTGAGCTTGTATCCATCCATCCATCCATCTAAATCAATTGCAAAAAAGTTATTTTTCTAGGATAGCTAGTTGGCTAATTTTCTATCTTTTTTACATCTTCTTCTTATCCAGTGGTATTGTTTTTAAATAACTCAACAAGAATTTAGCTTAAAAGATGCTTCATTATGAGTTAGCTTTTACATCACTTTTAGGTTTGGAAGCCAAGTTAGCTTGTTTACTGTCCCTAGTTCTATGCTAGCTTGCACGTATGTAGTTTTGTGAACAGTGGTATCTGTGTCCTTTTGAGAATCCCACAAAATATTAAAGTGGCCTTTACTCAATGATGACTTCATTTTTCACTCTTTTCTTTTTCTTTTCTTCTGAATGGTGGCCAGTTGTCGATGATATTTGGAGATATCTTGAGCTGATGTAGTTGGTTACCAATTATCAGTTACATGTATTCAGTCAGACACCTCCAGTCCTGGCTGTTCCTGATCCATGACCTGGAGCTTCTGTTTCTTCTGTGGCTTCTCTAACTGCATGAATAAACCGTCTCTGCTCTGTGCGGCGAAGCTGAGTGGAAGGGAGCTGTCGACTCCCATTTCTGCTGCCACGGCAGGCCCTCCTCATGGCAGACACAAGCGCTGCAGCAGCGAGGAATCACTGGGAGAGATGTGTGGGTCTCTGGGAGGGTGACCTACTTTTGCTCCCCCTCTTTGGTCTGCTGAAGAGAGCAGCGAGTTGTGCTGCTGAGCGCACGGCTTGTAATGTTATCCCTTCTGACTGCAGGTGCAATGCTTTACAAGACACTGCCGACGAGGCGTGTGCATATGCTGCGAGATGCTGTGGATTATGCATGCATGTCCTCTCTGCACTGACTTACTTTACATGAATTCCTGAGTCTATTGTCATTAATTTCAGTTTTATCACAAGACTAATGCCTCACACTCTGTGGAGATCTGTGAAGTCTACCGAAGCTATCACTGCCAGCAGGTAACAGCTGTGTTTAAGCTGTGTAAATATAAAACAAATCAACCCCCCACATGGAGCACTGAGTAATTTAAAGTCAAGATCTGAGCTCTGCTGTGTGTTAATCATGTAACAGCGAGCCTAATGACTTCAGGAGTCACTGGTTTTATAATCTGGCCCGGCTCCTGATCCCCTGCAGCACAATGTTCCCGTCAGTGAGTGAGTGAGGCAGCGACAGGATCCCATAAAGAGGGTGAGTGTTGGGTCAAAGCCGGAGCAGCTGGAACAAAAACAAAGGAAAGTACTTTTCAGGAAGCTTGCTCCACTGCGTCAGCTTGGCTAGCATCAAATATTTAGATGCCCAAAAGCAGAGCGTCTGTGCCAGGTGTGCAGAGTTCAGCCGATGGTAAAACTGAGGGTCATGAAGAGTTACGGTGTTGTCGGCAGGAAGAGAGATGGAGACATCAACACAGAAGAGAAGAACGAAGGAGTTTGATGAATCAGCTAGCAAGTTTTTTTATACTTATTTTGATGCTATAGCCAGAAAAAAAGCTGAAGTCATTGTATAACATGGATAAGGTGAAAATCAAAGAAACCAGAAAACCAGAAGCTTGATAACGAACTGCTACAGACCGGATCGACTCTATGACGTAATTTCTCCAACTTTGAGAAAGACTGACCCAAACATTGTCGCTAATAAAAGCTAAAATATGTGCTCATTCTGTACAGGTGAGTAACTGACCAAAGCATTAACCTCTGTTCTTATGGAGCTGATGCAGAAGCTTTAAAAACTGCAGTTCCCTAAGTGACCACTTGAGGCTAGCTGCAGAAGTCCCACAAACCACATACACACCCATTCAAAAAAGCAGATGTGTCACCTGCCTCTGTGAAGTCAGCCCTTGAGCAAGCAGCCCAGGTTGGATTTCAGTGCTGACATCCAGCTCTATCCACTGTCCTGTCCTTTCAAAATAAAAGCAGACCTAGTACCGAGGCTGGTACCTGGACAACACAGACATAAGACTTTAAAACCCCAGAGCTACAAATCGTACAACAGACAATTACAAAACAAAACAGGCAGAAAATATCAACATTTTTATTTTTTCCAACCAATGTTTAAGGATTTCTCTTTTAAGAGTGAATAGTCGTCACAGTTTCTGACAAATATGTATCTATGCCTAGGTACTTCTCGGTCTCCTCTGGTTAGAGATGGATGAAGTCACATGGCTGGGCATAACTGTTTAAAGTTTTAAAAGTGAGAGAAACATCAACAAAAATTTGGTAGTTGTTAAGAATATTAAACTTTAAAAAAAAAACCCATTAAAATAATGAAAATAAAAAAACGCTGATGGATTTCTTATGTACTGAAGGGCAGAGAAAACATTTTTGAGAGTGTCTGGGAGTCTTTTATGTTATATATCAAAGATTGAGGTACAATCACAATATTTGATTGTGTGTTGCAGTTCAATGGTGTTGAAGGCTGCTATGCTTTTGTAATTTTTCTGTGAAAGGGTGTTGTGTTATGAATATGTGTTTAATGTTATGTCTTTTAAAAAAAAAAAAAAAAGAATTTTGGAAAAAAAAAAAAAAAACAATGAAAATGAAAATGAAAAGGTTTCCACTGCCTTCTTGAAAAGAGACTTGATGGGTTTTACAGTACATACTGTTCAGTGGCAGCTGCTGGTCAGTCAAGGAGGGGAAGCTCATTTTTTCCCGGCCTACATCATAAATTTGTTCATTTATTTAAACGTAATTTCTCAGTGCCAGCTTGTTAGCAGCTGGAGCTGCTACGTGAGACTACGACAGGCTGTAAGTGTGAGTGATCGGAGAAGAAGCTCCACAGCTGTAGCTGTAGCTGCTTATTGGTGAAAAGAGAGAGAATCTTTAAACTAAACACTCGTCGTTTTTCAGAAAGGTAAACTCACTGGGGATCGATAAAGCCTCCGAATCAAGATGCTCCGGTGGAGGGTTACACTTCAAGATCGCTGACTCACTCATTTCACTGACAAACAAAAAGGGATTCAGCCTCAGACAGATCATCCAATCATCATGCAGAAGCCCAGCGTCCAGGCCAGCCCACTGCCTCATAGACCCCCAGAGACGCTGAGCGTCCGATGGGGCAAAGCCCAGCGTTTATCCAATGACCGTCCACTTTCCACAGTGGAACAACCCACTCTACGCTTCCCCGCTGAAGTCAGAAGACGCTCAGCGTCCGGCTGTGTTAAAGCGCTGAGACGTTGCGGGGATGAATGAGAAGGAGGTGGAGCCAGTTACCTGTGATAGGAGCTGATTCTGAACTAAAGATGAAGGAATTCTAGCTCAGATTTTATCAATGAAATGTTCACACAGCAGAACATATCAACACTTTTTTGGGGACATTTTAGGGGAAGCTGAGCTTAGTCTTAGAGCAATCACCACTGGTACCGTTGCACATGTCCAAACTGAGAAACAATAACTCATGTGTGAAAATCTCAAATCAGTGAATACAGACTTTAGCTGTCTTGGAGGTAAGGAAAAGTCTTACATGATGAAAAACTTGTTGTTTTTGAGGACATATGAAAGTATACATTTTGTCTAATTGACAAATTATGTTTTGTCATTTAAGGCCCACCCCCAAATTGGTTTGGCCCACCCCAAATTGAAATTCTGGCTCCGGCCCTGCATCACTCAACTCCACTTCTAAACAAAATAAACTGGTGCCCCCTGCTGGTTGGCTCTTGCAGTCTTAGTGCGCCCCGTGCACTCAGGCTCACTATCATCTCATTTGTCCCTCAGTCTTTGACACAAGGTGATGACTCCTCAGGTTTTATAAGATCTGAACAAACTCTACACCTTTGAAAAGGAGCCAGTGTGCCTGGGTTTAAAGCCGCCGAGCTGTGAACAAAGAGAAGAAGAGTGGAGACTGTGGGGATTATTAACAATGCAAGTGTAACTCCTCTCCAGTGATCCTCAGATAATTGCCTGAGTAAGGGCAAAAAAACAAACAGGAGCCTGTGAGTGCTTTCCTGTGTTCGCTTGGTTTTACACACAGCGCAGCGTCTCTGCGCGGACGCTTTGTTCGTTTCAACAGTTCTCCTCTGCAAACACGTCTG
This sequence comes from Halichoeres trimaculatus, assembly GCF_033239565.1. Lineage (NCBI taxonomy): Eukaryota > Metazoa > Chordata > Actinopteri > Labriformes > Labridae > Halichoeres > Halichoeres trimaculatus. The sequence continues at coordinate 4,831,692 of NW_027437189.1, read as the reverse complement.
CCCAACGAAGGTGAACGTTTGTTTTTCGGAGCACGTTGTTTTTTGGGGGAAAGTAGGGCAAGATGAGCTGCAGGCTGGGAAAGAGCCCGCCCACTGAATCACAATGCACACACACACACACACACACACAATAGCACTAATATGAGCTTTAACAACATGACTGTACAGAGCTGTCAGGGATCAAAGCAGAGTGATCATCGTTTAAGGATTTCTGATCTCATGCTCGGCTCTTTTTTTTCCTGCATCTCTCACAAACTCAGAATTTTGGGATGTGTGTTGCTGCGTTAATTCCTCTTTTTGGACTTCAAAGGATGCATTTAATATGAGCAGAGCAGAAACAACTGATCAGAGAGCGTCTGAATGAGGCGGCATCCTCTCGGGTACGGCTGGACGAGATCCTGAGGAGTGAATGAGGCTGGTGTTGCTAGGAGATGAGGCTGAGCGCGGCTGGAAAAAAAAAAAAAGGCGGGATGAAGAAAATCCTTCAGACGAGCTAACTCCCCATTGAAGTCTGAGTCTTTGATGCTCAGACACCACAGTTGACTCACACACTTCTTCTGGCCGCAGTCCACCCGCCTCTGATGGAGCTGCACCAGAGTGGCTGTAATCAGGGATATTACAAGGTTTAAAAGAAAAGATACGCAGCATCTCCCTTTAAATTCAAACAGGCTTCATTGGCACCAATGATCAGGAGCCTTAAAGGCAACAAGTACATCATGCCAGGCCCCCAGATTTCATTTAATGTCTCACAAAACTCCCTTTCCCTTACTGTCATCATTTTTCAGAAACTCAGCAACTGTCACAGCTGACGTCTTGAAATGAATGTTTTAATCAGGATGTGAAAATGTGAGAGTTAAAAAAAACACATCAAAGGACACAGAAGAGATTAAAGTTGTAAAATGGTGCACACAAGGTGAAACTGGTGCTAAAAATGGTTTAGAAAGCAGGATCAGAAAAATTTGGGGTTAAAGATGTTTGAAATAATCTTAAAAATAAAATCCTGATCCTGCCAGAAAAAGCTCCTGACATATTTCCCCCACATTGCCCCCTAGTGAAGAACATGGTCTTAGGTCAATTTGTTCTATCTGTCTGGGAAAACTGCAAATTTTTTTGTAAATGGAAATTTCTTTAAAAAATAATGTCCGTACTGTTGTGTTCTCAGTAATTTATTTCACTGTAAGTAGAAACTTGATCAAGAACCAAACAGGGCTTTTTAGTTTTTTCAACTATTTTTTTTTTCTTTAAGTTCTGTGAACATCTTTCTTTCATTTTTAACTGTGGTTGTAAAAAAATTAATTTGAAGGGGGGGGGGGGGGGGGGGGAGTACTTAGTTTGAACTGCAGTCTTTAAAAATCAAATTTGTAAACTGTTAAAGGTACAATGTGTAAAATCCATAGACTGTAAAAAAAAAAAAGACGCCACAAAAAATGCTCCCCCTGGTGGCTGGCTGCAGTATAGGTCAAAAATCCATCTCCCCAGTCATTCCAGATGGGCTGTGGTCAAACTTTAAAAAATTAATACACCTCATAGAAATGTTTCTCACATCTGATTGTTGTGGTGATTTGAAGATATCATTCAGCTGTCTTGTATTCAGGTCCTCTTTTTTCTGAAAAGTTTTTGTTTTCATTAGTTATGAGAGGTTAAAAACGAGGATTTACGTCATGTTTAATGATGATTGACAGCTGCTGTTCTTGTGTATTTTTTTCAGGTATTGTAAAATATGTCAGGAGGAAGAGACAAGAAGAGATTAGACTCTCAAAAGAAAAAAAAAAATCATTACTTTTGTCACTCGGCTCCACTCACTCTCCCAGAATCCCTGCGCAGACTCTGGCTGCACAACTGCTTCAACGGCTGCGCCTGTGACGGGGGAATTTTGGCTTCAAAACCGTACAATGGTAAATGGCGGAGCCACGCTGTCCACTCTATATACAGTCTATGGTAAAACTGAGAAAAATCAGCATTAAAGAGCGGTCAAATCTGGATTAAAATGCTCCATTATTCACCCTTTCCTTGGTGAAACAATGGTAGCCTTGAAGGAAAAGATGCTACTTTAATTTACGATGAAAATAATCCTCCATTTGTCAAGTTTTCCATCAGAAACCTTTTTTTGTGGCTGAATGCAAAAACATGTTGAGATTTGATGTCGCCAGTCTGTAATGATGGCACAAGGACGTTTGACTATTGTCAGTTTAACATTAAGAGATAAAATGAGGTGGGACCTTTTTGAGGTCTGAGGTCTTAAAGAGGAAACTCTGAGCTTTAAGCTAAGGGTTCTTAAAGAGAAAGGAAGAGGATGTCACGCAGCGTTAATGATTGATGATAATTATTCACATTCTTTGTTTTGTTTTTAAATGGGATTTAATGAGGGTACAAAAAAGACATTAAAAATCTTTCCTCCTTTTTCTCTTCTTATCACCAAAACACGCCTAAAAACATTCAATCAGCAGAGTTTCTGCCCCATGTTTTCAGCTGGAACACACAACTACTGACACAATGCTGCCACCATGTGGTCAAAAGAGTTCAGTGCTTCAATATCTGTCCTCTGCTGGTGTCAGACGCTCAGGCTGCACGCTTCCTCTTTTTACTTTTCTTTATCTCTGTGAAGAAAACAGGAGATTACTTTAATAACTATGAATATAAAGAGTCAAAGCTGTGAAGAAGTGAATAATCAGCTGGTTACTCACTGGCTGAAAAGCTGCTGGGGTCACCGTGAGGAAGCGGAGCCGCGTCTTCAGGTCTCGACGGCCGTAACAGATATTTAGGAACACGCTGAGAGAAAAAGAAGAGGTTTTAAGACGAACATGTGAGCTCATATTATCTACAGATACAGATGTTTTTAGTTGACGACATCTGGCTGCTCTGCACACGCTCAGTCTCACCTCTCTGTAAGGCAGCTCTGAGACTCAGCTGGAAAAGGATCCACAGAGCGCTTCAGAGACAGACAAGTGTTTATTCAACAGCAGCTCATCGAGACAGAGCTGATCACAGATGTCCTCGAGTGAAAACACAAAGCCTGATTCTCCATTAGCTGCGTTTACTGAAGCCTGCTCAGGTAAAGAGGACGGGTCACCAGAGCTGGTACTCTGAGAAAAAGCTCTACAGAGGAGAAGATGATACACGCCGTGCAGAGGAAATGAGAGCAGGAAACTAAGGTTGCCAGGCTCTGGGGGCAGCAGGTGAATTAGAGAAAGTCACATAAAACCGACGAGGAGAAGCAGCAGAAACCTCACGCTGATGGAGCTAAGACTGTAACCACAAACACCAGAGCTGCAGCAGTCATAGCAGCAGTCACAGCAGCAGTCACAGCAGCAGCGCTCAGAGTGGGACACACACCACAGCGAGGTCTTCCAGTGATTGGTTTATCTGGTACTCGATCTGTGAGCTGAATCAAACCAGAGTGTCTGTTTTCTGCTGGGGGATTCTTCAGTGACCCAAATTCCACAACAAGAAATGTCACCCACAACTTTTTTTATGTTTTCCAAAACAGTAACTAACACGCACAGCTTAGAAACCCTACACACTTTAAAATCTGAAATCTTTTCAGTCTAATCAGAATTATCGTCCTATTTTGTTTTATTTTTATTTTATCTTTTATTTATTTATTTTTCTCTTAGCTTTCCACTCTTTCATTTGCTGTTTGTTTTTAACTTAGAGGTCTGTTTGTTGACTAGGAAGGTTGTTTAGAATACAAACCTGCCTTAATAAAAAAATTAGTGCTGGGCAAGTTCACGCGTTATTTTCGCGTTAACCCGTCAATCTATTAACGCCGTTGAATATTTTATCGCACATTAGTGCATGTTGCTCACATGCTTTTATTTTGTAAATGTCTGTTGCTGACCGCGGTGGAACCGGAAGTGAAATTGGCGGAAAAACACTATGAGTAACCAAAACAAGCATGGAGAAGAGGGGCAACGCCACGGAACTTAAAGGCGCTCGCCGCTTAGTGTATCAGTCCGCGCGCACAGCGTGCCAGATATAAACAAACGCAGGTAGTCTGCCAGGACGAAGAGACACGATGAGAACTAGAGCCTTATTTAGCGGTGTTTTTGTGTGAAAGTAACGCGCTGAAAATTCTCTAAATAAAGCGTGAATGCAGACCGATATTAGATTTTTTGGTGGGAGTCCGTTTATTTGTGTTTTTGGTCAAGTAAAATATGGCCCTGTCTGAGTGCAGAGGAAACCGGCAGAGGAGCAGGGAGGGGGTGTTTGGTGCGAGCGCTCTGGGCTTCTGCTGCACAAAAACACTGCTGTAGGGGTAATTTCTGCCCTAAACCTTGTGATAGGACCCAACTTGTTCCATCCCGGAGTATCACTTTAATGCCCTGACAGTGGCAATAAGCTTTAATTTTGTATTTACATTTTGTAAATTTGATTTGCACTAAATATGTGATTTAACTATTACTGTATAACAAGTACTGATTTAGTGTTTGCATGACAGACGTTATGGCACTTTCACAATGCGATTAATTATGATTAATCAGGGAAATCATGCGATTAATTACAATTAAAAGTTTTAATCGTTGCCCAGCCCTAAAAAATATGTGAAAAAAAAAGAAAAATGTTTCTATGAAGAAAAGTCACAAACTATGAAGAGGACATTTTAGTTTTGGATCTTTAGAGGTGTGGCTGTGGGTTCTCTGTTAGACACAAAGCAAACCTGTGTGCTGCTGTTTCAAGAGGTGAAACACAAAAAGCTTTTTAGAGAAACTGGTTGAAGTAGAAAAGATCAATTTGTTGCTTTAGGAGCAAATACAGATTTGGAATTATTACTTTGGCACAACAGGAAGTGCTGTCGACTTTCTGCTTTTTACAAAGATTAACAAACGAGCACCTCCTGACAGATAAATGACGACAAATGACATGTTCCTTTTATAAGTGGAATGTTTTTGCGTTTTAATGTTAATTTACTTATTTTTTTAATTTCTCCCTTTATCAAAGCCTTTATTCATTTTTTAATGCAATTATCTTAACCCTTTTTGTTAATTTTGAAACTATCCTGATCTTATTGAAGCTTAAACTTCTTTTCAACTTTGAAACTGTTTTAATAATAAATGAATAAATAAATAAAATAAAAAAGACAATAAAAATAATAGTAAAAGAAATTTCACTGCAACTTTTATGCTTTTATCTTAATTTTTTTTATTATTATTTTGCTCTTGTATTTTATTGAAATGATTGTTTTATTTTTCATTAATTGTTTTCTTTCAATATATTTTTATTTAATAACCTTTCAATGTGTACTTATGTCTCTGCAAAGTACTTTGAATTGCTGCAGTAACAAACTTGCCTTGCATTACTCAGTGTTCATTGGTTTCTTCTTTAAAATCTTTTATTTATCTTTAATTATATTACTTTTGTCATTCACTCTGAACTGCATTTGATTTCTATGAAAGGTGATTTGAAAATATGACATGTTGATGACAAATGACAGGAAAATAACAGATCTAGGTTTGTAATAAATAATGTGAAATATTAAAATACTTTGATGACATGTGATCTATAAAACTGGCTCCTACATGATGTAATGATCTTAATAAATTTAATTTATAGATATGAAAATTGAACATCAGTATTAAACTACCAAAAGAGGGAACTCTCTGGTTTCTCCTGCACTGACCCAGCAGTTTGTAGGAGGAGGATTCGGATCGACTCTGGCTCTGCTCTGGACCCTCTGGCTGTGTCTTCGTTCGGTGGAGCTTTGAGGACGATTCACGGTGGAGGGTCTGAGACGACTGCTGGTTGACGGAGTTTCGTCTGCTTCAGTCAGGAGGTCTGTTAGTTCTCCATCGCTGATCTCCTCCTCCACCATGGAGCCGTCTGAGCAGAGACAGTTTCACAAGTAACAACATAATCTGTATCTCTACCTCTGTGCAAAACTGATACAGACTAAAGTATTATAAATTAATGAAATAATAAAAAAGATTACATAACAAACTCACTGAATTGCTTCTATACAGACACTATCACACCTGGGTCACATTATTTTGCAATTTGCTAGCTTTATCACCTCTCTTATTTCAGTTTTGCAGCCTGAAAATAAAAAATGAAAGCGCCTTACCGGTATGTTGCAAACTGACTGCACACTCTAGGCATGTCCAGTTGCCTTCAGGGACTGTAGTTAAAGGTGGTGTTAAGCAGTTCATGTGGTACCTACAGTAAAAAGCACAACAAGAGTTTTATTTTAAAGGATTTCAGTGGAAATGTGAATTAAAAAGTGCACTGATAATTACCCTGAATCACACTCTGTGCACACAAGAAGTCTGTGCCTCCGGTCACTTCGTCCACATCTCTTGCAAATAACAACATTGCTCCCCTCGTCCTCTTCTTCATCATCATCTATTCTTCGTGCCTTCACTTCGATCTACACACAAACAATTCAACAACAAAAATGTTCAAACTAATTGGGAAATAAACATTGTAAATGAATAAAAAAAGATCACCTTCTTTTGAATGACCCCTCCAGGACACCGTCTCTGGAGGATGAATGCAAAGCTGACCCGATCCACAGGGCAGGTGTTGGCTGTCTGGATTACAGAAAGGAGAAAAAACAAGTTGAAATATCATTTGTTATGAAATAATGTGATCATTTTCTTTTTCAAATTAAAATAATGGATCATTTTCTTCACAGTTTTCAGTTGCTAAATGTTACATCTGATTTTGTTTAAGCAATTGTGAGATTTAAAAATGATACTTTTTGATTTTTTAAGAACAATAATAAGCTGATAGGTGAATTAAAAACTTCTGAGGTATTAGTCTGATACTGATTATAGATCACAAGCTGCTGAGGTGGGAATAGTGAAGGTGAGATGTGTTTACCTGGGACCATTGCAGAATACACTGAAGACAGAAGACGTGTTTACAGCTCTCCAAAGAGCCCACTTCCTGTTTTTCAAATGGGCTCAGGCAGATATAACATTTATCTGACTTAGATATAAGATCTGCATCATCCTCACATGATTTGTTCATCATTAAAATGCCATTCAACACGTCCAGAACAGATGTTCAAGGGACTTTAGTGACAAAACGCAGAAATAATTTGTGTTTTAGCTTCTATTATCCCAACAGGAAGCGAGTGTGACTTCTCTGAGCAATAACTTTTAGCGCAGGTGTTAGCATTGAGAGCTACATTGCGAACTAGCTTTATCAGTGTTTAACAGTTCCGTGAACAATTTCCCGAATAAAACCAAAATTTATGTCAATTTATTCACAACGTTATGTCGTTTCTTTGTTTTAAGTCAGCTGTCACTGAAGAATTTATCATAAATGGAGCTATAACTTTCAAATGAGGAGAAACGTTTGAGTAACGTCAAAAGACGATAGCTGCTAATTCAATTTTAGCGCTACGCGAACGACTTCCGCTTAATTCCTTCAGAATAAAAGCGATGTCTCACAATTCTGACGTGATACGTCTTTGTTCACAGAAAAAAATGATCATATTGTCATGTTATCTCATTGTAACCTTTATTTGATTTATATGTTTTTATTTTGAGCCTATAGATTCATTTTATTGCTGGGCTTCTTTTTTTATTGATATTACTATACAGTCCATGACCAATACCAGGCAATATAACCAACTTCCGGTTTGTGGCTATCCGATATACTTGGGATCTTACAAAGAAAATATTCTTCATCGGTCAGAAAAAAAAAAATCAGCATGGTTAATTGCTTCAAACAATACGTCAATGTTTTTTTATTCTTTTTTTTTATTTGATTTACTTATAATAATGATCATACTCTTATTTTATATCATTGTAACTTTTATTAAATTTATATGCTTTTATTTAAACCTATAAAATTTATTTTATTGCTGGGCTTCTTCTTTTATTCATATAACTATACAGTCTATTATATGACCAATACCCGGCAATATAACTAACTTCCGGTTTGTGGCTATTCGACATACTTGGGATCTTACAAAGGAAATATTCCTCCTCGGTTTAAAAAAAAAAAACAGCATGGTAAATTACTTCAAACATTACATCAATGTTTTCTATTTTCATTTTTTTCTATTATTATTATTATTTGTTTTTTAGAAAAAAACGTCAAATATTCTTACTTAAATCTCTAAAAAAATAGTACCAGAAAACTTATTTATTTCGTTTTTTGTTTTTTTTAGATGCCCTAATCCTCTTCTTTACACATGATAAAATAAACAGGATTATGTGACATTGAGTCTGCAGTCTGAGTTCGCTCAGCTCTTACTGCTGTAGTTAATATCAAACCACAAGTAAACACTTCCATTGGGTATAATTCTAGTCTGCACGGATTATTATCTAGTATGTATAGATCTGGAAAAAAATGCACCAAAAATTGATTCAATATCTTGAGTGCTAAGACATAAATTGCATGACAATCTGTAATACAGCAGTTACACTTTCAAAAAAAGGGGGTAGGGTCAAGCTCTAGAGCCGGGATCTGACTTCCAGATCTTTTATGTTTGAATTAACTAATTTTTCTGACTGCCGTATGTATGAAAAAATAAAAGTGGATATGATTTGAAAAAATGCTAACTACCTATTCAAAATAACACACTTGAGGTTGCGCTGTTGTGAATATAAACACACGTTGGTTGTGGGTTCGAGGCCACAGACACGAGAGCACAACCTGAAGTGTGTCATTGCTTAATTTAACCTTGCTTCAAAACTGAGTCACAGTAACCTCAGATACCTAAAGCCTCAAATAAAAAGTGAATAAGATGCTGAAATTAGACTTCTGTGTTTCTCTTTGAATGAGAAACTTGAGTTTAAACAATGTCGTTTAATTTCATACCAAATAAAGCAACATATGATGCTCGATCTAATAATACTGCAGTGGGTGGGTGATATAAGCAGACTGTGCATGAGTGAGACTCATACTATGGTTTCCTGCCATCCTCCCAGCGCTGCACACCTACAGAACACCAACACAGGAAATTAAGAGGCCTGAGCAAAGAGAGGCACGGTATTTACTCACTCTGAGGAGAGGAGACAACACAGAGACAGAGGCTTTTATCTCTGGAGACTTCAACATGCAGCGCAGCTTTCTGCGTTTGAAGAGCAGACGAAGAAGAAGACGCTGAGGATCTTGGTGAGACGGCTTTGTTTTTCACTTCCTTTTAGAGTTTTAAGGACGAAACGAATATTATTTCTAAGCTTGAGCTGTAAATAAATAATACTTTTTGTTTCTCTAGCTTTTATGGGATCATTGTTGACTTTAGATGCCTAGCATTAAATCTGTAAAACCTGTCTTCTAAATTATCTTTCAAGAAATTCAATCTGATACAGTTAAAGCAACTTTTTGAGTAGTTTTTTGTGTGAAAAGCTACTTTTAAGGGTGGAAAAAACATGTGTAAAGTCAAGTAGAAGAGGAGCTACTGTATGTTTCCACTGCCGCATGAAAATGAAAGTGGAAAAACTGACTGGAAACTTTTTGTCTCGCTGCAGAAACAGAAAACAACAGCTCTTAGGAGAATCAACCTACGCTGCTTCGACTTAAATCTGTAAAGATGAACGTGACGGACATCTGCAGCCCCTCTTCAGCAGAGTACCAGTACTACTTGTTCCCAGCGGTCTACATCCTGGCTTTGATCGTGGGTCTTCCAGGAAACCTGTCCGCTTTCTTCGTCTTCGCCTTCAGGACGTCTCCCCGCACGGCCTTCAGCGTCTTCATCAGCAACCTGGCGCTGGCTGACATCGTCATCCTCCTCACTCTGCCCTTCAGGATCCACTACCACCTCAACAGGAACCACTGGGTGTTCGGGGACCTCGCTTGTCGCGTCACCGGGATCCTGCTCTTCGCCAACATCTACATGAGCATCTGCTTCATGACCTGCATCTGCGTGGATCGGTACATCGCCACGGTGCATCCTCACACGTATCTGCGGCTGAAGAGCGCCTGCTGCTCTCTGGTGGTGAGCGTGGTGCTGTGGTGTGTGGTCGGCGTAGCGATGCTGGTCTTCGTCCTCTTGGGACCTCTGAAGAGGAACTCTGGGAGCCACAGCTGCTTCGAGAACTTCGCAGAAGACGAGTGGAACGCACGTTTGGGGACGTTCAGCCTGCTGGGTCTGGTGTTTGGCTCTCTGGTGCCGTCCATCATCATCCTGGTGTGCTACCCGCTGGCTGTGAGGCGGATCTCCAGGATCAGGACCAGGACGGCGCAGAAAGCAGTGAGAGTCATTTACACCATCCTCGCCATCACGCTGCTCTGCTTCCTGCCCAACCACGTCGTGTATCTGCTGCACTTTCTGCGGCGCAGGAACGTCATCCAGAGCTGCTCGGCTAAAAACGCCATCCACGACGCCAGGCGGGTCACCATGGCTCTGGTGATCCTCAACACCTGCATGGACCCGGTGCTGTACTACGGCACCACCAGCCGCTGCAAGTGGAAGCAGAAGATGAGCTGTTTGTGGGGGAGGCTGAGGAGGCACAGAGGGGTTTACACCATCACAGTGAGGTAACATGACAGCTCTGACATCGCTTCATCACGCCAAACGTTTCTACAAAGAGGTTTATTCAAATCAGCTGTGCATCAAAACAAAACACGGACTCGTCTTTATGTTACACAGTTCGGTAAACGGTGCTTGTGAGTCTGCCTCAGTCGAGGTGAGAGTTCAAACTTTTCTGCACTTAATCAGAATCTTCAGCCTCCATGAATCCAGGTTCAACTTGAGAGTAAAGTTTCCTTCAAATGTTCAAAGTTTGGGGTCAAAGAGTTTTCAACAAAGTCCAGATGGAAGACCCTTTTTCAGGAGAGATGAAAGGAAGCTCCCCAAATCCTCATCCTGGTGAAAGAAAACAGAAACAGAGTCAGAAACGACAATGAAACATGTCTTTACTTTTGCACATTAAAATAGAAAAGCAAGGTTCACTTAAAATAAAACTATGACGCCTTATTTCCTGTGACTGTTTCTCTGTTTTTGTTTTTAAGACTGATTGCTTAGAATAACGTAAACTGTGTCGTTTCACCAACAAATAAAAGAAGGATGCCAGACACGATTACTCATCGCAAAACCACAAAACAATGTTTTTAACTCTGAGAGGAAGCAACAAACTGTGTGGGCTGGATGTGTCGAACAGTTGAGGCGTTAATAAAACAAAAAAAGGTGACTTTACGAAAAGTTTTCTGTTTATTTTGAGTGTAGAGAAATGAGTCAAGGTTTTGGATGGTTTTACACATTGGACACATTTATATATATATATATATATATATATACAAATGGTTTGTTTATAATATCAATAAAGAAAAATGTTCAAGTGAATGAGAGGCAGGAGGAGCCAGGTTTTATTTACTCTGTTGCTTGTAAAAATTTCAATTTCAAACTCATGTAAAGTTCTGCTTTTTGTTTCTTTTTGTCACACTTTGAAGAATAAAAACTTAAAATGATAAATTTACGATGTGCATTTTAAAATAAAATATTTATGCACTTGTTTTCTTGCATTTTTGTGCTTTGTACTCAGTTTTCCTGAAGGGAAAGTTATGTCCCTGGGGCATTTTCTCCTCTATTGGAAAGGAATCCAGCTCTCATCTTACAGAGTTTTAATCTTGTGACTGAAATGAATCATGTTATAAATTATGTGTGCATTTACACTTTCTGTTAAGATCACAAACCAAACCAAAGTCTATCCACTAGCGTTTCAATAACCTCCATCTGAGTTGTGCATCAGCTCCTCGTATAAAGCTAAAGGTCTGTTTTTTCTGCAGAAACTCTACAACTCTTACAGCTGACGTCTTTAAATGAATGTTTTAAGGATGAGAAAATAAAAGAGTTTAAAAAACACATAAGAGCACACAAGATGAGATTAAATTTATGAGATGAAGCAGAAAAGACAAAAAGTGGTAAATAAGAAAGAAGAAATCAGAAATACTTAGGGCTAAAAAATGTTGTTTGCAGGTCAAAATGTTCAAAAATCCAGATGCTGATCCTGCCATAAAATCATCCTGACATATTTTGCCTACATTGCCCCCTAATGGAGAACATTCTTACCCTCCCCAGGCGGAGGTTGCAGATTTGCAACAGCTAATTGCTCGTTAGCTAATTACTCCACATCCACATTTTTATGAGCCTTTTTGTCTCAGAAGTACCACTGCAGAACTTAGCTGTGCATTAGCAACAAACAGTTTCCCTCTATCCCACCACTTGGCAGCACTGTGTCACTTCCAACATGGCTGCCTCCAAAACACATTTTCAAGGCATCAATTTCATGTAAGTTTCACGACCAACCTCCATCAATTTGAAACCAAAACTGCATAAGATGAATCCTGAATATATATAGATACAGTACACGCCAATTAGTAGATTCTACCCTAGATGTGGCTTTATTACAATGTTGCAACATCCCAGAATGCATTGCATGTAAAGGTCTCTCAAAAAAGTCAGAAATAGCTCCAAATATCTCTTTTTTCTGTAACTAAAACTTAATTTGAGTCTGTAAGGGTTAACATTAGCCATGTTTACATGGACCCAAATATTCTGCTTGCATTCGTTTTATTTGCTCAAACTGAAAGAATTTAACCTTTATAAACACCTCTTTCTGAATGAAAAGTGCCAATCTGAATGGACATCTAATCGGTTTCACAGGGGTGGAATATTCCTTTCCCCAAACCGATCGTATCGTAACCGAGGTATCATGTATCCACTCAAACGGAAATTTGTCAGGGTGCGTTCTTTCAGCGCATGCTCAGATATGACGAAAGACGCCGTCAGCACAAGAGGAAAGTTTGTCTTTGATTCAAACTTTGAAGAACTCAACATAATTTCAAGACTGGACGGACGAATAACTCGCAATCCGGAGTATAACACCGTGATAAACAAAGTGTCGTCCTCCATCTTTGATAAATCTTGTGATGTTTACGTTTTTCTGCGCATGCCCCATTGACTATTCTGTTTGATTATAGCGGCGCATGTAGACCAGAGATTGGAATATTCCTTTCCATGTATGCTATTGTTTTCGGGAAAGTCATTCAGAAAGATTCATTCGGAAAAGACGAAAAACTCCTCATGTAACCATGGCTAATGTAACACTGCAGAAAACTGACCACTGTTATCAAGAGACACCTGAGGGAAAGGTGAGCTTTGACTTCATCAACATTTTCACCAAGTGGTTTATTTCAGTTCGTCTCGGTATGATACAAATTTTGTGGCGTTTCCTTTGAATAAAACTGGGACAGGTCCCTAAATTACCAATACCGTACCGTTTTTTGGTACCTTTCTGTTAGGGCGTCATCCAATCCCAGAAGGTGGAGCTAGAAACACTGCAGTCCACTGATTGGTCGAAAGAATCATCACTTCCTGTCCGACAGTGGTTTTCTATGCTTGCTTTTTTTTTTTACTGAGTTAGTTTAGTTTGTTTGTTTATTGTTTCATGGACAGTCCCCTTTAATTCACTCGACAGTAAAAAGGGGCAGCTTTTTCCCAGCTGTAGTCCCCTAACCCTAACCCTAACCCTAAGTTTTGAAATACAATTAAATGCCAAAGAAAATACATCATAAGTATGGTTATAAAATGCCAAAAACAAAAGGAAGAGATAGATAACTTATCACAAAAAATTGGAACCGACACAATGCAATACATGCGTTAAAGGCAAGACTGAGGCAACACAGGGTGTTGTCCACCGCTTGTTGGAAACGGGGCTTTAGTGGCTGATTCTTACAGAAATGACTCTAAGAAATATTAAACAAAAAGAGCATTCATAAGTTGAGATGGTTGATAAATATGTCAGTAAGAGCTGATTCTTCACAAACTCAAACGTGTCCCTTTTTGAAAACAGTTTTCAAGCTTCGTCTACCTCCATCAGACTCTCCATCAGTGTTCAGGTAAAGTGACCGTCACAGAAAAACTAAAATGTTTGTACTTTCTTCTCGACCTTTGTGGTCGTCGCCGTCCTTCCACTGCACAGCGAGCAGGTTTCCCCTCCCTCTACTTTCACCTCCTGTTGTCAAACCCACCTCATACTTTCTGCCCACATGTTTCAGTCTCTGTGTGGCCTTTCACTTCACACCCTAAAGCCTCTAGGAGAGAAGTGTTTGCTACCCTGAGGCGCTGCGGCGAGGATGGTTTTTTTTAGTTATAGACAGTTACAGATTGATCTTCTTTTGCTCTGTTACAGCAGAGAAGCTCAGATAGTTAAATGTCAACGTACCTGATAACTCCAGGACAGCAGCAGGACTTTGTTGTTGGCGTCCTCGGCGGAGGAGGAGACTTTGATGACGATGGACTCCACCATGACTGTGCCATCAGGAAGGTGCTGGATGGTGTAACCTTTTAAAACGCTGAAACAGAGGAAAAACAAAGTGTTTTGACACCTTTCACCAAACATCCTGAATGTGGCAGACGAGTGTGAACAAATGTGACGCAGGAATCTTTCACACCATCAGTTTGTTATGAAAAGAGATACTCTCCAAAATCTCTGACACACACATTAAAATAAAACAAAAAAACAAACAGAGGGAGAGTCAGATTTATTCAGGATCTGGGGGAGGAAGCTGATTGTTTGTGTGGTGATTTTTAAAACGTGACAGATTCATGAGACGCAGGATGCTCAGTGATCCTTGTCTTCGTGCTCCTCTCACCTCTTCAGGTGTGTGTAGACTCTGTGCAGTGTGTCCGTGTCACTGTGTGGGTCCTGCAGCTGCACGCGGCAGGTGAAGCGTAGCTGATGTTCGTTGAGGCCGAGCTCCTTCAGGGCCTGCTCCGAGGAAACCAGCTTCAGACTCTGGAACAGTGAAGACACAGGATCAGCATCTTTCTATCAGATTGGTTGGATTAAAGGTCCTATATTATGCAAAAATCACTTTATTAAGTCTTTTAGTGAAATTTGTGGGTCTTTGTCTTTCCTCCCAGCCCACAAAATGTGATATTTAATGACAAAACCTGTACTTAGTAGAGCTTGTGAATGTAAAATCCTGACCTGAAACGAGCTGTTTGGATTTTGGGGATTTGCCGATGTCAGCGATTCCCTTTTTTGACCAATCAGGAGCAAGTCTGATCTGATTGGCCCACCACTGCTCTGTTTTTAGCTGTAAACAGCCACATAGTTCCATGCACAAGCTTCCCATCTCAGAAGAATATAGACTAAATGTCTAGAGTTCATTTATAAAGGAAATGTGCCAGCTACACTGAGTAAAACTGCGCATGTGTGTGCTAGTCACTTCACGGCCGAATGCTTTTCCAACTTTGGACAGTCCAACAGAGGGCTAGCAAATAGACTGGTCCTGAATCCAGGCGCATTACCAACCATCCTCCAACAAACCTGGGACCCTGGAAATGTGAGTATTTTAAACGCTGTGTGCTGTGGAGCAGATGGAAGAGCTTTTCCTCAGTGTCCCCCCTGTCTCTGTGTTAGCTTCAGGATGCTAACTTTAGCTGCGGTTAGCCTGTTGTTTTAGCCTGTAATGTTACTGTAAACGAGCTTCACTGTTTTCTAAACATTGTGCACTCGGAGCTCGTGGCGCCGCTCTCAGTGACACGGAAGAGCGGGGCGGTATCAGCGGTGGCTCATTTACATATGAAGGCCACGCCCACTAAATCAGAGCGTTCTGAACAGAGGGGCTATGAGAGCCTGGAAACAATGCTGCTGTGCTTGATTTATTGGCTTTTTGGACCAAAACATGTTACTACCATTTCATGAAGACATCAATGATCCATATTAAACTGAAGAAAAGGAGCAGGATATGGGACCTTTAAAGTAAAAACATCAGTCTTGTCGAGGTGTAGTGGGACTGAACTTACGTTTTCCTTCATGATCATGGTTCCATGCATGGTGCGAGGCTTTTTGGGATCAGGGAGAGGTCCTTCAACACAAAAACAAATCAGAACATTAAAGCTGCTGTGAGCAGTTTTCTGTTTAACTTGACTTTGGCGCCCCCTGTGGACAAATGATACCATAAAACTCTCCTGTCTTATTCTGAACATCTGTAAGTCATGCTTACCAATGCTGCATACATGTGGACATTACATTTCTGCCTCTCAGACCCATGATACTTCATTTTTTAAAACTTTGACTTATTAGTCACAAAAAGTACTTCTGGTGCCGGGGAGGAGAGAGGAGACTGCGGTTTATCGTGTTGAGAAGCACACATTCAAAGTGGGAAGGGAGGTGAGCTAATCATCCACTGTACTCAGGAATTTACAGTCTTAAGATCCGACATCGTGACATTTCTCTTTGTGACAAACTAATGTCATGACATTTAGGTGACATCAGTCCGTGTGTACCAGCTGCGTAAAGAAACAGCTTCAATCAAATCAACAGAAATCCAAATGTCACGCTCTGAAACTCTGTGGGCACTAATCTCTGAAACACCTACCAGATGAAACTTCATCACTCTCTGAGCTGTGTGGGAATCAAATCTCTACAAACGTTTCGTGAAGCCTACCTCCGAGTGCCATCTCCCTCTTGAGCAGGTTGAGAGAAATGTCAACAGGGACGGAGGGGTTTGTGGTCACAGTGGCGGTTTCTCCGTTAGCTGGCATGTAGCAGTCGATGCCTGAAATGTACAAACAGAAGCTTAGAGAGGCTTCGTCCTCCACAGCATGGTCAGCCCATTTCCACCAGTGAAAAGAAATGACGAGAAAAGTCAAAATTACAAGAAAATAAAGTCATAATTATGAGATTCATGTGCTCCTGCTTGGGTTATAGTCTCTGCATCAGCTTTATTTTGAAATTTATTATTTTTTATTATTTAATTTGAAAATCCCCGGTGTTTTTAGGTAGTCCAGTCCTGTTCCTTCTTCCCTACGCTATTTTCTTTTTTTTATCTCAAAATCATTTCATTATTCTCTCATAATTATGACTTTTTATTTCATAATTCTGACCTTTCATACCATAATTTTAGCTTTTGATTTCATAATCACAACATTATTATTTGATATTTATGACTATATATCTCATCATTTCATCATCTTTTTATCTCATTATGACTTTTTACCACATTTGACTTTTAAATCTCATAACTGAGACTTTTTATCTCAAATTTTTGACTTTTTATCACATTAGAATTACTTTTTATCCCATAATTATGAGTTTTTATCTCGTAGTTTCATCTCTTCATTTCATTATGATGACATTATCCTAAATTATTACTTTTTACTTTCATGATTATGACTTTTTTATTTCATAATCTTGCCTTTTATCTCAAATATTTATCTTTTTATCCAAGAATTTTCACTTTTTATCACACAATTATGAATTTTTAATTCATCATTTTGTCTTTTGTCTCATAATTATGACTTTTATCTCATAATCATGAAATTGTTATCTTAAAATCATGACTTTTTATTTGATATTTTTTTTACTTTTTATCTCATTTCATCTTCTATTTCATCATTTATTTCATTATCTCATAATTATGACTTTTTATCCCAAAATGTCATCTTTTTATCTCATAATTATTAGTTTTTATCTCATCATTTCATCTCTTTATCTTATAATAATGACATTTTCCAAATTTATTACTTATTTATTTCATAATCTTGACTTTTTTATTTCATAATCTTGACTTTTTATCTCATAATTTCAAGTTTAGAGCCCAGAATTTTGACTTCTTATCACAGAATTTTAACTTTTTATCACATAGTTATGATTTTTTCATTCATCATTTTGTCTTTTTGTCTCATAATCATGACATTGCTATCTTATAATCATGACTTTTAATTTCATAATTTTGACTTTTTATCTCATTATTTTGCCTGTTTTATCTCATAATCATGACTTTTCATTTCATATTTTTGACCTGTTATCTGATAAAATAGACTTTTTAGTCATAAATGTCCTTTTTTTTCTTGGCTTTGTCTTTTTATCTCATAATCATGACTTCATCATCTCCTAATTTTGACTTTTTTTCCTTTTTTATGTACTGGCAGAGATGGGCCTCTATAGCAGCTCCCTGGAACGAACAAACATCATGTTTTTACAGATGCACTTACTGAACTCCTGCTCGATCTTGCCCTTCAGGAACTCCATCTTGGCGGCCTCGCCGTGCACCAGCAGCATGTTTCGAGGCTCGGCCATCCGGATGAGCTGCATGATGCCTTTAGCGTCTGCGTGGGCGCTGAAGGACATGTACTCCACCTGAAGCTTCACGTCCAGCTGTGAGAGAAACAGGAAGAGGAGTCACATCAGCGCTCTAGCTCTTCTTCAGCGACACAGACAAACAGGAAGTTAACTCTGTCTTACTGTTGCTCTGCCTTCCATCTCCAGTTTTCTCTGTCCGTTGAGGATTTTGTGCCCGATTGTTCCTTGAACACAATATCCAGGCATGATCACCTAAAAGTGACAAAAGGTGAAATAATTTCTTCTGCTAAGAACTCTGAATCTTTAAAAAGCACATTCCTCATCCATCAACTCACCATGTTCTTCTCATTGCCGGCCCATTTCTTAAAGATCTGTAACGACTGGCCGGCATGAAGCATTCCAGGAGTGGCAAACACCACCTGAGAGGACACACGGCTGTAAGTCACAGCTGTTTGAGTATTCATTAACACTCATTAGAGTCATCTTGACTCACCATAGGTCCAGGATTATCAGCGTAGGAGCGATCGAACGCCTTGATGTGCTTAAACTCAAACATGTTTCTCTGTACGAAGGTCTTACGGATCTTCTGATTGGTCCAGGTGATGAAGAGCTTGTAGTAATGATTTGCTTTCTCTGTGAGCCCCGTGGAGAAGTAGATGGGTGCTTTCAGGTTCATCCTCTCCCTGGTGGGTGAGAGGAGGTAGTTAGTGTCTCTTTCTGAAGCACCAATTAACACCAAGAAGTTCAAACACAACAGCTACTCTTGAAATTAACACGTCTGACCTCGGTGTGTACTGATTCATCTTAATTGCCCGACATGATTTGTGAACATTATTAACTCTAATTGGACCATTTATGGATATTAGCCAGGTGGAGAGTAGTTATTATCTGCCCGCAGCATCATCCTGTGCTCTTTTATTTCTGGCTTTTTCACAGTCACAAACTAAAATAAGAGATTTTTAAGGCTTTAAAAATGGGTTTTGATTTTTATGTGTTCATAAAAAATGAAGAACAGCTCTACCAAAATGTCTCCAGCAGGATGCAAAGCTCTTGTGCTCTTCCGAGGGCGAAAACTGGAATGAGGACCTGCAGGGATGAGAAGGAAATGAAGGTCAGAGCAAAGTCAGCTGAGTCAAAAAAATCAATGAAGAATGTTGCTATCTCTTTTTCGTCATCTTTGCATTTGTAGCAGGTGATTAATTTGTGTACTGGTTTTGTCTTCAGTGATATTTTTACTATTTTTGCTCCTGTGTTTGTCTCGAGATCCTACATGTAACCATGGCTGCATTGTTTACATGTGAAATCAGCTGTTATCAGCCTGTAGCATGTCAATGCTAACTGGTGCTAGGCCAAATGTTCTCCACAAGGTGAGGAGAAGGAGGTGAGGACGACGTGCTGGTTCTCAGGTGTGAGCTAAGAAGTGACGACATGGACCTGTCCTTCCATCCATCGTTATTGGGAACGTAAGATCTATCTCCAATAAGATGGACGAGCTAGCCGTGCTAACCCAGCAACAGAGGGAATACCAGAAGGCAGAGTAGCATCATGCTATTCACAGACATTAGGGATGCACCAATACCAATCCTTTCATGCACTTTTTTTGCTGCATTACCAGTCTATAGGGTGTAAAAGTTTACATGTGAATAGAATTTCTGCAAATTCTGAAGCATTGTTTTTACCAAAATAGTGCTTAACATTTGAATATTCTTTAGTTGACATATTTATATTCTTCAGTTTTTTCATCTACTCATTTTTTGCCGTTTACCCAAAACATTAGCAGTCTTTGTTAATAGTTTCCAGATAAGATTAAAGTCTCAATCAGTAGTTTCTGGTCTTTTCAGACCTAGCAGGATGTTCATTTTAAAACTTATGCACCTATCTTGAGCAAATCAGTCTAAATCAGGGTCTGCTTTAAGGTTTTGCTCCCTTTGATTCACAGGTTGTGTAAGGCATGAAGTCCTGACAGTCAAAACGTCCAAAGTCACACATCAGATCGAATGTCAACAACCCAACAGCTGGCCTAACAGAGGCTACTTCACCTCTTGTAGATTATCTGTTTGTATTTAAATCTCCACTTGAGAAGACAGACTTTAACCGACAGTAGAAATACCTTTCCTCCTCTCTCTATGCTTTCATGAACTTTCTTCAGAAAGTCCCGCTCTCTGCACCTCTTCGAGTCTCGGATGGTGGTGGCGTAAGTTGACTCTGAGATGAGGATGTCTGGGCGGCACTTATCAATCCACGCAGCTCTACGAACACAACACAGGGATGAAGAAACTGTGCAGAGAGTGGAATGAACTTTAAAAGAAGGAGAAGTGAACTCACCCCAGATGTCTGTCAGGAGTCATGTTGTAATCTCCCTGTGAGTAAATAAAAACATTATTAACTCAGAGATCTGAGCTGAGACTCTGATAAAGTGCAGACTTATTCACTCACAGTGTAGACCACAGACTCTGATCCCACTTTGATGTGCACCATGGCAGCTCCCAGGACATGGCCTGCATAGTACGCCTTGATCTCCAGCTCATCATCCACCTGCCAGCAGCACCACACAAACAGCTTGATTTGCCATCAAAAGAGACGAGCAGCTGGCGCTCAGGTGATTAAGAGACAGATACCTGGAAACAGAAACCATGACACGGGTACCGCACCTGGACAGTTTGGTGGAGGTTCAAAGGCACCACTTTCTTCATGCAGTCCTTGATCATCTGAGAGGTGAAGAAGTTTGTTTCCCCCTTTTTGTCCACCGTGATTTTGCGGAAATCTTCCAGCAAAATGGGGCAGATGGCTTTGGTAGGATGGGTCATGTAAATCGGGCCGTCGTAGCCCACCATCTCACTCATGTAGGGCAGAGCACCGCAGTGGTCCAGGTGGAAATGGCTGAGGGGTGAACAGGTGGGAGTGTGTTAAAGGACAGGATTCTTAATTCTTAAAAACTCTTAACACAAAAACTTCAAACCTGATGATCACGCAGTCCAAGAACTCTGTCAAACGCCCGTTTTGGGTTACGTAAGAAAAGTCTGGAAATCGTCTCTGCAATGAAAACACAGACTTATATTCAGCACATTCAGCATGTCTTAAAGATTTTCAATACACTATAATTCACAAGTATTCTTAAAGGTGACTCATCTTTTAATCCTGTTACCTCAGTGCACGATGGAACTGTGATCTTTTTGGAAAGCTCACCTAGCTGCTGCAGCTACTGAATCTCTTATTTGATTGAAAACGCTCCTGTGTCTAATTATCTTAAAATATAATCAAGTATTCCCAACATTTTTAATAAAGATGTTTCAAAGAAACACGTTTATCATTCTAATTTAATGTGATAACTTAAATTTCACAAGGTTTTGGTGAAAAGTGCAGTTAAAGAATGAAATGCACAATATTTACAACATAAAGTCAGTATCCACAAATAAAATAATGTATATCACATGTTAAATCTCTAAGTCTATCTCCAGATTTGGATGATTAGTAGAGTACTTTATTAACTCCTCTGCTTCACACTCCAAGCTGCTTCCCCTCCTGCACTTTCTCATTTTCCAAAGTATTTTCTTTTTTTCCTTTTCTACTGGCCAGCTGCTTTTAGTCATCCTGAGACCCTTTATTTATTATTTCCTTTTTTTTTAATTGAATTTATGTTTCTTAGGTTTATCTGTTTTTGGTATGTGTGTATTTGTGCATGTGTGTGTATGTGTGTGCACAATCATACGTGGCGTGCACACGCATTTGAGTGAGTGTTATTGTGACGGTTATGTCCCTGTTTGGTTTTGACCTGTTGGGGGTGGATGGATCGGGGAAGGGTTTAGTTTTATTGTCAAGCTACCTCACTGTTATACCACTACCTATTAATGCTTGTCAAATGTCAAAATGTGAATAAAAAGAGTTGGAAAAAGAACAATAATAATGTATTTGGAAAATAACACATTTTCCAGTTATGGTAGATTTAAGTGAGATGTCTCAAAAAGATGACAAAAATAATGATTATAAGTATAACATATCATAGGAAAGACTCTGAGACCCTACTCGTAGTGAGATTTGTGTATACTAACAGTTTTTCTTCAGAAGCATTCATATCATATCATTTATGTGTGAGAGTTTGCCTTTCTAGGGGAAAAAAATAAAATGCTTGAAGTGATAAAAGTGTGTTACTTACATCATCATTGTACCCCATGTGCATCCCACAGTCCAGCATAATGTTTTTGCCTCCGATGGAGACGAGGATGCAGCTGCGGCCGACATCCTGTCCAGCACCTTGGAGAGAGAACAGAGGAGGGGAGGAAAACTTCAGGAGTCAGTGAACGCACCACTGTGTCTGAAAGTTAGCATCCTCAGCTAACGGTGGTTACTGACAATAGTAGTGCTATTCAATGTACTGTGAGCTATTTTCAACATTAAAAACAGATAAAACATGACATATTCTACTGAATAAAACTAAACAAACAGTGATTTAAAGTATCCCAGCTATAGGCCGGTGTGTTGTTGACAGAATTAGCTTCCAGATGCTAAGTTGGTAGCATTGCTGTGTTACTCACCAAGCGGCGTAACTTTTATTTCAGGCATATTTACTTAGAGATAAATAACAGACTGCTGGTTTACTGTGGTAGTCTGACAAGTTTCAACGGTAATTTGTTGTCTACAGAGACGTATTCATTGTCCTAAGTAGTGTACATGCTGGTACTCTTTCACACCGCTGTCAAACTAAACCGGCTAAACATATAACTTCCGGTAAAGATTTCAAAATAAAATAACAATTTTAAAAAAATGCTCTACGTATCAAAAGAGTAAAATTTATATACTTGACTCTTCGATTGGAAAGCAGAAAAAGATAATGCATGCAAAAAAAATCTTAAAAATTCGGGTTAAAAAATAAAGTCTATTAATGTGAGTATTGCATCCCTGTTACATGTCCTAAATATACTGAAACAACAACAAATTCATGTCGGCTTCTCAAAGTCTCGACTAAGTTATTCATTTTTCTCAAGAAAAACTAAAACTCAAGACAATCTGTCAACAATAATAACCTGAGTTGTTTTCTGAGGTTTTACTTTAAATAACCTTTTTCAAGGACTAAAAGTTAGTTTAAAATAACTATATTTTACCTTTAAAATTGTTACACAGTGCTTAACAACAGAAGTCTGAGAACAAAATAAAGTAAAGTAGAAAGCCAGCAATCATCAATATATGAAAACCCAATCAGGGAGCACAAGACCCCAACAGCATAAACTGACATCACTTTGACCGTGTAAAAGAAAAACTAAGAAAAAGGACACAGGAACAGTAGGAAAGATAATAATAATAATAATAATAATAATAATAATAATAATAATAATAATAATGAAATTAGATAAGATTTTTTTTTTTCTGTCCTGATAAAGAGATACCATTCTTTTCTTGTGGTTTACAAATTAGAATGGTCAGTCTGAGATGAATATTATGCAAGGCTTCCATGGATTACAGCCTAAATTTATTTGTTTTTCTATAAAAAGATACCTTTAATTTATCAATCCGTCAAAAAAATGTTTCAAATTACGACGTCAAAGCCATGGTGCAACTTGTTCGTTTTAGTAGCTATTGATGACAGCTTTTATTTCGAAGGCTGTGTTTCCCGATTTCCTGTCTTAACTGCTCGAGTCTGCGCAGTAGAAGCGGATTAGAGCAGGAGTGACCAGTCGGTACATGCAGAAAGACATGCACAAAGATTAAAGTTTTGCTGCAGGTAAGATGTTCTGTCTTTGTTAGTTTATGTCATTTGATATAGTTTTGTCTTTTCTCACGCTGTCTGCCTCATGACGTCATTCATTTGTTTCCTGTCCGTCTGTTTTTATCGTCAGCACTTCCGCATCGAGACACCATGGCTGATTCTGTGACTGCAGATGATCAGAAATTCTGCTTACAGGAGGTGCTGGACACTTTCAAACTGTGTTTGTCGGAAAACAAAGAAGTTTATCTTGAGCATTACGTGGCTGGGTGGCGTGGTCTTGTGAAGTAAGTGGAAATATTTCGTCTTTTTCTGCGCATATGCAGGTGGATTATGAAGCATCTGTTGTGCTGAATTAATGAATGAAGCCACAGAGGCAAAATTCAAAATAAAAATCAGGAAAGTTTTTCAAAGATATTTAAGATTATGTTTTGTTTATGTTTTTTAAAAGGTTTTTGAACAGCTTGGGCAGCGTCTTTGGCTTCATCTCAAAGGATGCAGTCAACAAGATCAAGATCCTTGTGGGTCACCTGGAGGGAGAGAATGGTTCCCAGTATGTCACTTTCCAGCTGATGGTGAAATATGAGCTGGAGAACGAACTTGTGGACCTGACTAAGAGAGGCACCCACCCTGAGTCAGGCTGTCGTACCCTCCTGAGGCTCCACCGTGCACTCAGGTGGCTGGAGCTCTTCCTGGAGCGCCTCCGCACCAGCAGCGAGGACAGTAAGACTTCAGTCATGTGTGCAGAGTCTTACAACGAGTCTCTGGCCCAGCACCACCCCTGGGTGATCCGTAAAGCTGCAGGGATGGCGTTCTGCGTGCTCCCTGGGCGCGCTTCTTTCTTCGAAGTGATGAATGTAGGCACACCTGAGCAGGTGGTGGCCATGCTGGGGGAAGCTCTGCCTCTTATTTCTGAAGTGTACCAGATCACAGAGGAACTTTACGCTCAGAACAACATGCTCGACTTACCATAGATGGAAAGAAGAGCCGTTACTTTAACATGAGTCAATATTTACTACTGGTCTCTGCTGAATGGCTGTACAGCTGGCTGTTGATCCTGTTTGCTGGTTCAAGTGTTAAACATTCTCAGAGCAGTGTTAGATAAATAACCAAAATGTCACTGACACTAACCTGGTACTACTGCATTACAAGTGTTTAGTATGAAACTAGTGATATTTGTCATGTTGCATGTTTATATCTACTCTTATAATGCACTTTTGAATAACATTTTTAACACAAAAACACGAAGGGAGCACCAGTGAAGCCCTAATTCTCTGTTACCTGATAAAAGCTGTTCAACATTTACCATTCATAAGCTGATCAAAAGAAAATTAGTTGACGACTATTTGTAAAAATGACAAATCATTGATGTTATTTTAAAGCAAAACAACCAAGAGTTTGATTTCTTTGTCGTTTTTGGTTGTATTTAAGAAATGTTTCAATCATAATCAAATGTTTTAGAGAAAACCTTAATATAATTTGTGATGATCTCGTATTGAATTTGACAGAATGTTGCATTTTGTTACTTGGTCTCAAAAAGTATAACCTAAAGAGGAGAAACAAACTGCCGTCCAAAAGTCTTAAGAGGCGTTTTTTGAAAGACATTGCCAGCCAGATGTTAGAAAGTCTTCCAAAAAAAGTGCCAACAATCATAAAATCTGGGAAATTATAGTCAGAAGTGTCTTTGGAGAAATATTTGAGTATTTTATCTCCGTCCAAAGCTTAATGTATAGAGGGATTATTTATCAACAACGCCTGATGCGCGCGCAACTTGGGTGAATAAGCACTGCGGAATATAGTGGTTTGTCAACTGAAATGGAGAAGTTAACCACCAAAAGTACATTTTAAACTGAATGGTAAACAGCTTCCAGGTTTGTGAAATAGCAGTGAGTGGACAGAAGAGATCAGCAAGTAGACAGATGTTTTTTGGTGGAGAAATCCGTATCCAGAGAGCAATTTAAACACATAACTGTCACTCCATGCTCATGATTGCATTATCCGTGAACAATTACCATACTGTGACAGACCAGGACGTAAACGTGTGTCAATAAATCAGAAACCCTCCCAGACCAAAAAGAGCACACAGGCTGCTGAGTCCGAGACCCGGTTCATAATAAATGAACCAGAAAACTACGTCCAGAGTTAATTATTCACCCGCAGACGTCGCCGGTGTTTCAGAGTAAAGTGTGACCCTGTTAACTGGTGACTCTCGGCCGTTAATCACTGATACTGTCGATACTGTGGGCTGAGAGTCACCAGTTAGCATGGTCGCTATTAACTCCAAAACACCGGTTCCTCTGTGACGGTCAAACTTTGATAGACGTTGCCTCTGTTGTATAGTATCGTTTCTACAAACTGACCACAAAACAACCGTACACTTTTATGCTGATAAAAGGTTGAATTTAGTGTTTAAAAAACGCTAACTCGCCTGAGTGAATGGAGCTAACTTCGCTACTTCTGCCGCCAAGATGCGCGCGCATCCTTATGATGACGTAGACTGATAGTCCCCCTGTACATTAAAAAAATGATGATTAAAATTTAGTATAATTTCGATACCTTAAACTACGATAGTTTTTGAGGTGGACAGAGGTGTTCATTTCAGTGACATAGCGTCAACACAGCCTTTAATTTCAAGTATACATGGAAAAATATGCTGTTTACATGAATGTACTGTACTGTATAGACTCTGTACTACGAACACACATATAAAAGCAATTTATAACGTTGAAGCATAATAAAACAAATCCAACATGTTGATGTTTCTGTGGTTTTTAACAAAGCAGTTTGATTTTGTAGTTTTACAACCACTGAATGTTATAGAGCTGCTGTTTGCTGCTGAGAGCTATGGAAGCCCTTAAAGGTCAGGATTCAATACGTGTTATTTTATGAGTTCTCTTGAGGTCTTAACCAACTCTTCTTGAGGATACTAATGTGAGGATAATTTCCTGGCAATCTACTTGTGCTATTTTATAAAAAGCACAAAGAAACAGAAATAGACTTCACTTTACTCAGCCATGTGGGCAGAGGCAGCTAGGCAACTAGATTACCATCATCCAACTTAATATAGCAATCAACCTCTTGATTTGTTAGTTAGATCACCTGAAAATTATCATTTAATCTCAGGAGAACTTTTCTAGAGATAACAGGATGAGATATCCTATTACTCCAAGAAACAGATAAATTAAAACATCAACATACCTCAATTCTTGAGACTTGTGGGAGATCTTTTCTCCCCTTTTGCAGATCTAATTCATTTTACAGTCACATTATTATTTTGTACAAAATCACTTATGGTTTTATGAATTCTTACCTTTCCAATAACTTTTCAGTATGTTGAAAATGTTTTTTTTTTTAAATATTCTTCAGAAGTTAGGTATTTACTCTAGCCTTTTAACATTTAGTCTATATAATGCTATCCTTATAACACAATAGTAAATTATCTGTTAAAAATAAAATAAAGGGGATGAAAGTTTGTGTTTGGTTACTCTGAGGCTCCTCTCACACAGGCAGCATGAAATCAGAAATTCAGATGTTGTAGAAGAATTTTCCTAGGGGTCATGATAGTAGTTTTGGGGTCCAGAATCTCATGTTACGCCTCTGAAAACGCGGGAAAACCAGGTCTGGAGACCTCTGAACATCAGGCACAGCTGTTTAACCAGCTGCAGTACCACACTCCGAACACCAGGGGTCCCTTTTCTTCCTCTAGCAACAGCCTGTCGTCAGGGCAACCAGACTGTTATGGCAACCGCGCTGACGCTCGAGAAACTGCACTTCCTGTTAAAACTGGTAAAAAACCAAAACAAAATTTAACAAATTCAAAGTTTTACAAACGTTTAATGTTTAATACAGCTTCGTTTTAGTTTTTATTTCGAAAACAATTCGTAAAATGATCTTAACAGAAGCAAAGGAAGGTCGAAGTTAACTTTAAAATACTTCTCTTTTTCCTTTTTTTTGATCGATTCACAGAAGGAAACAAATCCCGAAAAGACTCCTCTAAGATCTTAAGGGGTGAAAGTCCGCTTTGACATGCATTTAGCACGACCTAAGTCCTCCAAAGGTCGAAGTAGACCCCCTGTAAGCAGCTCCCTGTTCCCAGATGATATGGACTACAGCACCCAGGGGCCTCCTGCGTCTCCAGACCCTCCAGCGCACCCCAGCAGACCTGACAGAAACCTCCGCTCCCAGTCTCAACCCATGATGTGGCAGACCGACCAGCTGAGCCAGGGTGAGGTCTCACAGATGCTGCAACACGCCCCAGCAGCCCCTCCACAGTCCTTAAACAAGTACAAAGTCCTGCCGTCCATCCAGAGGAGGCAGTCAGATCCGAGGAGCCTGGACAGACGCCTGTCAGAGCTCCAGCTGTGTGATGATGCCACCCTGCTGGAGGGGATTCAGGGGTCAAATCCTCCTGCTCTGAAAACCTGCAACCCTGAGAGGGAGATCCAGGGGACTCTCTGGCCAAAGCAGCCACCAGATCCAGGATCAGGTGCCAAAGAGGGTTGTTTACACCTGGCAATCCGAGCACCATGTGGCAGGAGGTTTCAGCACCACTTTGACCCCACAGACACTCTGCTCAGGGTTAAATCCACAGCCGAGCTCCAGTACGGAGTCCAGTATGGAGAGGTTTCCGTTGAGACCATGGACGTGCCCCGCAGGACCTTCACAGACATGAGGCTGACTTTGGCTCAGTGTGGCATCGTGAACAGATCAGTGCTGTTCATCGCTCAGGTGGAGAAAGTCTGAGTGAAATGTGGATTATATAAAGTCCTGCTGTACTTAGATTTTTTTTCTGACCTGGAGGATTAAATTTCACTCTGCAGAAAAATGTAAAGCTCTGAAACTCAGATTGTGTTGAGAATGAGATGAGTATTTGGGTTAAACATGCAACTGGTTTAAGCTAATTTCAGAGATATTTATGATGATTAATAACAGGTGCATTCAGATTTAACACTTTTGTCTCAAAGGTAAGACTTACAGGGTCATTTTGTAAACTTTTTCTTTTCCTTTTTTTTATTTCATTTTGGCTTTTGAAAAATTTTGATTTCTAAAAAAAAAGAAGAAAATCAACAAATTGTTACCAAAATTAAAAGGGTTTTATAAATAAAAGGCATTATTATTATTGTTATTACATTTAAATTTTTTGATTTATAAAAAAAATAAAGGATTTTTTTTTGATATAAAAACTTATTTTTGACACTTTTAAGTTAAAAAAAGGCAGAAAAATAAAATCTATTCATTGAATTTCTTTTGTTTTGCTGTTGTATTGCCGGCAGAGCCAATGCAGCACATCCTGAAAAGTTTGTAGCCTGACTAGCTTCATATACAGACCTGATCAAAATCTTAAGACCAGTTGAAAAATTGCTAGAATTTACCTTTTGCACTTTTGGATCTTAATGGGGTTTTAAGTAGAGCTACAATATGCAAAAGCAAGAAGAGGGAATGTGACAAAAAGCAGTTTGAAAAAGTAATTTATTGAAAACAACAAGTAAAGTGAAATAGGCTGTTAATCAGCTGATCAAAAGTTTAAGACCATCGCTTAAAAAATTACGAAAAACTCTCCAAACAAGAACAAAAGTTTTTCTCAGTAGGACGCAGTAATGTGTAGCTCCACCTTCAAAAATTGGTTTGGGCATGCTTGATGAGAGTGTTTCCAGGAAGCTTTTGGAAACATTGCTCCAAGTGGTGAAGATGGCTTCATGAAGGGCATCAACTTTCTGGAACTGACGGCCCAAATGTTCTCTACTGGATTTAAATCAGGGGAACATGCGATAGTCCCAAAGAGTGATGTTATTGTCCCTAAAGAACTCCTTCATCAAGCCAGCATTGTTACCAGACAGACCAGGGCCCTCAGTCATGAAGGACACCCACTGCAACATCTGCACGTAGCCAGCCGCCGTTTGACTGCCCTGCACCACCTGAAGCTCCAGGGTTCACTGAATAGTAATAATAATAATAATAATAATAATAATAATAATAATAATAATAATAATAATAATAATAATAGTAATCTTTATTTGTATAGCACTTTTAAAAACATTGGTTTACAAAGTGCTTTGACAGCATGGACACAAGACAACAAAGCACAAGAGTTTAGCATCAAGGAAAAAAAGGACAGCCGAAAGAGCAACCGAAGAAGGTTTAATAAAATCAAAGAACATTTAAAACAAACACAAATGGCAAAATGAAATATAAGGTGATCATAATACAGAAAGAACTTAAACCCCAGAAGTGGGCACAACAGACCAGGCCCAGTCACTAACCATAGACACAGAAGAGATCCCGACCTCACAGGATGACACAACACACCAGGGTACACTACTGTACCTCGATGGTGTTAAGTAAGATGGACGGGTCCATGTCTAGTGACTCCAGCCCCATGAACCAAAGGGCCCCCTCCATAAATCATAGGAACCCAGACAATACAGGAACACTGCTACATAAAATGAGACTGTGTGGACAACAATAAGCTAAGAATACAAATAAATGAATATCTAAAATTATTAAATAATAAACATTAGTTAAAAGACTAAAAATAGGAGACAGCAATAAAACAAAAATAGATAATAAAAGAGACGGAACAGTAACACAGTTAGCTTAAAAGTCTTCAATAGAAGATTAAAAGAATGACGAAAGATGAAGCAAAGATAAACAATCTGAGTAAAAGTAATTAAAGACACCAGTCGGTTAAAATAACAGAAGTCATTAAAGATGAAGAAACTACAATTATTGGAGCAAAAGGCTAAAACACAAATAAAAGAAAAGGAGACTAAAACACAGAGAAGGAAGCAAAATAAAAGAAAGACTAAAAAGACGAAAGAATGAAAAAGCCCCTGATCATGATGGACCCCCCTCCACTGTGCCGGGTAGAAAACATCTCAGGTGGGATCTCCTCATCATGCCTGTAACGTTGGACGCCATCTGGACCGTCAAGGTTTTTCCACCTTTCAATGTCCCATGATGCTCCCTGGCAAAGTCTAAACGGGCGGTTTTGTGGCGTTGAAGGAGACGAGGTCTTTGAACTCGATTTTATTTTTGAAACCCTTTTCCTGCAGATGGCGTCTGATGGTTGTTGCGCTGCAGTCCGCACCAGTTAGGGCCTTAATTTGGGTGGAGGACCGCCCTGTGTCTTGACAGACAGGTGTAATTTTTTGGGTCTACCGCTTGACTTTTGTGTTCCCGTAATGCTCAGGATCTTTCAGACAATGTAGAATGACTGTCTTACTGCGAGAGGCCTTGCTTATGCAGCTCGATGATCTGACCACGTTCAGGAAGAGACAGCTTCTTAGCTTTAGCCATCAGGAGGGCATGACCGTGTGAATGCCTGACAGAAAATCAACATTTGGAGCAGATTTTGGCTTTAATAGCCTGTGGTCTTAAACTTTTAATCAATTCAACAACATATTTCAGCTTCTTTTTCTTAATTAAAAGTTCAAAATGTTTTTTGTCACACTCTCTCTTCTTGCTTTTGCATATTGTAGCTCTACTTAAAACCTAGTTAAGATCCAAATTCTTGCAGTTTTTCAACTGGTCTTAAGATTTTGATCAGGTCTGTTTGTGAAGATATGTTCTAAATATGTGTTTTCTGTTGGTTTAACTACCCAAGATTAATTTCTATTTAATAATCATCAAAATAAGAACCAGTGATAGTTATCAATGAACAAATAATCTCTGTGAGAGCTGCAGAGACGCTGCACCTTCCTCCGTCTCTGCTCTGATTAAAGTTCCTGTGTGCCAGGTCGAATCTTCCTGGTTGTCACATCAGCATGCAGAGGCACAGACGGACGTTATTAGGTTGTCTTTTTGCCAATCACATCACAATAAACTTTAATACGATTAGGTTTTAAAAAGACAGTAAACACAAACATCCTCTGTCTGTGAATAGTTTTTGGACAGAGGGATCGCTGGTCTCATTCAGCGTCTTCTTTTTCACAACACAAGGGAGACCTTCAGGAGGTTTTATGGTCTGTGCGTTGTTTTTATCTATATTTAATGTCCAGGAGGGTGAGATCTAAAAAGATCTGAACCACCTGGACTGGATTTGTTCATATCTCATGTTTAGATTTTCCAGTTGACGCCCGAACGTTGCCTCTGAACACAGAGATGACCTCTTTCTGAGTTTACAGACGTGCATGTGACGTGGCATTATTCCAGAGACGGTACTGTGCTGTTCTAAAAGAGAATCTGTTTCTAAACCAAACCGGACAATAAAACCACCTACCGGTCTTTTCATCCATGTGAAATGACACACAATGGTGACAAAAGCTGCAGGTGTTGCTGCTGAAGTTACAGACGGTCATCGATTATGTGTGTGAACACCTTCTGGTTCTGGATGCAGAGGATGGAGTGAGGACAATAAGGAGCTTGTTTTTTCTGACATGCCACAGTATTTATTTGTTTTAACAGCTCTGGCTTCACAGTATGAATCATCACCAACACAACTTAATTCTCAGCTGATACAGGCATCACCTCTGAAAACACTTCAAGCCCCTCGAGGAGGTTTTCAATCTCAGCCTTGCACAAACCGTGCTGAAGAATAAAGATAAGACATGTTTTACCTCAATACTACAATAATAATCATAATAATAATAATAATAAATCACTGCAAACAATCAAACAACACTGCAAACAAACAATCTGTAGTACTACCGCGCTGTCTTAACAGCCGCTGCTTGGTTTAGAGTCTCTGGAGACTGCTGGAAGGCTTAAGGTGACCTCAGTGAACAAATCAAATAAAACTCAAGAGAAAACTTTGGCACAAATGTCTGCCATGAATAAAGTTCCCAAGTTTTGTAAACGATAAAATGCAAACAATAAACTCCTGAAGGAACGTCAGTCACGGGGAACACTGCTTGGGTAATGAGGAGTGAAGACGGTGTAGCGTTCAGCCGGTCAGAGCTTCCATTTCTGCGAGGTTGGTGGTGTCGAGCTTTGTGATTTTTCTGTCTGAGGGAGGAAGAGAAGAGGAGTTAGACTCAGTGGTGTTTGCGGTTGTTGCTTTATGAAAAAAAAAAAAAGCAGCAGACTCACTGAAGTGCATCTCAATCTGTCGGATGATGTCCATGCTGTGCCGGCTGTCGACCATGTTCACGGCGAATCCTCGTCGGCCGAAACGTCCCGTGCGGCCGATCCTGTGAAGGTACGTCTCATTGTCGGCATTTCCATCCAGGTCCACTGGGAGGTCAAAGTTGACCACGAGGGACACCTGTTCCACGTCGATACCTGAGGAACAGAAGCAGGAGCACACGTGTAAGAGATACAGTGGGGAAAATGTGTTTTTCCAAGCTGCAATTCAAACAAAATTTCTCCCAGACATTGGTATTAACTCAAATAATCCACAAATGAAAAGAAATCACAACGTCCAGTTCCATAAATAATGATTATGTGGAATTAAGTACAATTGAACACGCTAACTGAGACTCGTCTGATACTTAGTGGAGAAGCCTTTGTTTGCAATGACAGCTTCCAGAAGCTTCTTGTATGTTTGAACTAATGGCCCACACTGCTCAGGTGTGATTTTGGCCCATTCCTCTGCACAGATTGTCTTTCAATCTGGAATATTCTTTGGTGCCCTCTGGTGAACCCTTAGAGTCAACTTTGCCGTGTGCTTTGTCCTGCTGGAAGGTCCAGCCACGTCTCATCTTCATCATCCTGGTGGATGGCAGCAGATTCAGATCAAGAATTTCCCCATACATGGCTCCATTCATTGCTCCGTCAGTTATATGAAGTTTGCCAACACCATGAGATGAGAAACAACCCCATGCCATGATGCTTCCACCTCCAAACTTCACTGTTGGTGTAGTGTTTTTTGGCTGATGTGCAGAGCCATTTCTCCTCCAAACATGGTCTGTAGTATGACAGCCCAAAAGTTCAGTTTTGGTCTCATCTGACCAGACAACATTCTCTCAGTATTCTACAGGCTTGTCAAGATGCTGTTTAGCAAACTTTAAACCAGCTTCAACATGCCTTTTCTTGAGGAATGGAGTCTTGCGGGCTGAGCGTCCATAGAGGCCATGGCGGTGGAGTGCATTGCATATTGTTTTCTCTGTAACAATTGTACCTGCTGCCTCCAAGTCTTTCTGGAGCACTTTCAGGGTGGTCCTTGGCTCGTTGAGTACTCTTCTGACTATCTTTCTGACTCCCTGGTCAGAAATCTTCAAGGAGCTCCTGTGCGTGGCCTGTTGATGGTAAGGTGGTGCTTCTTCCACTTGTGAATAATGGCCCCAACGGTGCTGACTGGAATATTCAGGTGCTTTGATATAAGTCTGTAACCAGTTCCATTCTGATGCTGAGCAACAATCAGGTTGTGAATGTCTTCAGAGAGCTCTTTGCCTTTACCCATCATGAGGTGTGTTGTATTTAACTGCTTGGTGAAAAAAACAACCTTTTTTATAGGACCATCAATTTGCTCTAGCCCAGCTGATGTTGGTTTGCACTAATTGGAAGTTCAAGTAATAATTACTGACAGATTTCAGGTGGTATGGTGCATTTCCTTGCCAAAGTATTCAGCCTTTCCATGGCGTGGTCAATATTTTTTTCCTGTGTTATCGTACTTAATTCCACATAATCATTATTTATGGACCTGAATGTTATGATTTCTTTTCATGTGTGGATTATTTGAGGTAATACCAACGTTATTTTCCCCCCTGTATTTGACAACATGAAACAAACTTTCCTCGGTCTCTGTGTCTCACCTCTGGAGCACACGTTCGTGGTCACCAGCACTTTCTCTTTCCCGCTCCTGAAACGCTCGATGACAGCAGCTCTCTGCTCCACAGTCATTTCCCCGCTCAGCAGCGCCACCTGGTGGCCCTCTATGGTCAGGTTTTCAGCCAGCCATGCTGCCATCTTGCGAGTCTGGAGAAAAAATCGTTGGTAGGAAAGAATCCTTCAAATCTTGTTTTTAAAAGGAAGTTCATTCACTGTTTGACACAGACTGAAGTAATGAATGATGAAAGTATGGGAGCCAGAATACTTACTCCACCAGTACGCCTATAAACAAGAATAAGGTGTAGTGAAATGTCTATTTGAAGCACAATTATACAGAAAAAGAAAATGCATATAGTATTTTAACCCAAACATGAAGAATAATAAAACATTTTCAAAAAAAAGCACCTGTTTCTAAAGTGTTTCACTAAACTGAACTGATGTTGATCTATTTTCTTCATAAGAAGAATTTCTGACTCATCTCTGGCAATGTAAACAACATCAGTGTTTCCCTAAGGCCTCATGTTTTTTGTGTAATTCAAAGTCCATCTTTTTTATCTGGGCTTAACTGCTTTAAATTTAAATTTATGTGACTGATGCACATTTATATATAGTCCATTTTCACACTAAAATCATTGTTGAATATATTTATGGAATCATATTCACTTAAGGTTGTTAAAGTATAATTTGTATGGTTCATTTGTTGGTCATGGACACCAAACTGGTTGTGTCTTCAGTGATATTTTTACAATTTTTTCTCCTGTTTTTGTCTGGAGATCCTACATGTAACCATGGTTGCATTGTTTATATGTGAAATCAGCTGTTAGCAGCCTGTAGCATGTCAATGCTAACCGGTGCTAGGCCGGATGTTTCCCACAAGTCGAGGAGAAGGAGGTGAGGACGACGTGCTGGTTCTCAGGTGTGAGCTAAGAAGTGACGACATGGACCTGTCCTTCCAGCCATCGTTATTGGGAACATAAGATCTATCTCCAGTAAGATGGACAGGCTAGCTGTGCTAACCCAGCAACAGAGGGAATACCAGAGGGCAGAGTAGCATCATGCTATTCACAGACATGGCTAACAGAGCTAACACCAGACACCAACACCACATTGGAGGAGCTTCACCTGCTGTGAGCAGGAGACAGTGACTGAACAGACTGCTGAAGAAGCTCAGTCCTGGACCCTGTGGAGGTGGAGGCTGGCTGACTGGACAATGATGGACAAGCTGTCAGCAGCTATTTTTTATGTTTGTTCATGTTCAACAGGATTACTCTGCGACAGATGAGCCCTTATCCTCACTGCTTTGCATAATTTTAGAGGTTTGTGTTTAGAAATTACTGGTTCAGTTCAAGGAAAATCAAAATCAGAAAAAACTGTTTTTACAGTTTTCTACTGATCACATTTCTGTGAGAACAGCCACTTGATCAATCTCTGTCCTTAGATTTCTGCACGAAGATGCAACAACCGATATAATCTCAGGTGTTGCCTCTAAACGTCTTTTTTTACTTCCGAGTGATTGGAAATCCTGGCCATAATTCCTCCATTTCTAGTTTCCACACTTGAGACCTCTACAAAAACGCAGTGTCATTGAGATTTCTATTAAGTTTGGCTTCAACACACACCCTCTGTCTGCTGTAAGAGATTATTTAAGAGACGATAAGGGCTCAGTTTCAGCAGAACAACCAGAGCTCCTGTGCATATATCGCAGTTCATTCTGTGAAAACTGTGAGAAATTAAGACTAAACTTGTGTTGTGATGACGTCCCCAGTGCAACCCCGGCATGAAACTCTACACTACCTGATGCAACACTTCAAAGACTGAGTGATTCATTTCCCTTTTGTTGTTTTTGTCTGAAGATTAAAAAAGGACTGAATCATATTTAAACTGATTGATTTTATGCTTGAGGCCTCATCGTCCAGCCCTGAGCAGGTTTGATCAGCTGACTTACGTGGCAGAAGATCATGGCCTGTGCGATGGTGAGGCTGCCGTAGAGATTACAGAGAGCCGTGAACTTCTCCTCCTTCTCCTGACAGACCACGTAGAACTGCTTGATGGTGTCCAGCGTCTCCTCCTCCCTCTTCAGTTTGATGATGTTCGGCTCGGGAACAACCTGCTTTGCAAACTTCCACACGGAGTCCTCGAAGGTGGCAGAAAAGAGCAGCATCTGGCAGTCTTTCGACAGCTGTCTGCACGGGCACAAAGCAGCAGGAAGGAAACATTGTAACGAGAGACAGGAGAGGAAAGAGACGTTCATTATCACCTGATGGCCTGTCTGACAGGAACCCACCTGTGGATGCGAATGCTCTGGTCCCGGTGACCCTGAGTGGCAATCATCACGTCTGCCTCGTCGAGCACAAATATGCTGATCTTCTTGGGGTCGATGAGTCTGTATTTGGTGCACCAGTCCAGGATTGTACCTGGAGTTCCTATGACAATCTGCTCCTGCAGCTTGGCGCCTCGCTCCACTAAACGGACAAATTAAGGTTCAGATGAGTCAGCCTGATGTTCTTTTTTAGTTTTTTTTTCAAACAGTTTTTATTATTTATTTTGAAACTTTAGACCAACACACAAACAGTACAACAATACATCACAATGAGACCGTGACAGAAGGACATCGAGCCTGGGGAAAAACAAAGACCAAGCACACCCAAAAAACCAAACCAAAATAAGGAAATGGATAGGTTAAATTCACCAAGACAAACAGAAAAGAAAAGAAAAAAGGATTAACATAATTAACAGAATTGACATTTTGCCCACTTTGAGGGTTGCAATCAATCATTCCCTTTAAAGTGATACTCCGGGATGGAACAAGTTGGGTCCTATCACAAGGTTTAGAGCAGAAATGACCCCTACAGCAGTGATTTTGTGCAGCAGAAGCTCAGAGCGCTCGCACCAAACACCCCCTCCCTGCTCCTCTGCAGGTTTCCTCTGCACTCAGACGGGGCCATATTTTACTTGACCAAAAACACAAATAAACGGACTCCCACCAAAAAAAAATCTGATATCTGTCTGCATTCACGCTTTATTTAGAGAATTTTCAGCGCGTTACTTTCACACAAAAACACCGCTAAATAAGGCTCTAGTTCTCATCGTGTCGTAAAATGGCGCTACCTCCGCTGCAGAGTCACAGCTGGCTACGAGGCGCTCGCCGCTTAGTGTATCAGTCCGCGCGCATTGTGCCAGATATAAACAAACGCAGGTAGTCTGCCAGGAGGAAGAGTGTTCTGTTGGAGATAATGGTGCGTTTTTGTGCTTACCAATCACTCATTCTTACGTTGTTATTGCATAATTCGTCCTGGCAGACTACCTGCGTTTGTTTATATCTGGCACGTCGTGCGCGGACTGATACACTAAGTGGCGAGCGCCTCGTAGCCAGCTGTGACTCTGCAGCGGAGGTAGCGCCGTTTTACGACACGATGAGAACTAGAGCCTTATTTAGCAGTGTTTTTGTGTGAAAGTAACGCGCTGAAAATTCTCTAAATAAAGCGTGAATGCAGACCCATATCAGATTTTTTCGGTGGGAGTCCATTTATTTGTGTTTTGGGTCAAGTAAAATATGGCCCCATCTGAGTGCAGAGGAAACCAGCAGAGGAGCAGGGAGGGGGTGTTTGGTGTGAGCGCTCTGGGCTTCTGCTGCACAAAAACACTGCTGTAGGGGTAATTTCTGCCCTAAACCTTGTGATAGGACCCAACTTGTTCCATCCCGGAGTATCACTTTAATACGAGGACTTTGTAAACCTAATAAAAGTCTGGGGGTCAATATCAAGGTGGATATTAGAAATTAGATTGAGTTTTTCAGCAATTTTTTCCCAGTAATCTTCAATATGGATACATGAATATACACCTGATCGTTTCTTAAAAACACATCAGGGTTACGGTGACACTCTTACTTCTGTTTCCACGGATGGCATACGCCAACTTCACATCCGGACAGAACTTCCCCATCTGCTCGATGACTTGACCGATCTGCAGCGCGAGCTCATAGGTTGGGGAGATGCACAGGCACTGAAAGAAAACTGCAGCTTTTAATCACAAGTATTTATCAGCCTTAGTTGATATATTTAGGAAATGCAGACTGATGCAGATTTCATCAAGTGTTTAGAGTCGCCGCGACCATGGTTTCAGAAGATAAAGGAAAAAGCATGAAGGACGATCAGCGATAGGTGTGGGCAATAAAGCCTCAAAATTATACCACGATAATTTAAGGAAATTAGCGCTAACGATATTTATGACGATATGAGGGAAAAAAATCTAACAACAATCTGCTTCTGAAAAACAGCATTTTTGTTGTTCAAAACTAACAAACAAAAACACCACATGAATTACCTGGGTTAGAGGCAATTTTAACCCAATGTTAATTTTACATAAAACATCATTTTTTACCTTTTTTAACCCCATTTTTACAACTTTATGCCTATTTTGCCCCCATTCATCTTTTTTGGCCACTGTCACAACCATTTTTGAAATTTTTATATGGTTTTTGAAATCTAATTACAAATTTAATTCTCAGTTTTGCTGCCATAATCAATTTTCCTAAACCACTTTTGGATATTTTTTCCAAATTTTGCCTCATTTTATTTTTCTCCTGGCACCCTAGGCAGAACCAAGACATGCGTCTGCTTTAAAAGTTCCTGGTGCAACGACATCACTGTTTTGTTAGTTCCGCTTTTGTGATTACTCGATGTTGCCATGAGAGTAAATAAGGAAATTATTTAGAAAAATAGATAAATGTTACTTAATCTTTTTTTTTAACTTCAAACTAACATAAATCTTACCAATGTGTTCAAATTCTTAAGACTTTTGAAATTTGGATTTAAGACTTTTTAATGCCAATTCAGGCCTTATTTTTAGAATTATGAATTCAATGCCCTTCAAGACTCTTTAAGGATCTGCGGGAACCATGTATAACCAATTAGGATCAGCAGGCCTAAAGTCATCCAGCTTTACCTGAGTCCACTTATTTGCAGGGTCCACATGGCTCAGCATGGCCAGAGAAAAAGCAGCTGTTTTACCCGTACCGGACTGTGACTGTGCGATCAGATTCTGAGGCCTGTGAACAGATGAGAGCATGAAGTGAATAAATGAACTCAAAAAATAAAATGAGAGGAAGATTTCTGAGATGATAAGCTTTGGGTATAAAAGTTACAGCAGAAGATTTAAACAGTCCAGCTCAAAGATGAAACAAATAAGAAGAAAAGTAACTCAACAGCTCATTTTCTGGGCCTTTTTGAACAGTTCTCTTACATTCAAGACAAAAAAGACAGAAATTGCACTTCTGAAGATAAAAATGAGTTAAGTGGCTGCTCCAAAATCACACAGAGGATGTTCAGTGAAGTGACGCACCCTGTTCAGCTGTTTTTTTTATAGCCTCAAAGTATTTATCAGAGGAATAATAAGTTGCTTATTTGGCAAAACTAACGGTTCAAAGTTCTGAAAAAGGAAATTCAAGGAGCTCAAGTCAGCACACACTTGTAATTTACTTCCTTTATGTGCACTGACAAATTAATCACTGCTTGTTCCATGAATAAATGCACTCACGGCTGCGCCAACATCATAGGTAGAGCGTTCTCCTGGATTCTGGAGGGTCGATTGAAACCCATGGTGTAGACGCCCTTCAGAAGCTCAGGTTTCCTGCAGATCATAAGGAAGAAAAGAAAAATTCAACAAGGGAATAGACTTCTACTAATGACCTAAACATCTATAGATTTTCATTATTTACACTGTTTTCTCTTGGTATAAGTTAATCCAGCTCATTTTTGATTAGTCTTAACTGATTTCTGTCATCATCAGAGTTTATTTCAGCCGTTTTCTTGACATTCTACTTTTTTTCTTATTGCTATCTAATTATCTAATCATCTCTGGGTGGAAAAGCAAGAATTGTTGCAAAAACAGAATCCTATTTGGATAGCAAAACTCCTTTTTGTATTCAAGATCCATAAGTAGAGTTTTCTAGAAAGTGCTCAGACATGAGTTTAAGGATAACAGGGTATATGCTAAAATCCTGATGTTGATTTCAAAACCTTTTTAAGACTTTTTCAAGAACGTTTAAAAAAGTTTTAACACTTTATCTTAACTTTCAGTTGTTGTTGGCATCCACTTTTTAACAGTTGTAGTTCACATTTTTACAGAAATGATGTAAGCTAAGGAGGAGTAAAGCTTGGAGGAACAAATGAAACTAAAGGCAGGTTTATCGACACTCCCACAACAAGAAACAGCAGTTATTCAAGGCCAACTTGCTGAAGAAAATGAGAAATTATTTAATCATTTTTAAAATTTAGGACATGTGCCGGAGATTGTGTGATTTTCTTTAATGTTGTGTTTAATTTCTCTTTATGAACCTAGAAAAGACATTAATTTGTAGCTGGTGTTTATACCGCTAACAATCCTTATTGTTGTATTTTATTGTAACTAGAGTCTTTTTTTATTTTTTATTTTTTTTCTACTGACTCCATCGATTTCTGCTGTTTGGGATCAATAAAGTAACTCAATTCTTTTCCATTCGATTCTATTTTAGAACTTTATGTGCTGAATGTTTAACGTCCCATTCAGGGGACAGTTGCAAGGAAGAAAATAAATATCCATGGATATTTTTTGGGTCAAAGCTTGAATACCTATGAAACTTAATACCTCGTAAAACCACAATTAAGACTTTTTAATACTTTTTAAGGGCCTTAATTTTCCCAAAATTGATTTATCAACTTTTAATACTTTTTAAGACCCCGCAGACACCCTGGATAATATAAGAATGGATAAGTCAGATCTGCTATGCTTGACACCTGTTTTAATCTGAAACCCACTCACAGCCTGAGCTCCTCAAAGGTCTTCACAGAGTACAGAGGAGAGGTGGGGTCCCTCTGCAGGACCTCCACCTGGTTTCTGTTCCGGACTAATGATCTGCGGATGAGTTTGTTGAGCAGAGACTGCTCTGCCAGGTCCACTTTATCCACGTCTTTTTTCACACCTCCATTTTCCCTCCTCTCTGGCATTATATTGCCTGCGTAGAAGGAAAAAGCAACACAAACAGCATTTGAACGCCTCATATTGGACCAGTAAGGTAATGAATGTTAAAACTTCTCATAAAGTTACCGTTGATGTCTCCTCTCATGTGACATGGGGCCAGCACTCGATCCGCTTTTTTAGAGAAGTCAAACTGCTCAGACAGAATAAGTTCGTTACATCATGTTGAAAGAAGCTCGTTAGCACATTAAGCTAATTTGCTATCGAACGACTCGCAGGTTGATTTGATGGAGCGGGCACGTCAAAACAGCCGTTTGGCACCTTCACCTACCTGCATGGAGGGAGTTTTCGCCTCTTGGAAGTCGACAGCCACCGCCCACGAGTCGTTAGACATTTTCAAAGTTTGCTTTGTGCGTGTTTCTTTCGAGAACAAATCCCACTTTGGTCCAAAAGTTTGATGTCAGCGTGGGTGATGTGCGTGAATGTTCAGGGGGACGACGTGCCGCCGCTGCCTCTAACCTGGACCACACCACTGATGAGGCTTTCAGGAGCATCGGAAATCTGTCAATTCTACGAAGTAAACGATCAGGGGATCCACATTTGGAGGATGTTGACAGAAAAAAATTAAATAATAGAAATAGAAATGAAAACAACAATTTTTATTTAGATAGCACACAACAAACGAAAAATAAAAACGGAAATTTTAGGATGACACGACTAAAAAAAAATAACCAAAGAGAATCAAACAATAAAGAAAGGCTGAAAACCATCAAACCAACAATGAAAATTCAAATATTAAAGATCTTACTTGAGCAAAAAACTAAAAGTAACATTTCGATGATTGAAACACATTGATTATCTCCTTGAAAAATACATTGAAAGAAATGTGCCTTTAAAAGACATTTAAATAAAGATAAAGGTTGTTCCTGAGGATGAGAGCTCTAACAGAAGAGGTCAAAGGTCATCCTCGGTCCTCATCGCTGTTGAGATTGGAAATGCACTCATAAAATTAATTCTAAAATTATTTGTAGAATTTTTATTCCAATGTTGTGTTATGATTTTCTTTATGCAACTTTAATGATTATATCAAGTCATATTTGATCTAGAATTAAAAATATGTTTTGGTGAATGGAAGTTAGTGTTTACAAGTTTTGAAAATTAAAATAAGGGGAGCCGTTTGGTGCGCCTATGACACATAATGTAAGATTGAACCAATTAAAGGCATTTTCAACAATTTTCTTTGA
Organism: Halichoeres trimaculatus; assembly: GCF_033239565.1. NCBI lineage: Eukaryota > Metazoa > Chordata > Actinopteri > Labriformes > Labridae > Halichoeres > Halichoeres trimaculatus. The sequence goes on along the minus strand of NW_027437189.1, from coordinate 4,789,102 downwards.
AATCATTAAATGCAACACTTTTGTTTTCCTCCCATTTTTCATGAGCTGAACTCAAAGATATGGCTTTTTCTGTGTACACAAAAGGCCCATTTCTCTGAGATATCACAAATTTGTCTAAATCTGTGTTAGGGAGGACTCCAGCCTAGATAATCCATCCACCTCACAGGTGTGGCATATCAAGATGCTGATTAGACAGCATGGTTATTGCACAGATGTGCCTTAGGTTGGCCAAAAATAAAAGGAAACTCAAAAATTGTGCAGTTTTACTGTGCTGTACTGTAGACCCCTATTTAATGGCTCTTTAGTGTTTAAATGTATTGTTATTCCTATTCTTATAGTTTTCAGCGAGACAGTAGCTACAAGACATGCTAACGCAGTGAGATTGAAAAAAAATGAAAATGTAGAAATTGACCACATAATAAAAATGCTCAAAAAAATAGAGAAATACTGGAAATGGCTTGTGTTAAGATTTTAATAATCTGAAAAATCCTTATTTCAGTTTACATTGGCATACAATTAAAATATTCAGTTACAGCTTCTTTGAGGAGCTTAAAAGTAATCTAACAGTGTCAGCAAGAATGATGATAAATACAAATCAAGATACATTTTTTTTTTTAATCTGGCAAATTTTTGAGGGAGGAAGAGAAGAGTAACTAGCCTTTGTTGTCATATTCATCCACAGATAATGTCAATAAATGCCATATTTGAGTGATATGAAGAAAATAAATTTAGCAAAGTAGGGAAAATCTGAAAGAGGATTCATGCCATTGAAAAAAATGATAAATAAATCTCACTCTTATTTATTTTTTTAATTATTATTTTTTTCTGAGAAAAAAGTCAGAAATCCAAGGGGAAAAAAGTCATAATTCTGACTTTCATCTCAGAAGTCTGACTCTAATCTAACTTTTTTCTCTAATAATTAGTAACAAAAAATGTATTTTTATTCTTTTTTCTTTTTTTTAAGTGGCCCTTATCCTCTTTCCTAGCGAAAGGATCAGGCTGGTAAAAATATTTTTCTTGACTTTTTCTTTTTAGTCTAAGTGATTTTTTTGTTTTTGTTTTTGTTTTTCCCTCTAGAGAGTTGATTTAATTTTTTGGCTTTTTAGTAATTTTAAGTTTTAAAATCAGATTTTTGGTTTTTTTTTTTCCCCCTGGAATTCAGACTTTAATGTCAGATCCTTAAAAAAAAGAAAGTGTTTTTTTACTTTTAATGTTCAGAGTCTTTATCCTCTTTACTAGCAAAGAGAATAGGCGTACCACTTTGTCCACATGGGGGAGCCAAATGACAAAAACTTAAAGTTCCACACAGGAGCTTTAAAACAAGGAGAAAACCAACAACACACCTGATTACCAGGCAATGGCAACTGACAAATGATTCAATGTACAGGGGAAAAAACACTAATTGAGCTAATTATGAGCGCAGCTGATAGCTGTAACAGCTGTTTTTGAAAAAAATCTTGAACACACTTCATCCAGAGGTTGCAGCTTTGTTTGAACCTTGTGCTATCTAAAAGACAGATGCATCATTAGATCATAACAGCTGTTGCTTTCCTCTCTGTAGCCTCTTAATTGCAGTCAAACCACAGGTATGACCGTTTGTGACTGAAAACCTTTAGATAACAGCTGAATTAGAAGATCTACAAGGGAGTGTGTGTGTGGATGTGTTTTTGTCAGTGTGTGACCGTCTTTGGGAGGTTGAGACACAGATAAGAAGAGGAGGGAGAGGGGGGGGGGGGGGGGGGGGTTGAGGGGGGGTGCAGAGTGTTATTGGCTGCAGGTTGATTCAATTTGGAGGCGGATGCTGAGGATCAGGCAACCCACCACGCACTCTCACGCACGCACACACACACATTGTCAGAGATGATCTAGAGATCGCGATCACAAAAATTACTCCATAAACACTCATTAATTGCCATGGTTACTCATAGAAACAGATGGATCAAACGTAGTGATCAGAAAACACAGAGACAGCCAAGCGCCCACGTTGGATTTGACATATTGACGACTTTCAAATCAAAGAAGAGGAAGGAGGAGGAGGAGGAGAGATTAAAGGTGATGAAGGGGAGGGTTGGGGCATACAGTGATCCATCACCCATCTGCTTTTTCCCTGGTGTTGCACATGCCTCAATGTCAGTCACTTTTATCCTGGGTTATTAAAAAAATACACCTGAATTTTCTCTGTTTTCATCAGGGAGGGCTGGAGTGAGTGGGTGGTGCTGATGCTTTGGATGTGAAGGAAAGGGGAGTGTTTTATCCCCTTCTCTGTCTCTGTCTCCCTTTTTCAAATCCTTCCAACTCCAGCATTCACTGGGGAAGAGGAGGAGGAGGAGGAAGAGGAGGAGGAGGAGGAGGAGGATAAATGAATATATTTCTTTTGCAACCACATGTTGCTGGGCTTGATTGCAGCAGCTCCTTTACCAACCTCCTCCTCCTTTCTCTCTTTCCATTGTGCATCCAACTAACAATGTGGCTGCTGCATCTGTAGCTCCTACCACCTGTGGCAGCACTCCTGTTCCCTCTACGCCACGGGTAGAGAGAACAAAAAGGAGGGGAGCAGAGAGAGGTCGGAGAAGAGGAGGATATCTTTCATGATAAGTGGACTTGTGACAAGGAGAGACCCTTGCTGCAGACCCAGCTGACACAAATGAAAGGTAAGATAATGAGACTGATACTGGGATCATATTAGATGCTTTTTTATTGATGCATTCTGTCTTTTTGATGATGCCCATTTCAGCCGTCCCTGTCATGCACTTGAACTGAACACAAGGTCCAGCGGGCAGCTGATTGAAACTACCGGTGATGCGTGTTGATATACGCTGTAAACAGATTTCCAGACACGGTGTTCCAACAGGTGGTTAGAGCAGCAGCGTCTGCGCTCAGTTATGACACTAATGAGAGCAGAGGAGTGTGGCAGCGCTGATAGAAAACGTGGGGAGTTGATGGCTTTTCTGGTGTTTTAGCAAACCCCAAGAGAGAAGCTGGGTGATTCATGAAACGGAAGAGCGGCATCCTGGGACTGACACTTTTAAGACTAATTACTGAGAGCTGAAAATCTATAGGGAGACGGATGACTTTTAGTTTTTAATGAGAAATATTTGCTAATTTAGACTTTAATGTGCTGAATACTTCATTTAATTTTGATGTAGAATGAAATGTTGAAGTTAAATGTCTGCATTCACCCACTTAAGTAGTCATCTTTTCTACAAAAACATGCTCAAATTTTTCTCAAGTTTATATTTTTCACCTGTAGATTGTTTCTATTTAGAGGAAAAAGGCTGAACCTGAATGTCTGGACACTTGATGGCACTGTTGGAACAAACAACTGAATAGTAATTACATCTATATGACCTTTTCCTCACCATCAATAACCATTAGGCGCCTGGATCCTTGAGCTAACTATTAAAAAGATTGATCGACTTTGACAGGCTCCTAATGCAGCCAAAAGGACAGAAATGAAGTGTTGTCTTTTGAAACCACACTGAATTCTCCTCAAACTGCGTGGTTTTGTTGTTTGTGCGAGAGGAAGAGATTGACTGGTGATTTAATTGCTTTCAGTAATGGTGTCAAAAAATGAAAGCACTCTTTAGAGATGTCACTGGTCAGTCGGAAGGCAAGCAAGCGAGCACGCAGAGCTGTCTCTATGGAAATTGCTTTCGTCATAACACTTCCTATGAAGCTTATGCTGGGGCTCTGGTCATGCAACAGACAAAGGCCCTTGACAGCACATAACCAAGATTGCTTGTGTAGTAGACGACATTAACAATAAGGCGCAGCGCAGGAGGCAAAGAGAATTTTATTGTTCAACTTACATAATTAGCTGCTTAGCTTTGCCTCATGGCCATTTGTCCTAATGAATCTCAAGTTTCTCCTTTTACCTCAGATGGCACAGACTAAGGTTTTCCTTCTCCTGTAACGCTGTTGTTGTTGTAATGATGAAACAACCTTGTATTTTACTGCTTTAACCTTTATCTCAAATGTTCAAAGTACTTGTCTCCTTCAAGACTCCTTGATTTTACATCTTACCATCAAAGACGAATTTAAATATCTACAAAACCTGAGTGACTGATTTGATGCCCAATGCTGCTCTCATTTAGTTATGGAGATTGTTTGTGTGTTTGATGTTATTGCTAGGTAACAAAAAGCAGGAAAACAAGAGTCAGGCTTTCTGCTGTTTTGGTCCTAAGTGTTAAATATAGAATTATAAAACCCAAAGTGAATTAAAAAACCCTCAGAAATTTACTCTAAAGAATAACATAGGAATAATCCAGAATTTGCTAAATAAAGCACTCAAAAACCTAGTTTTATGAGTGCTTTATTTCATTTTTCCATTAAATTTATCACTTGAAAGTGCCTTTTTAAACAAGTAAATGAACAACTAGTGCCAAAATGCTTCTGTAAATTTATATTGTTTCATAAATGTGAAATAGTCCAGTATTTCAAGTGTTAGCAAAGTTAGCAAGAACTGCACCTTGATTTAACTGTGTAAGATCTTTTTACTTGCATTAATGGTGAAATAATGTGGTTAATAATGATTAAACTGAAAAAAAAATCCACTCAAAATATGATATTACCATTTACTATTGTGCTAAGCCCTCCTGAGGTTATTCAATTTACCCATAAGCCAAGGCTTTGACCTCTACTCACATCACTCCAACAGTAACTTGTAGCTAGCTGGTTTAAAGTTGCTTATCTCAGTTGCTTTAATAAAAGGTTACGTTTAGATGAGTAAAACAAGCCTTGTAGTGATTAAAAAAGAAAAAAAATCGTTTTAAGAGTCGCATACCCCGAGGAAATCGAGGTAAGATGCTGAAATTAACTGTGTCGTCTAAGCTAAACAAACTAAGCTAACGAGCCTACCGAGCTAAGTTACGCGCTAGCTCGTTAGCATTAGCAGCTTTGTCAAATTATATAGAAAAAGAGATAAAACGAAAACGTAGAATTGTTTTTATCTCTGGGTATTTTGTTTATTGATGGTAGGGATTAGTTAGTTAGTTGAAACTAGCGTCTATCACAGTATTTTTTTCATATTAGTTTTTGATACTGAAGCTGTTGGTAGCTGCAGCCAGCTAGCGGGCTATTTGGTAGCAACTGTTTGACTTGCTAGCTTTAGAAGGCAGTTGGAGCATTCAGTACAATACAGAAACGGTATTACTAGTAACTGCACTCAGTATAACAACATGAAAGCGTACACAATAGGCTTACTTTGTTAGTGTTAATTTAAAAATACATTTTAGATTTTTTTTTATTTTTTATTTTGTGTGATGTCTATAGGATACCACAACATTTACAGCAAATCCATCATGTATGCTACATGTCGAGCACCAGATCCATAGATCAGACTTGAGGGTCAGGGAAGGACAGCAGTACCTAATTTTAAAATGAAAATCTAATTATTAATATCAGACAGAGATTAAATAATTGAATTCATACAATATTCTTCATTTATTTTAAATGACTGGCAGCTAAGTTGAAGCCTATAATCCTGGAGTAAGCCCACATTATGGGCAGGTGAGCTAATGAACCAGCAGGTAAAAGAAAATGTTAAAATGCATGCAAAAGTTACTTAAAATCCTTGGTCTGACTTTAAAAGAATGGTTAATGGTAATAATGCCAGTGTCTGATAGTTTGTTATATTGTTTTCATAAATATAATTGAAATAATAATCCATTTCTGTTTTTTATTTCACATGTGGCGACAAACCAGACTCCTAAAAACAGCACCATGCCAGGACTCATTAACAAGGAGAACCGGAGCGCTCTGCCCCTCAGCATCTCTGACATCACTTCCTGCGTCAGGGGTTACACTCTGGCCATGACGGCCTCACTAACCTATGAAAACATCGAGGATCATGAAATTGAAGGTGAGTGTGTCCAATACAGGAGACTAATTTGTTTATATCAGCAATGTGTACGCCTGCTCCTCTCAACTAATATAAACCGACCTCATGCTCTGAAACACACTGCTGTTACATTCAGGGAAGATTGACTGACTGTGCTCAGTCTAATTGCCTGTTTGTTGTTTCTGGTTCATGTCCTCATTCCTGTTTTTTTCTCTCCTTTTGCCTGACAGGGATGTTCATTTATCCACTGGAGGAAAACTCTATTGTTGTCGGGTTCGAGTCTATGATATCCAGCCAGATTATTACTCTGCAAATCAAAGACAAGGCAAAAATTGATGACTGTTATTTGGATTGCTGCAACACATCTAATGGAGCTCTTCAGAGTGGTAGTGGTAAGGTTTAAAGTGCTTGATCAATATTGTTGTATTATTTTTTCCTATCAGCTGGTGCTCCTTTCCTTTAACAATGGCAAACAGCTTCTGGAGCCTAGTCTTACTGACACTGGGTGGGCACAAATTACCAAGTTTTTGTGATATGAAAGGAAAACGAGAATAAATCAGTGAACTCACAGAGCGTTGCAGCATGTCATCAACTGGATTATTTTAGTATCTTTCAGCTGAGTTTTTTATTTGTTGTGTTATCTTTCTGGCGGCATGCTTCACTTCCCATCAATCTGTTGCCCTTGAATTCTTCAAACACGAAAAGTGCAATGTTAAATTACTTTTTTTATGGTACGCATTCTCACTTTGACATAAGTATAGATGCATTTTAAGTCAAGATAAATGCAGGCAAAGACCTACAGTTCAATTAAGAGTCACTCAAGAGCAACATTTTTGTTCAACCCTTCTTTATTTTCTAAAGAATTAAGTAGAAAAACCTTGGTTTATTCACTCAGAGGAGGATGAGTAACAGCGCAAGCCTTAGGTCTTACTTAATATGCAGCTGAGCTCTTTTCTAGTGCTGCTAATTACAAGCCCAGCAGAGAAAAATCACCATGGTAGTTGTAGTAGACTCTAAGAAGTGTTTGCTTACTTATCTTTCAGGCCACATAGTGATGGATGAGGATTTGGAGAGGACAGTGTTAGTTGTTAACCTCGGGATCATCCCACCAATGGAGACAGTCCATGTGCTGGTTAGTACCTCGTCTGAGCTCTCCACCTTGCCCAGCGGAGGCATCAAGGTCTCATCCCCACCGGTGTGCACACCCCGGGTGCAGAGGAGCATCAATGAGGAGCAGGGGCTGTCACCGAACTTCTCCAGAACGTAAGGAAAACAAAGATTCAAAGTTTGATTTGACACTTGTTACCAGTTGTATAGACTTTGTAATGCCCTGCTTTATGGTCTTCCCAAAAATGATATGTCAGGTTTGCAATTATTACAGAATTTAGCAGCACGTATCCTGAGTAAGACCAGGAGGCAGGCCCACGTTACACCGGTTTTATAATTACTACATTGGCTTTCTGTGTGTTTCAGAATCAATTTTTCTTTTTAAATTTTATTGTTGTGTTTTTTTCTTGATCTCAGACTACGCCCCCTGTCTGGAATTGATGTTTTTTCCCTCTCTTCTCCCAATGTTGTTGTTTCATACCTATTGCAAAGGGGCGCTGGGTAGCTGGCAGCTCCTAGGTTAACCCCATTCCTTTTTGTTTTTTCCATGTCTAAGTTGCTTGTATACATCATTTAGTTTAGACCTATACATTTTAAGAACAGAGAATGAACAACCACCCGCAAAGAAAAAAAAAAAAACAAGAGAGAGAAGAAATAGAAATGAAAAGTAGATAAATAAATAAATAAAATAGTATTTATATATATATATATATATAAACAGGAACAGTAATAAATAAACTAGATAAGCAATTTCTGAAGAAATTGTGCTGTGAATGCAGAACGCTGAAGATGAGTAACACTAAAGATATGTCTGAAAAGGATCGAGTAAAGTCCTGAAAAGCCTGGGCTGAAATGCTGAATGCAGAATGCTAAATTAGCCTGCTATGAACTCTTGGATAAAAGGAAATAAATGGATGAATCAATGGAGTGGTTAAAAAATTTAAAGCTTAAATAGCTGCATCTATTCAAAAATTAAAGGAATGAATTAAATTTAAAAGAACATTTATGGAAATAATTAGTTGACTTGGAAAATGGAAGTCTGATCTCCAAAATGCTGTGAAAGTGTGATACTTTGTTTTCTTGTGTGTGTGAATTTAATCATATAAACCTGTCAGCTGAGGCCCATCTCACTAGGTGTTGCCATGGTGATCACTCTTTACTAATTGCTCTCAGAGAGCTGGTTGAGACTGTTGATTCCCAACACATTCCCACTGAAATCATGGTCTCAAACTGCCTGCAGTTCTAGCAAAACGGTTGGAGCAGTCAGAAAAACAACTGGACCGTGAGAGTCCTGAGATCCTGGGGAAGCTGTCCATGTTGGTTTCATGTCTATAGACCCAGAAATGAGGTCGTGACAGCGAGAGACAAATGAGTGATCCTCCACTGACTGAGAAAACCCCTCAGGAATTTTTTTGACTTTACCTGACAGTTGGCCATTTTGTGATTAAGTGCTCTATCCTTTTGCTTTAAAAACCATTTGTCAGAAGCAGAACATGATTACCTACATTTTGACGCCTTATATGCCTTGGCGGGGCAAAAATTGTGGCCAAGAGGGCAGTTTTTCCAGCGAATTTCCAGGTTTCGTCGTTTGAATCTCCCACTCTAAGCTGAAACATGGATATTTTGAAGTTTGAATGAAGTTTCTCTGTGAATGTATGACATTGTGTATGACATTGTGTATAAGAAGGGTCTGAAGCGGGCTGAAAAAAGTCCTGAAAGGGGCAAATTTTCAAGATTCCGCATTCATTCTCTATGGGACCAAATTGCGGAAACCCTAAATATCTCTGAAATTACAACTGAAACGGACGTGAAAAGTCACAGAAAAAGTGTCCTGAATGAGACGCAGGTTTTTAATTTTGAATGGTGAAAAAACAGGGCGATAGAAGAATAAAGATCATGTTTTTAAGAACAGGCTGAAGACTCACCTTTTTAGCTTAGCCTTTGGTTTGTATTTAATTTTCTTACCTCCATTTCTTCTAGCAGCTTAGGTTTCCTATTTGGGTGTAATCATATCTATCTTCATTATTTTACAGTCTTTGTCTTTTTCATAATTTAGTTTTTACATGTTTTTATCCTTTTATCACTTTTAACTCCCCCCAGTGTTTCCTCTGAGGAGCCCTCTGCACTGGGAGTGGTGGTCAGTTGTGGTGGTGTCTACCACACCCCTCCTCTGGGGCCTGTGTCAGGTCCGTGTGGCTGTGGCCGGCTCTCTGCTCCTGGTGCAGACGGCTCCTCTAATGGTGCTTCCTCCTGCACTGGTTCATTTGTGCCCAGCTTCATCTACAGCTTTCTCTTTATGAGTGTGTGTGTATGTCACTTTTGCCTGTGGGTTGTAGGGTTGGGTGGGCAAAGTGTGGCATGTGTGATTGTTTCTAATTTTGCTGTAAAACACTTTAGGTTACATATTTAGTATGAATAGCGCTTTATAGATAAGGTTTGTTTGATTGATTGATTGATTGATTTGCCACATTTAAAGTCGTGTTGCTTCTTAAACTGCAGGAGGGACAGATACACCTCTGCCTCCAGCCCTCACGATCAAACACCCAACACCCCTCAGCTGTGGCTGGCTTCACTGCTGGAGGAGGAGAGCATCAACTCGATGGACTATGAGTTTAACTTCCAGCTGGAAATACGAGCTCCATATCTCCTCGCAGGTCAGAGACTTAACCAAAGCTTCTGATTCATCTGACAGATTTTTATCACAGGGGGAATCCACCTGTCTACAGCGGGTGGGAGATTTAATGCTAATAATCCAACAGACCTGATCACTTGAGCTGTCTGGTGTTTAAGGATTTCATTCCAGTAGTCCTTGAGAGCTCTTGCTTCTGCACTAAGACTATGTTGTCGTTAAGTTCTTGCAGGGAAAAAACAACTTGAGGTTGTGCTCTTATGAAATATCTGTGCTCTTATAAAGAAACACCGCCAGGACACAGCTTTCTTAACTCTGTCTGAATGTCCCAGCAGTTCTAAACCTTAATTAACACTTTTATCCAACTTTTTAAAACCCCACAGAAACAAAAGGTGAAAAGTTGCAAGATGCAGTTCTTCAGAGAGATGTGGACTTTATTATTCAGAGGCAAAGACTTGAAAAGGTTGTCAGGCAACTACAGGAACTTTTAGTCACGATGGTTTCTGCAGAAACAAATAAGGCTGCACTGTACTCTGTGCATTCATTTTTAAGATAAAGGGCTCTAATTTTGTAGACCAGGCGCAAGCGCAGGCGCACCTGCCCTGTTTAATTGTAAGATGTGCATCAAACTTCCAGCTGCCGTCAGGTTAACTTTCCATTATGACAAACAGCTTTAATCTGACATCAGATGTGACGGGACAGTTAATATAGATATAAATGTATATGCTGATTCAGACAGTTACATTAAATAGTGATTACTGTGATTGTTTACTGCATTAAAATGTGCCTGACACTCTGGAAACCTGCCTCTGAGGCTTTGTTGACATTTGTGCACATGTGCGCCTGTCACCAAATTGCAGCTGCGGAGGGTGCGCTCTGCTTTGCGCCGAGAATAGACCAGGTTGGAGCTGGCAAGTTTTCAGCGCACTTTCTGCGCTGTTTTTGGCATGAAATTGTCACTGCGCCAACATGAATCTGCCGACACCTCCTCCTGGTGTGCAGTCACACCCATCTCTGCACAGACGGTCTACCAAGTTGTCAAATTGGCAGCGCACGGCAGTATGCAGCACGAAATTAACACTGCGCGGGGTGCGCCAAGCTTGTGCCCCCTGTGCTGCGCCACGAAATTAGAGCCCAAGGTTTCTGATGAGCTGAATAATTATAATAACTCATTCCTGTTTTTGACAATACTTCACCAGACGAGAACTCCTCTTTCTCCTCTTTCTCTTTAGATCTTGTGTGGTGCACGCTGGTTTGTGAGGATTATTATCACTGGAGGTTGGTTGTTTAATCTGCAGGTTTAATAACAGCCTGTTGTCCCTTGTAGGCGTAGAAAGCCCGTCTCATGCCATCCGAGCTGACGCCGACCCTCTGGCCCGCTCTGCCACCAGCGTCGTGATCACCCTGGCTGACAAGTACACTTATGACTGTCCTGTCGAGATCCTCATCTACCCCAGCGGTAAATCCACGCAGCCGCCAAACACTCTCACATCTCTGCCCTGCAATTATTCTCTGCTCCACTCTCAAGTACAATATTTTGAAATTGTTTATTTCGGCGCTGTCAGGCTGCAGTTATTTCTGTGTGTGTGTTGAGCTGGTAAAGAGATCAGCTGTGAGGTGATTCACCGCCTCACTTTGTGTGCATGAGTGGCTCATCAGGAAGAAAAAAAAACGCTCCTCCTGTTATTATTATGTGACATGCCGGTGGACTCAGACTCCTTTGTGTGGGAGTGCAGTGTCAGGGATTTTTCTTCCCTCTGTGCCGTCGTGTTTCTCTCACGGCTGTCTTGACCTACAGAATGTGTGGGCCACTCGTCTCCCAGAGGCAGGAGTGAGCCTCGGCCTCGCTGATCCTCTTATGAAGGTCTGCTCACAAACAGAGCAGCCGCTGGTGCCTGGCAATTTAATTCAGCCCAGACCGGTGCTGCTGTTTCAATCATAATATGGATGCTCAGCTTAAAGGAGAGACAGAGGAAACTGAGCTGCAGGACAGGTGGGAACGTGTCAGATATATATTATGTAACATATCTTATACCAGGGCTTCTGCAGAGTTAGTTTTAAAGCACTTTTGATCCAACAAAGAGTGCCAATCAGTGTCTGCTGCAGTTATATCGCATTATGAGAGGTATCACTGAAAATCAGAGGGGCGATAATCAGAGGAGCTGGAGTGTTTTCTAATTTCTAAATGAACATGAAGAGAGAGTTAAAAAGAACAACTTATTTTTGGCTTGTGGTTTGATTGTAATCCATGATTAAAAATTAGAGTAGCAGCGCCAAAATGGGTGATTTCTAGATGCTATTTCACAGTTTGCTTGTCCTGATTGTTCAGGAGCTGATTGAGTCCTGATGACAACACCACGCCAGTTGACTTAACCAGGATTCACTAACCTTTAATGCTTAAGAGCATGTTGTTGTGAGGAACACCAAACAGATAGTCTGCTCACCTTCTGGACACTAAACTACAAACTCAGTTTACAAAGTTTAATTGTTGTCATCTTTCAAACAGTTGAGTAATGTAACCACACATAAATACATTATCTTGTCGCTTTGCATCCTGGGAAAAGTTGGCTTGAATGAAGAAAAGTAGAGTTCAAAAGAAGCTCAAACAGAAACAAATGCATGTCTCGGTACGAGTCATGTCCTCACAAGAGTGGGTGCTAGTGCTCATGGGAAATGGAGTCTTTAGCAAGAAAACACCAGCATTTCCTTGTAGTGCCTTTAAGTCCAACCCAATTCAATTCACTTTATTTATAAAGCATATTTATAAAAAATCAAGTTTCCCAAAGTGCTGCTCAATAAATATCAAATAAAAAACTCAATAAAACAAATACATTCATTAAAATAACACATAGTAACCAATAAGAGTCATAAAAATAAAGGGGGTAAGACCTTAAAGGACATAAAAAGACAGAGATCCCACAAATTTCATGCTAAATTAAAAGCCAAAGAATAAAGATAAGTTTTCAGATGCCATTTAAAAGTTGGGGGTGGGGGATATTTTTATTTTGAGTGGCAGATCATTTTATAATTTGGGAGCCACCACAGGAGGAGCTTGATCACCTCCAGTCTTTAGACGTGTTTTTGGGACTACGAGGTGAAGTTTGACAAACCGCGAGGGAGTGTAGACATTTAAAAGGTCAGAGATGTGCTGAGGTGCTGAACCATTTAAAGATTTAAAAACAGGTAATACAATTTTGAAATAAATTCTAAAATGGAACAGGAAGCCAATGGAAATGGAAAGCCTGTTTTACACCAACATAGAGCACATTACAGTCGTCCAACCGTGTAGAAATAAAAGCATGAATCATTTGTTCGAAGCCGTTAAAAGATAAAACCAATTTAATCTCGGGTAAAAGCCTGAGGAGATAAAAATTGGTTCAAAAAACTGAATGTATTTGTCGATCCAATTTAAAATCATTGTGAATCTTTACACCAAGATTCAAAACTGTGGGTTTAAAGGTAAAAAAAGGGTCCAGGTTCCTGAGAGGTGCCTCCTGGGCTCCACTTGGGCCAAAAATGATCAGTTCTGTTTAAAAAGCTCAGTGCCATCCAGTCTTTGTCTTTCAAACAGTCCAACTGACGATTAAAAGAGCTGCCATTGTTTCTCCTTATTGGCAGGAAAAGCTGAGTGTCGTCTGCGTACAGCTGGTAGGATATGCCATGTTTTGTAAAAATCAGGTCAAGTGGAAGGAGGTAGAGGGAGAAGAGGATGGGACCGATAACAGAACCTTGAGGAACTCCACGGGTTAGGGAGGCACAAGAAGAGAAGCAGTCACCAACTCTTACTCTAAAACACCTCTCAGACAAGTAGGACCTGAACCAGTTAAGAGCTTTACCTTTAAAACCAACCACACTGAGAGTTGTGTGATCCACTGTGTCAAAAGCAGCAGTCAGATCCAAAAGCATTAAAAGAGCTGAGTCACCAGAGTCTGAAGTCAGTGAAGTACTTTTAGTAGGGGATGCATCCACATTCCTGGACATGTGGTTTAATGTGGTTTGGTCTGGACCAAAATGATAGGTGTCAAACCTCCCCTGGAACTTGGTCTGGTCTCAGTCCGGACAAAACATGACCACGGTCTGGGTCATTCCCAGTGTAAAAGCGTTATTTTGAAAAGCGTGGATCTTTGTACCATTGACTGGAAATCACAACATGACTACCAGAAAAAAAGAAATCCATCACCAAAACAAAATGAGCTGTGGAAGCACATGAGGAGAGGACGAGGCGAAATGTCTAAAAAATATTTGATTGGAAGATTTTTATAAGGAGCCAACTTAAAAAAGGACACAAAAATGAAAAAACTTTGCGTTTGTCCCCCTGTTGGAAGTATAAAAAACAAAGTTGTAATCTATCATAAATATTATGCAAGTCTAAACCACAGATTGAGAATGGAGAAGTTGGTATCCCATTCTCATGATCTTTCTTTTTCCACTAAATGCATGCTCTATTCAAATTTATATCACCATTTTGTGGGTACGGCAGCAGAATAAGGCAACAATTTCCTATAATTACAGCACACTGAAGGGCATTCAGAGAGCACAGACCCCTGCTGAGGAAAGGCTCTCATAATATGTAAATCTGCAAACGCAATCAGTATGTGGCCCTAAAGAGCTGGATACACTTCATTACCAAATGTTTACGTACCAGCATGTACATTTACATTCATACCAGATGCTCAGAGTGCAACAACGTGATGAAATGATTGCTTGTTAACAAGACTGGTGTTGTGATCAACAGGAAGGAGTTTTAGTTGGTTGTGATTAAGATTCACTGAGATTTACGCCTTTCTGGTTGTTTGTGTTTAATGAGGTTTTAATTTCTTACAGAATATTTTTGATGTTTGGTGTGGGTGGGGAAACTCCTCCTATCTGTTTTGATCCAGGCTCTCAATTTCCCATATTAATTGTGAAGTAAGTTTGCGTTATTAAAAAGATTTTGTTCACCCAGTTTGGAATATTAGTAATTTAATGTAATGGTAGAGAAAAAGAATACAGCTTTACTTCTTACGCAGTTAGATCTGTATCAGTATGATATGAGATGTATACAGATCTTTCAGTCAGACGATGAATCATCCTGTCCTTCAAGGTTACACGTAGTTCCTACCAGGTCTCCATCCACCCATAAATAAATGCACAACCCTGCTTTCAAAACCAGAGGTTTCATTAGTTTATTTATGGGTCCATAGACTCCAGTCACATATGAGAGAGGAAACAATCTACGTCATCATAAAGCTGCGCTCTTGTCCTAACCACATAAGCAGCATGTAGCTCCATTCATTCAGAGGAGTTAGCGTTTTTTACACACTAAATTCAACCTGTTATCAGCATAAAAATGTACGGTTGTTCTGTCAGTTTTAAGAAACAATACTATACAACGGCGGCAACGTCTATCAAGTTTCAACCGTCACAGAGCAACTGGTGTTTTGGAGTTAATAGCGACCATGCTAACTGGTGACTTTCAGCGGACAGTACCTGTGAAAACCTGGGAGCCGTTTACCATCCGTAGAAATGATGATATTTAGTTTAAAAATGTGTCCGCACTGCTTCTGGACCCAAGTTGCGACACAAATAAGCCCTCTATAGAAAGTGCAAAAAGCTCCATAAGAAAATAGATGCTGACAGCTTGTCCATCATTGTCCAGTCAGCCAGCCTCCACCTCCACAGGGTCCAGGACTGAGCTTCTTCAGCAGTCTGTTCAGTCTCTGTCTCCTGGATCCTGTCTGCTCACAGCAGGTGAAGCTCTTCCAATATGGAGTTGGTGTCTGGTGTTAGCTCTGTTAGCCATGTCTGTAAATAGCATGATGCTACTCTGTCCTCTGGTATTCCCTCTGTTGCTGGGTTAGCACAGCTAGCTCGTCCATCTTATTGGAGATAGATCTTACGTTCCCAATAACGATGGATGGAAGGACAGGTCCATGTCGTCACTTCTTAGCTCACACCTGAGAACCAGCACGTCTTCCTTACCTTGTGGGAAACATCAGGCCTTGCACCAGTTAGCATTGACATGCTACAGGCTGCCAACAGCTGATTTCACATGTAAACAACACAGCCATGGTTACATGTAGGATCTCCAGACAAACACAGGATCAAAAATGGTGAAAATATCACTGAAGACAAAACCAGTTATGTGTCATTGACCAACAAATGAGCCATACAAAGTAATGACCCACTCCTCACACCTGAGAACCAGCACGTCATCCTCACCTCCTTCTCCTCACCTTGTGGGAAACATCAGATTTTTTTGAGGTAGATTGGGAAACTGCTGGAACAGAAAACCAGACACAGGCTTTAATCAGTCATTCATCATCGTTTAACAAAAGGCGGACTTGGCTGAGCAGCAGAGAGCAGACGGAGAGATGACAGCAGATTCATTTTCATTTGATGTTATGTTTTTTGACTCTTTTTTTTGAGGAGAGGGACAGAAATTTTTGGAAAAGCAAAGAATTATGGGTGAGAGTTAAACCGGCAACCTCTGAAGCTGGTGAATTAATTTAAAGATGCTGTGAGGAATTTTTAGTTTGTGTCAATTTTGAGGCCCCCTATGGATGTTGTCATGATGGTGATCTTCTCCTCTGCACTTTATTTTGGTTTTTTCTCATAATATTTTCAATTGTGCATTTTTTTTAATAAGTGAAATATTTCGCTTGTTGTGGATACTTGCTGTTAAAAACATCAATCACTTCTCTTTCTTCAGCGTGCCATCAATCATCCGTCATCTGACGCCTCACAGCGCTTCCAGGGATTCAAAATCTCATTATCATAAATGTCATTTTCATCGCTCGAGGTCTTATTTGCTTCGTTAGATCGAAAAAGGCACACATATCAATTTTCAATTAGTTTTACAACCATTACAAAACTCCGCTCAGGGGATTTAGAAATCACAGCGTCATTGATTTGTGAAGTCGAGGTTCATTTATAGATTTTACACCCGGCTCAAGCTGTGGAGAAACAGTTGAAGTCTTCAGGGTTTCCTCGACTCTCTGAGCAACTTGTGTTGTTTTGAGATTCATCTGCTATTAAACAATATAATACAAGCACACCTGTTCATTCTTACACCTACATGAGGATAATTATCATTCACAGATCCACTTCCCCACTCTGCTTCATGTGTTTTGCCATGTGTTGATAATAATCACAGTCAGGTTTATGTTCCTGCTCACCGTTTCCCCGCAGAGCCACATCTGCCACATGTGCTCATCGAGAACGGAGACATGACGCAGGAGGAGTACGATGAGTATCTTCACGGAAGGAGCGATTTCATCAAGGCCACCAAGAAGGACTCCAGCAATGAGAGGAAAGTGAGTGGCTTCTGTATTACCACCTTACGCCTGAGCTGGAGTGAGAATACCAAGCATTGCTCTCAAAACAAACCTTTTTTTCATGTTATTGTGTTGACTTATGATTACTTTTTCATGTTTTTATAACTGTAATCATTCTATGTTGTGATTTAGTTGTGATTCAACATTTTCAGGTTTTAGCCCATAAAGATAAAACATAACATCTTACATGACCCCTAAAAACAGAGACCCTGACCTCAGCCTCTGATAAACCTGGCATAGCATAATAAGCTTGAATCTGCAGGCAACAGGTTTTATTTCAGAATTTGCATCCATCTCTAAAAGTCAGTTATTAGAAAATATGAACAGCAGTACAAACAATTCTGTGTCAAGGTTTCTATTCACTTTAATATGAAATGTTCTCTACAGAAAATAAATAATACTACAACACAAAAATCTAAATGGAGGCATGAAAGAGGATACGAGCCGCTGATTCATTCACACCTTTTTGAAAGACAGTCTAATACAAAAAGTTATTTCATCCTGACATTTTAAAGGGGCTGTGAGGAGTTTGAAAGTGATCTTGAAAAAGTCTCCCTTCTAGATATATGCCTGATCGTAATCCACACTTTAAAATGAGATTATCAGCGGGTCGAGGTCTCTATGACAACACCACGCCAACTGACCAAGTTAACTAGACAGAATAGATAAATACAATTTCTGTGATAAATTTTGTAGTGATGGTGGACACTGGAGCCTAACTGTCAGACAGAAAAAGGACAGAAGAGCAGAAAAAGGATAAACGGGAGAGCAATACAGCCCGAGCTAAAGGCTAATTAGCCTCTGCTTGGTAGATGACTGGCAGGTAATAGCTAACCAGGAGTCACTAACGTTACACATTACAGACATGTCTTAGAGTACCAGGCTGTCAGCTGTGCTAAATGTAAACAACTACTAAACTACTTACAAACTGACAGTATTTACTTGTTGTCACATTAGCCTACAGATACGTCAACATATAGCCGGCTGCTACAACGTTAGCTTGATGTCACATTTCAAACTGCTGGGCTACGTAACTGTACCAAAAAGGTGTCTTGAACAAATAAAATTTGTTTTGATCTGATCTTCATTTAATTCCAAAATAAAACACACTCCTCACTAAAAGTAATTTACAACAGTGTGTGGAGCCTCCGGGCCACAAGGTGGCGAGGGAGTGCAATCAAAACAGATCCTCCTCATAGCATTTTTAAAGATATTCTGACTTCAAGATCAGAATTCTGTATTAAAGTAAGTTAAATTAGTTAATTAACTTAAATAACATCTAGCAAGGAGAACCTCAGTAGCATTTAAAATCTCTTCTACAAGAGTGTCCTGGCAAAGACCAGCAGCACGTTCACAACAACACAAAATTAAAACAGCATTTATTCAGAATTTTTTCTTTTCTTTTCTTAATCTATCCCCCCCCCAAAAAAAAAAAAAAAAAAAAATTTGCTCTTACCATCTTATGTAGAGTATTGCTAGCAAGGCTGGGTTAAAACATTTTCTGCCTCTTCTCATGAATTCATTCTGACAACATGATTTATTCTGTATATAAAAAAATGTGGAGCTTATCAAAACTTTATTTTCTAATCTCTTTCACACAAATCACAATGAATCACAATCATTTCATGAGCTGAGGTCAAAAATATTTGATTCTGACTTTATTGGCCAACAGTGTATTGGGAAATTCCAACCAACTGGTTTGTCAAAATACAGGAGAATAGTCAAAAAACTTTTAAAATTTAGCATGAGTTATATAAAAAAAAAGTAGGCACATGGAGCCTGGGGCTAAATAGATAAATAGGTATCAAGTGAGGCTAACATTAGCAGAGCTAGCACCAACAGACTTTGGTCCACACGCCTCATACGCCAGTTTAGCCAGACTCAGCTTTCATACAACTTTATCACCATTTACAAGATGAACATACTGACAAACCACAAGATGCTATCTGGACACTGTAGTACGGTGGCCTGTGGGTGTCAGACAATTTGCAAAAATCACAACACAAATGCACAAGCTTCGTAGGGGTGTTTTGATATCCTTCATAGTACTTATATTTCTTTATTTACCGGAAAAATACGTCATCTGATGTTAGCTTTAAGAATCAGTCATAACGTTAGCATTAGCGCTGTATTTATCATAGCTGAAGTTATAAAAGAAAACATTCATTTACCTACCTTCACAACTTTTCGGTGTCCATTGGGTTGTGGCTGAACTTCTGTTGTGATGTTGCTTTTGCAAATCTGCTGACACCTACTGGCCACCGTACTTTTTTGTGACTTTTTATTTTTTCAAAATAAGGAACAAATCTAACAACTTTCTCTGTAGTTTGGGGATTCTGACGTGAAAGCACAAATCTATCTTCCTCTTGTCAGAACAGCCAATAGATACTTTCCTTACTGAGGCGTAGGCAACACTGCACCTATAGTCTGTGCTTGTTTAAATCCGGGTGGTTGAGCATCGCAGCATTTTGGCAGCAGAAGCTGAGACACATTTCACTGTATTTTCAGTCAATAACTGGAAAAATATCAGTAATTCATTAAAGCAATGTTTAATTTGGTGCAGAAAAGTGAGGATTATACAGAAAGTATGTGAGATCTGATGCTACACATGCTCAGATGCTAGGCTAGTTGGTGTTAGAATGAGTTACAGGAGTTTTTTCCCCTCTGTAGTCTGAAACCTTACTCACTTTTGTCAAGCTGATGTTTTTCAGTGACAAATTAAAGACTTAAGAAGTGACTTTGGTTAGTGTTTGCTATGGCAAGCTGTTTCCAAGGAGCTAGTTATTCCTTCCACAGGTTATCAAAATAAGTCTTTTTACAGCACTTTTCTTCCTTCACGAGGGGAAAATAACAGCTTTTTGACTCATAACCTGTTGAGTTTTATAAATAAAACAGCAGACCAGTCTTATTTTTACTTGTGGCAGCATGCTGTGTCTGCGCCTCCCCTCTGAAGATGATGTTTCCTTATGGAGACCTTTCAAAGCCTTTCATGTCCTCATGATTTTTTCCTATAGGTGAAATGCCCTCTGGATGTTTTTTTTAACCAGGTGACCCTCGGTTTAACCCTCTCATCAGTTCCCCTCACTTAGCTTTCATATATCTTCTCATTGGCTGAACAGATTCCCACGTTTCAGATGCTGATGTACACGTCCGTCTTTCTTTCTTCTTCTGTAACTGAAACTGGAAAGAAAGCCGTAACCGTCTCAGAGATGTGTCCTCTCTGGTCTCTCATATGATGAGGTTGTTAAGTGACCAGCAGACCTAAACAGAGGAAGGAGAGAAGGAGAGGGAGAAAGCACTTAGGCATAAAAATGTGTTTCTATGGAAACACTCCAAAGGCTCGCCTCATTCTGCTCGGATTTTCCTGCACATCTAGAATAATTGATGTGCTCCATCCATCGACCTGATCACTTGCCTTTTCTTTTTGGTGTCTCTTTGTCTCCTTTTTTTAAAGTGATGAAATAAAACCTCAAATTCAGCAGTTAAAGATCATCATGTGTCATATCTTTTCTCCTGATTCCTGTGTCATTTTCAGGTGGATATCATTCACAGGCGCCTCCATAAAGATATCCTCCACAACCCCGTGGTCATGTTGAACTTCTGCCCCGACCTCAAGTCCATCAGCGCCGACTTGAGGAAGGTTCACGGCGAGTTTATCTTCCTCATTGACCGCAGCGGCAGCATGAGCGGCGTGAACATCAACCGTGTGAAGGTATTTTAATCCCCAGCAGCGTGTGCGGCATTACACTTCCTGTCAATGCACATACACGAGGCCGCACACTGATTTACATTTAAATTATTCTGCACCCCACATGATAACCGGTTTAAACGCAGATTGCACAGATTTCCTTCATAACACGTAAAGTCTTTAAAGAGACGGCAGGTTGCATTATTGCTTTCTGATTCTGCAGTCTTTGGAGATTATAGATGTGGTTATCCAACTGTGAGACTGTGAGAAGGGCAGATACACACGGATATCGATCAGACGAGTCACTCACCATTCACCAAATGTCTCTCAGCTGTGAGGGTTTGGACAGAAAATCTTTAGAGGAGAGAGACTGTATTTATTTCTCAGCATGTTTGCATGTTATTTGTCTGCTTGTGCACTGACCCGGCCTTGTGGTGTACTAATTTGCAGCTCAGACTCAGGCTTTGAGTGGATGTGTCTGATGCTGGAGAGACTGAGTTCCAACAAGGACAGTGATACAACAACTCTCTCTGCAGTATTAACCTCAAAAACTCCAGAACGACTCGAGAAACAGGAAATCTGCCTTTAGCGGCAGGGGTGGGTGATATGACCTGAAATTTATATCACACTGTTTTAGGGTTGTCACGATACTAAAATTTTCAACTCGATACCGATACTCGGGAAAATATTCGATACTCGATACTATTTTTGATACCACAAGGATGAAAAAGAAAGAACCTAATATTTAAAAGAAACATTTTTATTAACAAAAAAATGCAAATATAACCTCTGTTGCAACATGTAACAATTAACAGTACCACACACACAACAAACAGTTGTGTAAAAAGAAAGTTTCAGGCCTGAGGTAGTGCAAAAAATAAATAAAATAAAGACATTTTTACAAAATTTTGCCTGATTTATGCACTGTCCACTAAAAACAGCCCTGAGACCCACTTATGGGCCTCCAGCCACAGGTTGAGAACCACTGCACTAGTAGATTGTATTTGAAGCTTGATCCTTAAAAGATTGCTCACATCATGAACAATATGTGACCCAGGGAACCTCAGGATGAATTTATCATTTAGAAAACAGTGAGTGAGTGAAAACAGCGGCTCAGATGGACTGATGATCAATGCTGCATTTTGATTCATCAAAAGGTTGACTCATCTTTTTTAAGTCTCTGTGTTCATTAAAAATGTGCTCATGAGCTATCAAGACACAGTTTGAAATATAAAATCACACATAGTGACTGACGATCTCACACTGTCTGCTGGGATGCGTGTCTATCTGCGCCTTTACGCACGCCAGCACAAAGAGGAGCGCGCGTACACGGAAAGTGAAAGTTTAAGTTACACAACCTTCCTATAATTATGTTTTATAGTGGTTATATGGTATTTCTTGGGGGTTTTTAGTGGGTATAGGGTGCATACCTGCGTATCTTGTATATTACACAACACGACCTCTGCGTCCTCCTGTGCCTCTTATTTGAGCGTGAGAAATCGGAGGTGTGGCATGAGTGCGGGTGAAACCATCCAAATGTGTGAGTCTCACGGCGAATGCGTGACAGTTGGCAGCCCTGTTTATAATCATTAACGTTACGTCAGCCTTTAATCGCTCGTTGTGGCTGATGGCTAACAATTATTTGTGTCCTTCGGTTTTCCAAGCTCGTTACCCTCGAAGGCAAAATACCTCCGAACAACACTTTTACCTTTTTCATTTGTGACCAAAACGGCTTGATTTGGCCCGCTTGCAGCAGCAGTAGCCATGCTGTTTTGTTATTGACTGCATCACGGAGAGGGGGAGGGTGCCTGCTCTTGTGTGTGAGGAGGCAGAGAGAGGGGGACGCAGCGTCAGCGGCTCGACATCGGAGGGGTAGTATCGATACTTTTGAAAGTGAGTACTGTATCCGGATACAACATTTTAGTATCGATACTTTTTTAAGTATCGATACTTTCGACAACCCTACACTGTTTTTCCTTCATATTGCGGTTTTCCAACATGAAATAAGGAAAGTCTTTTCAAAACATGATTCTGATCCTGTTTGGTGTTATAAGCAGGGCTTGATATTAACACCCGCCAACCCCGCCAAACACAGGTCGATTCCAGCTGTGGCGGCTCTCCTACCAGCCACTTCAAATATTTAATCGTACTTTTTTGAAACAGCATATAAAATACAGACCTGATCGAAATCTTACGACCAGTTGAAAAAATTGCTAGAATATGCATTTTGCTCAGTTGGATCTTAATGAGGTTTTAAGTAGAGCTACAGTATGCATAAGCAAGAAGGGGGAGTGTGACGAAAAGCACTTTGAAAAAGTAATTTATTGGAAACAACAAATAAACTGAAATATGCTGTTTATCAGCTGATTAAAAGTTTAAGACCATCGTTCAAAAAATTACAAAAAACTCTCCAAACCAGAACAAAAGTTTTTGTCAGTAAGACTCAGTAATGAGTAGCTCCATCGTTCTTCTTAATCATTGATGTGAGTGTTTTCCAGGAAGCTCACCTGTAGCTCTACTTAAAACCTCATTAAGATCCAAATGTGCAAATGGTTAATATCTGCAATTTTTCTAGCAAGATTTCAATGTGATTTAATGTGTTGTTGGTGCAATAGACGTGCTTTTGGGTAGGGGTTGAGGATAGGCTTCTTCTTCTTTTTGAGTTTTGCTGCCTTTTTTTGCTTGGTTTGTATTTTTTATTGCAAAATTCATTTCCTGGCAGCATATGATACCTGTGATCGTAATGAAACTGGTGTGCCCACCCCTATTTAGCTGTAGTAGTTGTAGTTTTTTGTTTGTTGTGCACCTGAGCTGACATTTTGACAGCCAATAGTCCGTCTGCTCTTCACCTGACTGGAGGTTGGGATAAGTGGTTTCCCCTTTAACTGCTGCCGAAAAGGCAGCGATGGATGAAAGGACGCTGCGTGATGCCATTTTCCACTCACTCCTCTCCTTCAGGAAAAGAGCTGACAGCTGTGTAGAGCTCCATACTCACACTGAAACAGACATCAGGAGATGTGCCACTGTGACGACGATCAGACAGTTCAACAGGACATTAAGCAGCTAATGAGCAGGAGAGAGTTTGCCTTTTCGCCGTCTTTGTCTCTTGCTTTTTTTTCTGAAGATGAACTTCATCTGCTCTCTCTGTCTTTTTTTCCCAGGATGCCATGGTGGTGATTTTAAAGAGTCTCGTGCCTGGCTGCCTCTTCAACATCATCGGCTTCGGCTCCACGTTCAAATCGTTGTTCACAACCAGCCAAAACTACGAAGAGGTGAGAAGCTTTAGTTTCAATAACCCAATAGACACTCGACTCTTTAGTAGTTCAATGAACCTGCTTAGTTTCCCCTGTCTCAGACATTTATTAGTGCAACTTACAGCCACACAATGGGAAAACTTTCACTTTAAAAACTCCAGAAATTGGTCTGACAGAGTGTTAAATATTTGAAACAATATTTGTATTCCAGATGATCCAATATTTGTATACCAATGTAAACAAAAAAACACAAAGGAAACAAACAAACATAGATTCATATTTTTACCAGCAGTTATACCTGAAATAAAAATCCATAAACCTAATATTATGCTCCCTATTTTCCTTAATTTGTTCCCTGGAGCCTCAACTGGAAACAGAAGCATGAGATCAAGTACAAATAGATTGAAAAACGTGGGAACAAAATGAAAAATGATCTTCATCTTAAACAAACAATACAGTAATCAAAGGTGACACGAACTGTTGATTAAAAAGAGAATATCTGTCTTTTTTTTGAAGTTTTTTTTGTGGATAGAGAAAAAAAAAAACAGGATGAGAGTGGGGATCAGTGGCACTTCCTGATTTTTTTCACCGGCGTGGCCCACCAAAACCAAAAGCCATAACTGAATTTCAAGAGTTCTGTTCTGCTTTTATGCAGCATTTCCAGAGAAAACTATTAACATGTAACTTTGATAAGTTAGTATTTAAAGGGACAGTGAGGAGTTTGAAAGTGATCTTGAAAAAGTCTACTTTCTAGATATGTGCCTGATCATAATCCACACTTTAAAATGAGACAATCAGCACCAATATTGCTGGTTATTTTACAGGTTATTTTAAATTGCTACTTCTTAGCTTGCAGTTTGAGTCGTCCAGGAACAGATTGATCTACAGCACATCTAGGTCTCTATGACAACACCACGCAAAAACAAAGAGATCTGTGTTTTTCTCTGCTAAAAACAATTTCTGTGATTAATTTTGTAGTAATGGTGGACACTGGAGCCTAACTGTCATACAGAAAAAGGACAGAAGAGCAGAAGAAAGATAAACAGGAGACACAAGGGCTAAACTGTCCAACCCACAGTCAGCAGTTATTCTGCAGTGGTCTGTTCAAACTGAGAGTCTATCAATAAAATGAAGAGTGAGGTTACGTTAGCTCTGATTGGTAGATGACTGGCAGGACATAACCAGGATTCACTAACGTTACACATTACAGACATGTCTTAAGCTGCTTTTCCACCAAGCACACCGGTTCGGTCACTCTTGGTATGACGCGCATTTTGTGGCATTTCCACTGACTTATCCCGGAACAGATCCCCAAATAACTGAGACGAGCCGTCCCACTTTTTGGGACCCTTTCGTATGGGTGCCAGACTGAACCAATCCGCTCTCTGAAGGTGGAGCTACAACACTGCAGACCGTTGATTGGTCAAAAGGATCGTCACCTCCTGACGGACAGCGGCTGCATTTCTCCTGGCGGCACACAGACTTCTCTGAAACAAAGCTTGATTGTTCTTAGTATCAAAGAGCTACATGCCAATCACAGAGAGAACGAAATGCTGCATGTCTTCATCGTTGCTCTTTGTTTACTGTGTTGGTTTTTCTTCTTCATTGGATTTATTAGCGGGGTAAACTGTGTCACGCTGCTACAGCGTCACCCTTTTATTTAACAGCTGCGGCTTTCGTCATCCAGCTTACACGCCGCCCACCACAAGAGGGCACAGTTTGCTGTGGAAACACAAACAGGATCAGGCTTAACTGTACCAAACTGTACTGAACCGAGCCGGACTGCTTGGTGGAAACGCGGCTTAAAGACTTAAACCGGGCTACCAGCTGCGCTAAATATAAGCGGCTACTAAACTACTTACAAACTGACAAAATTTACTTGTTGTCACGTTAGCCTACAGATACGTCGGAGCAACAGGCTTACAAATAGCCGGTTGCTACAATGTTAGCTTGATGTCACGTTTCGAACCATAGCGCTACGTAACTGTACTGATAAATACCTTACCTCAGAGTGTTGTATACAGTAAAAAGTTGACTTGAACAAAGAAAACTTGTTTTGATCTGATCTCCATTTAATTTCAAAGCAAACACACGCCTCACTAAAAGTAACTTACGACAGTGTGCGGAGACTCCGGGCCACAAGATGGCAATGGAGCGCAATCAAAACAGATCCTCCTCAGAGCATCTTTAAATACTAGGATGGTTATTTTTTTTCCTACAGCGCCTCATATCTGTGACCATACTTAAGTTTCAGTTTCTCTTCCCTTCTTATGCTCCTCTCACTTACCTCGCCCATGCACTCCGACAGCTCTATTTTTAGTGCGATGATTTTTATCACTAGAGCCACAATATTGCTTTCGTTTGCAGAGATATTCTGTGAAAACTTTGCACGGCTTCTCTGCAGACTGCAGTGTGTTTTACCCTCTGGGGTCGGATTGGTATGTCTGGCACCAAAAAAGAATGGTACCAAAAAGTGGGGCGGTACCCACGACCTGTCCTGATGGTCTCTAAAGGAAACACAATATGCATGCTGTGTTGGAGTGAAATGCTTGGTGGAAACGGGGCTTGAGTCCCAGGACTATGAAAAAAGTGTGACTAATACTGTCTGTAAAATACGGTACATGTTTTCATCAATTACTTCAGGAGGAAACTGATTGCTTTAAAGACGCTGCATGCATCAAATAAACAGAAGAACATTATGCATATACCCACTGTATTCAAACCAAGGCTGCCCACTCGAGGGTTAACCTCATGGGGCACCCTGCCTGGATGCCTGGCTGTACTGGCACCCCAAAAAAGATTCATAGCTATTTACAATTCTAATGATGAGAAATAATTCATAAGGAAGAAAACACACAAACTAGCCTCATTGAAATGCCAAATCCTCCCCACAAACTCAGTTCCTCTGCAGATGCTTTCACTGGGACCAGGAGCAGAAGCTGAGTTCATGCGTAAATGCAGACCTGATTTAAATAGACAAAACTGATTTCACAGATATTCTTGTTAATGTTAACAGCGTCCCATCTTCTCCTGTGCTGGTCCACACCAGTTCAGAGATAACCAAGAAAAATCTTTAAAGGGATGGTGGTGCAGTATTTAATGGCCAAGATTGGACTGAAGGTCAAAGTGCAGAGACCAGAATATTGATTGAAGGCAGTGAAAGCCTCACGTTAAGGGCAAAGAGTCAGGATGTACATAATCGACACCAATTCAAAGCTTTCATTCAAAGCCTGCTGATGTGTAAAAGGGAGGTGGAGGGGCTGGAAGTTTAAGTGCAAAGGGACTGCGCTAATAGAGGAGCAGGAATGAGATATCTCGCAGCTCTAATAGTCTCCCAAAGGAGGACGTGTCCGTCAGGTCGGAGTGAGAATGACCTCTGTGAAGTGGGAATTAGCACAGCTTGAGTTCCAGCAGGCATCACTTAAGTCCTGAAAGCTGTCTAAAATTCAGCCGCAGCTCAGTCTGGTGAAGATATTTCACAAAAAGGTGCAGAAGGCTCAAAATTATTATTATTATCATTACAAAAAACATTTCTCCACGTTTATCTCTAAAACATCACTTTTCCTACAGATTTAGAGAAATACTTGTGAAATATATTTATCAATTATTATATATAAATGTTAAATGTTATATCTGGGGCTTGACATTAACGCCTGCCAAATGCAGGTGGATTCCTTGTCACTCCTTCTAGCCACTTTGGCGGGTTGAATTATTTAATTGTAGTTTCCTGAAACGGCATCTGAAATACTAAACCCATTGTTGTTTGAGACTACAACACTACATCTCCCATGAGCACTACCTGCACACAGTTTTGGTCCATTCGCAAAGTCTTCTGCCGACGTAACTGCTGTTAGGCGCTCATACTTCATCTCCAGCCTCCGTCTTAGACACTGTGACAGCTCCCGGTGTTTGGCGCCTGAAAACGTGATTTAAAAGTTCACTCAGGCCTTATTTGTTCTCCATTGTAAACAGATTCCAGGATTTAAGTCACAAACTAGCGTCAAAATTCCCATAACTTTTTAAAAGTGAGGACATCTATCAGATGGAGCTGATTTAAGTTCACAGTGCAATGTGAATATTTAAACCACCTAATATACAAACACTAATCAAAGTTATATGTTAAAGGTTCACTCTGGAAATACTGTAAACAAACCAAATCATTCGTGTGACTTATATATTTTGTCTTTATGGCGCTTTTTTTTTTGACTGACACAACTTAATAAAATGTATAATTATACTACGAAGTGACTCAAAGTCAAGAGTTATGGTACTTTGTTTATTACTGAAAAATTACTGCTGTAAATAAATATTTAAGCAGCAGTGACTCTTGCTAGTTTTTTTTAGTTTAGTTTGTATCTTTTCAACTAACTTTCAAGCACGACAACCTTCACTGAATGCAGTAATAAACTCCTCCTTTTATGACTCTGTCTTAATAGACTCCATATTTTCCTATTAAAGGAGCACCACTTGACACACAACCGTTTCAAAACTGAACACCTGACAATGACCTGTGGTGTTGAACATGTATGTAGTCTTGATTTGGGTCTGAACAAAGGTCATTTTAATTTGAAAAGATTTTAAATCTAGTTCCAAGTAAACTTTAGGATGTTATTGCTGGCTTTAATCATATTAAACATAATTATCAAACCTCAAAATTGTGGCTAGTGAAAATGCTGAGTGGCTAGTAACTCTGGGAAACCACTAGCCACAGTAGCTGGTGAGCGAAAAAGTTATTATCAAGCCCTGGTTATATCTGAATGTTAAATGTTATATCTCAGTGTTGAATGTTATTTAAAAGTATCATAAATAAATGCCTTGATTTTAGATATTTAGCGACGTGTCTGAACACTTAGTTTCATTCTCAATATTTAGCTAAGACTAAATATTTACCAAAGATTTCTAAATATTTGCCAAGGTTCCTAAATATTTAGTCAAGATTCATGAATCTGAAGCAAACGTTTCTAAATCTTGAGCAAAGATTTCTAAATATCTAGTTGAGATTTATAAATCTTTTGCAAAGAATTCAAGATACTTGCTAAGATTCACAGTCCTGTCCGCCAGGTAGTACCAAAATAAAAGTTGGAGGAAGTGATTTTGAGAAGGTCAATCTCTACTTCTTCAATGTCGGCCTCAGGATCTTTAACAGCGCCATCACAGCACTTGGTACGTTTATTTTCTAACAGCTGATTTAGCCGACTGTGTTTGACTTTCTCAAAATCCGCTCGGCTGGATCGCTTCTTCCACTTTTTTATTTGGTGCTATTTGGTCCTGTGGACGGGAGTCTGAATTTGCTTTTTAGCTTAATTTTTAGAAATCTTGACGAAATATTTAGAAATATTTGCTTAAGATTTATTATTTTTTGATAAATATTTACTCTTAGCTAAATATTTAGAATTAGGGCTGCAACTAACGATTATTTTCATAATCGACTAAGCGATTATTTAAATGATTAATCGATTAATCTTATAATGACACATTTTTGCACTTTCCTTTACAATTTAGCTTAAAAATGTTTTAGGTATTTTCTAAACAGCAATAAAGAAAATAAAAAGCACTTTTCCTTTAGTAATATTTATTACAGCTTTCTCTTTCTTGGAAGTGGCGCTGAATTTGCAAATATAATTAGCCACTGACTCATTCTCAGTGCATGCGCACCTCTTTCAGTAGCCTATGGCAAGAGAGCGGGCTCATCTCCTCCAAACAAACATACTGTAAGCTACAGTTTCATGCACCAAAACACCTGCGATTAGTTGCCGATGAAAATCAATTAATAAATTAGTTGCCAACTAATTTAATAATCTATTATAATCGATTAGTTGTTGCAGTCCTATTTAGAATGAAAACTAAATGTTTAAAAACATAGCTAAATATTTAGAATCAGGACTTTTTTTTATAACATTTATAAATAACATTCAACATTTTGATAAAAAATGTAACATTTATATATATTAGATAAATAAATTTCACAAATATTTCTCTAAATCTGCAGTAAAAGTGATTTTTTTAGAGCTAAATGTGGAGAAATGTTGTTTTTTTTTGCAGTGTTTGCAGTTTTACAATCGGGGCCCCATAGAAAACGCAGGATGTTTTGTTTGCAGAGTTTGGAGTACGAGTACGGAGACTAAAAAGTGAAGTTTGTCTTTTCCCAGGATGCCCTGGCTCTGGCTTGTGAGTACATAAGGAAGATCAGAGCAGACATGGGGGGCACTAACATCCTGGCTCCGCTGAACTGGATCCTGAGGCAGCCGATGTTCAGCGGACACCCACGCCTGCTCTTCCTGCTCACTGACGGCGCCGTCAGTAACACGGGCAGAGTTATCGAGCTGGTCCGCAGCCATGCGCGCCACATCAGGCAAGTATTCTCACAAACAGAGTAAAAGATCAATAATAACACGCGACATTGTTTGACAACACAAGTGAGTTTAACCCATGAAGATGTGAATGGAAGAGGTGGCTGCTGGGTAAACGAATAAGCAGCTGCTGCAGCAGAGAGGCTCCTGAATCAAAGCAAATGATTACAAACTCATCTTTTGTTTATGTCCATTATGCAAATAGCAAAAGCATCAAGCTTAATTCACATCCGGGGATTGTCTCAGGCTTAGCGCGAACACCTGGCTACAGAGATGTAATCCTCTCCAAATTAAATCTGAGCGTATGCATCGAACGCTGCGTGATTGTCACACAGTCGATACATCACAACGAAGAATCCGTCACAGGGGAACACATGTGCAACCGTAATTTAAGATGTAAAAAAAGCAGCGTTGTTTTGGAGCCAGAGCTAGACGAGGGAAATAAAAATGTTCCCTGCAGGCTGCAAGCATCAGCTGTCAGCCCAGAGTGAGCAGCGGCACAACAGACCTGCAGAGCGCCGAGAAATGTGCTTTATTCTGCAGCTCGTGTCTAAGTCTCACACTGCGTAAGCCTCTCCTGAGTCACTCTGGAAATAATTGACTTTTGTGTTCCCCTCTTTTAATGGATGGCTGCCCTCAGACGATTGCATTAGGTACACAGAGCTCGGCCAATTCATCGACACTTCCTGGGTCATTATCACACTCTGCTTACAAATCAGCGCAGCCGGTCAGAGACAAGACCAAACAACAATTAATCTCTTCGCTGGAGATCCGTGTAAGGTTTTTAACTATGTAGAAGGTGACATTTCCATTTTAATTTGTGCTCTTTGATCTCATTAAAAATGCAAAGGGAGAAAAGTGATGCTCATCCCTGGATTAGAAACAGAATGAAACAGGGATTCAGAGCGCCAGATGACCCCTCTAGAGGAGAAGCATTGTATCTCCTTCCAAATCTCCGTCTGATGGAGTTGATTGCTTTTGGTTATGCACATCTCCAGTGTCTTTATAAATCCCGACAAGCCACCTGTTGTTGCGCACGCCGAATCCCCAGATCTGTCTGTGAAGCTGCAGGCTTTTATGTGTTTGTGCAGATGTTTTACGTTCGGCATAGGACTGAGTGCTTGCAGACGGCTGGTGCAGGGACTGGCGACGGTTTCCAAAGGAACGGCGGAGTTTCTGTCTGATGGAGAGAGGCTGCAGCCGAAGGTAGTTATTTCCAGCTTTGTGTATCACTCCTAACAAAGGCCAGCCACTGTGGAGCCATTGTCAGAGGTTTAGAAGCACTTAATGTCTGCCTCCCGTACCTCCTATAAATCAAATCTCAGAGACAGCATTTGTTTTATGGACTTGTCAGGTAGGAGCAGTGTTTCTAAACCTGAAAATCCATTTTGCTCCCCTCAGATGATAAAGTCCTTGAAGAAAACCATGTCCCCCGTACTGAGTGACATTTCCATTGAATGGCTCTTTCCTGAGACCAAAGAGGTGCTGCTCTCCCCTGTGGGCAACACGTTCCTGTTCCCAGGAGACAGTCTGATCGGCTACGGCGTTGTTTGTGACACCACCCGCTATCACGCCAACCCTAAATCTGTGAGTCCAAAACATCTGCTGACACTTCACGGTCCTCTTTGTGGTGAATATTTCAGAATTGTTGTTGGATAAAAGCATGTGTCTTCCCATGGAGATTAAAGGCTAACAGTGAACACGCTTTTTAATTAAACCCGTGAACAGGCCTGTACTAAAGCACTTGTCTCAGACGTGACACCCACTTAAAATCTCAACAGGATAAACGGAGGCGATACAGCATGATGCGCTCCATCGAGTCGGCCAGCTCAGTGTTTTACCACTCCCAAGAAGAGGACCCGGTGAGGACCGGTGTGGACTCGTACAGAGACGCTCCATCTGGTCCTCTGTACGACTCCTACCAGGACTCGGTGACGGACAGCAGCCCTGCACCCACAGAGCAAGACACAGCTGGTAAAAACTAAAGCCACACTCACCACACTTCTTCGTGTAATTTCTTTTCTGTGTCACACTGTGTCTAATAATAGCTACAGCTGGATTAATAGGCTGGTCAAAGCATTCAGATGACACTGTGGGTGAACCTGGTGAACTCCTGTGTGGAGTTTTCAGTCTGTAATGAGAACAATGACTATTTCAATCAGAAAACATATCCACACAGTTACAAAAACACCACAAACAAGACCTTCTTCTTCTTGGAAGGTTCAAGCAGATAAAGTTTAATTAGCATCTTTTAGCATGGGTAATAGTGCGTTGGTGGCTAATTTAAAAAGCAATGAGGATGTGGGATGGTGTTGCGTGGACTTTTTGATCCCTGGACGACAAAACTGCCTATTAGTGTTGTTGTTAAGATGATATGTGTTGGTATTTTTCACACTTCTATCTCTTATACTTTTAAAAACATCCATTTATTTCACAGTATTTTGCCCCATTGAAATGAATTGAAGATTTCTGCTTAAAAATGCTTCAACTTTGAATAGAATAGAATAGAATAGAATAGAAAATACTTTATTTATCCCCGAGGGGAAATTCAGGAGTCACCGCAGCATTTAAGAAAACAAAAGTAAGAAAGAGTATAGAAAGTGCAAAAAGCTCCATAAGAAATTAGATGACGACATCCCGTCCACCACTCGTCCACCACTCTCCAGCCCAGCCAGTCTCCACCTCCACAGGGTCCAGGACTGAGCCTCCCCAGCAGTCTGTTCAGTCTCTGTCTCCTGGATCCTGTCTGTTCACAGCAGGCGAAGCTCCTCCGATGTGTCGCGGCGTCTGATGTCTGCTCCGTCAGCCACGTCCGTGAACAGCATGATGCCGCTGGATTAGCACAGCTAGCTCATCCATCCCCCGGAGCGAGATCCCACGTTCCCAACAATGATGGATGGAAGGACAGGTCCACGTCGTCATCTCCCAGCTCACATCCGAGAACCAGCACGTCGTCCTCACCTCCTTCTCCTCAGCTTGAGGGAAATCATCAAGCCCTACACTAGTTAGCATTGACATGCTACAGGCTGCTAACAGCTAATTTCGCATGTAAACAATGCAGCCATGGTTACATGTAGGATCTCCAGACAAACACAGGAGAAAAGTAGTAAAAAATACCGCCGAAGCCACAAAAAGTTTGGTGTCCGTGACCGACAACAATAATTAATAATTAACGAAAATGAAATAATTAACGAAATGTTAAGGATTCAGCATACCTCCATTTACAGACTTCATTCTTCCATTAAATTTTCACTGATTTGTTAAACTTTTGTCATCTTTTATAGCTTTGGGGATTTCACTTTCACACAACATGAAGTTTTGGGGTTTTACTCAAAAAACTCAGCTCTCACAGTGTGTGAAGTCATCAGTTCGAGTGAAGGGCCCTCACTCCACAAACATAAACAAGGCATCAAAACCTTCCCTAGCTTCTCCTGCTTCTGTCAAAATGCATATACAAGCAAAAGACTGTACCCCTTGGTCAGTTTATGGCCAACTGTCGGACAGCATCTAATTTTTGCTGCAATTGACTTCATTGTTCAACGTATGGTTCAGGTAACTGGTGAGGATGCCTCCTAGATGCCTCCCTGGGGAGGTAAAAGGTAAAGGTAAAAGTTTGACCACAGCCCATCTGGAATGACTGGGGAGATGGATTTTTGACCTATACTGCAGCCAGCCACCAGGGGGAGCAGTTTTTTTACAGCCTATGGTTACACTGTCTCTTGATGTTCCGTCACCATGGAAACCACACAAGAACATTCCGGAACATTGGATTACTGTGGTTGTACTACTATTTATACAACTTTTTTTCTAACACTCCTCTAACTACTTCTACTTTCACTACTTCTTCCTCCTATTCTCCTACTTCTACCACTTTTTCTGAAGAAGGTTCCTGGTTTGATTCCCTAGCTGGGCAGGAACCTTTCTGTGAAGAGTTTTTATGCTCTTTCTGTGTCTTCCTCCCATCATCGAAAAAAAGAGATCTTAATGTTGATTAGTCTCTGAACTGAAAGGGAAAAAGCAGTTAAGGTATCAGATGGATCGATGATCTGTGATGAAGGTTGTTCACAGTTTTTGTAGGTATCTCACAAAAAAACAATGCTTTTGGGATGTGAAACAGCTGTTTTTTTGTGTAATAGATGTCATCGTTCTTGCTGACGTTTTTTGTTATCATCTTGAAATTAATCCTCAGGGTTTGATTGTAAAACGTCCCCAAGAAGACGTGCATACAGCACGAACCAGATCATCGACTACAACCCGGCTAAGAAGGCCTTCACCCCCAGTGATCCCAGCTCTGTGGCGCCAAAGAACCCACTGAGGAGAGCCAAAGTCCAAGAGCTGATTGGCCAGATGAGCCCGGAGCACGAGGCCCAGTGGAGGAACGACTTCCAGGTTTGTTCTCCCTCTGAGAGCAGGAATATCCACATGATTTCTGCTTTCGTTATTAAATAGGTCAGAGGGTATTTTTGACTCTGGCTGAAGGAAAATAGACGGATGGCTTGAAATAGACAAGGTCACAAAACCACGGTTTATCATAGTACCACACATGTGGTTAAGTGCCATCTAAATAAATCATGACCTGTTATTGAAGCAAAGGCAGCAGCGTCCCACTTTGTACCATGATACAGTTATTACATGATGAATTAGGGGATAAAAGTTATTTGTATTCAGACTGCGCTGAAGAATTAACCATTCATCTGACCCTCGTCTGGACTGGGGTGAAATCAAGAGCAGACGAATGCGCTCATCTCTGTAATGAGGGACAATATTTATGAATGATAATGAGTTTGAATATTGCTCAGGGAGCGTCTGGGTAATACTAAACAGAGTTCACTGGCCTGTGAAGATATTAAATATTCCCTTTGTAAATCTAGCAGAGAAGACATCAGCGTAATTAAACTCTTCCCAATAGTTATGAATCAACATCATGACTTACTGTTTATATTTGTGTATTCCATGTAAAAATTATATTTGTAGATGAAAAGTGAAGTAATCAGAATCCAAACCAAGTTTTATCTCCCTGTAGTGTTAACGTGTTTGGTTTTTGCTGTGACTTTGGGCTGAACCCCAAGAGGCCAGTCAGGGAACTGCAGTTCTTGGCACTTTAACTGTGTTTTTTTCATTTAAGATGCCATTATCAGCACCAAATTTGGTTGTTTCTTGATGTTATAAATCCCTGGTTAATATCCTTGGTTAGGTTGGACTTTCCCAGGTCAACACAAATTCATTCTTGGCTTGTAGATAGGTCTGTAGCGATACACTAATTATGATACGATATGATATGCAATATTCAGCCAACAATACAATTTGATAAGATTCAATAAACTTGCATCATTTTCTGAAACATTTTGCAGGGACAGTGTGATTTTGGTGACATCTTGTGACTGTTCCATTTACTTGTATTAATTTAACTGAACTGAAAACTGGCTTCTTTGATGTAAAGACGATATCGAGATGGAACACCAGCGACTGGCTGACCTAATTTCTCTTCCTGCAAAGTGAATAAAGTGAGGGTTAGGGCAGCGGGCAGAATGCTGGTCAGAATAAGGGGAATTGAATGAGACTAAATGTATTAATACTGACCTAAATCAAGGAAAATTTACAGCTTTGCATACTCTTACTGGCCACTTTATTGGGTAGACCTTGCTGGTATCGGGTTGGACCCCCTTTTGCCTTCAGAACTGTCTCAATTTTTGGTGGAAACATTCCTCAGAGAGTTTGGTCCATATTAACATGATAGCATCACACAGTTGCTGCAGATTTGTCGGCTGAACATCCATGATGAGAATCTCCCGTTCCACCACATCCCAAAGGTGCTCTATTGGATTGAGATCTGGGGACTGTGGAGGACATTTGAGTACAGGGAACTCATTGTCATGTTGAAGAAAGCAGTCTGAGATGATTCCAGCTTTATGACATGGAGCGTTATCCTGCTGGAAGTAGCCATCAGAAGATGGGTACACTGTGCTCATAAAGGGATGGACATGGTCAGCAACAATACTCAGGTAGACTGTGGACTTTAAACCATGCTCAGTTGGTACTAAGGGGCCCAAAGTGAGCCAAGAAAATATCCCCCACACCATTACACCAGCAGCAGCAGCCTGAACCGTTGATACAAGGCAGGATGGATCCATGCTTTCATGTTGTTGATGCCAAATTCTGACCCTACCATCTGAATGTGGAGCAGAAATCCAGACTCATCAGACCAGGAAACATTTTTCCAATCTTCTATTGTCCAGTTTTGGTGTTGCTGTGTGAATTGTAGCCTCAGTTTCCTGTTCTTAGCTGACAGGAGGGTCACCCGGTGTGGTCTTCTGCTGCTGTAGCCCATCTGCCTCAAGGTTGGACGTGTTGTGTGTTCAGAGATGCTCTTCTGCAGACCTCGGTTGTAACCAGTGGTTATTTGAGTTACTGTTGCCTTTCTATCAGCTCCAACCAGTCTGTCCATTCTCCTCTGACCTCTGGCATCAACAACCATGCCACATTCAAAGCCCCTTAAATCACCTTTCTTCTTCTTTGAACTGCAGCAGATCGTCTTGACCATGTCTACATGCCTAAATGCATTGAGTTGCTGCCATGTGATTGGCTGATTGGTAATTTGCTTTAACGAGCAGTTGGACAGTTGTGCCTAATGAAGTGGCCAGAGAGTGTATTTTCTTCTTTTAAATGAAAAGACACTTGGCGACATCCTTGGTTCCTGAAGTCATCTTTAAAAACTCTCCAAGGGTTTGAGAGACGGCTTCTTGTTTTCATGTGCCAACAGCTCACAGAGGGTTTTTGTCCTTCTTTGTCCTCAATGTAAGGAAATTAATTTCTCATGTAGAAGTGTTGTACTTGTGTTTCTCTGTGCTTAATTAGCACATGAAACAGAAGAAGAATGGTCTTCTTCTGTGCTGTTAATTAGCAATTAGTGTCAACTAGCATTACAGGGTTTTATCACCACCTACTGATAAGGAGTGTGAATAGACCGCTGTTTGCTGTGTAGAATCGTTGTCTCAAAGCACGGTTAAGTAAGAGCTTTCATGAATAACTTGGTGTAACAAAAAAGAAGTAGAGGAGGTTTCAAACTTTATTTAAACCCAATAGCACCAGAACTTTCTTTTCCTTGCAGCCACAGCTGGCGAGCCTGTGTGCCACATCTTCCAGCGGTCAGCCGGCCAGCTGTCACCAGCCGCCCCATCAGCAGGAAGCGGACTCTGAGCCTCACTTCCATCCCCAGCCTCAGGACATCCCCCTGCCGAGCAGCGCCAGCGTGCCGCCTAAAGCTCGAAACATCGCAGGAGATGATGGATCCAGATCGTCCACTGACAGCCCATCTGTCGGCAGCACAGGAGACACAGGTGGGATCAGAACTGTGTGATTTTACAGAAAGATACTGTACGCACATTATTCAGTTTACTGTGATGTATTAAGGAAAGCTCCGTACCGGAGAACATCCTTTTAAAGTTTCTTTTTGGCGGACCAAACGCTCTAAAAAGATATGTAATGTGCAATGGCAGGAAATGGATTTCTTTATCTGAGAGCTAAATAGAAAATCAGTCAGGAGGTGAATGAGGAAAAAGACTGAGAAATCTCTTCTTCCTGTGATGTTTCAGACGGTTATGCACACCAGTTATGTCAGGCAGAAACGCCACAGGAGGCCCAAAAGTCAGATCTGGGTTCGTCCAACCAGCACAAAGGTTACTGCAAGGCCGTGGTGTCCGGACTGCTGTGTGGGAAACCGGTGAAGTGGGAGGTCGGCTTTGATATCGAGCCCTTTCTGAACGGCCGAGAACGCGAGGAAAAGGTTCACGAGGAGCTTTGGAACGAGACCTTCCACCATCTGGCCGGGCGCTCCATCATACACGACTTTGAGCATATGGCGGATAAGGAGTGTGAGATCGAACACGGTGAGCTCTCTGTGGCTGTGATTTGTTTTTGACTCCATACTGGCTGTTAAATATTCAAATATGATTAAGTAAAGCCAAATCTTTCTCAGCAAAGGATAGTTTACATATACAAAAGATATTTTCAATGCTGGTGTATGTTTAGTCTCTGATTTGCCTCCAATGTGTCGACTAGATTAACTCATAATGTTATAAAAATTAGCGCCATAAAGTATCATGCTTTTGTGCTTGATTGTAACCTTACAAATCTTCTTTATATTTTGATATCTTAACATGGGGCTTTATGGCGAACAACTCAGTTTTGGAGCCAGCCTCTAGTGTTTATTTGATGAATTGCAGCTTTAGGCACTTAATCACTACCCTTCTTGTTGACGGTAGGCTCACTTACATAAAGACTTCAAAGGCAGGCAGTTTATTTTAACCTTTTTTTTTGCAAGACGACTTAAAATTATCTAAAAGTTGCTTTGTCTTTTTTACTCAGGTGATACAAAACAACCAGCTAGAAATTATTGAAGATAAAAACACAGCAACAGTATTGAAATTATATCAGTTATGCCAGTTGTTGAACCAGTCAAAAACAAAGAAAATCTCATGCAAAGTTTCACAAAACATAATTGATTTGTGGTTATTTTTGATTAATGAAGGACTACCATGTGTTTTGATTTTATTTGACTTTTCGTTATATTGATCAAGATAAACATCATTTGCCTCTTTAAACACATTTGAACTTATAGTTATAGGCCCACAGTTTGTGGTTTTTGAGCCAAACATGGAGATAACAAGCACAATTTCAGCCCTATTTGTTATTGATTGGGGTACCTTTGAAGCTACAACTTAAAGCAATAGTTCAATAAAACTCGGGTGTTATTATTTTGGAATCAGAATCTGTAATACTTTATTATCCCGTGGGTGAATTCAGCCACTATGCTACACAATGAAGTAAAAATGCTAATATCTCGGGTGCTCTGTTTACAGTCAGGCTTGGACAGTGTAGGTTTAAAGGAAGGAGGATGTAAACAGTCTCCAGTGTGATACGATGAGACATAATTGATTAGATGAGATGAGCTGAAATTCAATGAGATGAGATATGGGATGAGATACACCCGATAAGATAGGATAAGATGAGATGAGATGAGACACCACTGCTAAGTAGTGAGATGCAACACAACTGATAGGATGAGATGAGATAAAATAAAATGAGATGAACTATAAGATGAGATAATAAATGAGAAACAACTGTTAAGATGTGATGAAGTAAGATGAGATTAGACATGGCTGATAAAAAGTGATGAGATGAGACACAACTAATATTTTGAGATTAGATAAGATGAAATGAAATGAGATGAGAAATAAGATGAGATACAACTGATAGGATGTGATGAAGGAAGAAGAGATGAAACACAACTAATAGGATTAAATTAGACAAGGCGAAATGAGATGAGATTTTTGATGAGATACAATTGATAAGATGTGATGAGATGAGATAAGACACAGCTGATGTGGTTAGATAAGATGAAATGAAACGAGATGAGATATTAGATGAGATACACCTGATAAGATTTGATACAATAAGACGAGATTAGACATGGCTGATAAGAAGTGATGAGATGAGACAACTGATTGTTTGAGATTAGATAAGATCAAATAAAATGAGATGAGATACTAGATAAGATACAACTGATAGGTTGAGATTAGATCCGATGAAATGCAATGAGATTTGATATGAGATCTGAGATGAGCTATGGCTGATGAGATAAGAGATGTCTGACAAAATGCATAAAATGCACAACATTTAACATATGTAACATATGACAATGAGTACCTTCATATAACATATGAGATCTGTACAAAGGTTAAAAAAGTCAGCACACAAAAATTTCCTTTCTCAACACTTGTGTACTGACTACTTTAACCTTAAAACAGCCTTTTTTAGCTGTGAATCTTTAATAGTTTTAGTTGCAGGGTGCTCCTTTTTGCCTTTTGAGAACATAAGAGATCTTTCAGAACAGGTAGCGTGGTAATTAATTAACATATTTGTATGTTTGAAACTAAAGCTCAGAGAAAGTCATCCTAAGATCACCTCAAAATCTAGAAGCAGCTCTGTCTGTGTGCTTT
Source organism: Halichoeres trimaculatus (assembly GCF_033239565.1). Classification (NCBI taxonomy): domain Eukaryota; kingdom Metazoa; phylum Chordata; class Actinopteri; order Labriformes; family Labridae; genus Halichoeres; species Halichoeres trimaculatus. The sequence goes on along the minus strand of NW_027437189.1, from coordinate 4,748,921 downwards.
TGTTTTTCCAGACACTGTGAGCTGTGTAAACTGTGATCCAGCTGCAGTTTATTTGACATGTGATCCCCTTTTCTAAACATGTGTTTTAACTCAACCTCAAGCTGTGTTTAAGTATGGTTATATGTTGAACATGTGACTCATACATGAATTATGTATATTTTCATGTTTGGTTTTCACCATATGATGCAAGGTTATGTTATACAGCATTATATAATCTGTGACTGTTCTGCAGTAATTTACAATTTGTCACATCCATAGGCTCCGGCAGGAAGTACCAGCTGTACGCCATCCACACCAGCAAGAGCTGCAATATCCTGAGCAAATACACAGCCTTCATTCCCATTGACCTGGACACTAATGAGTACCTGCCGACGTGTATTGAGTACATGAATCCCAGTAAGTCCAAAGTGTTGATGTCCTTCGACTGTTTAAGCTCTGCTCTTTTTTCATATTTGAACAAAAATGCCAGGGTCATCTTTTTTTCTGTTTGTTGTTTTTGTAGTTGTAAACCACAGGGATATGAAGTGTTTGGGACAGCATGCTAATGTGTCACTGAGGTTACTCTATCTTTAAAAAAGGATCTTTAGAAGTAAAACTTTTAATGGCTTTTTTGGCCAAAATTTTGTTTTAACATGGATCCAACTCTTTCCGTTAGAAAGCAGAAGCTACTCGCAACAGTGTTGAAAAACTGACCAGTGTTTTCAGGAAAAACTGCTGTACCTTTGAATGCTGCCAGCTTTGATTATCAATATCATCTAAAGTAAAATAAATCCTAACTTTGGAAAAAAAAGAGCACCAGCTTGAGCAAAATGTAATTGCGACACCACAGTGGAAAAAAAATAAAATAAATGTTTTTCACGGATTCCTCACCCTTCAGCTGGGAGTAAACACTTCTTGTAGTATCTGCATCACTTGAAGTTTGCCTGGCATCACTGGAGACTGCTCCCTGCTCCAGGCAAAGATGCAAATTAGCATTTTTGCCAAAAAGTTTCAGTGTGGCCAACTTTGGATTTTTTTTCCCAACAGTATTACTCAAGACAGACTCTCCAGTCGCTCTGGTTTTACAACCAAACCTGTTTCCACATACTCAGACCAAACTTAGTCTTCTTTTTTTTCAATCCTAAACACTTTCAAAAAAATGAGCAATATTTATACATATATTACAAAATATGGGCAGTGAGATGAGATGAGATGATATAAAAACAACTGAAAAGATAAGCTGAGATAAAAAATAGACCCTTAACTAATGAGATGCAATGTGATTCAATTTAAAGGATAAGGTGAGATAAAGGGAGATGAGGTACCACAGATAAGATGAGATATGACACAACTGATAAAATTAGATTACAAAAGATGAAATGAAAAAATTATCAATACTTTATTACACCATATGGGCAGTAAGATGAGATGAGTTGAAGTAAAATACAACTAATGAGATGAGATGAGACACAAGTGAAAAGATAAGATGAGATGAAAAAAACAACTAATGGGATGAGATGTGATTCAGTTTACAGGATAAGGTGAGGTGAAGGGAGATGAGATACCACAGATAGGGCGAGGTTGAGATGAGATGTAGCACCACTGATAAGATGAGATATAATACAACGGATAAGATGAGATTTCGTAAAATGAAAAGAAATGAGTTGAGACATTAGATGAGATACAACTGATATGACGCAATGAGAAAAGATGAGACGAGACATGACTTATAAAAAGTGATAAGATGAGGCACAACTGATAGGATGAGATGAGATAAGATGAAACAAAATTAGATGAGATGTAGAATGAGGTACAACTGTTAGATACAATGAGAAAAGGTGAGATGAGACACAGCTGATAAGTGATACGATAAGACACAACTAATAGGATGAGATAAGATGAAAAAAAATGAGATGAGATGTGTGATGAGGTACAACTGTTCGATACAATGAGATAAGATGAGATGAGACACAGCTGATATGATCAGATGAGATAAGATGAAACAAAATGAGATGAAATATGGGATGAGGTACAACTGTAAGATATAATGAGAAAAGGTGAGATGAGAAACAGCTGATAAGTGGTAAGATAAGACACAACTAATAGGTTCAGATGAGATAAAAAGAAAGAAATGAGATGAGATGTGGGATGAGTTACAACTGTAAGATACAATGAGATGAGATAAGACACAACTAATAGGATCAGATGAGATAAGATGACACAAAATGAGATGAGATGTGGGATGCGGTACAACTGTAAGATACAATGAGATGAGATAAGATGAGATAAGATGAGACACAGCTGATTAGTGGTAAGATGAGACACAACTAATAGGATCAGATGAGATAAGATGAAACAAAATGAGATGAGATGTAGAATGAGGTACAACTGTTAGATACAATAAGATGAGATAAGACGAGACACAACTGATATGATCAGATGAGATAAGATGAAACAAAATGAGATGAGATATGGGATGAGGTACATCTATAAGATACAATGAGATAAGATGAGATGAGACACAGCTGATAAAAAGTGATAAAATGAGACACAACTAATAGGTTGAGATGAGATAAGATGAAATGAGATGAGTATTGAGATGGGATATGACTGATGAGATGAGATGGGATGAGACTGATAAGAAGTGTTGAGATGAGCTATAATTGATAGAATAGATGATGAGATAAGGTGCAAATGAGATATGGCAGATTAAATATGATGAGATGTTGATATTTATCTGATATGACATGATGATATGAGAAAGTTGAGATGTTGTCGTGTCTTTTCTGGATGTTGAATCAGGGCCTGAGGCTTCCTGTGGGCCGGGTCTGGGTGTTCCTGTGTACATCATGTTGATAGGTTGTTCTTTTTCGGGCTATGGGAGCTTTTTCCCCTGGTACATATTTGGGAGGTTTATGATTTTGTGTTTGTAATGTATAATGGAGTCACATTTGGAGGTCAGAAATTGGAAAAATGTAAACCTGTAAAGTTGGCTCAGACGCTCTTATTATTGTTTTCATAATCATTATTTTAACTAGCAGTGTTATAATTCAGTGAGCTGTTACTTGGCTCGTGTTCAGCTCCCTCACCTGTTCTGGGTGTCCTTTGGGCATTTTTGCAGTCAAGGCATGCACCTCAAACCACCTGAGCATGTAAACCGACTCGTCGAGACTGTGAAGGGCAGAGATTTTTATGTTTCTGTTTACTCATAGTCTGAAAAGAGAGACAGACAGCTGGCTGTTCTTCAACAAAACTCCTCCACAATGAGATAAGATGGTATGGAGTGAAATGTTATGCACAGTGCTGGGTTGAGATGAAATGCAGTGTTATGGTATCTTATGCAGAGGTATGAGATGAGATGAGATAAACTTACATTTTGTTTTCAGGCGAGTGTCTGAAAAGGGGCTCACACTCCAGCTCTCGGTCAGGAAGCAGGAAGAACAGAGGCTACTCCATCGGTCTGGGTCGCTCTCAGTCTGGAGGGATGTCAGAGGAGGTCGAAGACGCTCTGCCGCATAACAGTGAGTTTGATTTTTAATACATTTTCATATCAGACTGAGGGAAACACAGAGCTGCAGGAAAACCTTTCCTCATAGAGATGGTGATAAAGGATTCATGTTTTATACATTTTTCTTTATTCAAATCCTGTTTTATTCAGAAAAGAAAGGTTGTAGCCTGCTTCTCTGGGCTTAGGCCATGATATTTGAAAGGAAGTGCTTTGAGAGCTGGAAGCTGCTTTATATTAAAGGATATCAACCTCACAGGGCTTGAGATTCTGAATTGGAGTCAAGAGTGTTGCAGATAGAGAGGGTTAAGGCCGAGTGGTTCATGAGCACCTGCATAAAAACAGCAAAAGATCAGAAAATCACAAATTTTCATCAAGATTTTCACTTTTTATTCATATTTCTTGCTTCCTGTTTCCTGATTGTAACTGGTTTCCACCCAGATGGAGATGATGTTGCTTCTCCATGCAGCACCCCCTCCTCGTCCGGCTGGGAGAGATGCAGCTTCACTGAATGTAAGTAAATGCAACACGTGACTCTGTCTGTAAATTGGCTTAACTCGTATATTTTCCTGCACAAAAACCTTTGAAGTTAACTTCTGAGTGTGAAACAGGAGGTTATCGTCGCTTAAGTGTCTTTTCTAGAACGTGATGACAGATATCGACACAGCTCTGTGGCTTGTGTCGACAAAAGCTGTCTAGACCTTTAAATTAAAAAGATAATGAGCAGACTGTAACGACACAGACACACCAACAAGGAGGGTTGTTTCACCTGCAGAGGAGAGATCGCTGCTGGAGTTTATGACCTCTCCTGCCTTTAGTTCATCTCAGTGGGTGTGTTTCACTCCTTTATTGTGAGCCACATGTTGAGAACTAAATAGAAGTGTCAGGAAATGCCACCGCCTCTTTATTTCTGCCTCTCCTGTCTTTGTGTAACTCTGCGTCTCTCTCCGCATGTCTGTCTCAAAGTCTCTCAAAGGAGTTCGTCTGTGTCGTCCGACCAATCACAGAAAACAGTGGAGAGCCTTTTTTCTGCCAGGTGGGTGTTTGTCGACCGTCTGGCTCCGAGAATGGGCTTCGGCTGCGCTTCCTGCGGCTGCATTAGCAAACACGAGGGCTTCAGACGGATTATTTCAATATTTAACTGCTGCTTAAAAGAAGCAGGGGATCTGTTTTACTTCACCGTGTTTCATTTCTGACCAGTGCTGCTTTTTGAGAAGCTGCGACCGCATTAAAGGTGAACGGTTATTCCATTTCATCCTCTCCATGAGGCTGTTACTAAAACAGGAGGCGTGAAAAACAAGCTCCACAGAAAGGAAGCGAGGCGCCGTAATGAATGCTGGATAATGGCTCACATTTGGAGTCTTACCTGAGAGGCATTCACAGCGGTGCACTTAGGGGTTATTGACTAAAGGATCAGGGATAGTTTCAATAAAAAGTGAAGAGAGGAAACTTTTGATAGAAATTTATCTCATTTACACAGCAGCCGTCTTCTGTGATGGAGGAGTCAGGCCAGAGTAAAAAAAAGCAAAGTTAATTTACCAGATAAATTTCATAAATTAATGTGAATGAAGTCATAAATTTATAGGATTAATCTCATACATTTACAGGAATAAAATCATAAATTTGTAGAAATTTAATCATAAATTTAAAGGAACAAAGTGAAACATTTTCAAGGAAAAAGCCATGAATTTATATGAATTCTCTCATAGATTAAGGGAATTAAATTCATAAATTAATAGTAATAAAGTCATTAATAAACGAAAATAAAGTCACACATTTATATGAATTAAATCATAAAAATAAAGTAATAAAGTTGTACATTTACAAGGAAAATGCCATAAATTTATAACGTTGATTTTATATAAAAAAAAAAAATAAAGTCATAAATTTATAGAAAATGAATTATAAATTTAAAGGAAAAAAGTCTTAAATTAATTACAGAAAAAAATACATTCTTGAAATTAATTCTCTTAATTTATAGAATTAATCTCCTAAATTTAAAGAATTAAATACATAAATTTATAGAAAAAATGTCATAACTTTTACTTGGAAAAAAGCCATGCCTTATTAAGATTAATCATATAAAATTGAAGGAATAAAGTCATAAATTTTAAGGAATTAAATCATAAATTTAAAGACAGAAAGTTATATATGTATGAGAAAAAGCCATAAATTTAGAGAAGTTAAATCAATACATTTATAAGAAAAAATCATACATATATAAGGGTAATCTTTTAGATTTATGAGAATAAAGTCATGGATTTTTAAGAATCAAATCATACATTTTAGAGAATAAAGTCATAATTTTATGACAGAAAAAAAAATAATTCCTGAGATTTATTTCCTTGCATTGGCCTCCATGAAGAGCCGACTCTTGTTCAACATGTTATTTGGCTGCAGGTCCTGCCATTGAGTGAAAAAGAAAGGGACTCTGTGGATTGTATAGAGTTAGGTAATTCATTCCACCATTTGGGAACAACCGAGGAGAAGAGTCTGGCTCGAGATTCAGAGCCGTGCTGGGCTCCAGGTGTCTCTATTCTCATAAATTTATTGAATTAATCTTGTAAATTTATGTCTTTAGAGAAATTACTTCTTTTTTTTTTTTACTTTGCCCTTATGCCCCGTCTCAGTCCTCCTCTGCTCTCATCCTGCTGTAAAAACATCCTGACACATTTCCCCACATCGCCCCCTAATGGAGAACATTTTCCTTGGTCAGAAGCAGAGTAAGCTGATGTATACGCAACATGTAACGCTGCAGAAAACTAACCACTGATCATCTGGTATTAAGGGAGAATTGAGGGACAGGTGAGGAACACAAACCTAAACAATAACTCCAGCTGTAGGTGAGTCATTTTGACGTATCGATCCAGGAAAACTAACTCTAAAAGTTTGGTAGATTAAAAAACAGATCAGGGAGTGTGAAAGTCTCAGAGCACTCTCCTTTAAGAGTCGTATTACCCAGATATTAAAACAGGAAAGTCCCCGGACACAAAGACACAGCCCCACATCACAGCAGAGTGTTAATGTGCTCACAGCATTAGAGATGAATTAAAGCTGAGGGCAGAGGAGCTGTCATTAGCTCTGGAGTCAACTGCTCATAAACTACAGATGAAAAGAAAATTGGTCCCTAAAGTTATCACAATTCATCCTGTGAGGGGAATGAACGTCAGGACCAAATGTCACAGCAATCCATCCAGCGCTCGTCTGGACAGGAGGCTCAGAGCCTCATGACCTGGCTCTGAGGAGAGTGCTGGGATCAGCAGAGTCATTCAGAGTCATCCTCAGGGCACCCTGAATGTCTGGACCACATCATGGGGAGGCGATCTGTACGTCAGGTATATTTTAGTCCTGACCCCAGTGACGGATGGACCAGCATCGTATCAGCCTGAGTCATTCTGCGACTGAAGCTGAAGTTCTTCCTGTTTCTGACTTTTGTTATCATAAAGTCTTCAGAGTTTGTTCTCCACTTCCTGTTCTCTGATGTCTCCGTCTTCCCCTCCTCTCCTGAAGGCTGGCCCTCAGCAGGACTCGTCTCCTGACCCGAGCCGCCAAAGGATTCATGTGCCGATCCCACAGCAAGTCTGGGGATTCGATCGGAGAGAGCGACAACGAGAACAAGGATTACATCCCTCTGGTGGGTAACCGACCAATCCTGTGAGAGCTCTGAGAGGGCAAATGAGAACAGACGGACGATTCGTTGTTAAGGAGGAAGTCGTTACTTGAACATCATTCCTTTCTGTTTTTCTTTCAAGGATTTCTTCACTTCATCTTTCTTCTCTTTGTCTCCTTGTTCTTTGATTTGTATTTTTTTCAGTCTTTCAGCTTTTTCTTTTGATAATTTTTCTCTTTCAGGTGTTTTCTCTTTCTTCTTTTCCCCTTTAGCATTCCTCTTTTTTCTTCTTTCATTTTTCTCTTTTGTTTTTTCCTTTGTTTTTCCTACTGTAATATTTATTTCATTATATTTGATTATTTTATTCTCCCTCTTACTTTCCTTCCCGCTCTTTCTTTCTGTCTTTCTTTCTTTCTTCTTTCTTTCTTTCTTCTTAATTTTGACTTTTCTTTCTTTCTTTTTTCTAATTTTTCCTTTTTTTTCTTTCTACCTTTTCTTTCTTTTTTCTTTCTTTTTTCTTTCTTTTTTCTTAATTTTCTTTCTTTCTTTCTTTCTTTCTTTCTTTCTTTCTTTCTTTCTTTCTTTCTTTCTTTCTTTCCATCCTTCATTTGACCTTTTTTCTTTCTTCTTTCCTTAATTTTTTCCCTCTTTTCTTTCTTTTCTTTATTTTGTATTTTTTTCTTTCTTTTTCTTTCTTTCTTTCTTTCTCTCTTGTTTTTTTGTCCAGTCTCTTTTCCTTAATTCTAATTGTTCCTCTCCTCTTTCCTTTTCTTGCTTTTTTCGTTCTTTTGTCTTTCTCTAACTTTTTCTCACTTTATCCCCTTTTTATTGTCTTTCTTGTATTTTTCTTCTCTCTGTTTCTCTCTTTCCTCTCTCATTTGCTTCTTTTCTTCTTTGTTCATTCCTTTTTTATTCTTCCTGTTTTGCCTCATCATTTTTCTGTTCTGCTTCTTTTTTTTTCTCTTTTTCTTTTTTTTCATTTCCTTTTTTTCATCTTTTTCTCCTGCTTCCATCTGTTCTTTTTTAACCTTACTCTAATTGTCACTTCTTTGTTTGTATTTTTCTTTGTTTTTGTTTTTTTTTCTCTTTCCTTCTTTATTCTCTTTTTTCTCTTTAGCCTCTCTACTTTTTCTTTCCTCCTTTTTTTTAAAAAAAAACAAAACATTTTTTCTTCCTTTGCTTTTTTTCATTGTTTTCTTTTATTTGCATCTTTTCCTCCTGCTTCCCTTTGTCCTTTTGATTATCACTTCTTTTTCTTCAGTCTTATTCCTTATTTGTTTCTTTCTCTTCCTCCTTTCCTCTTGTTGAGCTGACTAAAGAAGTTGTATTTTTGTCACATTTAAAATGATCAAAATCTCCAGATTCCTGATGTTTGAAAAGTCACAGTCATGTGACCAGTGATAAAGTGGGTAAAAATATTAACTGTAATTCAAACAGTTTCACTGTTTTATCGCTCAGACAAACTTTGCTCCTTCTTTAAACCAGCAGGACTTTGATGGACCCTGTAATCATGTCGCTCAGACCACATCGAGTGTTTTCATCACGTTTCAGACTCAGTGGAAAGAAACAAACCTGTCAACATTAACCGGAGCAGCTCTCAGAATGATTTTCTTGACTTTAGCAGCAGCAGCAGCAGCAGCAGCAGCAGAGGGAACAGCGGGCGGTTAATTCACGCCCTGGCGTTGATTGGAGCCCCGCTGCTGATTGGAGGAGGACAAAAGCTTTTGTTGTTGTCATGAATCAAATGATGTGAAATGTTGTGATGGAAAACAGCATCAAGCCAGGTGATCACAGCGTTGTTTCACTTTAAGGTCATGCAGAAAATGTGTAATTATGCAACATTAGAGGAGACACAACAGCCGTCTGGGTCCTTGGAGTGAGTTTCTTTTTTCTTCGTTCGTCTTTTTACAGGTGTTGTTGCAGATGGCGAGCGGAGCGTTCCCCCTGGACGCCGCTCTGTGTGAAGCCATCAACGTCCCCATGGACAAGCTGAAGTGGACGTCGCCCTTCAGCAGCCATCGCACCAGCCTCGGCCACCTCTCCCACTCCAGCAGCCGCCGCACCGACAGCGCCGACGAAGGATGCAGATCGCCGTGTGAGCCAGAAACAAACCAGCAGCAAACTTTAAGCACCCAGAGTCCTTCTCACCCCCGCACCTGGTCGGATGCTGCGTCCCCGGAGCCCCAGATGTCCCCTCACTCCCAGGTGGACAGTGGGCGAGGCTCGGGGCTGGACGCAGCGTCGCAGCGTAGCATACTGGATCCGGAGAGCATGGTGTGGGCGACGGCTGTGGCTCTGGCCTGCCTGGAGCACAGCTCGGCCAGTTACTTCATCGAGTGGGAGATGGTTGCTGCCAAGGCTAGCATGTGGTTAAGTGCACAGGAAATCCCCGAGGGCAGAGACTTAGCCTCCATCAAGGCTGCTGCAAACCAGCTCTTCATCATCCTCAGGCACTGGGATGAAAACCTGCAACTGAACATGCTGTGTTATAACCCAAACAGCGTCTGAAGCCCGCCAGCGAGCGTGAGACTGAAAAACTGAGGATCCAGATTGAAACTATGCTCACGAGGCGCTCTGTTCCTCTCCTCTCCTCCGTCTCTGTTCAGCAGTTTGTTCTCCGGAGTCTGATTTAGCCGTCGCAGTGGTGAAACGTGTGCATTCTGTTCTGTTTGCGTGCTGATCCTCCAAACATATCACAGGCTCTTCAGAGGCATTACGTGCAAGCTGTTACCTCGCTGGTGCCACATACTGTAGCTGCATCCCTGCCACCGAGGGATCGAACCTGATTTATGCCACAGATTTGAGTGTCACGTATGAGGAAGTGGGTGTTAAATTAGTAGCATGCTGGATCACAAACAGAGAAAAAGATCTCTTCTCTTTTTACGTCGCTCTGAATCCCTGTAAAAAGATAGTCACACACACACGCACACACACACACACACACACAGTACTGCCTAACTTTTGTATCGCCTGATATCACGACTGTGCTGGTCATTTTTTGCCATTTTAACAGAGACAGAAAAATATGCAACAAACTACAGAAAATAGATGTAAAGACTTGGCTGAAATAATCCGTGGCTTTAGTGTGAAGCTATCTTGCATGTCTATTATTTAAAGATACTTATATATTTTCTCACTTAGTAAAGTGTACCTGTAGTGGAGTGGCCAGTTTATTGATTGTGGATTTCTCTTCTTTGTTTTGAAAACATTTACACAGCCAAGGGTTTGCTGCAAGTTTAAAGTTAGCTTGTTTTTAGTTAAGTGAATATCTGTGTTGTTCGTCTGTAAAGGGTCACATCAGAAACAAGCTCCTCCGTATCTCAAAGTTTTCAGTAAATATCTGCATCCTAAGTCTGACTGAGTTAACTGCTCATCAGCCCACGAGACCAAATAACGAAACGCTGCTTGATAAAAACATAAACCGTGAAGATTTTTGCTTCAAAATTCATTCAAAATTTACCAAATATGGTTAATTTTACAAATTAATACACTTAGAGCACTCCAAAATGTCCAAATAAACCAAAAACTAATGTGTCATAAACAAAATATTTCTAAATACTGGTTTAACCTCTTAAAGTGATACTCCGGGATGGAACAAGTTGGGTCCTATCACAAGGTTTAGGGCAGAAATGTGCAGCAGAAGCCCAGAGCGCTCACACCAAACACCCCCTCCCTGCTCCTCTGCAGGTTTCCTCTGCACTCAGACGGGGCCATATTTTACTTGACCAAAAACACAAATAAACGGACTCCCCCGAAAAAATCTGATATTGGTCTGCATTCACGCTTTATTTAGAGAATTTCAGCACATTACTTTCACACAAAAACACCGCTAAATAAGGCTCTTGTTCTCATCGTGTCGTAAAACGGCACTACCTCCGCTGTAGAGCCACAGCTGGCTACGAGGCGCTCGCCACTTAGTGTATCAGACCGCGCACGGCGTGCCAGATATAAACAAACGCAGGTAGTCTGCCAGGACGAAGAGACACGATGAGAATTAGAGCCTTATTTAGCGGTGTTTTTGTGTGAAAGTAACGCGCTGAAAATTCTCTAAACAAAGCGTGAATGCAGACTGATATCAGATTTTTTCTGTGGGAGTCCGTTTATTTGTGTTTTTGGTCAAATAAAATATGGCCCCGTCTGAGTGCAGAGGAAACCGGCAGAGGAGCAGGGAGGGGGTGTTTGGTGTGAGCGCTCTGGGCTTCTGCTGCACAAAAACACTGCTGTAGGGGTAATTTCTGCCCTAAACCTTGTGATAGGACCCAACTTGTTCCATCCCGGAGTATCACTTTAAGTCAGACCAAGAACAAGTTTCTGGACTGCAGCAGGACTTGGCAGGTCTCAGTACGCCACAGTGTTTATCCCAGAAGAGGAAGAAGATGAACAGCAACTCCATCACAAAAAAACATGTTGTAATGTAACCAACATGCATACACATATTGCATGTAATAAAGATCTATGGCTGCATCCATCTATGGACGATCCATTATCGTCAGAAGGCTGTGTCCTCTTCCCGTGAGCCAAAACTAGTTTGATATCCAAAAGGACACAGCGCCACCTATCCAAGCAGAGTGAAACGTTCTCGGCCAGAAGTCCAATTCTCTTTTCTGCATGTATACGCAAACTAGATCCCCTGATATAGCTTCAACCTTAGTCGGACCATTGCGTGCATCTATACCTACCGAATGAAAGGACGTTTTTACCAGTTAATCCCCATAGCCTGAGGCACCTTTCCTGCATGTGATTCCCCCTGTTACCTCCCCTTTCCACTGTCCTATCTAAGGAGTGAAGAAATTCACGAAAATTTGGGTTTTGATGTCCTCAGGATAACGACAAAGCAGCATTTTCAAAAAATATACAAAAGAGACATTTAGCCAGTCGTCTTTACATCTAAAGAAAATTGGCAAAAATAGCTCCATCGATATATTTATTGACATATATACCAGTTTATTAAGATATTTACTTTTTTTGTATGTATTTATCCAACATATTGATATTTTAAGTCAAAGCTAATAGGATCTAAGAAGTTTTTTCCCTGGTTAGAAATGATCTCCTGACCCATCCTGTAAAGCCATCATTAAGTCAAATAGTACATCTCTTTACTTTGAGAACTAAGTCTGTGAATAATTCTGCCAACTCGCTCGGTTAGGATGACGGACATTACTGAAACATTACATCACTTGCTGTTCTCTTTGTCTAACTTTCCCTTAAAGCTCAGAGCTCTAATGAGCATCAGCAGATGTGATGAACATGTGGACACTTCGCCAAAAACTGCCAAACAGCTCAGCAGCTCCGTCCCTCTGGGCTTGTTTCTGGTTTGTTTTTCAAACTTGGTCCTAATTTGTGTCGCTGAAGTTTTCAAGAAACACAGAGGTCTTTCTATAGATCCCTCCTGTTGTAGTTGAACCTTAATTATTTGTGTAACACTAGCAAATGGTTAACTAGAGCTGACCAACACAAACCAAGTAACAGATGTACTCAGATCTTGATAAATACGAGCTACGATCAACAGTCTTGTTCTGGGAATCCCAGAGGAAAAGGTATCATCTACCACAAGTGCCTAACAAAGTTTTAAAGTTGTCAGAAAAGAACATCTGTTTCGTGCAGTTTGATTGTTATAGCTAGTATTGGTTCGTTTCCCTAGGTAGTTTATTTCTTGGTTGATTTACCTCTGATTTATTCCATTGCAGTGTTGCTTTACTCAGGTATTGATTTGTTTCACTCAGGCTGAGTTGCATATGTCTTTCTGCATGAACACAGGTGTTTCTGTCGTGTGTTTAAAGACTGAAATGTCGCATTGGAGCCAGTAGCGCAGTGTTCTGCTCTCTGAAATGAGAGCGCGGTAGATGTGAAATAGTAATATTTTTGTGCTGTGATTGCAGTGCTGCTGTTATTGTCGTACTTTTATATGTGCTGGGTCGGTTGTAAAGTACGGTATCTTTCCACTTGCTGTGTGTGCCTTTTAAAGATGATTGTTGACTGTTTGAGGCTGTTCAAAGCTTCTGTAGCGTCTCTCTAACTGTCAATGCTATGATCTGCTCTGGGGATGCATGTAATAAAATGACTCAAACAAACACGCTCTGTAGCGATCTAATGAATCTCCACTCCACTCAACCAATACGCTGATGATACCCTGTTCTACTTATCTCTGCGCCAAGACTGACCCCTGACTCAATGAGGATTCAAGCCTAGTAGCACCGTGTTTTTTGGAGACTCTGTCAAGGATTTATTGAGACAAAATCTAAACATCCTTCTGTTCAAGTTTGGAGGGTTTAAAGGTAGAGTCTGCAGGATTTTCCTAAAAAACAAAATGCCAACTTTACAGGAGTGATTTCTGGGCCTCTACCCATGTGTGTCAGTGTCTGCATCTGCCTTAAACCCCCTCCTCTGCCTGCCTTTACATTAATGTTTTGGTTGTATTGGGACATTTCCGGGCAGAGAGAAGACATGGTGGCATCAGCCAATCACAGCATGCCCAATTTGCTTGTGACGTTGCGTGTTAGCAAGTGGAAGAAGTCAATCAGAGCAGCTATGATAGTGGACGTAGCACAGAGCAAGAAAAACACAATAGAAGAGAAAGCTTGGCTAGACTTTCACTGGCTATTGGACACTTGGAGAGCAGCATGGGACGAAGAGCGACGAGAGTTAGCATTCTGCTAACCAGTATGTGTCAAATACCTGTGATTAGCTTGTGCTAACATGCTAAGTCAGGTGACAGCTCTCGAGTTTCTCCCACTTAGAAACATGGTGCTACAGATAGTTGCAGGGCTAGTGGATATGTTCACGTAGTCCCAGTCTGAGGCCGTGGGTGGGTGCTGCCGCTGGCACTGAGCCAAGGAGGAGGAGCCAAGTAGACCATAGCTTTAACAATGAACCAGTAATGGTAACATTTAGGTGTCAGAGAGCCACAGATGGAGGTTGAGAAAGTAACATATACAGTCTTTCTACCTACCTACACCATAAATACCGATGTATGTTTTGCTTCACCATCAATGATAAGGAGTGCCACAGGGATCGATGCTTGGACCCCCTTTGTTTGTTTGATTACCTGCTCAAATTTGTCTCAACCGATACGCTGATGAAACCCTGTTCTACTTATCTCTTCCTCAAGATTTACCCCAGCCTCAAAGGGATTCAGACCAAGAGGCAAGTCTCTTTCATTTGGTAAATATCTGGGGAAATACTTTGGGGGTTTAACAACAGTATGTTGTACCAGTCATGGTAACATTTCGGTGTCAGAAACCCTAAGAGAAAGTGACACATACAGTCATTTTACTTTTTATAAACCATAAATGGCGATGATTCCTTTGCTTCTAATGTTTGGGTTTCTTGGTTTCATTTCCTGCTCCAATGTGTCTCAACTGATATGCTGATGATAACCTGTTCTACTCATCACTTCCACAAGATTGACCCCAGTCTCAAAGAGAAGGATTTTGTTAAATTCAGTTTTTTTTAAGGTTTCTGAAGAGGAACAGGTCGAAAAAAAAATAACATTAAGTATACAACAGGCTCGTTTTAAGTCCAGGTCAACCTCTGCCATCCTCATGCTTTTGACAACAGAGCAGTCAGGTGTTTTGGTGCTGTTGCTAGCTAACAGTAATGTTAGCCTCTTTAATGACTCCACCACTTCAGCCGAGTAGTTTGGTTACTTTCTTCTTGATTAATAGTTGTTGGGTTCCAGGTATTTTGGGATTGTCTTTGAATTGACCTGGGGCTTGTACTGTGAAGCAGGATCAAAACATCCAAGACCTCTCTCAATTACTTTGGTTGACATTCACACTCCTGATAAGCAGTACCACAAACCTGGATATCAGCTCAGTCAGCCTACTTCACCCTGGAATGGTGAAAAATGGTTTTAGGATGAAACACAAAAGTATTGTTGCATTTTGGCCTATTGTTAACACAGAAACAGCGTTTTAGACGACCTAAAACTTTTAAAAACAACCTTTAAAGTCAAATTTTTCTGAAACGCCACAGTCACAGTTGTCGTGTAAACAGCAAGCTGGAGTTTTCAGTGGAAACGCTGACGTCACGCTCTGTTTTGTGTATTTACATACAACAGTAGGAAGAGTTAAAACGTCTCCCCATTGAGAGAGCTGCTGTGTGCATTAATGCATAATCCACAGTGCTGTAATTTCATTGATAACTCAAATCTCCAGACACGACAACGAGATTAGTCTGAACAGATATTAATAAATGAAATATGCTCCCCACACACCGTGAAGGCCCTGTACAGACAGTCCAAGTTCAGACAGGGATTAGTTTGGATTGAATCAGCTGGTTCCCTGATACAACCTAGGAACACGGGGACTTCAGATGAGACTCAGCTGGTGATTAATTGCACTTTTACATATGTTTCTAGGGTACATGGTGAGCAGATTGGACTGTTCAAGTTTCTCTACCTTTACATGTGGTACTTTGTCACCCAATGGGAACCACTAGTAGTACAACATGCTGTTTTTAAACCTTTGAAATTTTTGTCAGTTTCAACCAAATTTAGGACATAAAGGTGTCCAGATTTTCTCCAGATGAAACCTTGTGAGTATGGATGGGTACCTTTCACATTTGATGCCCGGTACCTGGCAATCAGTACCGGTACTCAATGGTACCAATTTTCAGTACTTTTTTGTGTTAAAGAGGTAAAAATATCAATTTGTTTAATAATAAAATGTTTTTCTTTTTCAATTTAACATATTTATTTTTCAATGTATAACCTAATAATGCTGTGTTCATGTCCAGCATGGAAAATCACCTTCCAATCCCTTACAGTCACAAGGATGCATTTAAGTACCTAAACATGGTACCTTTTGATTTTTTGTGAATCGGTACCCGGTACTTTCAATGGCATTTGGTCAGTGCCCATAAAAGTACCTAATGCAGTACCCATCCCTACTTGTAAGACACTCAGATAGATTTGGTGAAATCTGCTACCAAGGCAGGCTCTTAATCTTGAACCGCGTTTCCACCAAGCAGACCAGTTCGGTTCGTCTTGGTATGGCGCGCATTTTGTGGCGTTTCCACTGACTTATCCCGAGACAGATCCCCAAAAACCGAGACGAGCCGTCACACTTTTTGGGACCCTTTCAGATGGGTGCCAGACTGAACCGATCCGCTCTCAGAAGGTGGAGCTACAACACTGCAGACCGTTGATTGGTCAAAAGAATCGTCGCTTACCCCGACAGCGGCTGCATTTCTCCTGGCGGCTCACAGACTTCTCTGAAACAAAGCTTGATTGTTCTTTGTATCAAAGAGCTACATGCCAATCACAGAGAGGACGAAATGCTGCATGTCTTCCATCTGTGCTCTTTGTTTACTGTGTCGTGTTTTTCTTCTTCGTTGGATTCATTAGCGGGGTAAACTGTGTCGCGCAGCTACGCCGTTACTCTATTGTTTAACAGCTGCGGCTTTCGGCATCCGGCTTACACGCCGCCTACCACTAGAGGGCACAGTTTGCTGTGGAAACACAAACGGGATCAGGCTTAACTGTACCAAAATGTGCCAAACCGTACTGAACTGAACCGGACTGCTTGGTGGAAACACGGCTTTGGAGAAGAGATAAGTAGAACAGGGTATCATCAGCGTATTGGTTTAGACACATTTTGACACAAACAAAAAGGTTCCAAGCACTGATCCTTGTGGCACTCCTTATTATTGGTAATGAGCAAAAGATACATCAGTTTTTATAGTTTATGGCAAGTAAAAAAGACTGTATACGTATATAAAACAAAACTCTGACTTTTCCTATGTTTAAACAGCTGTTGTGGACTGACACATTCAGCTAAAGGTCTCCAGTTTACAGGGTCACTCTTTGCAATGACAGATACATTCGCTCTATCAGGGTCAAAGAAGACCATTGTTTGGGATCATCTTACTGCTCCACCAATAAGAAACGGTCAGTTGATTGTTGCACCAACAATCAAACCAGCATCAAACACATTATGTTCTTCTGTTACATTTTTTAACCAGCTTTTTCTCATTTTCCATCAAACCTGTTTCTTTTGCCAATGAAAGAACATAAAAGACTGACCAAATTGTTGATGTGATGTCTAGGTGACATGGACAGCACTGGTTCCATATCCTCCCCCAGTGACACGACAGACATCTCATTAACAACAAAAGCAGCCACAATAAGGCTCCTTGAAATCAGGGGGACACTAGCAATTAGGAGGACAAGATATCATTCACCACACACACCCAGAGACAGAGATCTGAAAAGGTTGAAAGACGGAGGAATGGTGGGAGATGGCGCCGGTGTGTTTGGCAAGCCGTCTGCTACGTCTGCTGCTCCTAAAATGCTCTGTCTTTTTGTTTTTGTTATTTCTAACCTTTGGCACTGAACAAACCGAGTCTCTGTTGGTATACGATCGCCAGTCTCTATTGTCTCTCCGACACAATATAAGAGATTTAGGAGTGTTTGTCCAAGGTGGACAGAATACTCTGCCCCCGCTCTTGGCGGGGATCCCGCCTTACCTGTACCGGGCCTCGACCCTACCTTCCCGGCGGAAACGTCTCCGTCGCCGCGGCAGACGCGGTGGTCGGCTGGTAAAGCTGAAGCTCCACCTGTTGGATTCTTCGTTTGTCTCGCGGACAAAACTTGGATTATTCCCTCCTTTCACTGTGCCCCGGCGCTTTCTCGATCCCATAGACGTCTGCCTGGTACCTGTCACCGGTTCACTTGAGGTAGTCCTGCCCCGCCGCCTCTGCTCTCTTCGGCTCGCTCAGCGCGGGATAAACCACCGGCTCCTGAGGACGCTGCCTCGGGCACCAAGATCCGGACCACGCGCCCCGGCTCCCACCAGGATCGGCCTGGTAAACGCCAGATCTCTGGCGAACAAAACTTTTATCCTGAGGGATTTCTTCACCTCCCGTGCCCTGGATTTCCTCTGTGTGACGGAAACTTGGATCGGTACCGGTGAGTGCAGCGCTCTGGTCGAGCTTTTACCCGTCGACTGTTCTTACTTTAACTCTCCGCGGACGTCGGGTCGCGGTGGAGGCACGGCGACAGTTTTTAAAAATGACTTTAAATGCAAACAGCGCACTTATTCCTCCTCATTCTCAAGCTTTGAGGTAAATCTCTTTGAGGTGGGTCGCTCCGATCCCGTGCTGTGCGCTGTCATTTACCGACCTCCTAAGTACAACAAGGACTTCATCAATGACTTCTCTGGTCTCTTGGCTGAAATCATGCCTCAGTACGACCGTGCCCTGTTTCTTGGGGATTTTAATCTTCATGTGTGTTGCCCCGATAAGCCGTTGGTGAAGGACTTTTTAAGCCTTATTGACTCATTTAATTTGGTGCAGTGGGTGTCCGGTCCCACACATGAACATGGACACACTTTGGACCTTGTCCTTTCCTTTGGCTTAACTGTATCAAATCTGGAGATCTGTGACGAGGTGATCTCTGATCATATGCCTGTCTTGTTCGAAGTCGCTTTTTCCTGTGCAGGTGTTAAATCTGGCGCTCCTGTTCAAAGACGTCGGATTCTAAACTCTTTAACTGCCGGTCGTTTCTGTGCGGCTTTTGATCAGCTCTGTGTGTGTCCTGCTTCTGTTAACACAGAGGAGCTCAACTCCTGGTTTCACTCGTCCTGTCGAACCATACTGGACTCTGTGGCTCCAATAAAAACTGTGCAGCCAAAGGCTAAATCTGAGCCCTGGTTTAATGAAGAGACCCGAGCAGCTAGACGAGAGTGCCGCAAAGCCGAGCGAAGGTGGAAGAAGGACAAGCTGCAGGTTTCTTTTCAAATCTTAAGGGATAGTTGGCGCTGCTACCAGAACACTGTTAAAGAAACCAAAAGAGTTTACCTTTCGAACCTCATTGAGACCAATCGTCATAACCCACGTGTGTTATTTAAGACCATTGACACTGTTCTTAATGCCCCACAGCCTGTCAGCTTGGAGGCATCTCCTGACTTGTGTAATAGCTTCCTGCACTTTTTTATTGATAAGGTTGCTACTGCAAGGACTCTTATCATAGCTCCTTCATCTGATCCCTCTCACCCTGTTCCTTGTTCTACAGCTCTTGATGAGTTTGAGCCGGTGTCTTTGTCGTTCTTAGAAGATCTGGTTGGCCATATTAAGCCATCTGGGTCCCCCCACGATGTTGTCTCTCCCAGACTATTCAAAGAGGTTTTCCCTAGTATAGGGCAGTCAGTTCTGGCTATCATTAACAGCAGTCTGTCTTCTGGGGTTGTTCCCCTAAACTTTAAACATGCAGTGGTGCAGCCTCTTCTTAAGAAACCTGGCCTTGATCACAGTGTGCTTGCCAATTTTAGGCCTATTTCCAAGCTTCCCTTCATCTCTAAAATCCTAGAAAAGGTTGTTCACTTTCAGTTAAAGTCCTTTCTGGATGATCATGAGGTCTTAGAGGTCTTTCAGTCTGGTTTTAAAACTCTTCATAGCACTGAGTCAGCTCTATTAAGAGTTTTTAATGACATCCTTCTTGCTAATGACTCTGGTCACTATGTCATTCTCGTTCTGTTGGACCTAACCGCAGCTTTTGACACTGTGGACCACGATACCCTAGTGGCTCGGCTAAGCCATTTAGTAGGTATTGGTGGTACAGCATTGCTGTGGTTTAAATCATATCTGGCTGATAGGAGCATGAGTGTAAAACTTGGTAACTCAGAGTCCAGCCCTGCCCCTCTGCCGTATGGGGTACCACAGGGGTCGATTTTAGGGCCCCTGCTTTTTTCTTTGTATTTACTGCCACTGGGCTCTATTCTCAGAAAGCATGGCATCTCTTTTCATTGTTACGCTGACGATAGTCAGATATACGTGCCATTGAAAAAGAGTGACACTTTCTCTGTCACACCACTTCTGGCATGTCTTGAGGACATCAAGGCCTGGATGTCTTTGAACTTTTTAAATTTTAACGAGAAAAAAACAGAAGTAATGGTGTTTGGTCCCAGTGGCCCGTGTGACCCCCCTCCAGTTGACTTGGGCCCTTTGGCAGACTATTTAAAGCCAACAGTGTCAAACTTGGGTTTTAAGATGGACAGTGATTTTAAATTGGATCGTCAGATTAGCTCAGTAGTGAAGTCCAGCTTCTTTCACATCAGGCAGCTAGCTAAAGTGAAGCCTTTTCTTGCACAGCAGCACTTTATTACAGTAATCCACGCTTTTATTACATCTCGGCTGGATTACTGTAACGCACTGTACCTGGGAGTCAGTCAGGGCTCCCTTGCACGTCTCCAGTTAGTGCAGAACGCAGCCGCTCGGCTTCTAACTGGAGCACGTAAGAGGGAGCACATTACTCCCATCCTGGCCTCCCTCCACTGGCTGCCTGTGCATTTTAGAGTCCATTTTAAGATCCTTTTATTTGTTTTTAAATCTTTAAATGGTCTGGCCCCCATGTACCTCTCTGAGCTACTCCATCCCCACGCTCCTTCTCGGTGCCTCAGGTCAGCTGATCTGCTGCTCCTGGAGGTACCGAGGTCGAAGCGTAAGCTCAGAGGGGACAGGGCTTTCTCTGTAGCTGCACCCAAATTGTGGAACGAGCTGCCCCTCCACATAAGACGAGCCCCCTCACTGTCCGCTTTTAAAACAAGTCTTAAAACCCATTTTTATTCTTTGGCTTTTAACCCACCTTGAGACTCTGCTCATGTTTTAGTGTTTTTACGGTTTGTTTCAGTTTTTAATTAATTGTTTCATTGTTTTAATTATTTTTAGAACAATGTCACAATTTATTTTACTATGTGCACCTTTGTTTTAATGTTTTATTTGTTTTATTTACTCGTTTATGTCTGCACTACTTTTATGTACAGCACTTTGTTTTCAGCTGAGGTTGTTTTAAAGTGCTCTATAAATAAAGTTGAGTTGAGTTGAGTTGAGTTGAGAGAAGAAGAGAGAAAACAGACACGAGAAGAAGCAAAATGAGTGCAAATAACCACCTTCACCTCTGCTTCAAAAAAGACTCAAACTGATCCTCAGAGCGCACGCTGCTCCTGAAGGGCGCACAGATACAAAGACTCATTATTAACCACCAATTTATTCAGGTGTATTGTGTTATATTACATGTGGGAGCAGCATGCGGAGAAAGGAGAGCGGCCTTATAGAAACTCTGAGGCATAAACTGTTGCTAAGCTACTGACAGAGATACAGCAGGAGAAACTCTATTTTAAAACAAATTTAATTTCATTCACACTCTTTAATTAGGTATAATAGTGAGTTTTACCCCTTTGAGAAGCAGGAAAGGAGCGTTTAGTTTAACAAACATTCGATTCAGGTCATAAAATATCGTCATCAAGCTTTTTGTCCACAGACGTCTCGGCTACGCCTTATTTCCTGTGCCTGTTATTCTCTTACATTACAGCCGCTTCGAGCCCTTTGTCTGCAGAAATGAGGCTGATGTCTGATTTAACAAAGGACACTATATCACCTCACTTTAATGTGCTCATAAATAGATCCCAGACAAACATAAGTAATTGCACTGTCTGGTTTTAAGCCGGTCTGGAGGTCGTGGGGTACGATAAATGAATGAAACTTCCTCCAGTGTTTGGACGCAGCCTGATGAACAGTTTACATGGAAACCATCCTGCATGCTTAACCAAACATTATGTTTTATTTTAGCTTGGTTTTATCCACCAAATGCTGCCCTAAGGGAGTTAAAATGAGACTCTTAAATAAAAGAAAGTCTTAAAGCGGCTGCTGTCTAAAGTCTTTAAATCACGGTAATGAGGGGGAGTCCATTAGTCCTGTTTGATGCATGGAACTTACTAGAATGTTCCTGTTTTATATCAGCTCTACTTTCCAACATTTCAAAGGAGAATTATTGCACAAACAAAATATTTACATATCTCTACATCATATTTATTCAGCAGCAGCCATTTTCGATACTTGCTAGCAAACACAACATTCATACTGGGTCCTCCTCCTTGGCTCAGTGCCAGCTACAGCACACACCCACAGCCTCTGACCGGGACAAGGTGAACACACACACTAGCCAAGTATCCACCTATAGCATCATGTTTCTACATAGGAGAGACTCAAGAGCTGGGCATCTGAATTGGCATGTTAGCACAAGCTAATCGCCAGTATTTGACACATACTGGTTAGCAGAAAGCTAACTCCCGTGCTGCGCTCCAAGGAAAAAGCTTTCTCTGTTTGGCGTTTCGTTTCACTTTGGTTGAGGCTTTCTTTCTCTGTGCTAACTGCTCGAGATAACTTCTTCCAGTCATTACTCAACATGCAATGTCGCTTGCGCACTATGCATGCTGTGATTGGCTGATGTAACCATGCTTACTCTCCACCCAGAAATGTCCCAGTACAACCAAAACATCAACAAACAGGCAGAGGAGAGGGATCTAGGCAGACACGGATGCTGACACGTAAGTACAGAGGCTTGTCCAAGACAATTGAGCAGGATTATTCTTGTAAAAATTGAAATTTTAAATGTTAGGAAATCCTGCAGACTCTACCTTTACCAAAGCATAACCTTACCTAAATTTTGCATTTTTTAGTTTTGCAATTTTTTTTTTAATTATCTAAATTCATTTTTCTTTTTAATGTACATTCTTGAAATTTAAAAAAAAGTGAAAGTTAATTATTGTTTTTAATTATTATTATTTTTTCTTTTAACAAATGTTTCAAATTTTGGCAATTTTCTGCATATTTTTTTTTTAATTTGCACTTTTTGAAATTTTAATTTTTTACCAAAATTTTGCAACCTATAGAAATTTAATAAATTTTGCAAATTTTTAACGTCATATTTTTGTCATTAAAAAATATATTTGCAAATGTATTAAAAATAAAAAAACTAAGACATCACATGTACAATTTTTTCAACACAATAAAACTTCTTGTTTAGATAATTATCCACTAGACCTTACTATTTTAAGAATTTTGTGCACTTTTTTTGTCTTCATTGTGAAGATAAAGTAAATTCTGTGGCTCCTTGATGACTTTAATCAAGGTGAGCTGAGGCAAAAGGGCTCTAATGAAAGTAAAAGTTGCAGACCCCTGGTGTAACCTAACTAAATCTAACCTAACCTTAGCAAAGAACAGACCCACACATGAGCCTTTTTCTGCACATTTACTCATATGTGGGTTAAAAATAAATCATAATTAAAGGATAATTCAAATACAAAACACATCCAACATGTAAACTACATTATCATGAATAGGCTTCCTTTCTGGTGAAGTAATATGGTCAGCAAACCTTGTGATAGTTTTGGCGCTGTGGGCAGGTGTCCTGCTGGAATAACAACACCAGCTTCCCTATAAAGCATGGAGGCAGATGGAAGCATGAGGGTCACTAAAATCTCTTTGTAAACAAATGCATTAGTGCTGTTCACCAAAAACACCTGAGACACCTGAATATTTGGTTTGAATAAGGAACTGCTGTGACTGTGGTGTGGCTGAATATAAAAATCAATCCCTCGTCCTGACAGCTTGCTTACACCAATTTCTCAGACTGAAGGAAAGAATAACTTCAGTAATTAAAAGATCTGTTTTCTAATGAGGCAGTGTTTATAGCACCATTATGTTGTATTGAGTGGTAATAATTCCATCCACCCTGGAGTAAACAAAGAACTTCTGCGAGATTAAAGAGCAAGGAAAGAAAATCAAACTCAATATGAACCAATTAGTGCGTTGGGATTACGACTAAAACTCTATACAAACAGCTCAATGTTGTTCCTGTTGCAATTAAGTGAATCAGAGAGTTTAAAAGGGGTTAATTATTCCTTTAGAGTTGATGTATTTGACCCTCAAGAAGCTATTTAATTTCAATGCTCTTTTTTAGATATCATAGTTTATTTAATACGATTATGTATCTCCTGAGTTTTTACAGCTTACCCATTCAGCTCTGTAGATTCTAAAGACTGATTGATGTAAGTGTGGGTTAACCAGACATCCTTTATCTTGTAAATAGTATCCATGTGAATGGTAATGCTGTGGTGTAAACATCTCACCTCTGTCATTGAACCTCAGAGTGCTCTCATCCTACGGTTCTTAAGGTATTGAAATTCAGGACCTTGGAGAGGGAAATCATAGAGGGAGCGTCTTTGATGGTTCACACACTGTCAGTACAGTGACAGCTCCAGATGATAAAAGTGTTGCAGGATCAGATTGAAGGGTTTTCATGGTGTTGGACCAGAGAAGCTGCTGCTTTTATCACTGTAAGAAAGGGAAATAAGGTTAAGGGGGTTTGTAAAGTCATTACTTTCAGATAAACAAGCTATGAGATACATAAATCCTGATCAGGTGGATACGCACCAGAGAAATTTTAAGAAATATGTGTATTTGAGGAAAACAGTTGTAAATACTTCAGAAATATAGTCATGGTGTTAAAGAATTAAGTCTTAATGTAAAGAAAATGTAGTAGGGCTGAACAATTTTGGAAAATAATCTAACTGCGATTTTTTTGGACCAATATTGCGATTGCGATTTAGCATGCGATTTTTAGGGGGGATGTATGTTTTTTACATTATTCACTTAACACAAGCAATACAACATTCTGTAGTATAACCAACATATATATATAAACAAGTCTTTCCTGTAGGCTAGGCCTACATGTTATGATGAAATGAGATGAATTGATATGAATAATGTATCGTTAACTATCACAAACACAGTAGAATATTGACTGAATGATTTAACTTCAAGCCTTGTAGACATGTAATAAAATTATCATTAATTTCCTTGAATAAAATCAGAGAAAGGAACAAAGTCATGCAGAACAAGAGGCCAGGCATGAACAATAATCTGAAAATCAATAGGAATCTTCTCTCCTATGAATCTCACACTAAATAAAGTGCAGAACTGTAAATAAAAACAAAGTTTTGGATTGTGGATTGCACTCTTTAAATGCACTTTAAAACTTTTCTTTCTTTCTTTTTTTTTAATTGCAGCCTTTGCGATTTGAAAATTGCATTGTATTAAATTGCAATGTCGATTTAAATTCGATTGATTGTTCAGCCCTTAAAATGTAGCCATGATATAAGAATAAAATCCTATTGTTACCGGAAAAAAAAAAAAGCTGTAATGCTTCAAGAGTTTAGTTGAATATTGCAAGAATAGAGTTGTAATGTTATTAAAATGGTTTCAATGAAATAGAATAAGGTTGTACTGTTTCAAGAATAAAACCATAATATTACTAGAATAAAGTTATAACTTTATGTTGTCAAGTTACAAGAATAAAGATATGATGAAATAAGATTATTATTAAATCTGAATCTGAAGGGGACTATTAGTAAGTAAATAAAATATAGGATATATAGTACAGAAGCAAGTGTTAAACTAAATAATACAAAGATGGGATGTAGCTCATATCATGCTATGTTCTCTTAATATGACAAAATAACATACTTTATCCTACATTTAATTTGTTTACACTTAACTGGTTTAGTCAGGAAGGTTTATGTGTTCGTCAAACAACTCAACAACATGTAAAATTACAGCTTTCACAAATATACACAGTTTCTTACGTTATTAAGTTGTAAAATTGTTATTCTCAAGGTCTTCAGGGTGTTGTTGGGACAGCTAAGGCTAAGAATGCTACGTGCTAGAGCCAGTATGCTAACACACTCAAAGGGCTATAGCTGGTTGTCATTTTCGTATATTAGCATGCTATCGTGAGCTTTTCAGCCATAAACGGTAAAATGTCCGAAGGGAATAGTGCTATTTAGAGAAATGTGTAACATATTGTGTGCTAAACGATGAAATAATATCGAATAAAGCCTTTATTCGAGGCCGCAATTAAGCTAATCGCTACCGCTAGCGCGCTAACGTGCTAACATTTAGCAGGTGCGACGTCTCCCCCTAACGACAGCGTCATCAGTTGGAAACAGTGTTCCTCAGTCTCATCGACAGTCTCACAAAGACTATCAGCAGTTAATTGATGAAAAAAGTGTATTAACTCCTAAATAAAGCTAGCTATCAGTAAGCTGCTAAGGCTTAAGCAAATGTCAGATGGGTTTTAAAGCTCTTTGAAGTTTGCTTTTGGGTTAGCCTGAAAAAAAACAAAGGAGGAATTTAAATTAAATTTCAAATTATTTCAGTTAAAATGCATGTTCAAGTGTTTACAAAGTGTTTATCTTGAAAATACACTAAGTTAACCCTGCTACTGTTCTGGCTTTACATAATATTTTTGTCACAGATGTCAAACAGTATTATCATTCCCCTTTGAACACAGAAACTTTGGATTGGTTTATATGACTTCATTGTCAAAAAAGACAGGATTTTGTATTGCATTATAGCAGCATAAAAATTAAAGTACATACATCTGACAATATATTGCAAACATCAAAATGCAGTCAGCTTGTTTTCATCAGGTCTACATCAAAGATGAGCAGGAGTAATGACTTTCTGCTATATTTCAAGTTCCTTCTGAATATCCAGAGGGTGTTTGAGCAATATGACAATGCATTGAAAAGATTACATCCCCATGTACTTGTAATTGGCCAAAGTGTGAGCACAATGAGGCTTTTAATGTCATCAATACAGTTGTTCCAACAGAAAGGAGTGCATAATGCCCTAACCGCCTGATTGCTCTGTACATCTGACATTTAACTCAGGCTCCTTCTGAGACCGACGGGCTGCAGCTCACTCCTGGAAAATAGATATCTGTGGGTTAGCTGCTGAATACTAATGCAATGATAATGCCAAAGTCCTGATGTGATGTTAAATAATACATTTGAGGTTTCTTGGCATAATGTGGGCTGATGGAATTGCAGTGAAAGGAGCACAGAGCATTCTTGTGTTGCCAAAACTACCCGTCGACAATTTCTGGAGACAGATATTCATCCCTGCTGGGCTCAGGTTTATACAAAAGCAGACTCTCTTCACTTTCTGTCTCCACAGTTTGTCTGGAAAAAAACAGAAAGGTGAGAAAAAGGAAAAGAAATGCTTTCATTTCAGACCAAAACACTCCATTTGGATAATTTTATATCACCAAAACAAAGCAATGATTTCACTCTGACATTATCTTTGATGGTAGCTTGTAACAGGTTTCCCTCCAAATGTTACATATTTCTTCTCTTTGGTATGAAGTAAAAATAAAAGAGTGAAACCATGAAACTGTGGCAGACAGATGCTTTTGTTGAAGGAACATGTGGCTTCACATTTCATGCCCTCTTATTCCAAATCCAGATTTTCTGGCTCTTCCACTCAGGCACACATCCCCCCCTCCTGGCAGAAGCCTCCACCCTCTTCACACAGCTTTCTCCCTTTATGTTCAGTTCAAAGAGTATAGCTGTGTTGGAGTGCTTCACCTTCTGCACAGTATTTCTTTTACATTGCGTGTATCCATGGTGAGGTTTCAACAGCAGTTGATTTTTTTTTGTCCTGGAAAAAAAAGTGTAATGTCCAGCAAATTGTAGCTTTTCTCGGGAACAGAATTACTTGACAACCTGTACATGTCTGACCACATGAGTGACTCTATAATTAGGGGCAAATTTCACAGTGGGTCATTTGGGTGATATTTCACTTTTATTTGATACAGAAAGTGAACAGGTTCCATCATTTATTTAGCAAAAAATGTAAATCATGTGTTGAAATTTGCAGTTTTTCTGCTGTCTCATTTCTCAAATTTCAGTTTGCTCTTCAAAATGAACACTAGAATACATGTTTGTGTTTATTAATTTCAGTATTAAAAAAACCCTATACATCAGCAATGGTTTGCTCCAAAGTCACATGACTTAAATCAATTGAGGTCACATCCTTTTTGGTGTGAACCATGAAGAAACTGTAGCGTATTTTAACTCCTCCTCATCAATATTTCATCAGAATGATTGTCTGCACATGGAGCGGTTTAAAGGTCCTATATTATGCAAAAATCACTTTATTAAGTCTTTTAGTGAAATTTGTGGGTCTTTGTCTTTCCTCCCAGCCCACAAAATGTGATATTTATAGACAAAACCTGTACTTAGTCGTGCTTGTGAATGTAAAATCCTGACCTAAAACGAGCTGTTTGGAATTTCTGGGATTTGCCGACGTCAGCGATTCCCTTTTTTGACCAATCAGGAGCAAGTCTGACCTGATTGGGCCACCACTGCTCTTTTTTTGGCTGTAAACAGCCACATAGTTCCATGCACAAGCTTCCCATCTCGGAAGAGGACAGACTAAGTGTCTAGAGTTCATTTATCAGGGAAATTTTCCAGCTACACTCAGTAAAACTGTGCATGTGTGTGCTAGTCACTTCACGGCCGACTGCTTTTCCAACTTTGGACAGTCCAACAGAGGACTAGCCAATAGACTGGTCCTGAATCCAGGCGCATTACCAACCATCCTCCAACAAACCTGGGACCCTGGAAATGTGAGTATTTTAAATGCTGTGTGCTGTGGAGCAGATGTAAGAGCTTTTCCTCATTGTCCCCACCTGACTCTGTGTTAGCCTCAGGATGCTAACTTTAGCTGCAGTTAGCCTGTTGTTTCAGCCTGTAATGTTACGGTAAACGAGCTTGGCTGTTTTCTAAACATTGTGCACTCGGAGCTCGTGGCGCCGCTCTCAGTGACGTGGAAGAGCGGGGCGGTATCAGCCGTGGCTCATTTACATATGAAGGCCACGCCCACCAAAGCATGTTCCTACCATTTCATGAAGACATCAATGATCCATATTAAACTGCAGAAAAGGAGCAGAATATGGGACCTTTAAATATTCGTCAACTGTGTTACCAACATTTTCTGGTTTTCTTACTGTAAATGTGAGAAAAAACAAACTGTGGAGAAAATGAGCTGAAATATGAGGTGATGGAGGTCAGGTGGTGCCATGTTCAAGTTCTGCAGTTTGCACAAGGGCCAAAAATGGAGGTATTATATCAACTGTGTTAATGTGATTTTTGTGCCATAATAATTCTTTTAAATTTTGTCCAAACTGTGAAATAAATGATGAGGAACATTTTTAGGGAGCGCAGTCTGACATAGAAATGTTGAATAACTCTTAATTTGGTTTAATATGGATTTGTATTGAAAAAAATAGTCACAACTTTTGTCCATGTCACAGTTAACAAAATTATGCTATCCAAGAATCCATTAGAGCTTGAGCTCGCCAACTAAAGAATAAAGTACATTTCAGGTGTATCATTTGCAATCAAACAGAATATGAAACAAAAAAAACACAGATTTTTTCACCTTTATGTAAACCTGGAATGTTCCCCTGATTATAGAATCACTCACATGCTGTGTGTACTTCATTTGAATACCTGTGAAGCTGGAGCACCTGTTGAACATTTTTTATAGTAGCAGGAAGCTCAACCAAGAGGAAAAGAACATTCAGTTCACTTCTTTCGTAGAGAAAAACTGAGAAACCCGACTGAAGAGTGCAAACATTCTCCTGACACAACTTGTCCTCTGCCTCTTCACAAAATTTATTACAGATCAGGAAGGTTGAGCTGTTTTTACAGACATTGAATAAAGACTGGACATGAGATACTCTGAAAAACATCTCAATGTGGGTGCAGGCGTTCCTGGAAATGCTCTCGGTTTACTCAGAGTTCCTTTTTATTAAAGATAAGGCTGCGCCTCCCTGACGCTCTGTGAACATTTCGCTGCAGTTTTCAATGTTTGGTACATTCAAAAAATATCTGTACTTTTACCCTGTACGCTCCAAACAAGCAACTACTGAGAGAAATCAGCAGGGTGTGTAAGGATGTGTCATGATTTTGTATCTGCAGCCTTCATGAGTTTTGATACCTTGAAAAAAGGCTGGGATCTGCCCGATACCAATACCTGGTACCAGGTACTCGCCTATTCCTAAATATAAATGTTGAATGTTATTTCTAAATGTTATAAATGAAAGTCCTTACTCTTAATATTCAGCGAAGACTGAGTATTTAACAAAGATTTCTAAATAGTTGCTAGGCACTGCCCTGTTGGCTATGGCTGCCTTTTGCAGCAGTTCTCTCTTTTTTGTCCGTTTCTTGTAATTTTTTCATCTCTTTTTTCGTAATCTTTGTATTTGGAGTGGATCATTTCTTTGTATGGCTCATTGTTGGTCGTGGACACCAAAATGGTTTTGTCTTAAGTGATATTTTTACTACTTTTTCTCCTGTGTTTGTCTGGAGATCCTACATGTAACCATGGATGCATTGTCTACATGTGAAATCAGCTGTTGGCAGCTTGTAGCATGTTAATGCTAACTGGTGCTAGGCCAGATGTTTCCCCACAAGGTGAGGAGAAGGAGGTGAGGACGACGTGCTGGTTCTCAGGTGTGAGCTAAGAAGTGATGACATGGACCTGTCCTTCCATCCATCATTATTGGGAACGTAAGATCTATCTCCAATAAGATGGACGAGCTAGCTGTGCTAACCCAGCAACAGAGAAAATACCAGAAGGTAGAGGAGCATCATGCTATTCACAGACATGGCTAACAGAGCTAACACCAGACACCAACACCACATTGGAAGAGCTTCACCTGCTGTGAGCAGACAGGATCCAGGAGACAGAGACTGAACAGACTGCTGAAGAAGCTCAGTCCTGGACCCTGTGGAGGTGGAGGCTGGCTGACTGGACAATGATGGACAAGCTGTCAGCATCTATTTTCTTTCTCTTACACTTTCCATACACTTTCTTACTTTTGTTTTCATGATTGCTGCTGTGACTTGTTACAATGACAAGTCAAGCTTACAAGATATTGGGCTAATATGTAAATTCACATTTCTGCCTGATGGATGTACCAAAATAAAAGTTGGAGGAAGCGATTTTCAGAAAGTCAAGCTCTACTTCTACAATGTGTGCCACAGGATCTTCAACAGCGCCATCACATCACTTGGTACGTTTATTTTCTAACGGCTGATTTAGCCGACTGAGTTTGACTTTCTCAAAATCCTGCTTGGCTGGATCGCTTCCTCCAACTTTTATTGTGGTACTTGTTCCGGCCATCATTGATTAATATTTAGTCTTAGCTAAATATTTAGAATAAGGACATTCATTAATGACATTCAACATTGAGATATAATATTGACAAATATATTTCAAATTTTTTTCTCTAAATCTGCAGAAAAAGTGATGTTTTAGAGCTAAATGTGGAGAAATGTTATTTGTAGTGTGTGCAGATTAAAAACCCACAAAGAAGAAACTATCTGATCCAGGTATCTGCAAAATAAGACTGATAACTTGGAGCTTGGAAAAAAGCAAAAACTTTGGCAGTCGTTAAAAAAATCTGTGTGAAACTGAGTGTCTGTAATGTAGCACGTGTCTTCTTCTGATGTACGATACTGAAAGATTGTTAAACATGAAGCAGTAAATAAAGATTCGAAGAGGATGAAATGTTTCCGTGGTGTTGTTTACTATGTTTAATAACTGATCTTCATCGTTTGTAACATGACTCACTGCTCACAAACGGCCTCGTTACTCTTCAGAGCATTCAGCAGTTCGAACTGTTGCTGCTTTTTGAAATATCTGTATGATGTAGAAAGTGAGGCTCTGTTTTTATTTGTTCATCAGTAAATTTGTGGGAGTCAAGGTAAGAATAAATTAGATGTTCAGTCTCGCTGTGATGCTTCAGTCTGATGGGATGAGTGAATGTGTGGTTACTCAGCGCAGACTTACTGATCTAATAAACAAACAGAGATTCCTTTTTTCCTCCAGGCACAGAGACGTGTGTGAGTGATGTGTTTCCAGGGCTGAGAAAGTCAGAGTGTCTCAGTGTTTTAGCTGTTGAACAGAGGCACCACCCGCTCTATGGGGGCCCTGCAGATGGGGCACTTCTTTGGCTCAGGCAGCGCGTCGTAGCACCCAGCGCAGGCACACACGTGACCACACTCCAGGAACACGCACGACCTCTCCCTGCTCAGACACACGGTGCAGCTCGTCGGAGACACGTTGCTCTCCTCGATGTTCAGCTCTCGCATTCGCTTCTTCTGCCTCTCCTTGAACTCCTCCATCATGCTCCTCTCCTTCTTAGTCTGCCGGCGGAGGAGGTACCGCTTCCACAGGATGAAGACCAGCATGGAGCAAGCTGCCACGCCAAATAAAACAGTCAGGACCCTCCACAGCCTGACGCTGTTGCCCTGCTTCCTGAGGAGGGCGTCGTAGTCCAGGCGGGTGAGGAAGTACTGGAAGCCCTGTTTGGGGGGCTGGAGTTTGATGAGGTTGTTATCCAGGACCAGCTCGCCCACGCCAGTGACGCTGTCCCCGAGCCGCAGCATCTCCTCGGTCTCGTGGATTCCCTTCGGCCGCTCCCCGCTGATGAAGTGTCCGATGACGTTGGAGAGGGACTGGACTGTGGGGTGGAAGTTCTCGTAGGTGGTTTCCAGGTCGAGCTCGGCAGCGTCCAGTGGACGAATGATGCGGATCGTGGCGGCGATGTCGTCATCGTGAGAGCCGAGGACAAACGGGACGGTGTTGGTGCGCTGGTGGATGACTTTCTCTGTGTTGTTCCTGTTCACAGAGAGATCACAGCGGTTACAAAGACCGGATCATTTCATCAGTGATTATCCTCCTTATTGATCTAAGTTCCTCTGATTCAAAGACACTTTTTTTTTTTCATTCATTGTTTTTAATCATTATCAGCTGAATTTTTCACATTTTTAATCCTTTGCTGCCTGTAGGCTGGTCCTCCAAAAAAACTGCTAGAGAGATGAATGAAGCTGTGTTTTGTTTCACTAACGGCTCAAAATCCAGAGATATTCAGGCTATCACAACATAAAATGAAAAAAAAAATGTAGATCCTCTTATTTTGAAAAGAGGAAATAGTTAGAATAGAATATAATAGACTAAAGTATTATTTTATTGATCCACCATGGGGGATTTTTTTGCTACAGCAGCTCACAGAAAAAGTGCAACAAATGAAATTATAATAAAGAATAGGATAACATTTAGAATGTGAAATTTAAAGAAATATAAAAAATTAGAAAAATATACTTTTTACATATTGACATTAGAATAAAAAGTACTAAAAAATACTTCTTTTCTGAAAACAAAAGAAAACATTAAAACTTTGACTCTAGATTGAGTGGTTCTCATCTGCTTTGGCTCAGTTCCCAAACAGGAAAAACATTTTTCCAATCACTGAGCTTTAATCTCTGAACAATGATCGTTTGAAACAAACTAGAATCACTCATTCAATCGAGCAAATAATAATTTTTTGGTACGTCTAAAAATAGGAGAGCAATTTTCTGCAAAAATCTTGTGAATAATTATCTAAACAAGAAGTTTTTTTTTAATAATAAAATTGTACATGATGTCTTAGTTTTTTTTACTAAATTTAAAAAAATTGCCAAAAAAATAAAAACTGAAAGAAATTTTAATTTCATAAATTTGGAAAATGTATGAAATTTTAATAAGTTGTAAAAAATTGCAAAATTAAAAAAAAAATCAAATTGAAAAAATATGCAAAAATGCGCAAAAAATGGAAATTTCAAAAAATTTGCCAGAATCTCAAAAATTCACAAAAAAAGAGGAATCTTAAAAATGCTACAACTAAAAAAACTGTAAAAATAAAAAAAAAATCCTACATTTTTCAAATTGTAAATACTTCGCAAAATTTAGAAGGAATAAAAAATAAAATAAAATTTGCAAATCTTTAACGGTTTTGGTTTTTCAACTAAATTAAAAAAAAATACTCCAAAATTTTTGAAAGCTTTATTGCAAGATGCTTTGCATACTTAGTTCAACAAAATGTTAAATAATGATTTTATCTAGTGCCAGTGTCTTTAATCAGCAAAACCTCTCAAACCAAACTTCTTCATTTCAGTAATATTTTTCAAGGCAACAAGGAGCCACTCTAAAGAGTCAAAGGGCCGCATGAGGCTCCAGAGCCGCAGGTTGAAGACCCTTGCTCTAGCCTGACCAACATGACCTGCAGGATGTGTATGAAAACAAGAGCTTGTTGTGTCATGTAGCTGACTGTGGAGTGGTTTAAAGGTTATCTCTTCACTCTGAACCGCTGCAGCTTCTTTCATTTCTACAGAGCTGTTATAGAGCTGTAAAATTACTTTTAGGCAATCCTAATCATAATAAAAATGTTCAATAACTAAGAGAAGAAACATGTTTACATTTGGACCAATGAAACCCAAAACAGCTTTTCATTTTACTGACCAGGTTCTGAAAGGCTGACTTTTTATGATTGGATGTATACGCTTCATGAGCCGACACGGCTGAAACGACCTCGTATATTTTGTCAATTTGTTGACACTCCACCTGCTCCACTTATGTGAATTAAATCTATTTATAGTCCAGCTGAAATCAGGTGTTGTCGTTCTGTTCCTGTTCTAAACAGGGACGGTTTTTGCTTTGGGCAATGTGGGCGACCGCTCAGGGCGCAATCTACGTGACATGAGTTTTCTACACTAATACTCATTTCCACGTGGAGTGGGTGCTGTGGCCCCTATATCATCACTTCAACTTGCTGCTGAGCCTGAGAGTCATGCATACAGGTTGAGTGTGACACTGTCAGAGAGAAAAGGCAAGAGGAAGAGGGAGCGGGCTGGTGGGGGATCAGTTTGTGACTGCGGATGTTGTGTGTGAGTGAGTAACCATAGCTGAAGCAGATAAGAGTTTTTCTAAGCTAAAGCTCATCTCTATGGACTAGCCATCATCAGCATTAATCACACAGATACACAACAAACGACGTATGATGATGTAATCAATGATTTTGCATCAAAGAAGGTTAGAAAAGTCAGCTAGCTTCTTCAGCTTCTTCAGAGATTTTTGGAGCATAGTTATGACCCTGGATTTAATAATTCAAATTATCAAAGCTAATCTTTGTGTGAAATAGTGTTTTTTATCTGTTTTATTCATTTGATTTTATTTATTTGGGTTTGTGTGATGATGTTTGTATGGGATGTAATTGTTGCTAGGCATCGCCCTGTTGGTTGTGGTTCTGTCTTCCGTGCCCGTTTCTTGTCATTTTTTTGTCTCTTTTTCGTCATTTTTTTATTTGTTGTGGATCATTACTTAGAATGGTTCATTTTTGCTCCTGTGTTTGTCTGGAGATCCTACATGTAACCACTGCTGCATTGTTTACATGTGAAATCAGCTGTTGGCAGCTTGTAGCATGTCAATGCTAACTGGTGCTAGGCCAGATGTTTCCCCACAAGGTGAGGACGATGTGCTGGTTCTCAGGTGAGGAAATAAGAAGTGACGACATGGACCTGTCCTTCCATCCATCGTTATTGGGAACATAAGATCTATCTCCAATAAGATGGACAAGCTAGCTGTGCTAACCCAGCAACAGAGGGAATACCAGAGGGCAGAGTAGCATCATGCTATTCACAGACATGGCTAACAGAGCTAACATCAGCTTTATGGATTGGTGTTTAGAATATGGGTTCAGGGGAAAGGGTCCAAAAGTAGCCAGGACCACCCCTGATTCTAAACATGATGAGCATCTTGTATTTTTTTCTGTTTATGGGAAGAAAAGATTATAGACTGCAGGGCTAAATACAAAAATGTCCAAAAATACCTCAGGCTCATGTCAGTGTCAGTGTAAAGGGTAAAACCCACTCCAGCATCTCATTAACCACACTGACATTTGCAGGGAATGTTTTTTGTGCTGTTCCACGTCCCGCTGCCAAGAAGAGGCAGGGGAAATTTATATTTCTTTCTCTGGATTTCTGTTTTTTTTTTCCCCAAGAAGAAACACAGAAAATGTGATACAGGATTAAAAGATTAAATTTCAGTTTGACTTTCTGCACAGCTGATCTCTGCCTCATAAGCTTTCTCATCCCCTCTGACTGAAAACACTGACTCACCAGATGTGAGTGGTGCGGTTCCACACCATCTTCTCCTCCTTCAGGGTCAGCCTCTCTATCACTCCTTTGCAGTTATCAACAAACTGGCTGCTCAGAGTTTCCTTCACAGACCGCACCACACCTGCATCGGATAAAAACACATCATGCTGTGTGAGACATTCGTCACCTGCCAAGTCAGCGGCTTTGTGAAAGGCTGTGACACACTCCAACACACCCTCTATGACTGCGTATGGGACGCATCTTCCTGGAGTTTCCGACAGGAGGGTTTTTAAATCCTGGTCAATGGAGACTTTCTTTGCTTCCTGTAGAACAAAAACATCTCAGGTCAACAAATCGAACGCAACAGGTGATAAATCCATCCAGCAAAGACAGAGTGTGATAAGACGTCATACCACAGACCTTTAATCTGGCTACTGTTGTGGCTCTGCTCCTGTAGATAGAGTAGAAGAGGGCAGTCAGGGCTGAGCTGGTGGCTAAAACCACAATCTGTGCAGTGGAGGGTTTCCCGCTGGAGTCCATCCTGTGGTTCGCTGCATTCAGGACTGAAGTGACAGAAATGAAAAGATCATGAAGCTGTCACAAACTGTCCATCACTATGTTTTAGTTTGTAAACTGTGACAAATAAGGGGAAAAAATGTCAGGGGTGACTTTTTCATGAGGCTGTCACTTTTATAATTATGGATAAACATAAAATAGAAGCAAAGCCTGACACTTGAAAAGCCAGAACTGGAAAACAAAGATATCTTTATGACTGTTTTTGACCTGAAGTTTATATTTAATTTGGAAAGATTTAAGATAAGAACTACTCGACTGAATGACAAACTGAGAAGATGTTGGATGAGAAAATATTCCTACAAGCTGAGATGAACCGTCACAAAAAAAATACAATTCAATTCTACAGAAAGGAAAGTACTGCTTTTAATTATGAAATTTAATTTATTTAACCCCCACCTTGCCCCAACGTAATTTTTTTTAACCTGAGTCTTTTTTTAATTAGAAGAATTTCTTTTCTAAAAAAGATTCCTTTCCCCCTTAGTTTATTATTATTATTATAATTATCATCACTATTATTATCATTATTATTATTATTATTATTATTATTAATACTATGACAACTATTTGTATCAGTTAATTCATTTTAATTTTATTGTTTTTTAAAATTAATATATTTTGTGGTTTTCTCAAATATTTATCTAATTTAGTCCTTTATTTTATTTTTTATTTTCATCATGCCAGCGCTTCTGATCCCCCCCACATGTATTAGTAATGCATTTTTTAAATTAAATGTAAAAAAAAAAAAATCCCTCTTAGTTTTATATTATTATAATTGTTATTATTATTATTATTATTATTATTATTATTATTATTATTATTATTATAATTATCATTGTTTCACTAATTAATTTTTATATTATTATTTTAAAATTTAGATATTTGGTAATTTTCTCAAGTATTTATCTAATTGAGTCCTTTATTTTATTTTGTTTTCATCATGCCAGAGCTCCCCCAAGTATTTTTTTGTTTTAACCTGAGCCTTTTTTTTATTAAATGTAATTAAAAAAAGACTTCTTTCCCCTTTAGTTTTATATTATCATTGTTGTTTTTGTTATTACTATTATTGTTGTTGTTGTTAATAATAATAATAATAGTGTAATCATTATTTTTTTTATCATATATATGTTGTGGTTTTCTCAAGTATTTATCTCATTTAGTCCTTTATTTTATTTCCATCATGCCACAGCTTCTGATGCATTTTGGGATGCACTGAGTGTTTATAAGCACCTGTGTTCCCACCTTTAATAATGTCCTTTGGAAATGTAGGTTCAAATTCAGTTATATCAAAATAAACCCACAGAGAGAGCCCCAATGTGGCAACCACACTGAGATCATTAACTCCCGTGAAAATATCTGTCGTCGTTTCTTTAAACTGAAATGACAGATAGTGTTATCATTCCTCAAAAAGAAAAATGAAAAAGTCTGATTGTTTTCTTCCACCTGAGAAGGTTTAGACAGTTAAAACAAACTGTAGACCCACCAAAGCTAAGGATTCAGAGACTGTATGACCTTTAATATCTTTAGAAGTCTAAAACTACCACAGGTTAATGAAACATGCAACATTATTCAGGATAAAACAATGGCAAAAGCCAATCATTTCATCCTAAACACAGAGCCCTCCTGTAAACACTGAAGCCCAAACACTTCCTTTGCTCGAACTAGCGTTGCTAATCAAAGCTAGCTGATTAGCAACCTAAGTCTTACGTCCACTAAAGCCGTTTTAATTAGCTTTATTTAACAAAAAATTAAACATAAAAGATACGTATCATAACCTTCATGTTACACTGTTGTAAAATCTGTTATATCGTATACTGACCGCAGTCCAAAGTTGTGTTTTCATCCCAATGTTGACACTCGTCCTGCTGTCAACACAGCTAACACCACTTCCGGGTTGAAAGTTAAACTAGCTGCAGTACCACTCCCTGCCGCCAGATGTCAGAGTGGAATAATATAAGACAGGGGGACGCTTTGAGGTGCTGAATGTAGAGATGTTAACGATGAAACGTAGAGACTACTAAATAAACGAATAGAAAAAAATACACCTTAAAAATACGCATAGAGCAGAAACGTGTAATATAGACAATTTATACATTCTTTTAGGTGTGTAGCTGTTGGTCGTTGTTAAATGTATTTTTAATTTTTTTTTTTTTTTTTTTTTTTTTGCAAAATATCAATATAAATAAAAAAACAAACATTATAAAGTTTTTCCTCTGTAAAAAATAAAAGTACAGAGAAAAATAAACATACATGGGAGAATAGAGTCTTTTTCTCTGGTCCATCTTCTAGAATCAGACATCAACAGTTTATGTTCTGTTCCTCTGTTGTAACTAAAAAACTACACATGTATTGATAAGAATTATAGAAGTAAACATGCATAGGAGTGTTTAACAAGGTGTAACCAGCGATTTAAGATACAATGAGGTGCAAACATTTACAGAATTTTATTAATTTAATTTAATTTAATTTAATTTAATTTAATTTAATTTAATTTAATTTAATTTAATTTAATTTAAATTAATTTAATTCAATTTACTTTTAACTGTTTATTTTAAACTCTATTTTATCATATTTTATTTTATTTATTTCTAACTCTTTACTTTATTTAATTTTAATTATTTATTTATTTATTTATTTATTTATTTATCCCCAAAGGTGGGCCTACCTGGGTTTTTTTCTTCTCCTGGTTATAAATGTCCAAATGTATGCTGTAAAGTTTAGTTTATGGCAAAGTTATATTACAAGATGGTGGTAGTAAGAAAAAAATGAATGAATGTGCCCAATAACGGATAAGTCAGGGAACATGGAGCATAGATCAGCATAAACATATGCGTTAGAGTACAGAAAAAACAAAGGATATCATATTACTACTGTTTAACATACTGGGATAAATATTTTGATACTTAAAAAACATATACAAGAGTAGAAGGTAAGTTAGCTGATTTTTATTGTGTCATTTCCACTGTCTCTTGTAACTTCCTGTTTTCGCAAAGCGCTTAAAGATGTATGTACACCAACTGCAAAGCTTGCACAGCTTGTGATGAAATGCTGCTGAGTTCAAGACCCTTGTCGTACCTTGAGTAAGACCATTTAGCCATGCATTTCAAAACTAATGTTTTAAGTTAGCTTGAATATTTATTTCAAAAAAAATTGTGTAAAAACTGAAACTTCAACTGGAGGAAACATTATTTTTGAGTCACTGCAGAGGAAGTAAAGTCAGCCCCAAATACAGAAATTAATACAGATTCTCACCTGTAAAATATGTCAGGGCACCCTCAGGCAACCTGGATTTCAAAAATTCACTTTTGCCCTCAGCTCACCCCTGAGCTATTGCTTCGCCTCACGCTGAGTTCAAATAACACTTTCTTCTCCAGCACAAACAGAAAACACAGATATATTCTAATTTTAAAACGTCTGCGTGATAAATTGGATGCTGTCAGACAACATAAGGCCAGAGTGAGTCAGTAGATTTATAACACTGAGTCTGGTGGAAATGGGAGAGCCTTTACTTTTGATTGATGGCCCTTCAACCTCGACAAGCACCATATTTCAACAGAGTAACTGAATTTGCTTTTTATACATTGCTTCTTGCACATTCCCATTGCATCAGTGTATTTCAGCAGAGTTCTCCACAGGCAAAACAGTGATCTGATGAAGATGTAGCTGAAAATTCAGACCAAAGGTGTCTGTGGGGGCAGGGAAACAAAACTTTTTATCGTCATTTATTTTTTATTTTGTCTGAGTAATAGAAGAAATCTTGCAACCAGTTGATGGATTGTAAAGCTGATGTCTGAAAGCATTTCTTATTGTTGACTTCAGGTTTCTCGTCTGTCACAAACACTCCTCTGCAGTCCATTTAAACTCTGTTCCAGTGTTCAGAGCAAATAACCTGACGGTGAACTGTGGAGAAAACAACCCAGCAGCCACTTTCAGTCAGCGCTGTGATGATTGTGTCAGAGCAGAGATGGTTCAGGTTAAAAGAAAACAGAGTCTGAACAGAAGATCGTAAAATCCAAGCAGCAAAGCTTCAGATACTAAACACAACCAGATGCTGCTGAAGATTTGAATGTTAGTATTTTCAAACCTTTAATCCAATCAGAAACCTCTGGTGATGAAATCTGAATGAAAGGTGGAAATGCAAAAAAAAATTTAAGAATAAAAATAAAAAAAAGCTGCAGTTCATTGAGTGTCCACTTGAGGCCTCATAAGCCAATAACGACAATAAGCCCATAGGAGCCAAGATCAAAAAGCCAATTTTACCAGCGGACTTAAACATGATAACAACCTGGAATAAACACATTTTTCAGTCTTCATGAATTACTTCTTTAACAGATAAGCTATGACATGCTAACGCGTTAGCTTATCTGTTTTGGTATTTTTTGGTCAAGTGTAGTTGTAGTTAATCTGTTGCCTTCAGGCAAAGCAACACACAAGTCAACACACACACACAACAACACACAGGTGACACTTTATTACAACAGGAGCTTTTCTAGTAGGTGGTCATGGTCCTCTTAAAATTTTGATCAGCCTCTCTAGGAAAGTGGTTCTCAACTGGTCTGACTCTAGTCAGAGTACAACTGTTAGCAGATAACGGTTAGCCAAAAGGTCGCCAGTTTGAATCCCCGTGTTGAACCTCCCTGTGCATGCTAGGGTTTTCTCCAGATACTTCAGCTTCAGCCCAAACAAGATAATTATGATATATAATGTCTAAATACAAGTAACTTTTCTCTTGACCCATTCTCATATTTTTTAACTTGTTCCAAGCAATTCAGACCTCATTTTTTGTTTTTAAATAACTTGAAATAAGACATTTTTTTCTGGTCTGGTCAGGTGATTGTGGCTCATGTTAAGTCTAAAAAGACATTTTCTGAAAATAAGACAAAAACACTTTATAAGATTTCAGTTTTTTTGCAGTGTACTTAAACTCACAGAAGCTGAATTTTTAAAAGTGATAAATGCTAATCATAAATGTGATTAATATTCCCTGTTTTGGAAAAATGTCCCACTGTTTACCCCTTAAACTGTGTCTTGTTTGTTTCCTGTGTGTGTCCGGCGTTCATTTCCCTCCTGCCATGTGTTAATCAAGCTCCGATCAGTTCATCAGACAAACTGCTTCATTTCCCCAGAGGGCAAATTAAAAGCAGCTCATTCAGACTCATATTAAGACACAGCAACATTAAAACAACTGATAGTTTTCATAATGAGACAAAATAATGAATGAGGAATGAAATCGTACTAATAAATAATTAAAGCTGCAAGCTGCGTTAGACAGTTCTTCAAGCTCCTGCCGGTCTCTTCTGCCGGTCTGTCATACCTATTCCCCGTCCATGGTCAGGGTTTCATCCCTTTCTGGCCCTCTTAGTGCTCTAACAGTTGATACCTTGTATAATTTCCTCTGCTGAGTCACATGACCAGCTGCACGGAACTCCTATTCAGTGTGTGACATCATCACGGAACTGCTGCAGCAGAGGGAGGATACAAATTCACAAATGTTTACAAACAACTCATCATAAAGGCCAGAATGTTGACCTAATCTGTGTAAAAAATATGATATTTTTGTAGGAAATTTTGTCAGGAATCCATTTATGTCACTCTTAAAGCTGTACAAGTCTTACCTTTTTGTCTAGAGGCCCAAATGCTGCAGCCCTACGCAGAGCTGAAAATGGTTTTCCCATGTATTTACATGGAGGAAGCTGGGAGGGCCTGTGTGGGGTTTGGGGACTTGACGGCTCGCCATTTGAAAACTGGGTCTGATGTAACAACTTCCATAAGAAATTTTATAGAGCAGGATCTAGTCTGTCGTTGCAGCGATTTTGAAGCCGATACCACTTATGGTTTTGGAGGAGATAATTTTTGCAGAAAGGGTAAAAATGCAGCAAAAACTTGTTTTTTGTGTGTGTCTTAATGAGATGAACATTTTGACGTTGGTTTCATCTCTCTCCAATATTCCTACCGACCGTTCGAGCCATTTTAGTGTGTTTTCTAGTACCTAGGTGGCGCTAGACAGCATATCATGGGATGCTGGGGGTCAAGTTTGGTATGTTATCGAATTTTTCCCCGATTTTAGTGAGTTTTTGAGCATGTTTAATGGGTCTAATAAGTGTCATTGACGGTGTGGAATGATAAGCAAGAAACGGACGAAAAATAATAGTGCCCTCTTCCTGCAGCCGAGGACCCTAATGATAAATATCGATGTCAGGGTGTTTGTGTAACCCAAAGGCTTTTTTGAAGTCCACCTGAAAGTCAAAACCTGAATGTTTTTGTAATCTCTGGTCTTCGCTTTGATCTGCTCGCTGTATTTTCCAACCACCTGCCTCGTTCAGAGTTAACCGATCTGCCTCTCCGTTCAGCACTCAGCCCTCTCTGCCTGCCAGGATCAGCTCTTCAAACCTCAACCTCCACATTTTGGAATAAATCTCCCTTTCAGCCACTCTCAGTCCAGATTGTGGGTCCGGTTTTTGCACATCCTGACAGAATGAAGCTTGATTGCATCCACTTGAGCGGCTCTCTTTTTAATTCTTATGTAAAAAACGCTGCACAGGCCTCAGCAGAAGTCATTCAAACAGCATCCTATGTTAGTCATTTTAATTCCCCTGAAACTCTCTCGGGTTAAAGTCTGGAGATTTAATAACTAACAGGAATCACCGGCCTTGAAAAAAGCTCCTGCGGCTGCATCAGCCTGACGTGATCATCCTGACAACTGAATGATTAGTGGACGAGGATTCGTGGCGCTCTTCTGACGGGGAAAAAGGTGCAACCTTGTTTTCAACCCTGGTAAAAGGACACAAACATCCTCAGGGCGTCTATTCAACATTAGTCACCTTGTTTCGTGAACAGAGTCTACCTTACAGTTCCCGTGTCCCTGTCTGCTCTGCAAACCTCCCACTTTGTCCTTTACTCGTGTCGGTCGCGCTATGACATCCGATCAAACGCTGCTCTGACACACGAGGATGTGACAGCAGATTTTAAAGGAGCACAAAAGGTGAGAGGAACATCTTATGAGCCGTGTGCAACCTCCTTCTCCGCAAAGTCCATCCAATTTCTCACTAACAAGCAAGATCCTTCTTTAAATGCCAAAGTGATTACGTGTAAAAAAACAAAATTACACAGAAAATTTGTTACTAGGAGCCAAACCCTGACTTCTGAACTTTTAAAATGTCAGCTTTTAATCGGCGCAAAGTGAATATAAGTTTCCTCACTCTTAACTTTAAGTCATCCTGACTGTTGGGCACAGAAACAGCATCATCTTTAGTCACACTCGGCTGAACGGATGAAAGATTTGACCCCAAAGATGTGATCAAAAGTCTCAGTATCTGGGACAAAAACTTCAAAAGGAAAACTGAAACCCATTCTTAATAATTGGAGGATTTTTTTTATTTCCCACACAGTCTGTGTTTTCTCTAACAGGAGAAAGAAATTATAATATCTGGGAAAGTCTGGGTTCCTCAAGCTTTTTAAATCAGCGCCTGGAGGAGAGCCTCGGAGGATAATTCACAGAGAGCTTTGGATGTCTCGTAAAGCTCTTTATTGTTCCTTCTCCTCACTCTGTTTTTGCAACTTCAGAGCTGCGACGTTCACCTGCATCATTAGATAAAACACTGATGATGCCACAGACAGAGGAGAAGGAGACAACGGTGACGCTAAATTATCACAGTATGAATAAAAGATGACAGAAAGGCTTTACTTCGAGGAACCAGAGGATGCAGGATGTTTTTTTAAACAGCCGACTGTGGAAGTGGAACATTTTGGAAAATAAGCTTCTTTGCTCTCCTGCCAAGAGTTACCAGACAGACGAGCTGTTTCCTCTCTGTTTTGAGTTTTTTATGCTAAGCTAGTAAAGCTGTTTGCTTCATAGACTCGTTTCAGCACATTTCACAAAGTGACTGAGTGACGACCAACTCTGAGCCACAAAATGACCCCAAAAAATACACAAGAAACACCTAAAAACACCTAACCAAGGGATTTAAGACCTTAAAGCTCCTGATTAATCTGGAAATACACTCACTTTTATAAACCTGATATCAATAAGGTGTTAACATCATGATCCTTGTTACAGGAACAACAAAACCTCCCACCCTTGTTCCTGCTAACTCCTCTCTTCACACGTGTCAGCTTGGATCAGATACCAACACTGCTGCTGGGTTAAAGGTGAAACAACACTGTTGACTCATTCTGTGTT
Organism: Halichoeres trimaculatus; assembly: GCF_033239565.1. NCBI lineage: Eukaryota > Metazoa > Chordata > Actinopteri > Labriformes > Labridae > Halichoeres > Halichoeres trimaculatus. The sequence goes on along the minus strand of NW_027437189.1, from coordinate 4,704,468 downwards.
TGTACTTTTCACAAACTAACGAGGCAGATCTACAGTGCAACATTAAAGACACACAAGGTGCTTTTTAACCAAAATTAAATTTAGTTCAGGGGTAGTAAATGTATCCTTGAAAGCAGCGCTGCCTGAGTGGGGTAGTACTTTTGGGGGGCGGGGCCTGCAAGCTCAACATCTCTGATTGGCGGAGCAGCCACAGTGTTTTTATCCCCCTCCATCCACAAAAAGATGACCCCCAGCTGTGATGGTCTTGGTTTAGGGGCTGTTAACATGACAACGATTTTGGGGTGAAACGCAAGAGTTTGGTTGTGTTTCTTGTTACGATCGTCAAGGCTACCATGCTGTGCTTGTGCTGCTCAATCTGCTGAATCTGCTGACTGTCTTTATACAAAATATGCATCTGTTGCTCCACTACTGCTCTTAGTAGGGCTGGGGGTAAACGATTATTTTTAAAACGATTAATCAGGTGATTATTTTATCGATTAGTCGACTCATCTAACGATTAATTGGATGATTAATCTAACGATTAATTGGACGATTAATCTAACAATTATTTTTCTGTTGTTCAATTATTTCAAAACCATAATGTATCCCAAATAAATGCCAAAACGATCTCTCTCATAACAGAGTTTATTAAAAAGCACTGTTTTGCACAGCAAAATGCAAAATCAAGAATAGAATTATAAAAAATAAAAAAGCCAGTCTGTTTACTCTTTGTATTCACGAATACACCAGATGATTGGCCTAACTCTACTTTAGTGAAGATCCACCAAAAGCTGCTTCTGGACAAGATAGTTATAGCTCCACCTACAGGCCTGGCATGCTTACAGCAGCATTTTCAGTCCCTCAGCGTTTCCGTATAAACGCAGATTTTTTTCACTGCATTTTTAGCATTTTCAGATGAAACGTTAGCCTGATTGTGTCGAATTGTCTCTGTCAGCTCCCAGTAGGAGTGGGCGTATCGATCTAAATGTTGATAGTATTGATACCAAAATGAGTATTGGTATCGGGTCGATACTAGCGTGATGAGATCGATACTGCAGTTTCTCTTATGTCGTCCAGCAATTTACTTCACTTTCCTCCGTCTGTCGCTTCTCTGTGAAAATGGGAGGGAACTTTTTGTTATTTTGCACTTGTGATTTTTTTCCCTAAACAATTGTGGTGGTAGAATGATTATTTTAGTACTTTTATACAGTTAAAATACTGTTCTATTGTTGTGGTTAGTTAAAAAAAAAAAAAAAAACAAAAAAAAAAAACATTTTTATTGCCTAAAATCTTTGTGCTTTGTTTTACCATAATCATAATCGTAATCAAACAACTTAAGGCAAAATCACAAAATCATTCACTGATCATTACATTTCATGTAAAAAGTATCAGTATCTGTATTGGTGATACTTGCCCTGTATTTACTTGGTATCAGATTGAAACCAAAATTCCTGGTATCGCCCACCCCTGGCTCCCAGAGTTCCTGTTCAAAGAGTGACTTTGTAAACTGGAGACCTCTAGTGGGTATCCAGGTTACTACAGCTGTTTGAACAGAAGAAATCCTTAGGACTGCATCTTAGTTTAGTTTTATATATAAGTTATAATCCCCTCATCAGATAAGTCTTTAATGATGACTGAACAACAGTCGTAGTGCTTTAGATGGCAGAGTTTTTTCCTCTTTTTTTTTTTCTTTTCAGAAAAACTTCTTCGAGCAGTTGCCGCCTTTAAATTAAATCTGGCTTGAATAACTAATGAATATTGTTTTATAAATATTTGTATCAGCTTTAAAATCGCTAAATCTTAAAAATGCTACAAACACAGCTTAGATTTTGTAAATTTAAATCAATTTAATTTTATTAATGTTGCTCAAAGGCCACCGTTGTTGTTTGGTTGCAATGCATCCTGGGTAATGATGTCAATTGCATTTGGCTCTCTGCGTTGCCGCTCATGGTAGACTGTTGCTGCTGGTCGTATCGACATACAGTGGGTCTTTTCCACTTTGTCTTCCGTTTAGTCTTTCCAGGTTGGACCTAAGCGCGAGGACCGAGCGGGAAAAACAAGCTACGGACGAACACGACGAGCCGCCATTACTGTGGTAGAAAAAGCCTCATAAGCATACGTTCAAATAACAGTGGTCAGAAGAATCAACAGAAACTGAATTATTTTGTTTTGTCACTGTAAAAAACTTTGCCAGGGTGATCTGAGAGGACATAGCTCTACTACACCACAGCACTACTTTACTTTACCGTAATTTCCGTCGAAGTTATCGAGCTACGTGAGCAGCACATGGCTAATTGAATATTCATGAAGTAGGCCGAAAGTAAGAACTGAGCATGCTCCAAGCAGTAAAGACGTTACTTCAACTGATGGAGGAATAAACAACAGAAGGACTACTTCGAACAAACGAAGGACTATTCTTCACTTTTCCTGAATCAGAGGACCAGGAGGATTTTTCTTTCGGCGGTGAGGCTAAAGCATGATGGCTGGATGTTACAGTTGGAGGTGAACGGAGGTTGCAGCTGGATTCAACAGCTCATGAGGACCAAAACCGTCAATGGGTGAGTAACACAGTTAATTTAAATGCAGTGTTTGTTGGCCTTTTGCGTGGGGGACTGTATTGCTGTGAGCTGCTAATGACAGCTCATAAGTTATGGGCTAACAGGGAGTTTACTGAAGATACTGGTTGTTTGATGTGTGAAATGCAAGAAAAAGTAAACAAGAAGCAGCTGGCCATACGTTGTGATCTTTTCGGTTATGAGTTGTGACTTTTTCCAGTCAGTTTTAAGTTCTGGTCATGTGTAATTTGTGTTGAAAGATGGGCTGTGATAAAAGGATCATCAGCTTAGGCTGGTTTGGTTTCATCTTTTTAATAGTCTTGGACTCAGGTGGAGTTTTGTACTGAATTATGTGGCTCCAGCTTTGCTTGTGTGAGACATGATACTACTGTATCATCTGATCCATGGATCAGTTGTGTTTTTGACTGTTTTGTAGTTGTTAACAGTTAGTTGTTTACAGCCCCTACTGGTCTGGCGGTGTTTTGCAACTAGTAATTTACGACCTTTTGCCCGTGAAAGAAACACAGACAACCAATGGGCCAGAGGGACCATTTAGTCCCTGGGAATGTTGAGCCAGAACTGAAAGTTCCTGGACCGTTTGATTGGAAAGCAGCTTATATGATAGAATAGAATACAATAGAATAGAATACAATAGAATAGAATACAATGGAATAGAATAGAACAGAATAGACTATCTGAATTGGTCCCAAACTGGGAAATTGTGGTGTTACAGCAGAAGTTGTTAGTCGTTAAACGCTGGTTATTGCTTTTTTGAAAAAGAAAGAAATTAAAAACACCACAGGGTCTGAATGTCTCTAAATAAAACGATAAAGTTGCTTAAGTTGGCAACACTCACACACCTGTTTACGTCATCATGTCAGAACACACTTTGCTGACAAAAATGACAACCTTTGTATGTTTAAAATGTAGTAAGGTTAATTTTTGTTTTAAATCGGAATCAGAATAAAGTTTTATCGCCAAGTACATTTGCACATTTAAGGAATTAGTATTGGTGTGTTGGTGCTAACTAGGGATGGGTACCGAATTAGATACTTTTATAGATACTGACTGAATTCTGTCAAAAGTACCGGGTATTGATTCATGTCAAACCAAAAGGTACCATGTTTAGGTACCTAAATGCATCCTTGTAACTGTGAGGGAGTGGAAGAGTTGGTGATTTTTTCATGCTGGACATAAAATTTGTTAGATTGAATTTTTTTTAATATTCATTATTAACCAAATTGATATTTTTTACCACATAAACACACAAAAGTACAGAAACTTGGTACCGTTGAGAACCGGTACCGATTGCCAAGCACTAGGGATGGGTACCGTATTGTTTCAAAAGTGAAAGGTACCCATCCCTAGTACTAACACTTAACAAGGAAATAATGACAATCAAGATAGAATATAGAAAAGTAAAGATATAAGACATACAAATGTGCAAAAATGTAAAGAGAAAAATTATGGTAATGATAATAATCTATTTTGAAATAATAGGGAAATTTCACGTCACTACCAGCGAATTTTAGTAGAATAGGTAAAAAGCAACTTATTTAAGCCAACAAGTGCTAACACCAGGGTTCCTTTTAAGTGTCAACAAATCCATCTTTAGTGCAATAAGACACCATTAGAACTGACGCAGTCTGAATATCCTCCATGGTGTTATTTTTGCTGACTGGCTTTCATCGTTGATTTACAGCCCCCTACTGGTCTGGTGGTGTTTTACAACTACTTAATTACGTCCTTTTGCTTGTGATGGAAACGCAGACAACCAATTGGACCATTTAGTTCCTGGTAATGTTGAACCAGAAACTGAAAATTCCTGGACTGTTCGATTGGAATCAAATAGACTTAATTTTTCTGATCTCAAACTGGGAAATTGTGTTACAGCAGAAGTTGCTGGAGCCGGTAAAAAAAAACAAAACAGGATTAGATAAATAAGAAACAAGCACTTGAAACATTTTAGAAAATAAGAATGGGTAAGATATAGCTCTGTGCAGTTGAGACAAACGGACATAATCTAATTCTCGACTGAGAGCAAAGGGCAAAATGCTCCACAAACTATACCATACCGTACCAACTTTATTTACAAAGCACCTTTAAAAACAACCACAGCTGTTAACAAAGTGCTGTACAGGTAGAAAGAAATTAAATGATAAAAACAGATAAGAAAAAAACAGACACATAAAAGAAAGCAAATAAAAGAAAATAACAGAAACAGCGTGGTTTTGAGCTTTAATAACATCGGAGCAGTTTGTGAATCAGACCCTGAGACGGAGCAGATAGCGAGGCAACTCATGCAGGTCTTGGTGATGCTAGCAGCTGTAATCCATTCTTTGTAAATTCCCTCCTCAGTCGCTACTGCTTTCCTGTTGTCCCCCTACCTTAAAGGTTATTAAACTAAAGCCCAGACTCAGATTTAATCCAGATTTCCTCCAGATCTGACTGTTCACATACCCTGTATTATATCAAATTAGAGTAAACTGGCTGCTGCATGAATATTTAATCATTTTTGGCAAGTTAGCAAACACATATTGACAATGCTGAACACTCCCCTTAGGCACTTCAAAACCAGACCCTGATCAAACACTAAAGGGATAAATAATTTAAATTAAGACCCTAATTGGCCTTATTTCCAACTCCTCTTAGCTAATTAGCATTGACCCAACATGTAAACTAATAAATCTGATGCTGTAGTCGTGCAGCGCGCTCACTTTGCTGTGGTACAGCAGTAAATGAGGGCGCGATGACCTGCTGGTCTCCTGTGACTGCATCGTTCTGCTGATTAGAGGAGGGAATGAGTCTCCTGTTTCTAATGTCCTGCACTTTCCCTCTTCATTAAACTATGATTCACTTTGACTGCATTATGTATTCAGCCCAGCTCAGGGAGCCGGGGATCTGGAGCTTACAGAACGAGATGATATTGATTTGCTTCTCTTCAGAGTTTCAGCTTTTTGTAAACAAAGAAGAAAATCCTTCAGCTCAAATGTTTGCCATCATTTTTTTTTTTTTTTAGATGTTTATCCAGATTGTGTAGCCGTGTTATCGCCGTAACTCTCTGATGTATTGAGGAGCACAGTAGCTTCTTCTGTCATCATTCCCTCTTTCTTTACCGTGCACAGGCCCGACTCACTGCCTCCTCCGCGCAGAGCCATAAATCAGCCATCTAAGAGCCGGGACCTTCTCTGCAAGGCCCCTCTCATTGATTACACGGTGCTCAGTAAGTGTAGCATGATGAAGAGAGAGCCCAATTCAATTAGGCTGCCCCGCTAGACAGAAATATGTAGCATACGCTGCCCCGGATGAAAGGATGTCTTCAGGAGCGATGGAGAGAGACTGAAGGGAGAGGAGGAGGATTTGGGGAGGGGTGTCACTCTGCTGGAAGTAATTGGATGGTGGTGATAACATTCAGCAGCCCAGTCTCTATTGAGAGATTTTAATGGATGTGTTCAACAGCAGAGGAACAAAGGAGGAGTTTCAGGTGCTGAGGAGGACTCTGAGGTCGGGAGATCTGAGATGGTTTGAGGGAAGACAGCAGCAAAATGCTGATGTCTGACAGTGACATTTGGTGCAGAAGTTTGTGGTTCTGAAAGGTTCAATGCACACCTAAAACACCTGAAAAGAGACATGAAGGGTGGTTAACAAGAGGCATGGAAGGTGCTAGTCATTTTTTGCCTTAAAGTACATTAAAAAGTCTCAATCAGCCTAAATTCATCCTCACATAGTCTTTTAAAACAATGGTAAAAAAAACTAGAATAGAATAGAAGAGATCAGAAAATACTTTATTTATCCCCGAGGGGAAATTCAGGAGGAGTCACAGCAGCAATCAAGAAAACAAAAGTAAGAAAGTGTATAGAACAGCAGGTGAAGTTCTTCCAATGTTAGCTCTGTTAGCCGTGTCTGTGAATAGCATGATGCTACTCTGCCTTCTGGTATTATCTCTGCTGCTGGGTTAGCACGGCTAGCTCGTCCATCTTATTGGAGATAGATCTTGCGTTCCCAATAACAATGGATGGAAGGACAGGTCCATGTCGTCACTTCTTAGCTCACACCTGAGAACCAGCACGTCGTCCTCACCTCCTTCTCCTCACCTTGTGGAAAACATCAGGCCTTGTACCAGTTAGCATTGACATGCTACAGGCTAGGGGTGGGTTATACTTTTTAGGAAATTTGCGAAAACAATATTTATGATGATATGGGGGAAAAAACGTAGAACTTATTATTAGTAGTTGTTGCTTCTGAATAACAGCATTTTTATTGCACACACAGTATGAAAGACACTTTTCCAATCTTTTACTACGACTACACAAGCTTGAAATGTAAACATTGTAAGTAGGTCAGCTCCAGAGGATATCTGACGTTTTGGAGATGGAAAAGTTAATCTTGCAGGTGAAAAACTTCATAATTCTTTAAGACACAACCATAGACTGTATATATAAAAAACATGGACGTAGTCTCACCGACGTCACCCGTCTGTTTCTAAAACGGAAAATAAAGAGGATCGGCTATAGCGGCCATATTGGTAGTGGCAAGGGCTTAGCATACAGCCATAGGGTGCCATTGGTCACGTGACCCTGAGCTGTGCCTCTCATTGGGGGAGCTCGCGATCTTAATATCCTCTGAATGACCGAGTTAGACAAAATATCAGCCCCTGTACAGTGTGTGCTGATAGTAAAATTAGCGACTCAGACAGGAGACGTTTTTTGAACCAGGCTGTAAATAGGTTAATTTCTGCTTTGAAAATGGCTTTTTTTTGGCTTGGTGTGTATGTGACTTCTGCTACTTTCGGAGACAAGCGAACACTCGAGAAACAGCAGATTTTAGCACTTCAGCATTGTCTCATATTCTTAGACTGGAGGTTGCCGCTTGGACACAACACATTCTGTCTATAAGGACACCAACAGAAAGGAGAAGGCATGGACTGAAGGAGCTGAAGTTTTGGGAGGACCAGATGAGTTTAACGTACTAATTAATCACCATGAAAGTTTGTTGTCATGGTGGATTCCTGCAGGAACATGTGGTTCTCCTGTGATCTTGTGACTTAGGGTATCCAGCTGCTATGAGCGCGGCACTCAACGTGAACGACACTTGACTCGACCACACAGCCGTCGTAGAGGCAAAAAAATTTCACCTATAATAACGTAGCTTTTGCGTCATTCTCACGTGTCTTCATTGCCTGGTTGTATTCGGCCGTGTGTTTCAGCTTTAGGTGGTGGAACATGTTTGTGGTGTTGCCACCCTTCTCGGTCATAGTTCTCCTGCACATTTTGCATTTAATGTGTTTTGCTGCGTGTCTGATCTTTGGTCAGCTAAACCAGCTCCACATCACTGAGGTAGCTCCTTATTTAGGCTCTAAATCCTCATGTGAGAACCAAATTGATGCTGCCGTGCTACTTTCACTCTCGGCTATTGTTGTTTTGTACACAGCAGGGAGAGTCATATGTCATTGCGTCTCTGCACTGTAAATATCGTAATATGACAAATTTATATCATAAAAATTATACCTGAATATCATATCTGCACATGGTGTGATATGGCACATCCCTACTTGGTACAATCAGGAGAAGAGCTAAATGTTTGGCCGTGTTTCAGCTTGTTAAATTCTGATTCACAGGCAGAGTTGCTGAGAGGACTAAACGATTCTGTGAACGAATCTTTCGAACAAATCACTTTACTGAACTTTACTGAACTGCTTTCCCATCACTTTTTCTTCTCACAGCATCGTGATAGAGTTTTAATACATCTGATGAAATGGTTGATATCCCCTGCTTTATTTGTGCTGCATCAAGTCCTCATTATGAGATCCCTGCACGCTATCATACAAGATGAAGAAACTCATCATGTTAGATATTAAACTTCTGAAACAGCATCATGTAAGAAGTCATGAAAAGCACGTCAGCATCAACACGATGCTGCTGGAAGAGCCTCACAGAGACGTTAGTGAGGCTGAGTGTTTTAAATTTACATTAGTTCCAGTGGAAGAGACAAATGAACACATGCCAGATATATTTCACTTTACTGGGCTGTATAATGAGCGCGCTGTAAATATGTATGAGTGTTTTTATCATGCGGAAGAAATCGCCGGCGTTTCGAGGAGATTAAACAAATCTATGTGCTGGAATTTGTTCATGCATCACAAATTGGTTTTTACTTTATGGGTGTTTCGTTTTCACCTTGATGCAACAACCTCCAAACAAACCTGTGACGAGAAAAGGACATGTCTCTGTAAAAAACAGACTTATCAGGAATTTTCTTCTTCTGTAGATGAGTTTGATATGAGCACCATCGTCCCTCAGAGTTGATTTATGAGACCATCTGTAGCAGGCTGTTCAATCTCACCAAAAGATACCAGTTCACCCAGAATCAGCCTCGATTTCAGTTCACCAAACATCCGACCGGCCCCCGAGCAAAAGTCTCTTCATCATCCTAACAGGGAGGAGGAGAAGCTGCAGACTGTTCCCAAAACATGAAGTGTTTTTTTCAGCATCTCCACGCTGATTTAACTTTGGCTGAAGACCCCGAGGTGATGCGTGCAGTTTGCAGAGAAGCTCTTTTCAGTTTTCATCCCGATCCACTGAGAGGAATATTAAAAAGATAAGAGCAAACGGACGAGAAACACTTGCTCTTTAAATCATAAATCACATCTTAGTCATTTTGTGTTTTTTTGACTGCTTCCTCCACGCCTACACGACAGCTCAGTCCAACACATTTCCATTCATGGCTCCAGAATCCTGTACACGCCGCAGCAGCAGCTGCCTCCGTCCCCGAGTTTGTCACACACACTCAGCTGCTCTCACAGATGTTTGGTCTCAATATTTACAGCACAGGTGTTCAAACATGTTCTCTAACCGTTGTGATCCAACTCAATCCTCAGGAAATGAATATTTATTCTGCTAATGTGCAGCTGCCCGTACGTCTTCAGGGGAATGTTTTATGTTTCACTTTCCTGACATGATATCAAAGGTCAAAGGTCAGACGATGGACTGGTTGGAGATGATAGAAAGACAACAGTAACTCAGGTGACCCTCCTGTCAGCTAAGAACAGGAAACTGAGGCTACAATTCACACAGTAACACCAAAACTGGACAATAGAAGATTAGAAAAACGTTGCCTGGTCTGATGAGTCTGGATTTCTGCTCCACATTCAGATGGTAGGGTCAGAATTTGGCGTCAACAACATGAAAGCATGGATCAATCCTGCCTTGTATCAACGGTTCAGGCTGCTGCTGCTGGTGTAATGGTGTAGGGAGCTTTGACAAGAGACACATCTTTGTGACAGTTGGTGACAGTGCTCATGGGAAATGCAGTCCTTGTTTTGTTGTTGTTGCTGTTGTTAGGTGCAGTAGCTCTCTCTTCTCTACTTTTGTTCTTCTCTTTTTAGTTCTAGTTAGTTAAGTGGGTGTTAAAGCAAATTATGTTATTTAAAGATGCTATGAGGAGAATCTGTTTTGATTGCACTCCCTCGCCACCTTGTGGCCTGGAGTCTCCGCACACTGTCGTAAATTACCTTAAGTGAGGCGTGTGTTTGTTTTGGAAATAAATGGAGATCAGATCAAAACAAATTTTCTTCGTTCAAGACAACTTTTTACTGGATACAACGCACCGAGGTAAAGTATTTATCAGTACAGTTACGTAGCTCTACAGTTTGAAAACATGACATCAAGTACCTCGAATCATTCCAGGAATCGTTTCAGCTCTAGTCTATACCTTGTTTTCTTTCATTTAACAGACTAAATAGCCTAATGTTGTTTATCTAACTTATCGATGGGTTTACATTTCTACTCCTGGTCTTTAGTGCATGGCGAAGTTCAGCCCCAGCGCATCCACAGACACATTAACACGTGAGCGCATTTACACACACAGACAAGCACATTCCGTATAGAATATAATAGAAAAAGGTAGAATAAAATAGACAATACTTCAACTATCCATATTCAGGAGGAGTCACGGCAGCAATATAAAAAAACTAAAGTAAGAAAGTGTATAGAAAGTGTAAAAGCTCCATAAGAAAATAGATGATGACAGCTTGTCCATCATTGTCCAGTCAGCCAGCCTCCACCTCCACAGGGTCCAGGACTGAGCTTCTTCAGCAGTCTGTTCAGTCTCTGTCTCCTGGATCCTGTCTGCTCACAGCAGGGGAAGCTCTTCCAATGTGGTGTTGGTGTCTGGTGTTAGCTCCGTTAGCCATGTCTGTGAATAGCATGATGCTACTCTGCCTTCTGGTATTCCCTCTGTTGCTGGGTTAGCACAGCTAGCTCGTCCATCTTATTGGAGATAGATCTTACGTTCCCAATAACGATGGATGGGAAGGACGGGTCCATGTTGACACTTCGTCCTCACCTCCTTCTCCTCACCTTGTGGGGAAACATCCGGCCTAGCACCAGTTAGCATTGACATGCTACAGGCTGCTTACAGCTGATTTCACATGTAAACAATGCAGCCTTGGTTACATGTATGATCTCTAGACAAACACAGGAGAAAAGTAGTAAAAACTCAGATAACAGAGCCACTGCAACAGGGTGGCTCCTAGCAACAAGATATTAGCAAGATATTTCTGCATATTTTTTTCCTAGGTTACACCTATCTTATTTCATTTGATATTATCTTATTGTTATGTCTTGTGTATTCTTGTTTGCTTTCCCTGCTGTGGGATAAACACTTCCCTTTATGTCCAGAGGGGTCGCCAGAATCAACACTGCATGAAAACTCCTTACTGCGCCTTTAATCCAACCAAACAATAAAACCCATTCACACAGCGAGTGTGAGACACAGTTAAGAGTTAAGTGAATGTTATTTATTTAGCGAACACGCCTGAGGTCATGATATGCACCGTGTATAATCTGAATCACAAACACACACTCAGGCTCCTTGTTAGAAATACATTATTTATCAATAAGCCTCTGAACATGTGGATGGAAGTGCTGAGAAACTATTTTTACTTCTAGAAGTTTCCTCTTCCTGTGAGTTTATTGTGAATTATTTATTGATTAGACACTCATAGAAATCCAATCCATAATTAGTTTTCCATATATCACAACAAACGTGTGTGTGTTTTTTTTTTCCTTTTTATGCGATAAGAGCATTAGCTGGTGTTCTCGTTTAGAAATCACACTTAATTACTCTCTGTGACCGACTTGACTGGCTTTTACACAACAATTAGGAAGTTACATAACTCCCCTGAGGACGAGTGGCTGCGCGGTGTACCCTCTTCCTCAGGTTTACGAGCAAACAAAAACACGGTGTTACCTACGAGCAGAGCTGGACGGATAAATAATGCTTTGGTAGCGAGCCATTTGGAAGCAAAACAGCCAAGCAGGGAGGGGGAGAGGCTGCCTGAGCGCTGGGCTCCTGTGCTGATCAGCGCTGCATGATGCAGACAACAGAAGAGGAGGAGGAAGGAGGAGGAGGAGCGAGCGGGGGAACAGACTGGCTGAGGCTCGCAGCTCTCAGTCTGTATCCTGAGCTCAGAGAAGCAGCCTCTCTCTGATCCTCCTCTGTCTCACCAGGTTTTGTACGCTCCCCTTCCTGAGCTGAGAAGAGCAAACGCAGCAGCAGAGGAGCCGAACCGCTCCTACTTTTTTTGACGCCATGCTGCCGTGGAAGAGGAATAAGTTTGTTCTGGTGGAGGATGAGAACAAGAGTAAACCCAAGAGCCTGGGGACGGGGCTGACCTACCAGTCCATCCTGTCCTCGCTGCTGCGCTCCTGTCCTGACCTGCTGCCGGACTGCCCCTTCGACTGGGTCGGCAACATCTTCCACTCCAAACGGCAGAAGGTGGAGCTGAACAAAGAGGAACCTGTTTACAACGTGCGGTACCTGGGGAGCGTGGTCACCATCACGGCGAAGGGAGACGGCTGCACCCAGGAGGCGGTGGCCAAGATCTGGGCGAGGAGCAACTACGGGGAGCAAAGTGTCAAGATGAGGTTAATGGTGGGGCCACAGGGGATCCGCATGAGCACCGACAAATCCGGGAAGAAGAAGCCGGTCCATCTGTACTCCCTGAACAGGATCACGTACTGTGCAGCCGACCCGTGCCGGCCAAAGATCCTGGCGTGGATCTACAGGCACCAGGTCAAGAATATGGCTGTAGTGCTCCGGTGTCACGCCGTCCTGGTCAGCAAGTCAGAGAAGGCCCAGGCCATCGCGCTCAGCCTCTACCAGAACGCCACCTCCGCCTTCAGCGAGTTCAAGCGCCTGAAGCGCCAGAGCGATTTCCGGCACTGCCAGCAGCAGCTGCTGGGCGAGGAGGCGGTGCCCCTCATGCCCCTGAGGAGGCTGCTGAACGGACAGTGTCACTACAGACCGCCTGCGGAGAACCCCGGGACCGCCACCCGCCTCTGCTCCATCACAGAGGAGGAGGAAGAGGAAGAAGAGGAGGATAATAAGGAGGAGAAGCAGGAGGAAGAGGAGGAAGTGAAGCAGAAGGTTTTAACGACAAACACGGATCCCACTCAGTTATTATCGGAGCTGGACATTGGGGATATCGCCCGGCTGGAGCAGTGCCAAATCAACTTTGTCAGCGACAGCAACAACAACACGTTTACATTTATAACCTCTCTGGTGTGAGGAGGAACTGTTTTAAGACGCGATTCTGCAACACATTCCTGTCTCTACCCTTCACCGGTCCCCCTCTCAGGCCCCTCCAACCCCCACACGTCCACGTCAAGTGAAGTGTTTACCAGAAACTCCTGCAGCCACGGCGCGGCACAGCGGCGGCGGAGATGTGGGAGTGATTTTGCATTCTGAGCAGATGGCTCTGTCTCCGGTTTGACTGTAGCAGTTTGTGAAAGAGTGTGTTTACAAAGAGGGCTGATGATGCACAGACCAACATAGCACAATGACGAGCGCTGACGCCGAGATCTCTGACTCCAGGGTCACATTTGGACCACAGCACCACGCAGGATTTCTCTACTCCTCCTCTTTCTCTCGCGCTTATTTTTGTGAGGTTTGCCAGCAGGGACACTTTTTTGGATCGACTTGTTGTATTTTTTCAGGGAGGCTCTTTGTAAATTTGTGTAATTTTTTCTAACACTGAAATCCTTCACTGACTGACCTTTGTGAGTGCGTACAATCGAGAAGTTTATTACGGTTTTACTGATGATCACAGCCAACTAATGAATACGGCGATAAATTAGGAAGCAAGCCATTCAGTCGACATGTTTATTGCCTCCCCTCCGAATCATTTATGCATGACATGTAACCTTTTCATGCTCAGCTTTTGTCTTTCTACACCTGACATCTTTGAACACTGTGATAAATGTGCGACCAAGGATGAAAAACTCAACTCTTCATGCAGAAATGTCTCGTTTATGTCATGCGTTTTATACACGTAGGGCAACAAACCCATCCATCACTCCTCTCCTCGTCTTTTTTTTTTCTTTTTTGAGCAAACTTTTGCAGATTTTCCACATGAGCCCTTGCAAAAATGCAGACGGACCCTTCCGAATCCTCACAAACTGTTTTGGATATGACTCTAGCAGATTTCCTGTGTGCCACTGTCTGAGATGCATTGTGATTCATATGAGATGAAGCTATTTATTTACCAGAAACGATGAATAAAATGTACCCACACTTGGGTTTCCTTGTTTAATCTCAGCGGACGATGTTTTCCAAGATTATTCAAATGAATTCAGCCGCCCTGCGTTCGGTGCATTTGCATGTTTGAGCTGTGAATATGTGCGACGTGCACTTCAAAGAAAGGAAAACACATTTGCACAGCTCAGTGAGATTGGAGTAAAAAAAAAAAGAGGCAAACTGTCAGCTTTTATTCACCGTTCATTCTTTTTACATGTTAATGCAGTTTGATCAGAATTCTGAGGGCCTTTTACTCGCTCCTCAGCCTCCTTTCTCCAAGGAGTGGTAATTAATCAGCCGATTGAATTGTTCGGGAAATGAACATAAAGCACCTGCCTCTGCAGGACGGCTGTCAGGCTCTGACAGGAGCAAGTGATCCAAAACGGGCGACCAGGAAGTGGACGCACTCCACCATCATTTCACTGCAAACTTCTGACGTTTTATTCATGAGAGAGTCTGGTTCATACGAGGATCAGGTTAAACTTAAAGCTCCTGTGGTGACTTTTTTAGCTGGTTATGGAACAGACTGGAAATAACTGCAAATAGAATAGAATCGAATGGACAAAACATTATTTCAGTCACTGCAGCAATCAAGAAAACAAAAGTAAGAAAGTGTAAAGAAATTGCAGCAAGTGAAGCTCTTCCAATGTGGCGTTGGTGTCTGGTGTTAGCTCTGTTAGCCATGTCTGTGAATAGCATGATGCTACTCTGCCTTCTGGTATTCCCTCTGTTGCTGGGTTAGCACAGCTAGCTCGTCCATCTTACTGGAGATGGATCTTACGTTCCCAATAACGATGGATGGAAGGACAGGTCCATGTCGTCACTTCTTAGCTCACACCTGAGAACCAGCACGTCGTCCTCACCTCCTTCTCCTCACCTTGTGGGAAACATCAGGCCTTGTACCAGTTAGCATTGACATGCTACAGGCTACTAACAGCTGATTTTGCATGTAAACAATGCATCCATGGTTACATGTAGGATCTCCAGACAAACACAATGAATGATAAAATAATAACAACAATGACAAAATGGAGCACACTATAAATATTGTGAAATTTAAATCATGACGCTAGAAGTGCACAAAAGTATCTTGCAAGTGCGTCACCACAAAATCTCTAGGAGCTGAGTCTGCTAGCTCGTAACATCCGTTTCGTGGTGTTATCGAGGCAAACAAATCAAGTTCCAGTCGTTCTCTCAAACAAAGTTGGACCAGGGAGACTCTTTGCTGTTCCCGCCATTGGATTCTATTATGCTTTTTTGGGGTGCCATGTGAAAAAGTGAAATGATGATGATAATGTCTATAGACTATATCAGGAGCCATATTTTCTCATAAAATGCGCGTCACAGGAGTCAGAGAGAAACATTTCGCCCTCTGCTGGAGAAAAGTGGGAATTTTCTTCCAATCTGGTTTAAAGTATCCGGTGAAAGTGTGGCATGTTAGGACAAGACGTGTGTTAAGGAAGTATGTGAAATAGAGCAAGACATTCAAAAGTTTTTGCACTGTTAAAAACCAGGCAACGGTAAGAAGTTATACATTTCTCACTCAGCTAAGCAAGCTAGTTACGAGTCCTGGAAAAGGTTGCCTTACCCCTGGTAGTTTTGACTTGGTGTTTTTGTGGTTTCTGGTCTTTCTGCAGCTAGCCTCAAGTGGACACTCGAGGAACTGCAGTTTTCACCACTTCCACATTGTAACCATTTTCGTGAAACATGACAATTTATTTTTCAAACTTTAAAAAGCCATTTGCATGTCTCTTCTTCTTTCTTTCTTTGAACATGAGCAAATATTAAAACAAAATGCATGAACAAAAGTCAACAGCAAAAAAACAACAACCAAGGAGCCAAATAAAACTGTCATTTGCATGTTCAAGATGAGTGAGAGGAAGTTGAAACTTATCTAGTCCCACCCTTTCACCTTACATGAGTAATCAATAAATCAATTCACACACTTCCAAATAACAAAAAGAATCCTAAAAAATAATTACTAAACAAGCAAAATACACCAAATTTGAATAACATAATAGAACAAATGGTAATAAAGAGAAGACTCGATGAATAAGAAAAGAACAAAAGAAAATGTGTCAGTCTTTGGTAACTTTTTTAGTCATATCCTGATATCTTTTTAAAATCATGTTTGTGTATTTTTTCTTGATCTGCTCTATGTTTTGGACATTGCTATATCTTGTCATCCAGAGAAGTCCAAAGTGTTGCTCCATGAACCATTACACACATTTTTACACATTTTTAAAATAAAACAACCCCCTTTAATTGCATCGATTCACAAAACACTGGAGTTGCTGATCTACCGCTGCAAGTTCTTTACCTAAAAGATGATGACCCATTTTTAAACCACAACAGGTGATCCATCACCATCATTTCTCACGGGCATAGGTTGACGCCTTGACACATGGTGAAGATGTTGTGAACCTCCTTGAAAATGTAACCATGGTAAACTGTTGAAACATTAGGGACCATGAGCCCCATGATACGTCAGCCTGGCCATAACACATTTTCTGCTTTTACAACATTTCTCCAATCTGGATACTCCATCTCCTCTGACATACCCTTTCTTTCTTTTTTTGGATAATTCATGCATGATAGACAACAACGTCAGCTTAATATCAGTTTTAGAAATACATTCACAACCCCCATTGCCCTGTGCACAAACATCAGAAACAGAAAGTGAGAAACAGTAGATGTGGCTTGCGAAGAAAACTCACTCCCTCAAAGCATTAAGTGGGGAGTAATTCAAAGCAAACCAAAAGCCCTTCTGCAAAAACTTTAGTGCTTGCATTGTTGTTGGCTACTAAAACACTAAGTCAAAGTACAAACAAAGCTCGAAGGTTATAAAGTCAATACTGGTGAAAATCTTTTTTTTTTTTGTTCTACTACAATAATTTCCCAGGGAATTAAACTTTTTACAGTTAAGGGAGAGCAGGCTTGGGGAACTAATGGTCTTGGTCGCATGTCTCAAGAGGCAAGCCCAAAATCGGACACCTTTCTTATGTCACTCCCCACTCTAACACTGTTTCCTGCTCCATCCGCTGTCCTGTCCTCTCCAAGTTAAGGCAGAAAAAACCCTAAAAATGATTTTTTTATAGAAAAAATTTAGGAAAAAAGGGATGCTTTGATATAGTTTTTTTAACTAGAAAACGGATCCCATTTTTTCACCATATGTTTTGTTGTTCCCAAAACCTTTCTCTGATAAATCCCATTCTCTGTTAGGTGTCTCTGTTGTAAATGACGAATCATATTTGTTGTATTAAAGTGAGCCCTGTTGGTGCCTCCACGAGGAACACTCACTTTACAAATGTTGCAAGATGCTGTTTTACTATCATTGCCCTCCAAAGAGAAGAAGCCCTACACAGCGGACATGTTTGCAACACGGTTTGATTTACAGCAGCCGAGAAGCGTGACGGTCAGGGATGGGTACCTTTCACATTTGAAATGATACGGTACCGATGCCCGGTACCTGGCAATCAGTACCGGTACTCAACGGTACCAAGTTTTGGTACTTTTTTGTGTTTATGCCGTAAAAAATACCAATTTTTTAAATAATGAAATATAAAAAAAATTCAATTTAACAAATTTATTCTTCAACATGTAACCTTGCAATGCTGTGTTCATGTCCAGCATGGAAAATCTCCTACTCTTACACTCTCTCACAGTCACAAGGATGCATTTAGATACCTAAACATGGTACCTTTTGGTTTTACAAGAATCGATACCCTGTACTTTTGACAGAATTTGGTCGGTACCTATAAAAGTACCTAACTCGGTACCCATCCCTAGTGACGGTGCTTAAAACGCGTGAAAACTGGTTGGTCCTGATCATGTAACAAAATCTGTCACTGTTTGATCCACCAAAAATAATCATATCAGGCACCGATACTGATCAGTGTAAAAAAAAAACCTGCATAAAACATTTTGGCCACAGGGGGCGCCAAATCTGACACAACCCAGAACTCCCTCACAGGAGCTTTAAACTTAGACGATACAAGCTGGGATGTTTTCTCCTCAATTATCTACAGTTATCACGTTATTTATGTCCCATATTGTCCTCACAGCTGAACATAACTGAGCAATAAAACACATTAATGCTCAGAGGAATTATTGATGTCACTCTGCTCATAAATTCTGTTTAATTGTCTTTCACAACAACATCAAAACCTAAAGCTGTTTGATGTAAGCCAGGCGTCCTCATTTAGGATTCTGCGTTTGAAGACAGAGAGGTGCGGCTGCTTCTCTGTGAGGATCACTTTATGATGAATAAACCTGATGGATTTCACATCAACAGTTCGCTTTTTTAGCTAATAGCTAAGTTAGATATTAGAGGATTCCTGTGTCCTTGCAGGGATAGCTGCAGAGGAGACAGCATTTGTGTTTTCATAGCTTTATTATATTCCCCCTGCATGTTAATCTGCAGCTCCTGTTCTGCTTTGATAAACCGTCACTGCACAATGTGATAAAGTCCCACTGTTTGCTCGCTGACATTCATGGAGAATTGCATTAGGTCTGAAAGGCTGCCTATGAGGTGTTAACATGAAGTGGTTAGCAGAGGAGCCACGGTGCCTTTATGTAAACATAATTCTTGTCAGGCGAGCAGAAAAGAGGGGGAGCAGATGGCGGCGGAGAGGTGCACGCTGGGCTTTATCGCACTCATCTTCCAGAACAACCAGAGCTCAAGCCAACATCTGAAGCTTGTTGTGTTTTGTCACATCGTGGGCCTCCGGGAAGCTCTTAAAGAAGAAGAAATCTAATCAAACATGGCAGGCTCCGGCCTGTCAAGTATCTCTTATAAAACCATACTGAGCTTTTTTTTTTCTCTCTCTCTGAAGACCCAAAAAGCTGCTTTTATCCGCACACAGCTGTTCAAAGGGTCCCCATGCAGCACACACAGGGAGATGAGTGACAGCTCTGCTCGTCTCCATCACAACGAGGAGGAGCGCTGGAACAAAAACGTGGCGTGCTGAGGTTAGCGGTTTGGTGTGCGCTAGTTCGAGTTGTACAAAATTTAAGACACAGAAGCGACACCAGTGTGAGGAGAGAAGAAGAAGAGGAGAAAGGAGAGGAAGGACGCTGGATCAATGAAGCTCTCTGAGTAGAAGAGATGAACAGTAATGAGACCTTGAGAAAAAGAAGTGTTGGTGTGGGTGAGTGTTCGCAGTGTGAGCTGCTGACTGTACAGAAGAATCATCCCACTGTTTCACAGATCACTCAGAACAAACCGGAGAAGCTCAGATTGAAACACGTTAGGAACACCAGTGTTAATACCACCCATTCATCAACTCTCAGCCCATTTGTCCTGAAGTCTTCATCATTTGCAGAAGGATTACAGTGTATTTAAAGATGAACAGTGGTTATATTTGACCAGAGTATTCCCACAGTGGATATTACCTCTGATATCAGGCTCAGCGTGGGAGGTTTGATCATTTCTTCCTGCTCTGAAAATACTTTCATTTCACCCCCTCACCCATTGATCAGCGGCTGAAACCAGAAGATATGAAAATCCAGAGTGAGATCACATACTCAAAGATTAACCAACTTATTAACCAGCTTTCCAAATGATCTACTGCCTGTGTGAGATGCTTGATTCTGATTGGTTGAAACCCCTTTGATGACGCTTGTTAACTTTCAACGCCAGAGGCAGAGTGATCAAGCCATGTTGGATTAAGGTGAGCTGAACCATTAGTTTCAGTTAGCAAAGTATTAGTAGCAATGTGGCTGTAACATACATTTTGATTAGCATGCTAATTCAGCAAGCTAACAACACCAGCTGCCTAGCGATAGCAATGAAGTAGGTGAGTGAAACTTTAGATTACTGGTCCCTAAAAGAAATTAGAACCATGCGAGAGGTGGTGATAGCAACAAGTTGTGACGTTTTGTTCATTTTTGAAGGTAAAAATGTATTAACAGCCTGGTTTAAAAACTAGCTTAGTCCTGAAACGCCATTTTTTTAATCTGCACACTGTACAGGGTGTGATTTTCTTTTTCTAACTCAGCAGTTTAGAAGACATCAGAATCGTCTGATTGTCCAATCAGAGGCACAGCTCAGCTCACATGACTAACAGGTGTCCTATAGCTGTAAAAAATCATCATATAACTCATTTCTAAACAGTAAAATAAATAATTATATCAATAAACAATCCAATTTTTGCGGTGATTAATCTTAAGCTAGCAGCTGGAAATAAGCATAATAATGTATGGTTAGGAGGTAGTAACAGGAAACACAATGCCAATGTAACAAAACTACAATGTCATGATTATTTGGCTAATGTTAGAGGTGAGGTAATGTTAGCATTGTACCTCTCCGTAGCTAGCTCTAATATCTATTAATCCTGGGGGTCTTTGCTGCTGCTCTCCCTGACTTGGTTTGTCATGTTTGCACCAAGTTAGCAAGGTATTTGCAACAATGTGGCTGTAATGTATGTTTTGATTAGCATGCTAATTTGGCAGGCTAACAACACAAGCAACAGAGCGATGGTATTTGGAGACTATGCCCATATTTTATAGTCTATGGTACGAATCCATCACCGTTGAATCACTGCGACTTTTTTTCAAGAACTGTATTCATGAATAATTATTAATCAGTAAATTAAATAACTATACTGCCAAATTATCCAAATTATTTTTTCTGCAGACCTGTTTTTATCACAAGCTAGCAGCTGTTGGTAAGCAGAACAATGTATGGTTTGCAGGTAGTTACATGAACTAATGTTAGCATAGTCTTGTCAGCTAGCTCTAACATCTATTAATCCTGAGGGTATTTGCTGCTGCTCTCCCTGCCTTGGTTTGGCATGTTTGCAACAAGAAGCAACCCTTGGTCTGAAAATAGGACGCCTATGCAAGTGTTAGAAACTGCAGTTCTTAAACTTTTTTACAGCAAATTAAAAAATAAAAAATAAATAATAATAATAATAATTTTTTAAAAAAAATTCACAGCCTGGTTTAAAAACAGTTTGTGTCAGCTTATATTTATAATTCTATAATTATTTCTTAAATGTACTTTATTTTTCTGCTCGGCTTCTTTTTGTTTATGTTTTATTATGGTGTGTTGTTTGATATGCTGTTTTTATCCATTGTAAAGTGTCTTTGAGTATTCAGAAAAGCGCTTTTATAAATTAAAATTATTATTATTAAATGTATTATAATGGCACAGAGGGGTTGATTTTTTTTTTATTACACATTATTTTTGAAGTTATTAAACTTGCAGTTCTGCCCATATAAGGGCATTTCTGCCTTGGCTGACAGGTGAGCGTCCTTTACCTATCTGCAAAGAGGCTTAACACCTACCGCTTTATCACATCCTGGCTCAAACAAAACAAGGCTGACATAAGGCTTCAAAACTCTGCATAAGAAATAAATGGATGACATCATAGAGACTATGTCCGATTATTATACAGCCTATGGTTTTGTACATGAAAGAAAAAGGTGTGCTCTCCCCACCTCAGGTTTTGAAGCCAAAATTCCCCTGTCACAGGGGCCGCCATTGGCAGCTGTCTGCGCATAATAATAATAATTATTATTATTTTTTCATTGGAGAGTCTTATCACTTCTTGGCTCCCCCTTCTTACATATTTTACAATACCAGAAAAAATACACAAGAACAGCGGCTGTCAAAGATTGTTAAACATGACGTAAAGCCTCGTTTTTAACCTTTTATAACTAATGAAAATGAAACTTTTCAGAAAAAAAGAGGACCTGAATACAAGTTAGCCAAATGATACCTTCAAATCACCACAACAACGAGGTGGGAAACATTTCTACCAGGTGAATTAATTTTTTAAAGTTTGACCACAGCCCATCAGGAATGACTGGGGAGTCTGATTTTTTGACTGATACTGCAGCCAGCCACCAGGGGGAGCAGATTTTGTGGCGACCTCACTTTGAGCCGAGCAAGCGGACGTCCTTTTTTTTTGTCAAATATACTTATTGACATGTAGTCACGTTAATAGCTAAGTTCAACAAAACTCTTCATAGGAGTTTATAATGTGTGATAAACCTGAAAAAACACCTGAATACATTATTTACAGATGTGTCACTGTCCAATCAGATGCTACAACCATCCCTTCAGCATGTGATGCTCCTGTTATTTCACAGCATAGACTTTAAATAACCCGACCATCAAAGCTAACAAGCCTCCTCTTCCATCTCACACACCAAGCATATTCTGAGCGGAGAGCTGCACACCTGGCAGTTTGCAAATGAGACCCGTTCTGTTTCTGCTGCTCTGTCGAACTCACGCCAAGCAGCAAGAAACAACTGCAAAATGCACATTCATGTCATTTTCCTCTTTGTTTGAAATACTCCGACGTGAAATTCTCCCGAAAGTCTAAAAAGTGCGAGAGAATCCTTCAGACGAACTTGTCAAATAACATCCCGAGGCCACATCTGTTCCAGTTTAGAGTAAGCCTTGGACCAGACTCCTCCAAATACTACATAAATAAATAAATAAAAACATCTCCAAGCGCCAGTGAGCATAACTGTACTGCTAAGTAATTCATGAGAATCAGGGATTAGTTACTGCCATGAAACATTAATGATTTTATCCCATAAAAACAGAAGAAGTGATGCCAGAAATGATCAGGCCTGCGGACGTGCATACATGCATTTTGTTAATCACTGTGTCCTGGAAGAGTGCGTGTTATTTTGTGGCAGAAGCAGCAGATGAATTTTTGATGATGAAATAACTGGATCGTTCAGACTTGAATAGTGTTTCTGTCAGCTTCACTGCTCGTCCTCTGCATCCCACTTTACTGAAAATGAACCGCCCTTCTGCTTAAATCACTCCGCAGAATTAGATTCCTCGATAATTTGGGGTTATAATGTTTCACAAATAAGATAAAAGCTGCATGAGGAGATCTAATAACCTCACACACACACACACACACACACAAACACACACCACCTGATGTCTTCTTCCACAGGCTACAGAGTGGGAGGGTTGCAACATGGGGGCACAAATCTGTTGTCCTCCACCGTCACCAGAGAGCCATAACACGGACTAATTATAAAATCAATAACCTCAGAGCAGGTTTGTTCCTTTCAGGCGTCCAATGGGAGACGGAGTTCCTAATGTCCTTGTTGCGTCTGCTTAAATTGTTTTAGGTGTGTCACGATCGTGCGTCATCCGCTCCTCTGATTGTAATTCTGGGATGTAGTTCCTCGCTGAATCACGTCTGACACCTGCGATGTGCGCTGACCGCTCTAATTACACACTGACATCCGCAGTGATTGCAGAAAAACACAGGTTTTGCTCTCAAAGATGGTGATTCTGTCGTGATTACGCTGAGATTCGAGCGGTAAGAGAAGCGAGGGTGGGATATTTTGAGAGATGTGCTAATGTGGTTTCCTGTCGAGAGTTTCATGAGAAGATTAACACCTGTGATGAGCTCAGAAGGTGTGCACCGTGGGAGGAAATTCAGGCTAACAGGATCACAGAGGGGGGTACATGTCAGTCCAAATCAGGTTAACACTGCTAAGACGGTACGGCTGGGTGGGAGGTCCAAAAATGAGTTCAAAGACAAAGTAGAGCAGCGAAGGTTTGCTCGGTAACATCTCAGGAACTTTAAAATCAAGGATATGAGAGATTTAGAGCTGTTTTCAAAGCATCCATAGACTCTAATACTTTCATAACGGCCTGATTCTGTAGTAAAGTTATGGTTCAAATGTGTTTTAGAGCATGTTTTAAACTTCCTCATATTGCCAACATGGATATAAAGTCACAATACTGGATGTTCAGACTAAACATGCAGATTTTCAAACCTCTTCATATTCATATGTTGTAGAAATCACTTTATCTACCCATAGATTTTCCCCAGACTGGCCTCCAGAGGACTGGCCAATCAAACTGAAGGGGGTTTGTGGAGCAGGGAGTCTGAAAGAGACAGCAGCTAAAACAAAGTGTTCCTGACAGAGTTAACACCAGTGTGAGAAAAAAAGGGGAGCTTTCTAAACAGTAAATCATGTTACTACGGGGGCTCCAGAGGGACAGAATAAGTTTTGTGACAACTTTATCAATCAATCAATCAATCAAACTTTATTTGAACACTTTTCATACATGGCTTTGTAACACAAAGTGCTTTACAACAACAACAAAAAAATACTAAAATAAAAAATGAAAATAAAAATAAAATAAAAAAACTAGAACTTGAATAAAAAGCATAAAATTGCATAATTGGAAGCATAAGACCCTGCAATTCCCCCTCCCCAAACCACATTCAATATACACGCAAAAAAAATAAAAATAAAAATAAAAAAAAAAACACAAAAACAGTGTTGGTTAAACTAGAAAAGTACTCAGAGAGCTCTGACCTCCACGAAGCATATTGTGATTGTCACCAACACTTAAGTCCTACTTTAATGTTATACTCCCTTTCAGCAGACTGTCTGCTACAAGTTGGTGTTAGTTGCAGGTTTGTACGATAATTTGTTTCCTGACAGTGTTAAAAATTATGATGACCCAGTACATATTTCATATTCCAGATCTTAGTATCCAGAATATTGCCAGGATCTGGATCGTACTGAACATCTGTCAGAAATTATGGTGACCTTGTCTTGTATTGTTTTGCAAAGCAATCCAACCATTTATGGTGGAGTTATACACAAATATGGTGAAAACAGCTCTATCTCACAAAAGAGTCCTGGATCCAGACGGTGATCCAGATCACCTCCAAAATTTAATCACTTCTTTCTTATCTCATTTTGAACATTTCCTGAACATTTCATCAAGATCCGTCAGTAACTTTTTGAGTTATGTTGTTCGCAGACAAACAAACTCCCCCAAAACATAACCTCCTTGGTGGAGGTGATAGCATAAGAAAGCAATAGTGCCAGATGAAGGTAAAACAGGTGCAGCATTGTGAGATCCAGAACAAGAGACTTCTGTTGCACCAAAAAGTTCAGGGAGGAACTTTTAGGAAAAAAATACAAACAAGGTTATAGGGTTAAGCTTACAGTAACTTTAGACAATAATCAAATGGATCTCTAGCTACTAATTCCTGCAGGAGGCAACAAGGAAGTACAATATTCCAAAAATCAGTGAATAGTTAGCAGTGATTCTCTAAAAGTATTTATTTGCTACAAAAATATAAAGTCCATTTTTCTTGACACCCGATGCTCATGATTTTTATTAAAAATTACTGTAACTCTTCTCAGAAACATCCAGCCTCACAGCTTCGAGTCTAGAAAAGTCTTGGAGGTGTTGTTCTCTTCTTTGTGCCTTTCCTCTCACCTTCTCCTCTTCTTGTAAAACTATCTCTGATTAATAAGCTGCAATAAAGATAATGCACCCTTCAGACGTCCTCTTTATCTTTGATAAAAACCACCTCTGCAGCCAAGGAGCAGAACAATATCACAGCCTTGTTGTTCGCCTGTGTGCTGTAACGGCTCCGTAGCTCGACTTAACACCAGGGGAGCAGCAGGAAATAATTGGCTGCAATTATCATCACATTTGCTGCTATTTGCAGTAAGAGTGGAGGTGTTCTTGTCATTATACCTGTGGGGGCCAGAGTTCAGCCTGATCAAGCATTTTAAGCTCTTAGTAAGAGGTATGACTAACTGTGGGATGAACTGAAGCACTCTGGGTAAAGTTTTGTGAAGTAGATGGAAACAAGGCTCAAGCAGGGAGATTAAAAACACGCCTTTGGAGCCCTGAAGCGTTTTATCGGACAGCAAGGAGACCATCAGTCTAAAGTGTGTGTGTTTCCGAGCTCCGTATTACCTGGGGAGTGGCGAAACAAGGCAGAGCAATCACTTAGGCGCACAAAGCCGTGTCAGAAAGTGGGCCAAGTCGCACACACATGCAGGGCTGGGGGCCTTCGATTCAGACGGACCCTGTTTGAGGATGAGACGGAGCTTTTTTCTGTCTTTGATGAGCTACGCGGAGTGGCAGGTGGATAAAGGGGCAGCAGTGGAGTGGGAGGACTTGGCCGGCATGTGAGTGCTCTGGCACATGCCACAGAGGAGCTCGTGATTGGAGCCGAGCCATGGCCACAGTACCTGAATAAACAAGGGAGCTGGAAAACAAACAAGCCGGACCTCTGCAGCCTATTAGAGGGGACACGCCTGAGTCCATTTCAAGCCAGGACGGCTCTATTTTCAACATCCCTGCATGCTCGAGTGACTATCTGTGTCTGCGTTTCAAGGTTTACTTCAACAAACATCGACTTTTCTTTCCAACAGACTTGATGATGAATGTAATGAGTAGACAATAACATTTTTATGCGTACATTTCAAAGCCATTCACTTTGCAGATACAGGCATTAATCGTTGGCACATGCCTCATAAAGTGTTTAAAACGGCTGTGAACAAACATTTCTGTTTTTCCAACCATCCACTCGACCTTGCTTCACGGTTTTAAGAGTCGTTACGAGCTTTTAATGCATCATATCCAACAGCAACGTCTGACAGCCCTTGCATTAATTCAGGATTAATTGTCGAGCTAACAATGGAGCGAATGCTCAGCGGTGGACTGATACGCTGCTTTAATTGGATTGGGTCTTTGTTTGCAGATTTATGAGACCACTTTAAAAAAAAAGAGGTCAAGTAGTTGTCAAAGAGGAGGAAATGTGTGCTGCTGGCTTCTGGGGACAGCTGCTGTTTGAGTTTTCAATGGGAATAAGACCAAACGAGCAGAGATCAAGCCGCTCATGTGACTGTTTGTTTATAGAGGTATAGATTTCTCTACATCTCCTGCATGAAATCAATGCTCACTGAAATGTAATTGAGGAATATTTACCCCATGAAAAATACAAACCAGAGCTCTTTAAATGCCACAGATTCTCTCTTTTTGACTTCAGATTCTGTTTCTGTTTCCAGAAACTGTTCATAGATACAAAGGAGCAACCAGAGTTATTGGCCAAGCACTTCAGGATGAACTCACAACTAAATCTAGACTCATTTAATTTCGGTTTCATTTCCAAAAAAAGGTTATCAGATGGTTTGGTGAAAGTCCCACCAAAGTTGGTCAACCTGGAATCTGCCAGTATGTTTTAATGCAACACTCTGACAAATAATAACAATAATGATAATAATAATAATTATTAATATTATTAGTATTATTTTCATTTTTATAAGCAGGGTTACAAGACACCATTATTCAGTCGTCAAGTTCAGGGATCATTGTAGACGTTTTCAAAGAAAAAAATGAAAAATTAAAATATATGAATAATAATCTCACAAAAATAAACCATCCTGATGTTTTTCCAGGCTCTGGAAACAAAGGAAGCCAACTTGTAAATATTATAATTCAACAACCATTTCAGTCCGTCATCATCAGTACCTCAAAACATATCAGGACTTTTAACAAATATTTTGTTCATCAGAGGAGCTCTTAACTCATCATATAAGGACAGTGAAAGAAGAAGAAAATGTGCTTTGTTCTCGACTTCACTTAATTCACATAGTTCACAGAGTCTGTGTTCCTCCTGGTTGTTTTTAAATCTGCCAACATCAAGAGCAAGTGGGAGAATTCCTGTTCACAGCTCAGCAACTAAAGATCTTTGACTTCTTGTCAAATGAGCTGTTACGTTACATTCATGGCCGTAATTGTGTTTAATTTTGCCTTTAACAAAATTTCATTTAACCATTTTTGCTCAAACTTGGCAACAAGCTTCTCCCTAATTTTGTTCACACTGCAGACAGGCTTGTTTCGTTAGACATACTGTAAATTTGTTTTCTCAAAAATAGAAAGGAGTTCAGTAGCCCAGGGAGAGTTCTGCGTTTTACTAAAAAATAATATCTTCTTATTAATCCTATTTTCTGTTATTTCAATAAGTAATGGAGAAATGTGAGGAAATAAAAAAAATTATATATATATATATATATATATATATATATATATATATATATATATATATATATATATATATATACGCTAAAAACCACCACCAAATAAAGGAAAGGAAGATATCAGAAAAATGAATTAAAACACTCAAAACATTGATAAAAATAATAATAATAATAATAATAATAATAATAATAATAATAATAATAAGAGTAATAATAGTAATAATAAAATTAATACATTTTATTTGACGGCGCCTTTCATGACACCCAAGGCCACCTTACAACAAAAGATAAAAACAACATTGTAAAACATAATTAAAACAAATCATCAGAATAGAAGCAAGTGAAGTGCACAGTGTTCAATTAAAGCGAGTAGGCCAGTTTAAACAGATGAGTTTTGAGTTGAGATTTAAATAGGTTGATAGAGTCTCACTGTAGTATGTGTGGGGGGAGGGAGTTCCAGAGTCAAACAATGTTTAACAGATTACAAAAAATTAGATTTAAAGATCATGCCTGTGTACTTTGAAAGAAGAAAGTTCAAGGTGAAAAAATAAACTAACGACAACGATGGCCGAGATGGAAGCAGCTGTAGCAACTTAGCTTCGGTCAAAGTGTTGTTAGAAAAAGAGGCGGGCTTTGAGCCTCATCCCTATCAGCTTTCATGTGTCATTTTTGTCCCAGGCATAGACTATAAAAAAAATAGACTCGTCATCTTGCTTGGCTCAAATTGAGGTCACCACAAAAACTGCTCCCCCTGGTGGCTGGCTGCAGTACAGGTCAAAAAAATCCATCTCCCCAGTCATTCCAGATGGGCTGTGGTCAAACTTTAAAAAATTGATACTCCTCATAGAAATATTTCTCACGTCTGATTGTTGTGGTGATTCGAAGATGTAATTTGGCTGTCTAATATTCAAGTCCTTTTTTTTCTGAAGTTTCATTTTCATCAGTTACAAGAGGTTAAAAAGAAGGTTTTACATCGCGTTTAATGATGATTGACAGCTGACGTTCTTCTGTATTTTGTGGGGGATTGTAAAATATATCGGGAGGTAGAGTCAAGAAGTGATTAGACTCTCAAAAGAAAAACTGAATTTTTTTTTTTTTCCACCCGGCTCCACTCAGAGTCTCCCAGAATCCCTCACAGCCTCGGTGGCTGCGCCTGTGATGGGGGAATTTTGGCTTCAAAACTGTGAAATGGTAAATGGCGAAGCCACGCCGTCCACTCTCTATACAGTCTGTGGTTCCAGGCTGTAAACATGTTTATTTCCTCTGTTCAGATTCTGAATGGGTGTGTATGTGGGTCTGGTGCCTCCAGAGACAGACACAAGTGGACAGTTGGGGTATTGCAGTTTGCCTTTCGCCTCATTTATGTTGGTAGTGTTCAGTCATTACTTTCACTTTATTTTGGAGCTATTAAAAGCAACAGAGAGTATTACAGCAGAGTCAGCCTGCTTGAAAAATGTCAGTGATTCAGTCAGATGAGGTGAGTCACCTGGAGGGCGCTTACAAACAGAGGTGTGTAGCGAAACTTGCGAAATCTGGCAGCATCGTTCAGGTGAGGTTAGGTGGATAATGTGACATACAAAAGGTCAAGAGTGAGCCTCTAGGAAGCTCGATTTAGTTTGAGTCAGTCAGATTGAATTAACCCTCTCCCTATTAATCCAGATCTGCGATGAAGTCCTCTGATGAGAGATTTTGCTATTTTTCCGTTTCTCTTCAGCTATTTCATCAGAATAACGAGAGGTATTGCATTCCACTCGGATTACCCCATTCGGCGATTTACATGCTTGACAAATCCCTCCTGTTTGTCAGACGGAGCCCGCCTTCATTAGGGATCAGCATGGAGTCATTATAAACCCTGCCAGTCTCTGCGGGTGAAACCTTGAAGCTGAGGTTAGGACGCCGTCGATGCTTTAAAATATGATAAATTAAAGATGTGAATATTTCATCAGGTGGAAGTTGATTTCAGGTTAAAGGCCGTTTAGGATGCATGACTTCAGCAACATGGCAGCATCTTTAATTCAGAGGCCACGCTCTCACATTCAGGTTTCCTGCTTTGTCTTATTCGAGCTGAATGTCCTTGTATCCGTTTTGTCGGTTATCTCTCCAGCACAGCATGACACGCCAACTTTGAAAATGTTGAGTGGAGCTGGAGGGGAATACTGATGCAGTCCCCGAAAGCACCGGGCACAAACACACACATTGTAATGCTAATTAATTTAAAAACTCATCATCTCCTGCGTCTCAGAGAGGAATACAGACAGACTTCATCACAGATCACTCACTGAGCGTTCCTTCGTATCCGGATGCCGACTGTGCTCGCTGTGCCTCATGTCTTTCATCAAGAGTCTTCATCACTTTTCACAGGTAGAGACCGAATGCACGCCACGAGCTCCAGCTGTTCGCTTGATAAGAATCGAGCTAAAAGTTGACCTCGTTTTTGAGGTCTCGTCATTCTTTGTGAGAAGGAATAAAAACTTTGGATGAAAAAGGATGCTTTTTACAGTTTAATACTTCTATTTTCTAAAAAACAAATTTTTCTGGCATGTGTTCAGTTTCATACAAAGCCTTTGAATTTCTGAGTGGTACATTTCTTTTTATTCTTTTACAAAAACTTGTTCAAATGGGCACATCCTTGGCCTAGTGGTGAAATCCTGTGCTCAAAAAGTGGGCGTCCTTGTTCTTTCTGTCTGACAGTTTCCAGAGGTAAAAGCCCAAAAATAAAATTTAAAAAAAGAAATTTGTGTCTCCAAGGTTTCATCCCTTTTAATCTGTATAGCTAAAACGATTCCCCGAATGATTCGAGGTACTCGATTACAAAAAATACTCGAGTAATTTTCTCCGCCTCGAGGAATCGTTTACTTTTTAAAAAGATCGAAGAGCAGTATTTCAAATAGAGCTGAGGCCATATTAAAAGAGTTTTCAGACCTCTCAAGCTACCTCCTATACAAAACAGCAACTAGCAACAAAGCTAGCTTCTTTTCTGGAGTTTGGAGACTAATGGGTCATTCTTCGGAACAGGTGCCATTTGGGTCAGCAGCATTTGATGTGATGTACAAGGCACAAAAAATGTGTCAAAGTGTGTTTACAAATTTTGGAGCTACCAAAGCAAGTGCTCTTATTGACATGTTGTATCAGAAAATTCTATTTCTTAAAGAGAAAAAATTTCATTTGAAAAATAGCTGCTCTTTAACTTAACAAAAATGTATTTTATCCGATTACTCGATTAGAATACTCGAATACTAAAATATTCGATAGCTGCAGTCCTAATAATCTGTTTGTGAGAAAAAAAGAGTGAGTCACATGACCAGCTGCACTCAGCTCCTAATGAGTGTGTGACATCATCAACCGCTCCAGAGTGAAGAGTGAAATTCACAAAAGTTTTACAAACAACCCCTTGGAGAGGCCACAATTTTGACAAAATCTCTGTAAAAATATGTTTTTGTAGGAAATTTTGTCAGGAATCCATCTATGCCATGTTTTAAGGTGTATTACTTATACTTTTTTGTCTAGAGGCCCAAATGTGGCAGCTTGCGGGGAGCTGGAAGGTCCAGTCCTATTCATTCTAATGGAGGGAGCTGAGAGGGCTTCTGTGGGGTTCACCGAATTTGGGGGCATGTCATTTGAAAACGGAGTCTGGAATAATAAAATCCCGCAGAGCTTTTATAAAGCAGGGTCCAATCTGTCATCTCAGCAATTTTCAAGCTGATACTACTTATGGTTTCAGAAAAGATCATTTTTGTCGAATGGGCAAAAATGTGGCAAAATTTTATTTTGAAAGGCAAATTGCTGGCTTCCTGTTAGAGAGAGGTCAGAGGTGTCAGTGTAGGATTTTTGCGTGTCAATGAGTCAAACAGTTTGACATTGGTTTGATCCTTCCACGACATTCCCAGCGCCTGCTAAAGCCATTTTGGTTTGCCTAGGTGGCACTAGAGGGCATATTATGAGATGTTGGGGGTCATGTTTGGTATCAAATAAAATTTTTGGCTGGTTGCGAGGTGTGTGCCAATTTTGGTGACTTTTTGAGCATGTTTAGGGAAAACGGATGGAATACAATAGCTCTCCTAGTAGAGGGCCCTCTCCTTTTAGACAAGAACCCTAACAAGCCAAAAAGGCATCGTACAACCCAGGGGCCTCAAACTCACAGCATGCTGCCCTACCCTTGATATCCATTTATTTTTATTTTCGAAAGCTGTTGCGCATTTTAAATAGTGTCCGTGCACGACTTCCTGCCCCTCTCCACCTGCTTTTTTTTGTGTGAAATTGACGCGTAACAGCTCTGGCATCCTGCGTTACATTGAGATCCGTCGCAGACAGGACAAAGCGATAATCACATTAACTATTTGATTTTTTTATGTTGATGATTATTCAAATATTCAAAAATCATTGCCCATCCCTAGTTTCTGAGCACGTTGTTGACTCGTCACAGCTACGGCACCCAGAAATTTCAGGAGGCTCGTTTATCTGCTGCAATTTGCTGGAGCAGGGATGCAGCTGGATCGCAACAGAGCAGATCCAGTGTGAGTTGGCACGTTGATTGAACAGAAACCTATCAGGAACTGTGTATTGTGGTTGTCATCAGACTGTTGGTCTAGATCATGCAATTTGTGCATCTCATATGTTTACATCCATCCATCTTCCAACACTTATCCGGGTCACAGGGCAGCAATGTCATCAATTGACCTCTCTGTTCCCTCCCACTTATACCAGCTCCTCTGGGGGGATACCAAGGTGTTCCCAGGTCAGCTGAGGGATATATCTCTCCATCGTGTCCTAGGTCTACCTCAGGGTCTCCTCTTCTGGCTCTTCTCAATGCAAAGGAGCAGCGGCTCTACTCCAAGCCTCTTTTGGATGTCCGAGCTCCAACCCTAACTCTTAAGCCGCGTTTCTACCAAGCATTCCAGTTCGGTTCGTCTTGGTAAGGCTCGCATTTTGTGGTGTTTCCTCTGACTCATACCAGGACAGATCCCCAAATAACTGAGATGAGCCGTCCCACTTTTTGGGACCCTTTCGTATGGGTGCCAGACTGAACCGATCCGCTCTCTGAAGGTGGAGCTACAACACTGCAGACCGTTGATTGGTCAAAAGAATCGTCGCTTACCGTGCTACAGCGTCTACATTTCTCCTGGCGGCACACAGACTTCTCTGAAACAAAGCTTGATTGCACTTTGTATCAAAGAGCTACATGCCAATCACGGAGAGGATGACATGCTGCATGTCTTCCATCTATGCTCTTTGTTTACTGTGTTGGTTTTTCTTCTTCGTTGGATTTATTAGCGGGGTGAACTGTGTCACGTTGCTATTGTTTAACAGCTGCGGTTTTCGGGATCCAGCTTACACGCCACCTACCACAAGAGGGCACAGTATACTGTGGAAACACAAATGGGATCAGGCTTAATTGTACCAAACCGTGCCAAACCGTACTGAACCAAACCAGACTGCTTGGTGGAAACGCGGCTGTAGGCTGAGCCTAGACATCCTGTGGAGAAAGGTAATTTCGGCTTTTATTCGCGATCTTGTTCTTTCGGTCACTACCCACATCTCATGACCAAAGGTGAGGGTTGGAACGTCGATTGACCGATCAGTTGAGAGCATTGCCTTCTGGCTCAGCTCTCTTCACCTATGGCGCTGCCCCAGTCTGTCTGTCAATCTCTTGCTTCAATTTGACCTCACTCTTGAACAAGACCCCTAGGCAAAGACTCTCTTTTGACCCAAAGTGGGCAGTCCACCCTCTTCAGGAACGATGGACTCAGACTTAGAGGTACTAATCTTCATCCAAACTATAAACCTCCCCAGTGCAAGCTGGAGGTCAGTGCTCGATGAGGTCAGTAGGACTACATCATCAGCAAAAAAGCTCAGGTCGGATCGTAAGACCCTTAAACCTGTTGCCGTCTTTCTGGATATAAAGCACCTGGGAACTTAGACCTGGGGAGCTCTTTTGCAAACTGCTTCTCTACCTTGCAAGGTTGATAAACCACTCGAAAAGACAAACTTGATAAATTTTCACAACACTCTGGTTCAGTGAGTACTAACATGAACCCTACAAAGGATGCAGCCGGGACACAGCTTGTGTTCACTAATTGATTTGGATATCTCCGGCGCTTCTTTGGCAGAACATTAACAGCAGACGACAGAGTTTTGACAGGAGCTCCACAGAAACTGAAGGCTCTGTAATCCCCGCTGAAGTTCACTTTCCAGATGTATGGATGTATAAATTGAGCTGCCATGTTGTGAGACGACAGCCTAAGTGGAGCCTCGAAAACCTGAAAATAACCTCTGTGAAGATTTCTCATCATTTTCAGAGGCGAAGTCAGAAGCATCCAAATAAGAACTCGAAAGACTGGGCCCGGGGTCGGCTTTGAAAGATGATGACTGCGGGGAATGAATGTGTCTTCTACAATTCAAAGACGCTTCTCACATTTCCAACACAGCTCAGGGTGAAATTGCTTCCTGGGTGAGAAAGCTGAGCTGGAAAAATGTAGAGTTTAAATTTCAGATGTGTGCTGAGAGACAGAATGAGGGATGTTTTAGTGACAAGTATCACATCAGCTTCAACACCGAGCATGATAGGAATAAAGCCGTGATTAGCCCTGAAGGAAACTTAATGTGTGTGTGTTTTATAGTGCATAAAGAGAATGTTCCTGTGCTGTTATAAGTTTTATATTTTATTTTTAATTGGACTCCAGATTGTTTTATTCTGCCCTTATGATACTTTTGAGTCCTGCTTTACTTCCTCCGGGCTGCGGCTCCTTCACACTGACGACTGGAGAGCAGACTTGTCAGTTTTATCACCTTTGCAGACGAAAGACAAACGACTTGGAAGGGATCCGAGGTGTTCAGCTGCGTACATATTGGATAACTATGAATTTTTAATATTCTGCCTCGCCGAGCGGATAGCGGTCGGTGTAAATTATGTGTAACTGTGAGAGAGAAGGTGAAGGAAGGCCGATTGAGACTCAAATGATAGAATAAAGAAAGAGACAGATGCAGCTGAAACAGTGGAGAAAAAAGACGTTTCCTGTTTGATTTGAGGCTCGGTCTGTTTCATTCGAAGCCCACACGCCTCTCAGACTCTGAGTCTGTCCTCAGGCGAAGCTTTCACTCCTGCAGACCAGCTCTGGCCTTTGATCTACATACGCACGCCGTCATACATCTCTGTCCTGCTGCATCAACCCTCTCCTGCACGCCGGGCGCATGCTAAGCAGACTGATGACGGGGGTTTATGTGTGATTTACCTTTGCTAATCAACACAAGAGAAGTATCTAGGACTGTTACGCAACATTTGTGAGGAGTGAGGTTTTTCTTTGTGCCTATTTGGAGAGCGTCTGGATCACACATAGAAAATACTCCATACAGAAAAAGCAGCTCAGTGAGGATCACTCTGAAGAAAGAGGAAAAAGAGAAGGGATGTGGGGAAGACGTGCAGCAGAGTCGTAGCCAGGAGTCAACTGTTAGTCCAGCGGCGCCACATATTTCAGAGCTTGTTAGCAGTATTGGGCAAATAACTTCAAAAACGTAGCTGTAGTTACTTGTTACTTTCCCCAAAAAGTAACTAAATTAGTAACTGAATTACTCATTCATGGATTTGATTAGTAACCAGGGACAGTATTATTGAAGTAGTGCCTATATGGCGCTGTTGCTAGGCGCCGCTCTGTCTGTTGTGGCTGCCTGTTGTCCGTTCCTTGTAATTTTTCATCTCTTTTTTGTCATCTTTGTATTTGGAGTGGGTCATTACTTTGTATGGCTCATTTTTGCTCCTGTGTTTGTCTGGAGATCCTACATGTAACCATGGCTGCATTGTTTACATGTGAGACCAGCTGTTAACAGCCTGTAGCATGTCAATGCTAACTGGTGCTAGGCCAGATGTTTCCCCACAAGGTGAGGAGAAGGAGGTGAGGACAACGTGCTGGTTCTCAGGTGTGAGCGAAGAAGTGACGACATGGACTTATCCTTCCATCCATCGTTATTGGGAAAGTAAGATCTATCTCCAATAAGATGGACGAGCTAGCTGTGCTAACCCAGCAACAGAGGGAATACCAGAAGGCAGAGTAGCATCATGCTATTCACAGAGATGGCTAACAGAGCTAACACCAGACACCAACGCCACATTGGAAGAGCTTCACCTGCTGTGAGCAGACAGGATCCAGGAGAAAGAGACTGAACAGACTGCTGAAGAAGCTCAGTCCTGGACCCTGTGGAGGTGGAGGCTGGCTGACTGGACAATGATGGACAAGCTGTCAGCATCTATTTTCTTATGGAGCTTTTTGCACTTTCCATACACTTCCTTACTTTTGTTTTCTTGATTGCTGCTGTGACTCCTCCTGAAACTAGGAGGGATTCTCCTGCTTTTAAACCCTGTCTCTCGCTTTTTAACTCTGTCTCTTGCTTCACTCCCAACTTGAAATTTCCCCCAGTCTGGTCCTGTCATCTCTAATATTTTTCAAAGTCAAAACAAGTCGGCTACTTGTGTCTTACATTCAAACCTCAAGAAGCATCCACCCCTCTCCCTGGAGTTGGTTTGATCCAAAGACGCAGCATGAGATCCTCTCTGAGTGAGGTTACACAGACACTCACAGGTAGCTGTGTGATATTTGTTGCTGAAAAGTTGATTTTAGCATCATCTCTTTGTTAAAGACGTGCATCTTTATTTCTGTTAGTTTTGTCAAGAAAATATCAGAACAAAACAAAATGAAAGAGAGCGCAAATAAGCCAATACTGTCATTGAACACCACTTTTCTTCTCTTTCTCTTTTTCTTCATCTAATTTTATGTTTAAGAATGAGACACAATGATTGCTGTGCCCTTTGGCTACTATTGCTAATCAATGTTTTCAATAACAAGTGTTTTACTGAGATCAATAAAGAAAAAATCAATGTAAATTATGTTTTTTTAATTTCCTGTATACCTTCAGGAGCCTAAGCCTCACTCTTGACCCTAATCCCCTAAACATGGCGGTCATTTCCCTTCCCTCCCTTGTATGTACTGGTGAAATATCATCAGTAGAGTGATGCTGAGCAGATCCCCAGTGGGCCGTGGTCTGTGGGGAAGTTCAGCGCAGACAAAGATCGTCTCATTTCACCCTGAACCAGACTTCTCTCAGCAGCGTCCTTTCAGCTCTGCAGGGACTCTTCAGGCGGCTCAGACAGCTGCCACTCAGCGCTCTGCAGACACACGGCCGCGACCTTGAGCTCCGTAACACAGCTGAGTGCCCAACAGCGTATACCAGACAGAAATGTCAGCGTCTAATGACGGCAGAACATTTTGAGAGAGCCATTTAAAGAGCAGTGACAGAATAATGGGAGAAAAAGCTGCAGACACAAGCAGGTGGACTTCAGGCTGATTCACACAATATCTACAGAAACGCCGGCTGGTGAACAGACAAACAGGAATGTTTGAGCTCATCTGACCTGAAGAATATTATACCTGCTGCAAACTACTGCTTGAATATTTTTCATGAAGCAGAAACACACCTTGAAGTCTTTCCTGGAAGAATTTCATTTTGTTACCTTCAGCTTGTTCCAATAAAAAGATTACAGAGTGGGTTGAGCCAAGAGATTCTTGTCCTCGAAGGTTGAAAAAAAAAAAAAATGCTTTTTCACGAGACCAAGGCTGCACATTCATTCTGAGGAAACCAAACTTTAAAAAATACATTTGAAGGACTTTGAAACTTTAATTTCTCTGGCAACTGACCTTTTTCTGCTCCCAGGAAAGTGGGCAGACTTTTGTGACGGGTAGTCCAAACTGAGGCACAAACTTTAAGAGGAGTGGCCACTAGAGCCCATTAGAGGTAACTTATCGTTCACATACAAGCAACATAAGATTGAAGGAAAAAATCTGGCAGCAATATTTAATAAAACACCTGAGAATTCTCAATTAGTTTACTAAAACTCTTTCTATTCAAAATTGGGAACAGCCTCCTTTATGGGACACTGAACCAAGCACTCTGATTGGCTGCCAGAAGCAACAAGACATCTGAGCCCCGTTTCCACCAAGCGGTCCGGTTTGAATCAGTACAGTGTGGTACAGGTTGGATCAGTAAAGATGGACCTGTTTGTGCTTCCACAGCCAACTGTGCCCCCTCTTGGTAGGCAGCGTGTAAGCCGGCATTAGGTTAGCATGACACCATAGCAGCAGGACACAGTTTACCCTGCTAATTAACCCAACAAATAAGAAAAACACAGCACAGGAAACAAAAAGCAACATTGGAAGACATCCAGCAATTTGTCTTCTTTGTCGTTGGCACATAGCTGTTTGTTACAAAGCGTAGTCAAACTTTGCACAATAAGTGACAATTCTTTCGACAAATCAAAGGACTGTAGTGTTGTGGCTCCACTTTCTGGGGTCGGATCAGTATGTCTGGCACCCCGACAGAAGGGTACCAAAAAGTGGGACTGTACTTTGGGGACCTGACCCGAAATTAGTCAACGGCAATGCCACAAAAAGCGTGCCATTCCAAGACAAACTGAACTGAACTGCTTGGTGGTCAAACAGAGCTTTTGTAAAACATGTGAGAATATTTCAACAGCTCCAATCCACATTAAAAATACATTTATCAATTGGAGATGACCTGAAAATTACAGTTATCTTCAAATTAGATCAAATGTCAACAATTGAAGCTTTGTTCAAGTTTTGTGACCTGGGGTACATGTTCCCATGCCCCAACACGCCTACATTTCTAGACCTGTGTCCAGTCCAGTCAGTATCACCGCACTTAAGGTAAAAGGTTTCATTTTAAATCAGTTTTTGAGTACACTGCAAAAAATGAAATCTTATGAGGGGTTTTTGTCTTATTTAAAATAAAATTATCTTATTATATTGGATACGAGCCACACTGAACTTACCAGTTAAGAAAAATGTCTTGTTTCAAGTTATTCAAAGACAAAATAAGGCCTGAATTGCTTGTAACAAGCGTGAAACATCTGCCAATGCACTGCAAAAAACTGAAATCTTATCAAGTGTTTTTTGTCTTTTTTTAAGTAAAAACTGTCTTATTATACTCGATATGAGCCACTTTCAACTTATCAATCCAGAAAAATGTCTTGTTTCAAGTTATCAGAGTACAAAAATGAGGTTTGAATCACTTGAAACCAATAAAAAAAAATCAGCCAATGGAACAAGAAAAATTTGCTTGAAAATTTCCTTGAGACCAGAATAATGTCTTAATACAAGTAACTTGTCTCTTGTTGCATTGGCAGATTTTTTTTTTACTGGTTACGAGCAATTCAGATCTTATTTTTGTCCTTAAATAACTTTAAACAAGACATTTTTCTGGATTGGTCATGTGAATTTGGCTCATATTGAGTCTTTAAAGGAATTTTCTACTGAAAATAAGACAAAAACACTTCATAAGATTTCAGTTTTTGCAGTGATGACCAAGAAAAATTTGCTTAAAAAATTGCTTGAAACTTAAATAATGTCTTTATACAAGTAACTATTTTTCTTGTTCCTTTGACAAATTATTTTAACATGTTACAAGTAATTCAGACCTCATTTTTGTCTTTAAATAACTTGAAACAAGACATTTTTTAGACTTCTCAGGTGAATGTTGGTCACATCAAGTCTAGAAAGACATTTTAGACTAAAAATAGGACAAAAACACTTGATAAGATTTTAGTTTTAGTTCAACTTTCAAGTAGAAAGGGACTCTGTGGATCGCATAGAGTTAGGTAATTCATTCCACCATTTGGGAACAACAGAGGAGAAGGGTCCGGCTAGAGATTTGGAGCCGTGCTGGGCTGGGAGCACCAGGTGTCTTTCACAAGCAGAGCGTAGTTGGCGAGGAGGAGTGTAGACCTGGATGTAGGACCCCAGGTGCTCAGGAGCCATTCTTGTCAATGTTTTAAAAGCCAGAAGAAGATCTTTGAATTTGATTGGAGTGTTTTGTACATATAGTTATTCACAGCTTTCATTGGTTTAAGGTAAATATTCAGAAAATTTCAATTTCCACCTTTCTTTTTTGAATAGTTTCTTACATTCTGGTTCTGTTATACTGCAAGGATATTATTGAGTTACATCTGGCTTTAGCCCTGGTTCTCCTGACCTCAAACAAATGTAGAACTTGATATTGCCGTGAAAACTGAGTCCACAGTGAGTAAAAATATGACAGAAGCAAAAAACGCTCAGAAAGTGCTTGGGATTCTGAGGGTTGCGTTTCCTCTGACGAGCTCTCTTGACATCCATTCTGTTTGGAGGTGAGAGACGAGGAAAACAAACACACATGCACATTGCAAAATATTGAGGCCAGCAAAGTTATCAATTTATTTCATTTATTGTTTGATTAATTGATTTATTTACTATCGTCCCAGTCACAAGAATAGATGAAATACAATCAACTGACAGAGAATGATTTATAGACACTCATACTCTGCATCATCAGCGAGCTGCAGATAAATATACCTCGACTGAATATGAATATGTATTTTGGCTGGAGGAAATGTTGGGTCAGAGAGCTGGCCCGCAGAAAGTTTGGGGAAATGGTTTTGGCAACTTGTAATGGGGCAGAGAAAAAAAAAAACACCCAGAAACCTCAATCTGCTCCTAAAAATGCAGAATTCATATTCACAGTAACATCTGTTCATTCTGTATTCAATAACAACCCGACCCCGACACATACAGAGAGACAAAGACCTGATGCCAAGTCCCACCACAGCCTCAGCACAATGTATGGACTGAGCCAGAACAACACGATGACAACCCGGCTAATTGCTGACAAATCTGACCGAGAGAGATAGACGGAGACTGTGTTGTCCCAGCTGTCGAGCTGCTGTGTTTTTCTGGCTCTTTATTGCTTTCTGGGAGAGTTTCAGTGAAGCGTACCCAAACAATTACCTCCGATCGTGCAGGGGAGGACGAGGGGAGCAGGATGTGCTGCTAACAAGGCGTTTAACGGCGGAGAATGAAGACTGCAGCGCACACTGAGCTACATCAACTCTTCATTACTCATTTATGTTTCCTATCTGCAGAAAAATGGAGGAGTAGGGTTTGGTTCATGGTCGTAAAGATCTGAGAGGAATCAGTCATCTACACCAACGAGAACGAGCGTCGTTAAAGAGGCTGAAAAGCGTGAGCTTGCATTTATACAAAGAGGCTGTGGCCGGAGACGCAGGCTCTGTATTTTCTTAAATCTTATTTGAATTTTAAAGCAGCTGAAGAACCAAAGAACAAGAGAAATCATCAAGAGACTACACTTGGAGCTGCTTCACGAATAATTAATGGAGAGACAGAGTTTTTGGGGACTCTGAGTTTAGCTGAGTCTCTTAAATGCAAATTAGTTTGTGTTTTATTATTTTATTTTCTCCACTGTATCGCCAGAAGCTTTGACTGTAGAAAAACATTCACGTAGCCACCAGATTTCCATTCAGTATCAGAGGAGAAACCGTAGGAGGTAGTGGTTTGGGGATTTTTGGGGTCGCCTGCTAATTAAAAACATCAAATCTAGTCACAAAGTGTAAAAATAATCAGAATATGTCTTGAGAAATAACACAGTTTAGAGAGGTAACACCACACGCTGAGCTCCAGACTGACAGCTTGTGTGATTATTTTTTAATCCATCTTCCGTCGACCCAGACTGTCCTTATTTGAACAGCAGCAGCTGTAAAATATGCAAAATGAAGTCACATCAGGATTTTTCCATTAGTCCCTTCAGTGATGTAGAAACACAAAGGGAGCTGAAGTCCAGTAGATCAATTTAGAAACAGTCTATACAGCGAGGGATTGTTTTGAATTTACGATACAGATCTCATACAAGAGGAAAAAAACATTTTCCTTCCCTGGACTTGCAAACTTTAGTCCAGGAGTTCCCAAACTTCTGAGACCATGATTTCTTGGAAAGTGCTGTCAGGCAATTAAAAAGATTAATCTAATTAATTACAGGATTTGTAATTAATCAAATTAATCGCAAATTTGCATATCTAAATCTGATTTCTAGGACATTACAAAATTGTAGTGCATGATGAATCAAATGGGGTCTGGCAGAGCTCGTCAATCAAAGTCATGATCGTAAACTACTGTGTGTGAGAGCGGTGCGCTCTTTGGATGAGAGCTCAGCATGGATATGAGGAGAAGATGTGAGATGACAGAGACATAGCGAGACATTGCAAGCCAGAAAGGTTCAGGCAGCTCACGCTCCAACTGAGGATGTGTTGCGGTAGTTCAAAGAGACAGAGCGGCTCCATTGTGAGAAAAGACGACAATCACGGATAGGATCATAGGATGGAGCACCAGAGATGAATGCAATCGAAAAAAGTATGTTTTGTCTGTTTTTTGGATCAAAAACAGGAAGAGAGACATAAGAGAGTCCACTCTTCTTTGGTAGTTTTGGTGTTTAAATAGGCAGAGAAAACAAGATTATTTTGATCTTGAAAGATCGTTCAAGATGCTCTGAAAATGTGAGCTCAAATTGGGCCCAATCCAAAAAATGGTTGCACGAGTGGCAAATTGGCTCAAAACGAGCCTACACTCGCAGTGTATGTCCAACTTAACTGACACAGCTATCGGCATCCATCCGGCTTACACGCTGCCTGTTTTAACAAAGGTTTCTTGGTTGGGCCTTGCCCAAGTAAAACAGTAGAGATCTTAAGGTTGGGTCTAGCCCATGTAAAAAAGCAAAACAGAAGCTTCTCAGTTGGGCCAAACCCAAATCATTGATCAAAGGGAGAAAGAAAGGAAACAGCAAACAAGTGCTTGGCTCAGTCCTCAGACTCTCTCAACTGTATCCAGGTTAACAGAGTATATATACAGCGTGATTGCATAATTGTGATCTTTAAGGTAGCCTATGAGACCGTCAGCTGTAAGCAGTGCAGAGTATATGGTGAAGTGAAGTCACACATTAATAAGTCACGTAAAAGATGAATCTGGAGATAAGAGACCCCCTTCTTACATAGTACATGCTGAGGTGGCAGGTGACCCTTAAGACTCCAGATCCCCTCCTCACATTGGGTCCGTTGTAAGCATGAAGCACACTCCAAGGGGAGTGCACACAAAACCTAAAACATCTACATAGTTTCATTATACCACATCCTACCAAGCAGGAGCACGGTTGGCTGTGGAAACACAAACAGGACCAGGGTTTACGGACCCAACCCGTACCAAACTGTACAGATCCAAACGGAGCTTTAAACAGCTAGAAAATACAACCATATGTCACCTTTACTGTAACGGAGTAACTCAAGGAGACGTTGAAGAACAGGGAAATTAATCAGCTGCTCTTATAATGAACATGACACCCAGTGAATGGCTATAATTTGATTATCTGTAACTGTCAGCAGCTGTAATAAGTGTATTAGCGTGTGCCACACTGAGGCTGGGAGTCCCGCAGAGCCATTAGCTGGTATGGAGGCTCCGTCAGCCCACTCCACAATAAATTGGATCCGAAGGATTTACAGCACACCTGATTGCCGTGGCCTGAGGGGTAATGAGAACCTTTTAGAATGAGATTGCCTTTGGGTGAGGGCACCGCTGGAGGGCCCTAACCTCTGCCCCCATCCCCCCACGCAGCTTTAACAACACTGCAGACATTTCCAGCCCAGGCCTCCTACGCCTGCCCATCACAGCCCCCAGAGAGCCAGAACCAGGACCCAGCTCCCCTTCAGCAGGCCGGCCGTAAATTTGGGAAGCAGTCATATCAGTGCCTGGCAGTGGCCGTGGCTCAGCTAATCTCCTGAAGCTTTAAACAATGTGGTTGTCAGAGGAGAGGCCTGCCAAGCCCCTCAGCGCAGCCCAGCCTCAGAGTGGAGAGTGATCTCCAACAACACTCGTCTCTGTGCTGAGCCCGAGCCAGTGGTGGAGAGCAGAAATGTGCTGAAAAGCCTCAGATTGCTCAGAGCGAGCCAGCAACTGGAAACGAATCTCATTCCTCCGTCCATATGAGCTGGGTGGCACGAGAGATAGCAGAGCGTTTCTGGGGGACTGGCCGACTCTTCTGCTCTCACTAAAATATGTAAATATGTGTTTGATGGACCAGGGTTACACTGACAGTCATTGTCCTCAGAGAAATAATCCTCAAGGCTGTCAGAAAGTTTGGAATAAAGAGTTTTAACAACTTTTACAAGCATTCATCACCAGAGGATAAACTTTTGTGGCTCTCTGTTTTCCGCTGTCGTCAATTCTGAGGTCACAGCTTTCTGTAAGATTTAAGGCTGGAACTAACGATTATTTTCAGGAAATACAGGCTGAAATGCTTAATAGTAAAATTCGCAAAACCAAACATAAAGTGTTGTTTTAGCTGATGACTCTAGTTTGCTTAATGATATATACAAAGAAACAACATATTTGACCCTAATCAAACTGACCTGATGCTACATTTATGAAGTATAATGAATGATATGAATGTATTGTCACTTAAAGAATCAACAATTTGGGCAAAATAACAGAAAATATATTGTTATGTCATCAGATTAAGAACTTAGTGGGTCAAAAAGGCAAATAAATAAAAATGTGTCCTCAATCTTTTCACCTGCAGGTCAAACAGTTCACCCCCTCTGCCCTACCACTATCTGTAGCAGCTAACGCTAATGCTAACTTTAGTTTTATGAGCTTCTCGTGGTTTTCAAACGGAGTGATGATTTAATAAAAAGACTAAACAAGTCCTTAAAGACAAATCATGCATTTCAAAACATATAAAGGAGTGTCTGTGCCCAGGTAATCTACACTCCAGTCCATTAGGTGGCGGTAATGCACCTGCAGCTAGTTGCCAACCGCTAAACACTTCAAAAATAAGGAAGAAGACAAACTAATACTGTAATGATGCAGCACAGTGCATTGATTATTGAAAAACGTTGTTGACGCTTTCACTAATCAATTATTGAGTTTTTTCAATTCGTCATAGCCCTAATAATTTTGGACAAACAATAAAAATGGTTCAGCCTGTAACCAAGTTCCACTCGTGGCAGCAGTAACACTCAGCATCCGTGGGCATTGAGTCACAGCTCAGACATTTACACCACTGAGTATGTCCGACTCTATCTTGATGTCCAGTGTCCGTGGATGTTTCCTCTGTATTCCTTTCAGTCGCCATCTGTAGCAGCTCTTCTTCTGTGTGCTCCGGTTCATACAGGTATCCTTTTGGTTC
This sequence comes from Halichoeres trimaculatus, assembly GCF_033239565.1. Classification (NCBI taxonomy): domain Eukaryota; kingdom Metazoa; phylum Chordata; class Actinopteri; order Labriformes; family Labridae; genus Halichoeres; species Halichoeres trimaculatus. The sequence continues at coordinate 4,659,508 of NW_027437189.1, read as the reverse complement.
CAAAGTGAATGAAACCTCATCGTCGCTGTCATAGTCACTCATTTTGAATTTCCTACGCTGCCTCACAATCCTTAGAGTACAAACAAAAGAATTATGATACTTGATCAAACTTACACGACGCTACAACCGGCGCCCGAAGCATAGCTTGTTTACATTCCCTACAGCTGAAAGGAGGAGGGGGGACGGAGCGCACTAGCGCTGCGCGGAAGGACACATGACCAGTTAGTTAGGTCCGGATAAATGTTTATATTTCTGAAGACTTAATGCACTTAAAAAATATTTTATGTAGCGTACTCTTAAACTGTGGTATTACTTTTTGAGTTCTTGTAGGCAGAGAAAATAGCCTTTGAATTTGGTACCGTCTGTCCCTGTTAGCGCCTATTTCCTCGTCACCATCGATTACAGTCTGTGTCTTACTGAGGGAGAGGAGACAACTTTCTACTGTATCTAATGTCCTTAGTGGTCACATAGAGCTCATACAACCCCACTTCAAAAAAACTGAACTATCCCTTTAAGATGCTTTGTGAATAACTTTTGATTTTTCTAAGAATGACGTCACAAGGAGCTACCTTTAGCCTCAGGATGCTTTGTGAATACTGGCCCAGGTTGTCCAGTGAAATGTCTCAGCAAATGCAAGAACTTGGTTATTTTCTTGTTTTACAAGAGTTTTCGTTTTGGATTCCCAAATTTTCCATTTGAGTTTGGTTGAAACACTTGTGCATTTTTGGTGTTTTATCACAACTGTTGATTCGTCAAAGATTAATTGGTGCAAACATCTCCTCCAGCTATCCTCCATATAAATTTTGTAAATGAACCAGTGTTTTCGAATAATATTCATTCTGGTGTTTGTGAAGTAGGACGTGCAAGATTCTGCAAATTAATCAGCATCCAATTAGCACATGTTAGCATACCTACAACAAACCCAGATGTTAGAAAATGTAAAAGTGTAACCTACAAAGCACAATCTTTGCCGTCCTGAGCTTGTTAGCATGCTGATGAAGTCTCTGGATCATGTAAAGGAATGTATGCATGATAATCAGGCGGCTTCTGATTCATATTCTGCTGTTTTTCCTCCCTGAATAGGAAGCATATGTTCCCCCTCCCTCCTTCCTCCTTTATATTATAGGAACCCAGTGAAGGGCACCAGGGAGGCAGGCTGCAGATGAGATACCAGAGCCATTAGATAAATCACACGGGCCGGATCAGTGGAGAGGAAGGCTGTGGAGTAAATTTCACAGCGTGTGAAAGCAGAACCTCCCACACTTGACACAGTTAATCATGAGGCTCTCTCTGACGTCCATAAATAGCCGTGCGTTAGTCAGTTAACACCGCCTCAGCGTTCTGCTCGAGACGCGTGGATGACACGACTGTGACTCTTTGGCAGAAAGTGGGAGCTGTTGTGTCCAAACAGCGGCAGAAAATATGAACTCTTCGTGCTTTTTATAAAAGCTCAAGGAGAGGTGCGCTTCACGTCCTGACCCTCGCAGGAGGAAATGAAAACTGGTTAATGGGATGAGAGTTACGCTCTGGCTCCCTTTTCCTCAGGGGGAGTATTTGGAGCTGATTAAGATTATTACATTTCCATTCAACAATGTTTGCAGCAAGATGAAGAGCGGTGCGGGGTTCAGAGGAAGGCAGCTTGAATTAAAATCGCTGCCCGACTCGAGTCAAGTTCAACAGAAGCACAACAGACACATCAAACGTGGACTTTCAGAGGAACCAAGACTCTCTGATCAGATGCCAAAACTCCACCAAAGCAGTCGCTCTGACTCTGAGAATTCAGTCCTTCTTAGAAAATGACAACCAGAAACTGAAAGTCTCTGAATCGGGGGGATACCAGCTCCTGTTTTCCTCTCTGTGTTTAATAAATGTAACCTCAGCCTCACCAGGCTTTAACAGCACACTGCTGCAGCTCCAAACCTGCACTCCATCACGTCTCTATGGCCCCAAATTGACAAGACAACGGCCGAGGATATTATGATGACGACAGTTATGATTTACAGACAGGCACAGCAAACTTTAGGTTGTGCAGTAAGGATAAAAAGTCTCCGAGGATGGCTGGACGCCAGAATTACAAGCTTCTCATCGGGCAGATCGGATTTTCTGTCCTTACTCAGGGAAACGGCATCAGATCAGACGAGGAATTTAACTGAAGAAGCAGAGACTTTGTCACAGACGCTGATTTTCTCTTCTGGCTCAATCTGGCCCCGAAAATGATATCTGGTTTGCCCACTGTCGGCTAAACCAGGGGTGTCCTGCAAGTGTTACAGTGAAATCAGTCACTCCTGTTCATTTAACACTGACAGATATATGACTTATTAACCCCTTACTGCCTGAATTAATTTATAACTGTCATCTCTAAGTTAAGTTGCTGCAGATTTGTCGTCTGAACATCCATGATGAGAATCTCCCGTTCCACCACATCCCAAAGGTGCTCTATTGGATTGAGATCTGGGGACTGTGGAGGACATTTGAGTACAGGGAACTCATTGTCATGTTGAAGAAAGCAGTCTGAGATGATTCCAGCTTTATGACATGGAGCGTTATCCTGCTGGAAGTAGCATCAGAAGATGGGTACACTGTGCTCATAAAGGGATGGACATGGTCAGCAACAATACTCAGGGAGGCTGTGGACTTTTTTTTTTCTTTTTTTTCTTCTTTCTGTTTTTTCTTCTTTTTTTCTTTTTTCCTTTTTCTTTCTTTTCTTTTCTTTTTTTCCCTTTTTTTTCTAATTTTTCTTGTTTCTTTTTTCTTTTCTCTCTCTTTTTTTTTCTTTTTTCTTTTTTCCCTTTTTTTCTTTTTTCTCTTTTTTTTTCTTTTTTTTTCTATTTTTTTCTTTTTTCTCTTTTCTCTTCTTTTTCCTTTTTTTTCTTTTTCTTTCTTTTTTCCCTTTTTCTCTTTTTCCACTTTTTTTTATTTTTTCTCGTTTTTCTCTTTCTTCCCCCCCCCCCCCCCCCCCCCATTCTTTTCATTGTTTTCTTTCTTTTTTTGGACTTTAAACCATGCTCAGTTGGTACTAAGGGGCCCAAAGTGAGCCAAGAAAATATCCCCCACACCATTACACCAGCAGCAGCAGCCTGAACCGTTGATACAAGGCAGGATGGATCCATGCTTTCATGTTGTTGAGGCCAAATTCTGACCCTACCATCTGAATGTGGAGCAGAAATCCAGACTCATCAGACCAGGCAACGCTTTTCCAATCTTCTATTGTCCAGTTTTGGTGTTGCTGTGTGAATTGTAGCCTCAGTTTCCTGTTCTTAGCTGACAGGAGGGTCACCCGGTGTGGTCTTCTGCTGCTGTAGCCCATCTGCCTCAAGGTTGGACGTGTTGTGTGTTCAGAGATGCTCTTCTGCAGACCTCGGTTGTAACCAGTGGTTATTTGAGTTACTGTTGCCTTTCTATCAGCTCCAACCAGTCTGTCCATTCTCCTCTGACCTCTGGCATCAACAACCATGCCTCCTTCAAAGTCCCTTAAATCACCTTTCTTCTTCTTCTTTCTTCTTCCATGTCCAATCTTTATCAGCCGGCTGCTATTTATAATCCACCTGTTTCATCACTGTCAGTTGCACTTTTGATTATTTTACTCCTACATTGCTAGGATTTTCTAAGTTCCTCTCTTTTTCGTTGAAATCTTTATTACTACAAGAGCTCCAAACCTTTCATAAAACAGCACTTGACATTGTTAAATCACTCATGTCACATGTAGGTGTTACAGATCGTCAGTTATGCATGTCGTGTGATCAAAGCTTGTTGGAATAATTAAGAGGATTGTTTTCTGTAATTTTTTTTTAGAAGCTGCTGTATCTGTGCCACAGCATCAGGAGTAAACTTTAGACTCTGGTAATGAAATAATGTCGTATCGTCTGTTTCCTCGGGGTGTCTCATCAGAGAGAGGTCAGACAGTAAATGAGTAAATGTCGTTTAGACGTCGTCTGTCAGGGCTCAGACTGAAACCTCTCCTCTCCCTCCTCGTGGGGCAGCCAGGGCAGGAAAATAATAAGTAAGCAGATCTTTAATTGTTTCATACGCAGTCAGGTTTTATGAACCCTTCTTACCTCGGAGCGGCTCAAACCCCAAAGTGTGCCGCTCATTAAAAAATCTGCCTCCACAAAAAGCATCTGAACCCTCTCTGAGCTGAGATCAGACGCAGGGCTTCAGTCCAGGCAAGCATGCAATGTTTCTCTTCCACAGAGAGCTCCGGCGCTCTGAATAATACATGGCTCAGTGTTTCCTGACTTCATGTTTTATAATAAAGCTTTGTACTCCTCACCACTTTAACCCCATCATTTACATACAGAACCTGCAGATCTTTAAGGCCCTAACACCTGATCCCTCTCTGGGTACATGAGCAGATTTATCTCCTGAATCTCAAACAGCAGAGGAGGGAATAACAAACCTAAACGCCAACACTGTAATGATGTGTTTATGTGGGCAGACCTTTACCATTTTAAATTATTTAAAGGATAATTAGAAAAAAAAATCACAGCACAATCTAAACAGCTCGGACAGCTAATGAAAGCAATGAAGGCCCAGCAGAGAGGGATGTGGTCTTCAGACCCAAAGGAGGGTACTGATGGGTCATTCTGGACGTCAGTGGTGCAGCTATGGTGACTAACGACTGATAAACACAAAATGCACCACAAAGTCCAGCTCCCTTTCTAACGTTTCCTCCATGCACAGATGAAACAGGCCAAGTGTAACCCAGGTCACTATTTTGTAAAGGTGAATGTGCATGGTAAGATTGAGTAGTGGTATTGCCAGTTGTTATTTATTTGTTCTCAATCCTGTATATCTCAAGTTTTACATTAGATCTTGCGGTAAGTGTGTTAACCAATCACATTTCTGGGTTCAGCGTGAATCAGGAAGTGTGTGCATAAGATGGCGCATTTGATAGCCTGAGACACTCAACTCTAAACCGGCAAAGTTACTGAAGCTTAGAGGGTAACTCCATGGAGTTACTGAACTTAAACTCTGAAGCTAAGAATGCTAACTGAACTTATAGGATGACTGAAGAGTCAATAATAATATAGATTTTGATTAGAGCCTGACCGATTAATCGGTCGAGTCGATTAATCGGTCCGGTCGATTAATCGGTCCGGTCAATTAATCAGTCGAGTCAATTAATCGGTCGGGTCGATTAATCGGTCGGGTCGATTAATCGGTCGGGTCGATTAATCGGTCGAGTCGATAATGCCTGTCACTGATTAATCGACATCAGCCAAAATGTAGCCGATTATAAAAAATTTTGCTCTGCGAGATTCTGTCACTCCTGCTCCTGTGTGTCTGTGTGTTGGGCTGCACACTGCTCAAGTGCCCGCCCCCTCTGTCCACCATTATCTAATGTAAGACTATAATACGGCGCTTTAACGTTGTGTTAGTTGCTCATTGTGTGTTTACAGTTTGATTTTTTTTTCTACTTACTGTGTTTAAAGTTTGACTTCTTTATTTATTATTATGTTTACAGCTTGTTCTTATTTATCATTGGTTTACACTACAGTTCTTATGTTGACAGTTTTATAATTAAAGTTCCTTGTTTAATTTTATTGTGTTTTGTCTCTGTCTTGAATCATATGAGTATTATAATAATTTGTGTTCATATACAGTGTATATCCTGTGTATATCAATGAATTTATTATATATATCAGCCGATATATCAGATATCGGCTGATATATTTCATATCTGCTTTTTTTTGCCCCCAGTATCTGTATCAGCATAGGCCCCAGAAATCCCATATCGATCGGGCTCTGATTTTGATTGGACTTGGCAAGTTAATTAATAAATCGAAGTGACTTTCATAGAATCTATTTCCGTGCATATTCATCTATTGGTATGTTTGTTATTGTTCGGGTGAGTATGAGGCAACATATCCAGGGTAAGCTAATGCTAATAGAAGTTTGGGTACCATGTGTGAGTGTGAGAGTGAATGAGCAACAATCAGCGTAGTCAGTAAAGTGGGGCTATATAGATCAAACAAAAAAGATGGACGAGCAATTTTTATCATTTCTTTAATTTACTTGTTAATTTATGATATTTGTGAGTATTTACGTTTGGCCTTATTTTTATGCAGGACATGTTTTGAGTTGCCTTTTCGAGCTGAAACGACTATTTTCTAGCCTTTTGGACTATAGTATTCCTGGAGGAGAAAACAATTTTTTGTTAAGTATTGTAGACTTTAAATCCTGTGCGACTCTTTTGAGTTTTGATCTCCTGATTTCATTAGCCTTTTCTTCTTATGTTATCCCTATGTTGATGCTAAAAGTAAACCTTCAAGGTAAACATATGTTACAGAAGATTTTGCAGGTTAGCCTGTTGCCTTCTGGAAACTTAAACTCCGACTGACATGTTGGCTATGCTACAGGTACCGTGTGGTGCTCATTGTTGGGGAAATTCACTGACACCTCCAGACACAAACACCTGGCTTAGAGTCAAGTCAGTTAGGATGATGGGTTGTTATGTTTCCTGAGATAGACAGAGCGACAATAAAAGTTAGACCCATGATAAAGAACACTAAGGTAAAGGATTTATTTTTATAATCTTTATAAGATTTTAATATTAATTGGAATCAGATATTCATCGTGTTACCCACTCTGCTACACAGAACACTGGAATAATGCTTCACTGACTTCTGAAGAAAAGCAATCACGCAGTGCAGCTCCATGTGTTATATTACAGCTCATCAGTCGAAGACACATCATTAATTGTAATCATGGGGGTGAAATATATATTTCAGTTTGGTACAAACCTTACTCAGAGAGTAAAGCAGGGCTCGTTTCTGTATTCATTTTTGGACTTCAGAGTTGTATCTTCCTTTTATCTTTGTTCCTCTGAATATCAATTGTTGTTTGATGATTATATGATTTATTCCCAAAGACTTCAACTGTTAAGCGGGGGGTCTGCTCAAACAACTGCATTCCATTTCATTTAAAATTCCATTCTGTTCAGTTCCGCTTGGTCCCATTCCATTCCACTTCATCCCATTCTATTCTATTCATTACGATTGGCCAATGGCTAATTGTGCGTTCCATTTGTACTCGGAACTCGGAATTTCCGAGTTTCCAAACAAAGAGATATGATAACCAGTGCAGCTAGGCTACTGTTAGGCTAACTTTAGCTATCTGTCAGGCTGCAGTGGTGGTTCTAGTGTTAAATATAACTTTTTATTTCTTTGTAGCAGAGTGACGATATGTTGCCTCAATATGATGACAGCTTACCTTAGAACAGATGGAGACATCCTTTTTTATTTGATTCACACAGAGTTGATGTGATCTACTGTACAACTTTAACCACAGGAGAGACTTCTGTCTGTTGCGATGTGGCTTATAAAAGGGTAAAAAAGTATACTGATACTTTGTGTCAGAGTTGCATGTACCTCATTTGAAAATTTTTGAATTCAAAATCTCACAAAATCTCATAAAACATAACAAAATGAACCCTCTGCAATGTATTTCAACAGACGTTTGGGCAGAGAATGTCTGAGTGTATTGAAAGGCTCTACCCACTTTGATTGGCTCATCAGGTTTGTGGGCGGGACTTAGCCACAGGTCAATTCCACTCAGTTCCATTTCACTTAGTCCCATTCTATTCCATTCCATATCATTTTTTATTCCACTCTGTCCTGTTTTATTGCACTCTGTTTGATTTGTCCCATTCCTTTTCATTCTGTCCCATTTCACTTGTTTCTAATCCATATCCTTCTATTCCACTGGGACCCATTCCAGTTTGTTCTAATCTAGTATTTGTCTTTCTATTTAAACCCATTTTATTCTTTATAACTCCACTTGATTCCATTGCATTCCACATGACCCAGTTCCTTCCATTCTGTGTTGTCCCATTCGATTCCATTTTATTCTGATTGGTCCCATTCCATTCCTATTCCATTCCATTTCATTCCGTGGGGTCCCATTCCATTCCATTTAATTCTGTGTGGTCCAGTTCCGTTCCATTACATGCTGAGTGGTCCCATTCCATTTCATTCTGTGTGGTCCCATTCCATTCCGTTTTATTCTGAGTGGTCCCATTCCAGTCCAATTGCATTCCATTCCATTTCATTCCGTGTGTTCCCATTCCATTCCATTTCATTCTGTGTGGTCCTATTTCATTCCATGCCATTCTGAGTGGTCCCATTCCATTCTGAGTGGTCCCATTCCATTCTGAGTGGTCCTATTCCATTCCGTTTTATTCTAAGTGGTCCCATTCCAGTACAATTCCATTCCATTCCATTTCATTCCGTGTGGTCCCATTTCATTCTTTGTGGTCCTATTCCATTTCATTTGATTCTGAGTGGTCCCATTCCATTTCAATTCCATTCCGTTCCATTTCATTCTGTGTGGTCCCATTCCATTCCATTTCATTCTGTGTGGTCCCATTCCACTCTGTTTGTCCACTTTGTCCCATTCCATTCTGTTTTGTCCATTGCATTCTCTTCCATTTTCATTGGTCCCATATTTTTCCATACCAAATCTTTTTTATTCCACTCTGTCCCATTCTATTGCACTCTATTTAATTTGTCCCATTCCATTTGGCTCTGTTCCATTCCACTTGTTTCTAATCCATACCTTTCTATTCCACTCTGACCAGTTCCAACTCCAACTCCACTTGATTCCATTCCATTCCACACCAGTTCCTTTCATTCTGTGTGGTCCCATTTCATTTCATTCTGTTTTGTCCATTCCATTCTCTTCCATTCAAATTGGTTCCATGCCATGTACTTCCTTTTTTGTTCTATTTCTTTCTATTCTATTCAACTTTTTTGCCACAGTGTCAGCAGGAAAATGATCTCGACTGATTTGACGTGTTCTGTGTGATCAGATTCTTCCTGTTCAGAGTGGAGTTTTATCACAGCTGGGTTATAAAAAGTTGATGCTGAGTTAAAAATACTGAGGTCTTTTCTTACTCTTCTATCAGGGGAAGAGTTAGATCATCAGCATGTTGTAACATGATGAAAGCCCGCTCTAAACATAACAATGAGCTGAATAAACTCAGAGTGACTCCCTGCAGAAAGATTCTTTATTTAAATATAAACCACCAAATATTTATACAAGCATCCAGAGACATGAATCACGTATCTCTGCAGAGACTCCCCCCCGATGGAGGAGCGGATAATGAAAAAGCAGAAAAGCTTTTGGGGATAAGCTGCCTTCCTCGCCTCTATATTTTGACTGAATGGCTTCTAAATCTCACCGATGGTTTAAAGCAAACAATAATAGCACTCATCTGCAATATAATGGCAACAGGCAGAGACGGACGGAACAAGAGCAGCTTTGGAAAAGGGGTTTAAACAGGCACAGTGTTACATAAAAAAGGAAATAGGTCGATAAAAGTGGAATCAATGGTGGGGATCTCTGCGCGGAGCGTGCATATCAAACAGGAGGCTCCTAAAGCCGAGTTATACTTTTATGGATCTCAGGGTTGTTTAGAGGGAGCAGGACACATCAGCTCTCTAAACTGAAACCTACTCAGTCTGCTCTTCTTCTAACTTTCTGTATCGCATGCTCACTCCTCGAGCATCCTTAAGCAAAACAAAAACATGCATCTCGTCGGCTTGTGGTGACTTGAAGTGTTCTCTGAATGTGAAGTTCGATTCCTGAAGTGTTTTCTTTGTCTCCTTCTTCTTCTTTTGCTGGCACTGCAAACTGTTGAAGCACTCAGCGTCAGTCGGAGGAGAAAGAGCGAATTTACATTTCAATTTAGCAGCTGGTAATTAAGCGACACAGCAAAGCTCCTCCATAAAGTCTGACTCGGGCTAATAGATTAAATATAAAAGAGCTCCCATTAATGGGTGCAGAAAGCTCCCTCATCTGACTCCTCTGGAGTCAAAAGAGGAGAAAGATGGAGCTCAAGTATTAATGTCAGCGCAGATTTTGCGACGCGTGCATGAGAAGCTGAATGTGTTTGTGATGAATTCTACAAACTCAATCACCTCTCTTGATGAGCACACTTCTCCTCATGCTGATACGTGATGGTTTATTTATTTATTTTTGTGACTCATGCACCAGTTTTCCTCATAATTACTCCTCCAAACTCAGTGTGACATGTTTTAAACACAAACTTGTGTTGACTGTTTTCTGTCTGCTATTAAATCAGGACTTCCTGTGGAAAATCGCATCAATGCATGTCAGGAAATCAGCTTCCCAACTGTTCAAATATTCAGCTTTTGTATGCAACATCACATCTTCTTGTCCTCACTGAACCGAGACAGTTAAAGGACATGTTACTTACTGGATATTTTGGTGCTGAATGACTCACTGTAGTCCACAAATTCCCTGCAAGAAACTGTACTCTACGTATTCACCCATGATTATCCGATGTTATGCTGTGAACTGTTTTAAAGAGCAAGGAAAGCCTACTATCATGTCGCGATCCAGGTAACCTGTGACTCGTAAATTTCCCAGTTGAAATCTATAAGTTCTGACCTGAAAGCGCTCCAGGAAAATTAAAACCTTGGTTTAAGCGCAAGAGATTCAGGTATGTGAACAAACCAACACTGCAGACATTATGAGCATAATTCTTAACTATTTCAATCAACATAGGAGCCTGAAACTTGCTCATGTGAGTAAAACAGAAGCTTATGCTTTATATATCATGTTGCTAGGTGCCGCCTGTCAATTTCTTGTAATTTTTTCGTCTCTTTTTCGTCATCTTTGTATTTGGAGTGGATCATTACTTTGTATGGTTCATTTGGTGGTCATGGACACCAAACTGGTTTTGTCTTCAGTGATATTTTTACTACTTTTTCTCCTGTGTTTGTCTGGAGATCCTACATGTAACCATGGATGCATGTTTACATGTGAAATCCGCTGTTGCTAACTGGTGCTAGGCCAGATGTTCTCCACAAGATGAGGAGAAGGAGGTGAGGATGACGTCCTGGTTTTCAGGTGTGAACTAAGAAGTGACGACATGGACCTGTCCTTCCATCCATCGTTGTTGGGAACATAAGATCTATCTCCTATAAGATGGACGAGCTAGCCGTGCTAACCCAGATCATGCTATCCACAGACATGGCTAATGGAGCTAACACCAGACACCAACGGCACATTGGAAGAACTTAACCTCTATACACTTTCTTGCTGCTGTGACTCCTCCTGAATTTCCCCTCAGGGATAAATTAAGTATTTTCTGTTCTACTCTATTCTATTCTAATCTATATATTCAATCCTCGTGTGCCTCTTTAATGTCAAAGGTAACTTCCACTGGATCCATGTTCGGTCCATCTCTGCGTCGCCGTGGTAGCAGCACTATTAGGTTTCACTCCAGTAAATGTGTGTGCTTTCTCTAGGTCCTCTGCTCTAGAGATCTCTATAGCACATACACAAGACTTCTATTTCTGCCAACATCTTTTATCACGGGACAGAACAAGCAGGAGGAGACTCTAAATAAACAAAAAAAACATCTGGGTTGAATTTCAGAATAAAAGTCCTCATGTTGACGCCAGATAATATCGCATTTAACAACAACAACAAAGCCTCGTAATGAGCTGAGCCAGGCTCAGAGACAGCAGGTTGGAGGTTTTCACGGGCCAATTAAGTCAGCATGGATGACAGGAGGCTCATCATGGAGGTGGAAAACCATTGATCTCGTAATTGAAGCGGGGAATCCTCAGTCTCTTTGGTACTTTCTTTAAATTATAATTTCTTCTGTTTGCGTTTTAACTGACGTAGAGTAGGAATAAAAGTGTTTCACGTGTTTGATTTAAGAGCTGGTGAGTCATGTGCAAAACACACACACACACATACTCCACATCAGTCTCTGAGGACCCTGTTTCATCATCTAATCAGTATCAAGAGCAGCACACCCACACCACCACACAGCATTAAAACCCTGCAGCTCTGGTGTTTACTCTGTGTGATGTGAATGGTTTAATAACAGTTATAAAATAAAAAGCCCAGAAGGAGTAAAGCAGGCACCTGATGTACGGTACGCTCTTTCACTTCCGTGATGTACAAGCCTAAATAACGGCGCCCTGATCCTACGAGCAAACGACTCTCTGTGGATTTTCACCAATTGTCCAGTTTCGCCGGATAGACTTCCTATTAAGAAGCAGCGGCTGGAAAATGAGCAATCTGAGTGAGGGAGCCCAAGTGAGACATTATTGTAGAAGGTGGGAGAGAGAAATGGTTTGCAATTTTCCACTCCCACCCAAACACGTACACACACACACTCGGTCAGGAACAAGCAAACACACACAGGTCGTAACTTGTGTTTCAATCTACTGCAGCTAAACTGTAAATATGCCACAGAAATACAACAGATGTTAAGCGGATATTCAGCTCTTACGCGGGTTGACAACTTTTTACTTTCAATAGAGCTATTTTTCCTCAGCTCTCCTGGATAAGAGTCGTTCCAGAGCCAAAAGTTCTCCTTTTTCTTCACAATAAAGGTAAAAAAGAAATGTATGGAATTCTGTCTTTGTTTTAAATTTGGTGAATAATTACCTAAAGAGAAAGTTGTTTTGAATTTATAAAATTTGACATATGATGTTTTAGTTAGTTCTTTTTTTGATGAAGTTGCACATAAAAAATTTCAAAATTTACAAAAATTAAATTTAACAAAAATGGCAAAAAATAAAAATAAATCAAAATTTCAGACCAATTTTGAACATTTTAAAAATTTGAAACCAATTTTGTAAATTTGGAAAAATTGCAAAATTTCATTTTTTGTAATTTAAAATGTTTCAAAAAAAATTATAAATATATATATATATATATTAAAAAAAATAAAAAGGAAAATTTAAAACGTTTTTGATTTTTTTATTACTTGAACAGAAAGTTGTTTTGAAAACATAAAATTGCACATGTGATGCATACGTTTTTTTTATTTGAAATAAAATTGCAAATATTAAATTTCAAAATTTTCAAAACTTTAATTTCAGAAAAAAAGGCAAAATTAAAATTAAAAAAAAAATAAAAAATTTGAAAACTATTTTGAAAATTTCAAAAATCTTTGAATTTTGAATTCTAAATATAAATCACATACACAGGAAGTTGTTTTGAATTTATGAAATTGCACATGTGATGTCTTCAGGTTTTTTTTTTATTTTGATTAAAATTACATATATTTTTAATTTCAAAATTTAAAATACATGCATCAAATTTTTTCTTCTAAAAATCAAAACTTTGAAACTAATTTTGATGTTCCTCAAATTTTGCAAAAAAAAACAACATTTTTTGACATAAAAAATGTTTCAAATTTGTAAGAATGTAATTAAATAACTGAATTTTTTTAAATGATTTTAAAAGTTGCAATTATTTAAGAAAATAACTTTAAAAAGATGTTGTTTTTTTGTTTATTTATTTTTTCTAAGAATGCTTGAATTTGAAAACACATATCGATAATAATGCTTAACTCATAAGTAATATTTTTTTGTTGTTTGCTAATGTCGTGCCAGTTTAGAGAGAAGCATGATGCTTATCCACATTATCAACATGGATCTGAATTTAAAATGTCAGATGTTTATACTAAATGTTTGCCCATAGCTCCACCCCCAACAGGCCTCTAGAGGGCTGGCTAATCAGAGGGAAGGGGGATTTGTTGAATTGGATCCTTAAAGAGACAGTAGCTAAAAAAGGAGATTTCTGAACATTAATATAAGGAAAAGATGGCTTTTTTTTCTTTTTGAATCCTGTTAAGTTACTTCAAAGGCATCAGAAGGACAAAATAAAGCTTAAAAAAAGCACAATACCCCCTCTTTAAACTTTTCTAAAAGTGTATAAATCTTCATTTTGGATCCATTGTCTTTTGTTTACTCACACCAAGCACTAAAAGAAAGTTTGTGTCGGGCAGAGTTAGAGCCAAAGGAAGGATGATGTGAAGTTTCAGCGAGAAACTTTGAACTTTCACTCATCCCAGACGCTGTTTCATTTCATCACTCCCTCATAAAATGTGCTGTAAAAACACCAAATAAGAAGAGATCAAATAGTCACATCAAAGAAACCGTTTTTGTGTGTGTGTGTCTGAGCTCATAAAGGTGAGTTAGCAGGCCTGTCTCTGTATCAGAGGCTCTATTTCACATCATTTCTCCTCAGCCTGCAGCCTCCTCCACTCTTTATTATATAACTGAGAGCAGCTCCGGTCCCCACACACTGGACTTTCATTTAAGCCTGTTTGAATATTCAACCCCGCGCTCTCTGGATGAGAAACTCCACCATCACACAATTGATTTCATTATTTGGGACAGTCTGACACCTTAGCTCCCACTGATCGAAGTTCATTTATATTTATTATCATCTCTGGAATCCTGTGGCTGCATTTGATGTCCCTCTCACAGCTGTCGTACTCATACAGGGCATCGATTTGTCATGTGAGGCTTTGGCTGTCGTTAACCGAGTCCCAATCTGTTCTATGATATAATATGATTATAGTGAAGCCTGGTTTGGTCGACTGTGGTGACTCTGTGAAGAAGCTGGTGGTCAACGCCGAGCTGACCAATCACTGGTCTCACAATTACCTGAGTATTTTTCATGAGATCCTTGATCCATTACACCATTGATTTTATTTCACTGATTTTCTGAGAGGCATCTTTTTATTCCTTTTTGTGGATTCATGTCCTGAGGTGGTGGCTGCTAATCTGGAAATCTGTACTCACCTAAAAACTAGTTTGATTACTCAAGTATCTCTAAAAGCAAGAACAGCCCTCCAGCTCAAGCACAAAACATGACAACAAATGAGAATGAGACAACAACAACAAAAAGAAAAACATGACTACATTAAAAGAATAATAATAATTTAAAAAACACGACAACAAGAATAGAAAGAAAATAAAAAGGACAACATAACAAAACAAGAGTGACAGGGGTGGAAAGGAAACAACAAAAAAAGGAAAGAGAACAACAATAAAAGGATGACAAAAAGAAAACACAACAACAAACAAGAGAAGAAGACAACTTAAAAAATAAAAACAACAACAAAAAGGGAAGACAACAACAAAAAGGGAAGACAACAACAAACAAGAGTGGACTACAATAAAAAGAAAAACCAACAAAAAGAGTAGACACCAACAAAAATAAAACATGACAAAAAAGAGGACGACAATGACAAAAGGAAAGAACAAAAAACAGGGCAAAAAAAGAAAACACTGCAACAAACAAAAGCAGACAATGAAAAAGGAAACAATAGAGTAGACAACAACAACAAGAAAACATTACAAAACAAAGGGGCCATCAACAAAAAAAAAAGGAAAACAAAAAGAAAGACAAGCAAAAGAAGTAAACAAAACAACAAAGAAGGAAACAAGAACAAAAATGGGAAGACAGCAAGTAAAACAAAACATTACAACAAACAATAAGGGAGACCAATTAAAAGAGAAAACAACAAAAAAGGAAACGTGAAAAAAGACAAAGCAGACAATGAAAAAAAAAAAAAATAGAGTTGACTACAACTAAAAGGAAATGTGACAAAAAAAGGGAGACAACAACAACAACAAAACCAGAAGAAGACAACTAAAAGAAGTAAACTAAGCAACAAAAAAGGGAAAACAACAACTTAAAAGGGAAACATGACAAAAAGTGGACAACAATGAAAAAAAGGAAAGACAAAAAAGAAACATAAACAAAAGCAGACAATGAAAACAAGAAAGAAAATATGACAATAAAAAACGTAAGGTAACAAAAAGTATAAGCAACAATGAAGATAAAAAGAAATTGTGCTAACATAAAAAAAAAGAAATCAAAAACACATCAGACAGTTTTGTCCTGTAATCATCAGCTTTTCTCATCACCTGCTCATTTCCGTCTTATAAGACTGAGTCAAGGAGTAAGAAAAACTCATTTTCTGCTCAAACTCACTCAGAAAAGATAAAGACTCGTGTCGCTGAACTTTCCTACATTAGTGAATTTCTCCAACTGTTGTTTTTGTTCTTAAAGAAACTGTCATGATTTGTTTGTCAGCACAACAAGAGGGGCCAAAAAAAACAACACAAACATCAGAAGATAAACAAAAACTGAACGATCAGATATTTAAAAGTCCAGTTTAATCCACTAAGAAGGCAGTATTAGAAATATCCTGAGTTTAGTTTGTCAGAGCTGGAGCTGTTTTACTCTGACGAAGTGACAGTTTGCTGTGGGGCCTCCCTGACAATGACGTAAAAGGATCTTTCTAGAAATCCTCGCTGGTGTTAAGCCCTGCACTGTGTCTTCGTTATAGTCTCAAGGTTTCAGTGATGATTTATCGGCTCTTTGACCCAAATGATGAAGGATAATTAAAATGGAGAACGGGAGCACAGCCAGACGAAGACTCTCTGTCGCTCTGACGCTAACATTTCTGTGGATCCGTCTGAAACTGAAGGACGGTTATTCGGGCAGAGACAAAGTTTCAGACAGATGAAGAAAGAGTGAAGGTTACTCTGAGCAGTGACAGAGCAAAACGAAACTTTTCCCTCTCAGAATAGAGGACATGAACTGTGGTTACTGCCAGAAAACATCCATTTGACAAAATGAAACACATCGATCTGGAAGTTTCTGGACGATAGACTCAGCAGACTTTTTTTCTTCCTGAACAGAAACAGAAACATGTTCCTGGAATCACTTTCTATCCCACCAGAGAAGCTACCGTCCAACGCTGAAAGCCTTTATTTAATCTAACACTGGATCTATACGCTTTATTCTGTTTCAGCACATTTATACGCGGGCAGATTTAGAGAGTATCAAGACATCTGAGAGTATTCACAGGAGACTTTCAGCTGAAGCAGCAATATTCCAGCAGCTTCATATATCAGAGAGCGGCGTGTGCAGCGTTTAAAGAAGTAGCCGCGCTCCGTCAGACGGCTTTTCAAATTAAGACGACGGAGACCAGCGAGTGGAGGTTGCTCACGGCTCGGATAAATTAAGTTGTCAGCGACCTCTTGGCGTGATTCATCGGTTTACGGGCCGTTTGTTTGTCGCACCAGATGCTACCTCTCTCCTTCTTGTCTCAGGGCGCTGGAGGAGCATGTGACGAGGGGGAAGAGGCCGCGGTGAACACGGCGTCTTTACAGTCGACACACGGTGCCATGAGAGGATGTGATGGATTCATATGTGTTCCCTGAGGGCAGCAGTTTTAGAGATAATGATGGTTTTATAGCAGCTGGAGGGAGAAGCCTCAGCATGGATTACAGCATCCATAGCGGATAAAACCCCAGCTCATGTTGGACGCCGCTCAAACCAAGCGCTGGAGAGGAGATGGCGTGTTGCATCCTTTTATAAGATGCTGACTCTCTATAACTTGTCTTCATAGACAATAATGTGGTTTTAAATACACAAATTTCTGTTTCAGAGTCACAATATTGAGTATTTACGTCTAAGCTGGCTTCAAATTTGTAAAGAAGATGTTTGTGTGGAAAGCAAAAGCAGGAAGGTTACAATCTACGGTGATGTCCTTGCTTCATCGCTACAAAAACATTTGTTCAAATTAAAAGATTTCAATTTGAGTAAGAAATCTGCTCAACCATGCATCATGACAGCCAATCAATGTCAAGATTTTCCCTTCCTTTCGTCTCTTTTTTGTCATTTTTGTATCTGGAGTGGGTCATTACTTCGTATGGCTCATTTGTCAGTCGTGGACACCAAACTGGTTTTGTCTTCAGTGATATTTTTACTATTTTTGCTCCTGTTTTTGTCTGGCAGCCCTAAATGTAACCATGTATGCATTGTTTACATGTGAAATCAGCTGTTAGCAGCCTGTAGCATGTCAGTGCTAACTGGTGCTAGGCCAGATGTTTCCCCAGAGATCTGTCATCACTGCCAATGCCGCCCCGATCCATCTGTCAATCTCTCGCTTCATTTTCCACTCACTCATGAACAAGACCCCGAGATAATTGAACTCCTCCACATGGGGCAAAGACTCTCTCCCGACCTGAAGTAGGCAGTCCACCCTTTTCTGACTGAGAACCCTGGCCTCTGGCTTAAAGGTGCTGATCCTCATCCTGGCTACAAACCCCTCCAGTGCGAGCTGGAGTTCAGTGGTGTATGAGGCCAACAGGACCACATCATCCGCAAAAATCAGAGATGGGATCCTGAGACCCCTGACTCCCTCTGCCACTTGACTGTGCCCAGAAATTAGTAAAAGTAATGAACAGAATCGATGACAAAGGGCAGCCCTGGCAGAGTCCAACCCTGACCGGGAACAAGTTTTGCTGTTGCCAATACAGACCAAGCTCTCGATCCGGAAATACAGAGACTGAACAGCCCGTAACAACCGGCCGTCGACCCCATGTTCACGAAGCACACCCCACAAGATACCTCGGGGGACACAGTCGAAAGCCTTCTCCAAGTCCACAAAGCACATGTGAAGTCTGGACCTTACCAGGGAGGCTGAGGAGTGTGATCCTGTAGTTGTAACACACAGTGCTGTGGAATGCACTGTTTCTGTTAAATAATAACTTGGATGATAGACTCTAAAAATCAAAGATGAAACAGTATTTTGGGTCATGATGCTTTAAAAAAAAAAGTCACAAATTAGGCACAAGCATTGAAATGTTATATTGCTGCTTACAAGCTAATCTGCTAACAGCTGAGGTCAACTGGAGTTTTTGACAGTATTTGATTAAACTTCACATGTTCAGACTTAAGTTGGCAAGAGTTTTTTTTTTTCACATTATAAACTGTGAAAGGATGTTGGTTTTTAGAAGTGTTGTGTGCTAAATAACTTGTTCGTTTTTAGGTCGAGGTTTTTGTCTGATGTAACCGTGACCCTGTTAATCAGAAACCACTCCGTCTTGTTTGTTACAGACCTCATCAGGGACCTCCTGAGTCCGCTGGGTGAGGATGATTTAGTGATCACACGGGGAAGTGACGCAGATTGGGCTTCAAGTTGCCGTGATGTCCGCTTGTTGTGGCGAAGCCTCATTAATCCTTATTAGCGCCCTTCGCTGATGAAGCCATTAGCCGCCGCGTTGTTCAGCCAGAGGCCGGGACATGCTGCTCCTTCCTGCTGCTCTGGGTGCTCGTGTTTTCATCTGATTGTGGTTTTACCTTCACCAGTGGTCTCTGTGAGAATAAATCTCCGGCCTGTGTGAACTAATTGGGCAAATAAGGCTTATGCAGTCACAGCTGTTTCCAATTATTCGTGAATCCAGTTGATTTTAGTTGACTCGGCCTCATTGTTGCTTTAACAGATTAAATTTCACATGCAGGCGGTGGAGTCGGTGCATCCTTTGGAAACTGCACACCGAGGCCACAAATTGATTCTTGAAGAGGAGATAACTGTGAAAAGCATTTTTTTGTGGCTGAGGTTTGCAAGGACGTTTGTTTGTACTCGAGGTTAAAATGCTAATGGAGCGGGTCTGCGCTCACTGCATGATGCAGGGAGTCGCTGGATGGATCATTTGGTGGTCAGGAGGAGGGGTGGGCGGTATACCGGTTTCATATGTTGCCACGAAATGAATTTTGCAATACTGTAATTACCGCAGTAAAGCACTATTACACATAATTTAGTCCAAGTAGTGGTTAATCTATGTGGGAGATTAATTTCTTGTGACGTGAGAAGACACAGACATTCTGAAAATACACCTTTAAGTCCAGTAGCACCAAGTGACGAAGTAAATATTTACCGCGTGCAGGAAGAGAAACAGCTGGTGTGTGTGTGATGACGGCTGCCCTGTTTTGGACACAGGCTGTACATCGCTATAGCTGAGAGTCTATGGTCAAACCTCAAAACCTACAATGTGAAACAACCATTTTTAACAAAAGTAGTGGCATCAAAATCAACATTTTGAAGCAAACTGAAACCGTAGTTTGTGGACTATGAGACGCTACTCTTTTCACACACTTTGAACCCTCAAATTGAATCCAAACATTGTATTTTATTTGAGATCTGTGACGAGAATGAATCGGTCCCCTAATGAGATCAGCATCATGCTGGTAAACCCAGATATGAAATAACCAGCCAATCATACATCTTATGGATTTCTCAGATCCCCTTTCCCTTACTATAGTTCCAGTCTACTAATTAAAATTGTCCAAGCCATTGCTATGCAAAAAGACACAAAGGCCATTAAACAGATTACATGTATTTATAAGTACTAGAAACAGAAATTGACAGAAGTAATGTTTATGTATTGCTGTCATTGTAGATATAAACAATCTGATTACAACTATCCAAAAATGCATCGGTTTTTACTTGTATCAGTGGCTCATTATTATCTCATCACAAAGCCTTAATATACAGGCCCTTTGTGGCTATTCACTATTAAAATGAATAACATTTCATGTGAAATGTTTGTTTTGAATCTCGCATTCAAATTCTAAAAGAAATCATACTTAAAGGATGAATTCTGAACAAATCTTTGAAGGTTCCCTGATATATGAGATATGTATCCTGATTCTACCACAGTAACCCAACCTGTTAATTGAACAACTTTACCAGTCTCAGAATTTGATGATTTTTTCCCCACTTTGAGAATATATATGTGGCAAAATAATTTGTAAGTATTTTAGGTGCACAGCAACTGTTAGTTGGTCAGACACATCTCTAAAGAATTGAATTTGTTGAAAAAAATCGTGAAAAAAACTACTTTTTTTTCCAGTTAAAATTCAATAACTTCTTTCAATTTTAATACTTAGCTTTACATTTGATTTCAAAAGATGCACCAGACTTCAGTGAAGGTGATTTGACCCAATTTGATGATTTGATGCTCTTGGGGTAAAGTGTGCACCCTGGCTCACACCTATGACAATGATCATAAAATAGGTCATAGTACAGGCCCTGGATGACTTTTGGATTTTCTAAAGGTATATTCTTGATAGTCTCTGGCCTGGGTGTACTACAAATACCACACAATAAACAAAAAATTGGGCGGTGGGCAAAATTGCATGTATTGTGAAAGAGGTCCTTTATTGGCTTCCAAAATGTTATTAGTTAATTGCTCACCATTTTTAAATAAAATGCAAAAAGTTATTTTTTTCTGTCAGTATTCTTCATTCCTCAGATCCAGTTTGCTCATGAGGACAGTCACTTTAAGCTTGAAATGGGACAAACTTCTCTTCCAAAAGCACATTGTGGGCAAAGGCCTTTTTTTCTTAACCCAGTATTAGACAATTTCTACCTGCTAGGTAAGATGTTAGGATGAAAACCGCAATATAATACCGTTATCGCAATATGAAGGAAAACTACCGTGATATAGATTTTAGGTCATATTGCCCACCCCTAGTGGTCTGGAGTCATCATGAAGGGAAATATCTCAGTAAGAAACTTTGACTCAAACCAGATCAGCCCAGTCTCATGAGGAGAGCCTGAACTTCAGCTGCTGACTTGCACCGAGTGTTTTCTGAAGCATCACCTCAGAGCCTCCTAACACCTGCCTGTGATCAGAGCCGGCCAGGCGGTTACGTGAATCTCTTCGGATCAGGCTCCTGTTCTCCAATATTCAATCAGCTTCTCCTTCTCCATATTGATCGCCGCCCCCCCTCCCCTCCTCCTGCCTCGGCGAGTAATCACTGGCTGGCAGCGGAGAGGGACTGACAGCGCTTCTTGCTCTCTGCATACGGATGAGATGTAATCTGTCTGCCATCTCCAGCTGGAAGTGCTATCAGGCGACCGCGGGGCACGGGAGCGGAAATGACTCTGCTCGGTTCAATCATTGTTCCCTCTCTTCATCGGGTCTCTTGGACGTCGCCGGGAGCGCAGAGATCTTGTTTTCACACGAGGGGGAGGCTGTCCGACTGATGAGGAGAATCCGCTACAAGTTCGCAGTTTCAGGGCGATGGTCTCTGTCGCCGCTGACCTCTCGGTGTCAGCTGTGGCCTGGCTTTATTTGGGGGCTGTCAGAGCGAGTTTTTGAGTTTAAGATCTCGGACATCGGACAGTTTTACAGAGAGTTATCTCGACGTTCTCTTGGCTTAGGGTGGAAATCTGAAGAGTTTTGTGTTGGGAGTGATCTGAGTCAAATTTCAGAAAAGCTGTGATGGTTGATAGGTAGTTTCCAGTCAATACTTCCTGTCCTGCTTGACCTTCCCTACATTGAATTTATGCATCACAACCATAGACTGTAAAAAAAAAAAAATGGACGTCCGCTTGCTCGGCTTGAAGTGAGGTCTCCATAAAAACTGCTCCCCCTGGTGGCTGGCTGCAGTATAGGTAAAAAAAATCCAGCTTTCCAGTCATTCCAGATGGGCTGTGATCAAACTTTAAAAAATTATTACACCTCGTAGAAATGTTTCTCACGTCTCATTGTTGTGGTGATTTGAAGATATCATTTGGCTGTCTTGCATTCAAGTCCTATTTTTTCTGAAAAGTTTCGTTTTCATTAGATATACAAGGTTAAAAGCAAGGTTTTACATCGCGTTTAATGATGATTGACAGCTGCCATTCTCGTGTTTTTTTTTCAGGGATTGTAAAATATGTTGGGAGGTTGAGTCAAGAAGTGATTAGACTCACAAAAGAAAAATATGTATATTTTTTTGTCACCCAGCTCCACTCAGATTCTCCCAGAATCCCTCACAGTCTCTACTGCTCAGACTCTGGCTGCAAACTGCTACAATGGCTGCGCCTGTGACGAGGAAATTTTGGCTTCAAAACTGTACAATGGTAAATGGCAGAGCCACACTGTCCACTCTATATACAGTCTATGGTCACAGCTCCACATCCATCAAAAACAGAATGGCTGCTTATTACCTGCGATATGACAGACCCGGCATGCAGACTGTAACAGCACTGATCACCTATTTACTCTGTTTGCTGTGACAGAACGGAGACGTACTGCAGACAGACCTGGTGTATTTCAACCATCAGATTACAAAAGTTTCTTATAGTCATACATTGAATTAAACAATTGCAGAATATAAATTGTGAGGTTGTGGGTTAGATTCTATCTAAAGAAATATCATTAGAGCGGTGTGAAATGTGTGAAATGTCAGTATTAAGTATGAAACTCATTTTCATTTGAAAACAAATCAAGTGTACAGTAACATCTTAGGACTTCTTTAGGTCCTTAGATGAAAATCATGTCAAGTTTCTAGAAAACCTCCGTCATGTGTCAGAGTCCAGATCGAAAACAATAATAAAAAACCCATCATACACTCACTGGCCACTTTATTAGGTAGACCTTGCTAGTACCAGGTTGGACCCCCTTTTGCCTTCGGAACTGCCTTAAAGGTCTCATATTCTGCTCCTTTTCTGCAGTTTAATATGGATCATTGATGTCTTCATGAAATGGTAGTAACATGTTTTGGTCCAAAAAGCCAATAAATCAAGCACAACAGCATTGTTTCCAGGCTCTCATAGCCCCTCTGTTCAGAACGCTCTGATTTAGTGGGCGTGGCCTTCGTATGTAAATGAGCCACCGCTGATACCGCCCCACTCTTCAGCTTCACTGAGCGTGGCGCCATGAGCTCGGAGTGCACAATGTTTAGAAAACAGCGAAGCTCGTTTACCTTAACATTACAGGCTAAAACAACAGGCTAACCGCAGCTAAAGTTAGCATCCTGAAGCTAACACAGGGGGGACACTGAGGAAAAGCTGTTACATCTGCTCCACAGCACACAGCATTTAAAATACTCACATTTCCAGGGTCCCAGGTTTGTTGGTGGATGGTTGGTAATGCGCCTGGATTCAGGACCAGTCTATTGGCTAGCTCTCTGTTGGACTGTCCAAAGTTGGAAAAGCAGTCGGCCGTGAAGTGACTAGCACACACATGCACAGTTTTACTGAGTGTAGCTGGAACATTTCCTTGATAAATGAGCTCTAGACACTTTGTCTTGTCTTCTTCTGAGATGGGAAGCTTGTGCATGAAACTATGTGGATGTTTACAGCCAAAAACAGAGCAGTGATGGCTCTTCAACTTGTTGATACACGGCAGGATGGATCCATGCTTTCATGTTGTTGAGGCCAAATTCTGACCCTACCATCTGAATGTGGAGCAGAAATCCAGACTCATCAGACCAGGCAACGTTTCTCCAATCTTCTATTGTCCAGTTTTGGTGTTGCTGTGTGAATTGTAGCCTCAGTTTCCTGTTCTTAGCTGACAGGAGGGTCACCCGGCGTGGTCTTCTGCTGCTGTAGCCCATCTGCCTCAAGGTTGGACGTGTTGTGTGTTCAGAGATGCTCTTCTGCAGACCTCGGTTGTGACCAGTGGTTATTTGAGTTACTGTTGCCTTTCTGTCAGCTCCAACCAGCCATCAGCTTTTTAACCGACTCACTTGTGCATAAGGCCTGTAGATCACACTCTGACTACAGACTGATGTCACTGTGCTGCTGGTAGCAGCTGATTTTGTCTCCACGTGCTGAATCTGTTTATCTCTGCTCATAATGAAGTGAATGAAACTCTGAGTCTCAGAGGTGACTGTGTGTGCTCTCTGTTTTTCCTTCCACTGAGACTAAAGAAACTCGTTAAAGCAGCTTTTCTGTGCCGAGGATCCATTGAAGATTCAGACTGTTTTCCAAGAACATTAAAGATTCTGTGTGAGCGTTTCCACTTCAAAAAGAAACTCCGAGCCCTTCTGCAGCGCTGCCACCAATCACTGTCAGAGCCGTCCTCCCTTCTTCTCCCGCGACAGCTTTGGAGATCACCCTCTGTCTCCCTCCTGGATTTGGGAGGAAGTGTGATTATGTTTTTCTCCTGAGCGGCAGCATCAGTTTCACACAGTAAAGCGTCGTACCTCAGGAAGATTAATTGCTCGGCTTGGTCCTGTTGCTTTCTCTCCCTTATGTAATCTAAACTTTGTCAGATTTCATAGGCGTCAAACGGCACAGGACTTTCCACGGTGTTGCCTCTGGTTTAATCACTGTTGTCTGATGAAAACATTTCAGCAGCAGCCTGAAAACTTGTGCATTATTCAGCGTGTGGCTGTGCGATGTGGCGTGCACACCGGAGGCGTGCAGGATGCATGCCAAGAGTGAGATGTACAACAATGCTGCTGCCTCCGCTGCCGTGTAAAACTGCATTGTATCACCAGATTAGCCGGGTACAAAGTGGATGTGTATTTTAAAATTTAAAGGAGTGACAGTCATTCACGTCCAAACACAACAGCCTCGTGGCGAGTCTGAAGCAGACTGTCAGCTCTGATGGGATCACATGCTTTGTTTAATCCCTTCACATCGCCCCCTCCGTCACTAACTCGCTTCTTTTCCAGCACTCGTCCTCCATTTGCTCCCGAAATGTTCCCGCTCGCGTCTCACACCATCTGACAGAGGAACAAGCCAGACATGAGTGCTTCTTCAGTTTCCACAAGTTTTAAATTAGCACGAATCCTCACTATTGTCTCCCAGTGTCTGCTCCGTCACAGTATCTGACGGATTCATCTCCAGGATGTAGGTCGGGTCCTTTAGAGGTGAAGTGTTGTAACGACAGGTGAAAGCTTGTGTTGGGGAATGTTGTTCTCCATCAATTAATTGTGGGAGGGGTCCATCCAGGTGTGAAATTGGCTGAGAAGTCGATCCAGGGAGAGGAGGAAATAAGTGATTTCATTCGCAAGTTTCTACAAATCAAGTCTTAAAGGCCCTCTACGCTCTGCCTGTGAAAGACACCCAGCGCGGCTCCAAATCTCTAGCCAGACTCTTCTCCTCTGTTGTTCCCAATAAGTGGAATGAATTACCTAACAAGGACATTAGATACAGTAGAAAGTTGTCTCCTCTCCCTCAGTAAGACACAAACTGTAATCGATGGTGACGAGGAAATAGGCGCTAACAGGGAGAGACCGTACCAAATTCAAAGGCTATTTTCTCTGCCTACAAGAACTAAAATCAAAAAGTAATACCACAGTTTAAGAGTACACTACATAAAATATTTTTTAAGTGCATTAAGTCTTCTGAAATATAAACATTTATCTGGACCTAACTTACTTGTCATGTATCCTTCCACGCAGCGCTAGTGCGCTCCATACCCCCTTCTCCTTTTAGCTGTAGGGAATGTAAACAAGCTGCTTCGGGCGCCGGTTGTAGACTCGTGTAAGTTTGATCAAGTATCGTAATTCTTTTGTTTGGACTCTAAGGATTGTGAGGCAGCGTAGGAAATTCAAAATGAGTGACTATGACAGCGACGATGAAGTTCCATTAACTTTGGAACCAAAAGGATACCTGTATGAACCGGAGTACACAGAAGAAGAGCTGCTACAGATGGCGACTGAAAGGAATACAGAGGAAACATCAACGGATGTTGCTAAATGTTTATATTTCCAAAGACTTAATTAATAATTTGAAGACTTAAAAAAATTGAAGATTTGCTAATTTTTTGAAAGTTTTTGCAAATTTCAATTTTTTGAATTCTTGCAAAATTTTGCAAAATATTTACATTTTGAAAATTTAGCTAATTTTTTAAATTTGTACAATTTTTTGAATGTATTTATTTAAGATTACTTTTTTGCTTATTCGAGACATTCTGACAAATTTTTGAAATTTATTTTTTTTTATTTTTGCGTGATTTTTGAATTTAATGTTTTGAAACATTTTGCACATTTTTGCGACTTATTGAAAGTACATGAGTTTTGCAAATGTATGAATTTACAAATCTATTTTCTTTCTTTTTTTTTTTTAAATAACACATCACGTTAATTTTATAATTACAAAAAACTTCTTGCTTAGATAATTAATCACAAGATTTTTTTGTATGTCAAAAATTGTATACACTTTGTCTTTATTGTCGATATAAAATGGATTTTGTGGCTCCCAAATGACTCTAATCCAGGCGAGCTGAGGCAAAGTGGCTGTTATGAAAGTAAAGATTGAAGACCCCTGATGTAGAGGTTTGAAAATCTGCACATGCTCAGTCTGAACATTCAGCATCAACATTCCCTCTTCACCTGGTCTGAATTCTGATTCACATAACCACCCATTCGCTGACATTATCTCCTGTTGCAGCTTTTTCATCGAGCAGAGTTTCAGTCTCACCAAGTGTTTTAGATTTGTTCTCAATTGCAGTAATTAAGTTGACGACTTCATTACTTCCCCCTCTGAAGGATCTTTAGACAACAGGAACAATTAAAGCAACATGAGAAGACACGAGCTGCCATGTTTTCACAGGAGTCTGTCTTGTTATTAGCCGGTAAAGAGGAGGGGGAGCAATGTCAGCGAGCTCTGATCTGAGGCTTCGAGGGGGCTATCAGCAACATCTCAGCAGAACAAAGCACAGCCTGGCTTTGATGGCAGCCCTAAGTTAGGAAACATGATTAAAGTGCTCTACTTTCTGCTAATCCTCTGAGGGGAAACTTGATAAATCTACTGAGCAGCAGAGAGCCAGAGGAGGGGGGCGGAGGACAGATAAAAAAGGGATGCTAGCAGCTCTTCAACGTGCTGTCATTCAGTTTTTACTCATCAAAAACAAAACAAAAGCTGCATTTCTCCTTCATTTGGTGATTAATTGAGAAATAATCTTTGTGGACTGTTTCGCTCTGAGAGTTTCCCTGCAGAGCGTCTCCCTTCGCTGTCTGAGGGATGAAAAGCAGGATGACACACTTCACATCTTTCTCACGCTCCACGCTGAATGTCTTTCATGGAAACTCAAGTGCTGTTACTCTCAATTATCCCCCCTGTCCTGCTTTCAATTCTAATCATCCCCGGTGCCTCAGTCTGACTTTTCCCTCTGTGCTCCAGCTTCAGAGCACTCACTGTGAGTGTTTACCGCCCAGAGTTGTTCTTTATCTCTGGGTTTGAGGGTTTTATGATGGAGATAATTGAACATTGGGTGGTGGGAAACGTGACACCTGTGGTGGAGACGCTCCCACATCATATGTGCCCTTTACTGGAGCGATTACAGACACTTATAAACCGAAGATAGAGGCAATTAAAGACCTACATCAGAGCATTTCAGCTAACTGAGACTGCAGGGGTTAGATTGACACATGATGTCGTACACAGATAAAATTCATGAAGTCTGGCTGGAAAATTACACAGTTTACTCATTAGCTCATTAGCCATTTTCAGAGCATCTTGAACGATCTTTCAAGACCCAAATAATCTTGTTTTCTCTGACTATGTAAACATCAAAACTACCTAAGAAGAGTGGACTCTCTTCTTGTATGTCTCTCTTCCTGTTTTTGATCCTAAAAACAGACAAAATGTACTTTTTTTTTATCTCGTTCATCTCAAGCGCTCCATCCTTTTATCCTCTCCATGATCTCCGCCGCTCTTTCTCTTTGAACTACAGCAACACATCCTCAGTTGGAGCGTGAGCTGTCTGAACTTTTCTGACTTGTAGCGTCTCTCTATGCCTCTGTCATCTCACATCTTCTCCTCATATCCATGCTGAGCTCTCATCCAAAGAGCACACCGCTCTCACCCACAGTAGTTTGCGAGCAGGATTTTCATTGAAAAGCTCCGCCAGACCCCGCCTCCCTCTGCTGACAAACATAATTTACTTCAGACGCAGTAAACGGTTGAAATCAAACTGACAAAAATGTGCATTTACAAATGTTCTCTTCTTCGTGTTTTCATTTAATCAGACATGCTCTACAGTTTTGTAATGTCCTAGAATTCAGATTGTTTATTTGAGGACCTTAAGCAGATATGACATTAAAAAGGGTTGGGATGGACATTTCCACAAACAGTTTAGCAATTTTAGCCATTTGCTTGTGTGCTGGCTTTAGCTCCTGTTTAAATTTTAGCCCATGTTTTAGTCTTTAGCTCGTGTTTTAGATTTAGTTCATGTTTTGGCTTTAGCCTGTGTTTTAGCTTTAGCCAATGGTTTAGCCTTAAGCCAATGTTTTAACCTTAAGCTCGTGTTTTGGCTTTACCCCTTGTTTTAGTTTTAGCCAATGTTTTAGCCTTTAGCCAATGTTTAAACCTTTAGCTGTGTTATAGCTTAAGCACATGTTTTGCTTTAGCCAATGGTTTAGCATTTAGCTTGTGTTTTGGCTTTAGCCCATGTTTTAGCATTAAGCTCATGTTTTGGCTTTAGCTTGTGTTTGAGCTTTAGCCCATGTTTTAGCCCTTAGCTCGTGTTTTAGCTTTAGCCCATGTTTTAGCCTTAGCCCATGTTATAGCTTGAGCACATGTTTTGCTTTAGCCCATGTTTTAGCCTTTAGCTTGTGTTTTAGCTTGAGCCAATGTTTTAGTATTTAGCTCATGTTTTGGCTTTAGCTTGTGTTTGAGCTTTAGCCCATGTTTTAGCCCTTAGCTCGTGTTTTAGCTTTAGCCCATGTTTTAGCCTTTAGCCAATGTTTTAACCTTTAGCCCATGTTATAGCTTGAGCACATGTTTTGCTTTAGCCCATGTTTTAGCCTTTAGCTTGTGTTCTAGCTTGAGCCAATGTTTTAGCCTTTTGCGCGTGTTTTGGCTTTAGCCCATGTTTCAGCATTTAGCTCGTGTTTTGGCTTTAGCCCATATTTTAGCCTTTAGCCAATGTTTTTTTTTTTAGTCAAAATCTTTTTATTGAGGTACAAACAGAGTTTACAAAAAGCGCAGTGCTGATCGGTCACTGAAATTATACAATTTTATGAATAAACACAAAGTGCTGTTAGCAGTTACATCGACATACAGAAAGGTGGAAAATGTGTATAAAAAGAAGAGAGAAAAAGGGAGAGAGAGGGAAAAGAAAAGAGTTTTATCAACTGCACACAGTAAATAAGTGAGGCATGGACCTACAACAACGGTCCATATTGCCATTTTGCTTTTTAGGTAAATTAAAACAAACAAGTTAACAAAACTAACAAAAAAATAAAAAATAAAACATTGTAGAACAGATAACCATCATAAAGCAATCCCTACCCTGTCACTGCCATTAATGATACGTAATAAATTTCCCAGTCCTATTTGAGAAGTAGTTATATATCTGAGAGAAGAAAAAAAAAGAGAGAGAGAAAAAAAAAAAAAAAAAGAGAGAGATAGTCAAGCTGCTTCTGGTTCATGGATTTAGGTGTACAGAGTTCAGAAAGCGTCCCCAAATGTCAGAAAACTGTGAAGTTGAATGTTGAAGGGAGAATCTTATCTTCTCTATCTTTAAGCAAGAGCCTTTAGCCAATGTTTTAACTTTTTGCTTGTACTTGAGCTTTAGCCCATGTTTTAGCCCTTCGCTTGCAGTTTAGCTTTAGTTCGTGTGCTAGCTCTAGCTTGTGTTTTAGCTTTAGTCCATGTTTAAGCCTTTAGCTCGAGTTTTGGCTTTAGCATGTCTGTTGCATTTAGCTCAAGTTTTAGTTTTAGCATGTGTGTTGCCTTTGGCTCGTGTTTTCTTTTTAGCCCATGTTTCAGCCTTTAGCCTGTGGTTTAGCTTTAGCACTATCCACATTGCTCTATCCATTCATCTTTCTTCTGCTCTTCTGTCCTTTTTCTGTCTGACAGTTAGGCTCCAGTGTCCACCATCACTTAATCACAGAAATCATTTTCAGCAGAGAAAACACAGATCTCTTTTCTATATGGATGGGTACCAAATTCAAGTACTTTTATGGGTACTGACCAAATTCTGTCAGTAGTACAGAGTACTGATTCACATAAAATCAAAAGGTACCATGTTTCGGTACCTTAACACATCTTTCTGACTGTGAGGGAAAGGAAGAGAATCGTTTTTCTAACAGTCGTTTAGGAATTTGTCCATCTTTCCCTTCACTCTGCCCTGGCTTCAACGAATGCAGTTAAAAATATCCCATGACAGCCTGGATCCTTGAAGAAATCTGTTTTTATGAAGCCGCTCGCCTCATCTTTGTGTGCCCAGCACTCCAGGCTTTGACTGCATCCACCAGCCGCCGCTTCACTGAAAGCCAAGAAGAAGAATCTGGCTCTCCTCTTCCTGTCCTTGTTCCCAGGAGCTCTGAGTTTGGCTGCTCCGCTCAGAGAGCCGTAAACCAAACTGTAAACACTGACTTCATGTTTTCTCTCTGAGCCAGCCGAGCAGGGCCTTGGAGTGTGAACAGGTGTGATCACGTGTAGATTACATACGTGTTCCTGTAGATGATTTATTTCCTGCTGCTGTCGTGCTGTTCCACCTCGCTGACCTCTCAGACATGAGCGGTTTTTAATATTCAGCCGTGCTCTCCCAGGTGAGGAAGCTGCTGCATCTGTCAGGATGTAACATTTGAGCGATTCGTCTCCATTTAGTCACAATCTCTTCTTCAATGGGCAGAGGAAACAAATGGTCCCGATTTAGACGTGATGGATTTCAGCTCTGACTGGCTGGAAAAAGCTCAGTGTCAGACGAATTACGAGACGGGGGTTAAATTGAGGATTCAGTTTCCTGCAGTGAAAATAAAACGTCTCATTCAGGATGAAAAGGTTTGAAACAGTCGTCAAGTTTCACACACTACAAACAACAACCACATTTCTCCACATTTAGCTCTAAAACATCACTTTTTCTGCAGATTTAGAGATATGTTTATAAAATATATTTGCCAACTGTGTTTGACTTTCTCAAAATCTGCTCGGCTGGATCAGTTCCTCCAACTTTTATTTTGCTACTTCCAGCAGGTGGGCGTGTGAATTTGCATATTAGCTAAATATTTAGAAATCGTACCTCAAGATTCATAAATCTTGACTAAATATCTACACTGTAAACCCTGATGAGCTGAATTTACTTGAAAAAAAAAACAAACAAAAAAAAACCGGTTACCTTAAACAAACTAAGTCATAACATATGAAACTCAAGTTAATTTAACTCAACATCTTAAGTAGTTATGGTTATTATAGAAAATCATTAAACTGAATGTCTTAAATCAAATTAACGTGATGCTTATTTGTTACAAATTAAAATATCAAGAAATATTAAAGAAATGTTGCATATCACTGTAAAACATAAATTGACCTTACCCAAAACTTAAAGATGCGATGTCAATAAATTTGCCTTATGAATTAAGTACACGTAGTAATAAAAATTGAAGCAGATCAGAAAAACTAAAATAAATAACATTTTAAAGTACAGCTGGGTCTCATATCCACAGCATTCCCTCCTCACTCATGGTTACAAACACAGTCACAACAAAAATCAGCTCTAGTTTTATAACTTTATTAACCGTGAGTGAGGAGGGAAGGCAGTAGATATGAGACCCTGCTGTACATTGAAACATTGTTCCTCAGGGGAAACAGGTTGTCTGTGTCTCAATTCAGGGGCTGCAGCATCCGTAGCCTACGTAGACCGCAAAGGCCGAACTGGATTGAGACGGTCTGGAGGATCCTGTTTGTCACCCTCGACTTCACACAGCAACACCCTCACCTGTCAGGCTTCGATAAAAAAATACGCCAAGTAGGTTTTTCCCCATTTAATTTACATTTATGAACATATTTTTATTTATTAATGAGAAGATTTATAAAGAACTGTTTTTACTCAGTATATTACTTGAAAAGAACCCAAACAACACATTTTTACACTGTAAAACAAAATCTTCTTCAATGTTTTAGAAACACAAGCAAATGTTTTTTTGCCAGAAATCCTATATATCTGGATAAAACAGGACTCCTTCTGGCAATCGGCCTTGTCCATCATCTTCGGTGTTCACACGCAATGGATCTTGTGAGGCTGCGAAGGATTCACCGAAAAGGAGGCCGGATTTGTCGGCAGCATTTGGAGGAGCCTTTGAAATGGTACAGCCTTTGACGCACCACTGTGACGTAATCGGTCTTTAAATTCAGCCTTCGTAGGCTGCGTCAGACCCAGAAATGGGACACAGGTGTCTGAGCCTTACGGCGCTGACTGGTGGTCTGTGCTCCACGACACAGGGTCTTGTACTTGCTGACTTTTGCAGTGTGCTTTATGGTTTATGTATTTGTAAATGAAACTTCTGACTGGACTGTAATGTGATTTAGGCCAATTTTGAAAGCATAAAAAGATATATCTATTTACTTTTGACACAGTCGGTCAACACCACTTAGAGCATAGACAGCTGATTGATTCCACAAGGAGCTCAGACAGCTGGTCTGTGCCTTTGCTGCACGTTTAGAAGTGCAGCTGGGTCTCATATCCACAGCGTTCCCTCCTCACTCATGGTTACAAACGCTGTTGCAACAAAAATCAGCTCTTATTTCATAACTTTAGTAACCGTGAGTGAGGAGGGAAGGCAGTAGATATGAGACCCTGCTGTACATTGAAATATTGTTCTTCAGAGGGCACATGTGTCTGAGCTCCAAGGCGCTGACTGGTGGTCTGTGCTCCACGACACAGGGTCTTGTACCTACTGACTTTTGCAGTGTGCTTAATGGTTAATGTATTTGTGAATGAAACTTCTGACTGGCCTATCAGACTATTTAGGCCAATTTTAGGCCAAAGAAGAAAAGATATATCATTCATTTTTTGACAAACAGTCCGTGTCATGTGGAGCACAGTAGTGCATGTCTAGAAGTACAGCAGGGACTCATATCGACTGCATCCCCTCCTCACTCATGGTTACAAAACAGTCACAGAAACTATTGACTTTAAGTTGTGCTTACTTAAACAGTAACAAATGTTAAATCTGCTCATAAATCATCAGTTTCAACACGGAAATCTCAGACATATGAGTAAATTGAACTTACGAACAAAATTTAAGTTTTCATAGCTTAATCCAATTGAGTAATTTGAACTTTGGGGTTTACAGTGTAGAAACTTTAGCACATATTTAGAAATCTTAGCAAAAGATTTATGAAGCTTTGATAATAATATCAGAACATTTAGATAAAATATTCAACATTTATAGATAATATTTGACAAATATTTTTCACAAATATTTCTCTAAATCTGCAGAAAAAGTGATGTTTTAGAGTGAAATGTGGAGAAATGTTGTTGATTTTTGCAGTGTGTGCAGCTTTACAATCATGAAGCATAGCATAAAATACAGCCATTAAACATGCTTTTACTTTGAAAGGACAAACAAAAAATTGATAAAAGCCCAAAAGATAATAAATCTGGTTTAATTTACGCACTGCTCCTTTAAAAGCTGTGATTCCCAGATGCAGTGAGGGCTCCTCCATCTAATATTTAATCAGAAATCTTAATTTAGCATCTTCCTTTGAGTCAGTCAGTCCATCTTCTGCTCACTTCACACGTGCCCGCTGCCCCAGATTCATGAAAAGCCTCCTGGCTGCAGCACGGCAAAGAATTAAGGAGAGAAATTGTTTGAAAAAAAAGACATGAAGTGCATTCGTCTCTGCGGGGTTAGGAGAAAAGAGAAAAGGAGAGGCAGGAAAGAAAGAAGAAGAATCAGAAAGAGGTTGTTTGTGGAGTTGAGTGGCTCTCTGGTTTTGTCCAGAGGACGCCACAATGATCCAGTCACGTTTCCATCGCGGCGTCTGTCATGCCTCGCAGCTTCCTGGCATCCCGCTGAACTCGGACAGTTGTCCGGCTTCCAGGACTCGGCTGAATGAAGTGGAGCATGCAGGCACATTCAGCCTCCCTCTGTCTTCCTCTCATAAAGCCTCAAAAACAGCCGACTGTGTTTTATTTTTATTATGGTTTCACTCTCCGAGCATGATGTAATGTTTTCCTGCACACACTCAACACTTCAGAGGCGTATTTTAATCAAAGAGGAGGAGAAAGAGGAGGAGGAGGAAGTGCCAGCAGGCCTGCACCTCATCTGTTGTTGTTCCCGTCTTTCTGCTTTAATGATTAAATGCCCCCTGGTGGTTCAGACCAGTCATGTGCATTTGTCCTCTTTTAACTGCCGCTGCTTTTTCATGCAACACTTATTGAGTTTCTTATCTTTTTATCAAAGCTTTCATCTTCAAAATGTTGCCTGAATGCAGCATCTTTTGTCTGCAGCGGGGGATTCAGCACAGGCCTGAGTAAGAGGACTAAATATAGTCGTAGAAGTACCTGAGGTAACCTACTTCAGCAAAACTTTGGGATACTTTGATTTTACTGTGATACATTTCTGAGCGAACAATTTCATGCTTTTATTTGACTGACGTATCTTTAAGTTAAAAATATCCTTCCCCTTTAACTTTCAGAGAGGAAATTCAGTAAAATCAGCTGATAAAATAGTTTGCACAAATCAAATCTACACTTGTAGATTCCAACGTTTTTGGCTTCTGACCACAGACAAAAATAGTGATCTGTCCCTCCTGATGCACAAAAGTGAAGCCAAAATTCCCCCAGAACAGACGCTTTCTTTTTTTTTCTGAAACTAGAATCAAAAACCTTCTACATACTTAAGCATTGATGTCTTTACATCGCTCTGCAGTACTCCTCCAAAACACATGAGGGCAGTGTCATCCATATGATCCTCATAATATCCCACTTGAGGCTGATTTCGAAGTACCGGAAGTCACATACACATCAAGCCAAAAAATCTGCTTTCAAAAAAGAAATTAATCTATTTACAGCCTGGTTCAAAAACGCCTCCTGTCTGAGTCGCTAATGTCACTATCAGCTCCCACGGTAGGAGGGGGTGAATTTTTTTCTAACTCATCTATTCAGAGGATGTTAAGATCATGAGCTCGCCAAATCAGAGGCACAGCTGAGGGTCACGTGACCGACAGGCGTCCTATAGCTGTACATGAAGCCCTTGCCACTACCAATATGGCCGCTATAGCCGATCTGCTTCAATTTCCGGTTCAGAAACAGACGGGTGATGTCGGGGAGACTACGTCCATGTTTTATACAGTCTCTGGTCCTGTTCGATGTGCTTTAAGGCTAACGTATGCTCAACGTTAAATACTAATCCAGATAGGGATGGGGCCCTCTGTCTGTGCTCCGCGCTCGTTTTGTGCGTCATGTTTCGGCACGTTTCCTTAAAGCTTATGGATTCAGGCTAAGTGTTCGTTATTGTCATAAACTCTTGACTCTTGGATGCCCCCTCTGGTGTATGTATTTGTTAATTGCAATGTGAATATAAAGGATGCTCAGAAGTATGCGAGTAGTGACGGTAACATCATTAAGAAGGGAGGATAAATGGGCTTTAACGGTGAATTGATGTGTCACAGATCCAGCCTCCTGCAAATACCCAGTCTTAGGCGGCTGCGTATCTGCTGCCACCTGCTTGAGCAAGGACACAGCTGCACCCCATTGGAGCAAATCCATGGTCTGCAGATACACCACCCTCCTGATTTTGCTGGATGCTTGAGTTGTCAATATACAAAAAAAGCAGATCAGGCAGGACAGGAAGTTGTGCACAGAAACCACCTGAAAGCACCCAGTGACTTTCAAAATAAAACAAACGGTGTCAAAACCAGATGTAGTTTTTCTTGACTACAACAACAAACCGACAAACCGACAGAACGAGCAAAGCCGGACCGGGAACAGGTGACTCCAGCTGTCTGGAGGTCCTGATATGTGCCAGACTGAACACACTGCTGGTGTGTTGACGGATGAGAGCGCAGGCAGTCAGCACACAATGGGGCCGCATCCAGTGTATCCAGGCATAAGAAAAATTTGCTCTGGAAGGTTTTTATGAAGTAATAATAATAAACTTTATTTATAGCACTATTCAAAACAGAGTAGCAAATTGATTTACATCATAAAAACAAATAGTAAAAAGATATAAAGGAGAGAAGTAAAAGAGAGTTTGAAGAGAAATGTGAGGAAAAATATAGAAATATATAAAAGACTAAAAACCACCACCAATTAAAGGAATAAAATATTTAAAATCCTGCCCATGATACTGTCAAAAAAAAGTTTTAAAAAATAAAATATATATTTTTGGAAAAAAAAAGTAAAATATATATACATTAAATATAGAAATATTAAAAATATATGTAATTAAAAAAAATTGAAAAATTTGAAAATATGAAAATATAAAAAAATATCAGAAAAAAATATGAAAATATGAAAAAAATAATTCATTATCTAAAAAAATGCACAAGTGTAATTTTTTCCCCGCTGGCAGATTGTTACTCCTCACAATTAATTTACCTGTAATTTTTGTTGCTATATATGCCAAACTAAGATGTTTTTTCTGGACTTCCCAGGTGAATGTGGCTCATTTTAATTCTAATCAACTGTTTTTACTAAAGATAAGACATTAAAACTTGCAAAGATTTATTTTTCCAGCATTTGAACCTCTTTACTAAACCACCGACTCCAGTTTAATTCAGTTTAACAGTAAAATGCTTCATCCAACGACCTTCAGATGTAAATTGCACAGCTGCACAGAAGCTGAGAGGCCGTGCTCGGGGCTAAATTTCATCATTTTTTATCGGCAGTAGATATCCTGGGTTAATGAATTCACTCGTTATCTTGATGACCTTTTCATGTAAAACCAGTTTTCCTATCAGTTTGTGTTAATCAAGCCTGTCCGTTCATCTCTGAGTCTCTATATTCAAGGCCTCTCTTGCTGTAGTTGTTGTTTTATGATACTTTGTTGAAGATAAATGATCAGAGTTTAATTCTGACGCTGCTTGAATGTTTTTACGAGTGTTTCATACCACCCACTGAAGCCTGAGTCCTCGCCGGAGGCCTCGTAGTAAACTTTGACTGGAAACACACCGCGCAGAATAAAAGCTTCTGGTGGCCTAGTTTGAGGAGCAGAATCCATTATGGTTGTAAAACATGTTTTGTCTGTGGAGCTGCCACAGAGCACGGCCCGCTGGGAGCAGCTGGTCACAAACTGAATGTCTGGATCAATACGTTTCCACATGAGACACATAAAGCCAACGTGGGACATTTCCAAAGCAAAGAGCGAACTTAGATCAAGCATGTCAGGGGATATTCTCTCCGGGGAGGACATCCAACGTCAGAACAAAAGGGAAGCAGCTTTTATGTAACAGAGCCGTAAAATCAGAGGCGTAAAACCTGAGATCCATCAATCACCTGGGACACGGAC
Organism: Halichoeres trimaculatus; assembly: GCF_033239565.1. Taxonomy (NCBI): domain Eukaryota; kingdom Metazoa; phylum Chordata; class Actinopteri; order Labriformes; family Labridae; genus Halichoeres; species Halichoeres trimaculatus. The sequence continues at coordinate 4,621,954 of NW_027437189.1, read as the reverse complement.
ACACCCGTCATGAGAGAGCAAACAGGGCCGAGCTGTGAAACCAAAGAGGCCTCTAAAGTAGGACATCAACTATTCATTCTGTTGTGATACGCCGACACCTATCAGGTGTGTTGCACGCCGTACGGATTTCACCTGGCTTCTTCCTCGCTGCTTTTTATGGGAATCACTGCTGGCAGAAGAGGAAGGGACAGAGAAGAAGAAAGACGAAGTCCAGCTTCTCAGAGCCGCCACACAAAACGCCTAAGGGAAAACCGGACCCATGAATATTAGATGAAGGTTTCCCAGTGTGGGGATAATTCCTCTGCTGTTTCAGAGCGACCGGTGATAAGAAAGCGAAATGAGAAGGGATTGGTGTAGTTTTTAAAAATTAATCAGAGTAGTGTCTTAGTAGTGTATCAATGACACAGAGTGAAGAGGACTTAGCGAGTTATCTGTCCAAACAGCTTCAGTCTAATCTGTTTTTCAACTCTTTATCCCCAAACTAATCGCTGCAGGAGTCATTTAAAGGTGGTGGAAAGTTCAGCACACCGTCAGCTGAAGAAAATCTCATTTTGTTAAAAGGTAAAAATGACTCAGAGTTCGTTATGTAAGGCACTTTAACGTAGCTTATTTACATCTGGCCTCATTTACAGGCCTGGTTCAAAGGAAGTTGAGATGCTGTGTCAAATATTTTCAATCAGTGACAGCTGTCAGGTCAGTTCAGCACCTGGACTCTTCTACTACAGAGACATACTGCTGTAATTCATCACTGAAATATGTCATAGTGGGTAATTTATGCCCACAGTGGTTATGTTTTGTCTTTAACTGCAGTTAATTCTCATGAGCTTACATATCCAGCTCCCAAAACTCAAAAACTTCCTGTCCTGAAAGTGTGTCTCCTTCAAAATAAAAGCGCATTGTAATACTGAATTACACCACAAAATATGTCAGATCTCCCCGAAAGAAGTCGTTGGACGGATGGTGGCATATGTGGCTGTTTGGTTCGTCTTGGTACGGCACACATTTTGTGGCGTTTCCACTGACTAATCCTGGAACAAATCCCCAAATAACCAAGGCAAACCATCCTGATTTTTGGGACCCTTCCATTGGGGTGCCAGACTAAACCGATCCAATCCCAGAAGGTGGAGTTTGAAACACTGCAGACTGTTGATTGGTCAAAGGGATCGTCACTTAGCTTCTGGTGGTGCACAGCCTTCTCTGAAACAAAACTTGTTTCTCTTTTACTGTGTCGCTTTTTTCTTCTTCGTTGGATTTATTAGCGAGGTACACCGTGTCACACTGCTATAGACTTTACTAACACAGCTATCTGCATCAGGCTTATACGCCTAACAGGGGGTATGGTTGGCTGTGGAGAACCCAAACGGGATTCAACTTAACCAGGCAAACCCCTTCCAAACTGTACTGATCTAAACCAGACTGCTTGATGGAAACTGATCTATATTCCCCCACAGACAGACAGACCCCACCACATAATATTTAAGTAAGGTTTGCATTTATGGATGTGGTGAGGAACTCAGTGATTTTCTGTGATTTTGAGCTCATGCGGTGACTTCCACTACAGAGTCATGTCTTTTTTTAATGCAGTGCTGGCTGAGGGCCTGAAAACCACTCCAAGGCTGTTGGATTTTACCTTTTGTGCAGTTATTTCACCAGTTTTATAATCACAATATGCACTGACTATGATGAAACCCACAAAATTATTGCAATGATATGCCGATGAAAATAATTTTGAATTTTTGAATTGCTGACGCAGTCTCTCACAGAACGGCAAACATCTGATAGACTTAGCGGCTCTTGAATGCCCTTTTCATGCTCAGTAATGCAACTTACCTTATAGTTGATATTTACTTGATTTGTTGCGTTGTCATATTTTTAACTAAGTGTAGTTTTTCAATGATTTTCAAACCCTCGAAATCTGCTTTTATTATGATCTTCCAGAGTGTCCGAAAAATTTTTGGGAAATGCAGTTACACAAAGTCCTACAAATCCTCAAAAAATAAACAAATTAATAAATAAAGTTAAATTAAATTAAATTAAATTAAATTAAATTAAATTAAATTAAATTAAATTAAAATAAAATGAATTAAAATAAAATAAAATAAATTTAATTTAAGTTAATTCAATTTTATTTTATTTTAATGCAATTTAATGTAATTTAATGAAAGCAAAAGAATCAATGACTTATTATCAAGTACTTTAAGGAGAAATAATCCCCTGAATATTTGTATATCTTGGAATTAACAAAAGTTGATCGTGGATATCAAATGCATCATTTTCGGTAAAAAAAAAAAAGTATCATACTGCAACTCTAACTGTAATGGGAAAACTTGAGTTGGAATGTTATTTAAAAAAAAATAAAATAAAACAAAACAAAAAAACAAAGGGCATTTGCATAGATTTTGGTGTTTATTTCAAACCACCAAGCACTAATGTCTTCAACACATTTTGGCGCCCCCTGTGGCCAAGTCTTATAACTGCATTCCCATTCTACAAAAGGCCAAGGTAAAATCCTGTGATATCACTCTCTTCCTACTTTCTTTTAACAGTTGAATGAGTCATCAGAAATCAGAGGCTCAGCCTGTAGGTGTGCTGGTCAGTTATATTTATTGAGGTATATAAAACAGGAAAACATAACAGTTCATGTAAATCACACACTCTGATCTCACTCTTTCTCCTTTGTATCCACCCTAAACCAGGCATCTGCTCAGCTCTCACTCTTCAAGGTGCTTTATGCATAGCCCCAGTTTCAAAACATCACTAATACATAAATAAACCACATGAAATTGGCAGTAATCTATAAGTTATTCATTATAACTAAAGCAGGAATTCACTATTCATGGAAATGTTTGTAGTGCACTGAGACAAACTCACTGACGACAGGTTAATAATCAGCCTGAGCAGACATTGTTGAGCAGATGCAGGTAGATTTTCCTAAATTAATGTTGTCAAAAATTACTAATAAAAAATAAAAACAGCCCCAAATCCAGCTAATTTCCTTTTTAAAGAACCAAAACAAATCCTAACCTAATCAGATTGTTAAAGTGTGACCACAGTCTGTAAATCCTTTAGCAGGGTGTTGTTGGAGTGAATTGAGTAGCATTGGATGTACTGATGTTGCTGTTGTTGTTGTTGTGCCTGTGAGGCAGCAGCAGCTCTTGGACTGTAAATTACATGGTCCCTTGGGTCCAATGTGAGCTCTCTGTGAGGATCTGGAAGCACTGATTTCAGCTGACGTTAGCAGCGATATGGCACCTCATTCCTGGTGTTATGTTAACGTGGATGATTTGTCCGGTGTTTCTTTTATGGGAGGAGAGTTTGTGGGTTATGCATTAGGATTGTTTTCTGCAGTTATAGTAAAAATTCAAGCGTGAGGATTGAAAGAAGCGGTTCAACATTTTGTGAAATGCTCTTTATTCAAGTTGTTGAAAGCTGATTTTTGAAAATGTTGAACCGATCCTTTGACATGTTCTGAAGAACTCACAAAACCTGGTTTAAAAAAAGTCTGAAACAAAGATCTTCAAGTCTCCACTGAGTGTTTGGGTTTGGTTTTTAGTTCTTGTTACACCTGCTGTAGTAGCTGAAAATGGTTTCGTCGATCCACCTGCGGTATTTAGACACAGCTGTGTAGACTCCAGGGAACTGAGCGTCTCCACATCCTTTACCCCAGGACACAACGCCGTAAATCCGACCTTCACACACTAATGGACCTCCAGAGTCCCCCTGAAAAAGGACAAGGAAAGACATAGAGGATTAGACCAGGCTGGTATTTAAAGGTCCCATATTATGCAAAAATCACTTTATTAAGTCTTTTAGTGAAATTTGTGGGTCTTTGGCTTTCCTCCCAGCCCACAAAATGAGATATTTAATGACAAAACCTGTACTTAGTAGTGCTTGTGAATGAGCTGTTTGGAATATCCAGGATTTGCGGACATCAGCGATTCCCTTTTTTGACCAATCAGAAGCAAGTCTGACGTGATTGGTCCACCGGACCACCTCCCTGCCCAGTCCCCTCCCTGCTGCTGGACAGATTTCTCTCTAGCAGTGGGGAGGAGAATGCCAAAGTTGAAGAGCCATCACTGCTCTGTTTTTGGCTGTAAACAGCCACATAGTTCCCTGCACAAGCTTCCCATCTCAGAAGAAGACAGACTAAGTGTCTAGAGTTCATTTATCAAGGAAATGTTCCAGCTACACTCCGTAAAACCGAGCATGTGTGTGCTAGTCACTTCATGGCCGACTGCTTTTCCAACTTTGGACAGTACAACAGAGGGCTAGCCAATGGACTGGTCCTGAATCCAGGCGCATTACCAACCATCCACCAACAAACCTGGGACCCTGGAAATGTGAGTATTTTAAATGCTATGTGCTGTGGAGCAGATGTAAGAGCTTTTCCTCAGTGTCCCCCCTGTCTCTGTGTTAGCTTCAGGATGCTAACTTTAGCTGTGGTTAGCCTGTTGTTTTAGCCTGTAATGTTACGGTAAACGAGCTTCGCTGTTTTCTTAACATTGTGCACTCGGAGCTCGTGGCGCCGCTCTCAGTGACGTGAAGAGCGGGGCGGTATCAGCGGTGGCTCATTTACATATGAAGGCCACGCCCACTAAATCAGAGCGTTCTGAACAGAGGGGCTATGAGAGCCTGGAAACAATGCTGCTGTGCTTGATTTATTGGCTTTTTGGACCAAAACATGTTACTGCCATTTCATGAAGACATCAATGATCCATATTAAACTGCAGAAAAGGAGCAGAATATGGGACCTTTAAGAAGACAAACCCTCCAGGTGTCAACACACTATGATCTAAGAACAGGAAGTGGCGTCCTCTTACCTGACAGGCATCTTTCCCACCTATACTGTAACCAGCACAGAGCATGTTTTCTGTTATGCCGCCGTTGAACGACGCACTGCTGTTGCATTTTGCTGTTGACACGATGGGGACTCTGACTGTGCGGAGCGTGGAGGGGATCTGGCCTCCAGTGGGGCTGGTGTACCCCCAGCCAGACACTCGGCACATGGTGCCCTCTGGGATGGAGGTGCCGTGCCGCGGCAGCAGAGCTATGGAAACGTAGCTGTTCAGATAAACTGGAGCACTCAGCTGGAAGGAACGAGGACAGTTAGATCAAAATACAGACCAACAGAGAAAGAAAGACCAGTGACGTGATACGGTACCTTTATGAGCATGATGTCATTGTTGTTGGTGGTGCTGTTGTAGCCCGGGTGAGGAATCAAAAGTTTGGCCAGGAGCACCTGCTCTGTGCCCTCATAGATGCTCAGCGAGTAGTCCCCTGCTACTACCAAGATGTTGCGGACCCTTCAGAGGCAATCAACAGATCCAATCAGAATGAAAATAGTAATTAAAAAATATGTATAAATAAAAAGTATATCAATATAATATATATATATGTATATATATATATATATATATATATATATATATATATATATATATATATATATATATATATATATATATATATATATAAACATAAATATATTATAATAATAATGATGATAATAATAGTAATTATTATTATTATTATTATTATTATTACCATTATAGTAGTAGTAGTATCAATAATAATAATATAAATATTAATATATATATAAATATATACCAAGAATAAAAATATATAAATTATAAATTACAATAGCTAGCTTGAAAACCTAAAAAATGACTCAGCATTTTTTCATAGCAGACATTTTCCTCTGATGTTAGCCACAGGGTACGAACAAAATGTAAAATTCACTGTCCGATTATATCTAGACGACGTATTTTAAAGTTTTGACAACAAATTTGACATGTTAGCTAATTTGATTGGGAGCTCTTTCGTTGCTGGTAGCTAGCTTACTTTAATGTTATACCTAAACTAAGAGGTAAATGTTTTTTACTCATCAAGTCATGTTTTCAATTCAAGATTTTAAAACTAAGACTATATTTTAAGATAAAACCTCTTAATAGAAAGCTAACTAGTGGTATATAAATTCTCATGTACTCTTAGCTAGCAAGCTAATATAAAAGCTGTTTTTTTTACTGTAATTCTGTGATCAAAATGTGAAGAAAATGTTCTAATGTTCATGTTTTCACTCAATTTGGATCCTCAAATAATGTCAAATTGAGGATTTGGTCTTTGCTATCAGCTGTTTACTTTAATCAAATTCTTAGCATGTAGATGTTATAGTGCTAGCTGCTAAAAATAATCATTCAAACCATCAACAAAAAGTGTGCAAGCAAATAAAAACATTAGCCAGGAATTCGTTAAATGTTTACTTTCAGTTCTAAACTTCAAGCTCTCTGTTTTGTTTAGCTGAATGTTAGCTAGTTAGTGCCCTATACTGTCATTAATGCTGTTCTCTGCGCACTTATTATAAAGTTTTATTAGCTTATTTGATAGATTGGTAATGATAGCTAAAAAAGTATTGAACCGTACTTTCAGCCAAGACTAGGTTGAATAGTTTTGTTAGCTGTTTACGTTCATCAAATTCTTAGCTATAGCTGGCTAACATTTCTTTTTGCTCGTAAACTGTGCAGGACACTAGCTAGCTAACAATCAGCTAGTGTTAACACATTACAGAGCACCTGAAGCTTAAAACTTAAATGCAAACAATTTGACTTATTCTCGGCTAACATTTGTGTTTACATTATTGTTTTAACTGAAATGCTAACTGAAATGTTAGCTAGCTAAAAGCTAGAAATTTAGTAAGTGTTATTTGTTAATAAAAGTTTATTAGTTAATAAAACAGTAAAAGCAACAGTTTTAGCATTACTATTGACTTAACCCACTATGAATATGAAACATGAGGCAGCAGTGAACTTTAAGGACCTTGAAGACAAAACTAATCCAGTTTCTCTCAGTTAAAAAAAAATCTGTATCAGTTTGCTGATATATTGTGGGAACCAGAAAGAGTCTGGATCAAGCTCTGCTAAAATTATCTAAAAAATAATTGCTTTCTTCTGAGTCAAAGCATTTGTTATTTATAAGAAGTGGTTTCAGTGAATCTGAAGCCAAGATGTCCATGTGTCAGATTGCAAAACCACAGAGGCCCATTGTTATCAGCTGAATTGTATCACTTACACGTGCTTTCTTTCAAACAGGCTTTTTTTACACGCCTCAAAACAACCAAACCCTCTGGTTACAGACGTCAAGCTGAGGTCATTGCGTGTCAAAAGGTTTTTTTTTTGCTGTGGGTTTCTTTCTCAGAAAGAAGTGAAATCAGGACATTATAGCCTAAAGCAGAGTGTAGCTGTTGAATTGTTGGAGTAAATTGTGTTTCTGCCTGAGATTCGGTGACTCTTTCACTTCATGGAGGTAGAATCAGCTCACCCGATGTCACAATGTGCTGCTGTGAGCACCCAGTACTTATTTATCAGGATGCCTCCACAGAAGTGCTGACGCAGTGTCGACTGTACCGACACAACGGTCTTGACTGAATGTGGAACTGGTGCGTATCCTCCCACTATCCGCTCCTCACCTGCGACACACACACACACACACACACACACACACACACACACACACACACACACACACACACACAGAGGGACATAAAGGAGATAGCCTTTGGAGACAGGAGCACATATTACGGTCCATAAGGTCTTTGTAGAGACGACACAAAGCTAACACAGCGGTGATAACTGCAGCTGCAGCATCAGCAGGAACAATATGAGTCCTCAGGAAGACAGTGGTATTTATTGATCACAGGACTTCTAGATTAGTGGATCAATGAAAGCAATCTGATCCCAGGGATGCATTGATCCACTGTGAGCACGAGTCTGACTGTAATTATCTATCAGATGTTAACCGTTTGCAGATGACGCACTCATTTATATCGACGAGTCTTAAAATTAAATTCTCGGTAGTAGTGATGGGAAGTCATGAGTGAGTTAATTAGTTTCCCCTTTTTTCCCACTTTTAATTACATTTATTGGAAATTTATCTTAAGCTTTTGTTCATAACTCAAGTGTTCTTATGCATTTTAGGTCATACGAGTGAACTAAAGTTGGATAGTCTATGTTAAACCTCTTGCATGTTATCAACCCCCTTTAGAGCACTTGAATTAAGATCTAAAATAGTTGGAAAATGGCATTTAAAGGTCCCATATTATGCAAAAAACACTTTATTAAGTGTGTAAATTAGTGAAATTTGTGGGTCTTTGGTTTTCCTCCCAGCCCACAAAATGTGACATTTAATGACAAAACCTGTACTTAGTAGACCTTAAAACGAGCTGTTTGGATTTTGGGAGTTTGCCGACATAAGCGATTCTCTTTTTTGACCAATCAGGAGCAAGTCTGACCTGATTGGTCCACCAGATCAGATGCCCCTGAGCCCCCTCCCCGCCCACTCCCCCTCGAAGTTGAAGAGCCATCACTGCTCTGTTTTTGGCTGTAAACAGCCACATAGTTCCATGCACAATCTTCCCATCTCAGAAGAAGACAGACTAAGTGTCTAGAGTTCATTTATCAAGGAAATGTTCCAGCTACACTCAGTAAAACTGTGCATGTGTGTGCTAGTCACTTCACGACCGACTGCTTTTCCAACTTTGGACAGTCCAACAGAGGGCTAGCCAATAGACTGGTCCTGAATCCAGACACATTACCAACCATCCTCCAACAAACCTGGGACCCTGGAAATGTGAGTATTTTAAATGCTGTGTGCTGTGGAGCAGATGGAAGAGCTTTTCCTCAGTGTCCCCCCTGTCTCTGTGTTAGCTTCAGGATGCTAACTTTAGCTGCAGTTATCCTGTTGTTTTAGCCTGTAATGTCACAGTAAACGAGCTTTGCAGTTTGCTAAACATTGAGCACTCAGAGCTCGTGGCGCCGCTCTCAGTGACGTGGAAGAGCGGGGCGGTATCAGCGGTGGCTCATTTACATATGAAGGCCACGCCCACTAAATCAGAGCGTTCTGAACAGAGGGGCTATGAGAGCCTGGAAACAATGCTGCTGTGCTTGATTTATTGGCTTTTTGGAACAAAACATGTTACTACCATTTCATGAAGACATCAATGATCCATATTAAACTGCAGAAAAGAAGCAAAATATGGGACCTTTTAAGCTACTGTAAGGTGTTTTTTGCAGGTCATAGAAATTACTGACACAAATAGCTTTTTTGTGAAATTTTGATATCATAAAGTCCTGGCAAATTAACCTCCAAAAATTTCCGCTCCATAGTGCCCCCTAGAGGTTTTAAACTACCCTCCTGTTAGATTTTTTTTTTCCATCTACATACACTAAAATGCCCATACATATTCCTGACTGTTCCTAACATACTGAACCTGACAGAAAGGGTTGACTGTCAAAATTGATTCTCATCTTGTTTTTATTTTCAACATACTATATGTGAATGTAGTATGTGGGTTTTCAGGCCTTTGACTGTTCTTTTGGGTCTGTTTTGTACTACTCTGGTTTCCAGTTTTGGAAAGTGGAGCTACAGGTGATGGTCTTTTTTTTGCCTTCATTAAAGATATACAAAACAAACTGATCTTTACATTTTAGTTATTTGCTAATCATATCACAGCAGACTCATCATATTTGATTTTAAATCTTACACCAAGAATTATATCGTTTTTTGTTTTTTTTTAAATCTGGAATTTAGCGACTTTTTATTTTTACAGATGGTGGAAAAATCTTGTCCATATAATCCGCATATAGTTTAAAAAAGTAAATTCAGGGTTTTTTGGGCTTCAATAATTTGTAACAGTGTCTTTTAAAACTAGAGGTGACAAGATTTACTTGTGTTTTTTTAGCATCACTTCACTTCTACCTCACGGACCATCTAACATTAGTGTTGTTGTATTGTAGTTGTAATGCCGACTCATTCCAGTAGATGGCGAACATTCACCGAAACCTGCCTCCTGCATAGATAAACAGTGTTAGCGCTGTGCATTGTGGAAAACAGTAGGGCCAGTAGACTGGTTGGTTGCATACTGAGATCGGTAGGACATCCGGGGATTTTTGGCATACTGCAGATTTTGTACGTTTTCGGATACTGACGACTACAGACTGAATTTTGGCCCAAAAAGTAGGCACTACTCGTGTGGTAGGTAGTCTGGAAAACAGCCAAAGTAATAGATTGCAAGCTGCAAGAACAGTCCACTTAACAAAATTCACTCATGCTTTGGCCACAGGAGGCGCCAGAATAACAAACCACACCTCCTCACAGGGGCTTTGACTAAATTTCAGCATGTGTCATACATTAATGATGTCTGTACTGTACATCCTGGTGGCATGGAGCCAGCTCACACAGAGAAACGACCCTGCTGGGACGAAACAATATCCCGTCATTATTGTCCCAGATATTGATCCCAGGCTTCAATTAGCCGCAGTGGTGCGTGTAAAGAGCAGGAAGGTAACTCTATACAGTATCCACAGCATGGATTGGGTGTGTATGAGTTTAACACACACTCGTACCAGCGCTTTAGAAAGCATTATGTAACGACCTTGGACCTGAACCTTTAATGATCGGTTTTTTTGTTGCTGTGCGAGCTGAGCTGAAAGGAATCATCTTTACAAACCGCTATTCATCGCTTTAAGCTCCGTGCTGCTGCTGATACATCCATTATTCATCCTCTGCTGTGAAACGTGCTGGAAATAGTGAAAGTTTATCACGCTTTCATCAGCTGCTGCAGGAGAAGACGCTCCTTTTCAGGCCAGTTTAAGATTTTTATCAAAGTGTCCTTTCACATTTTATCTCATCAGGGACACCAAGAGGCGTTGGTCACAATCACTTATTGTTGCTTCGTGTTTTATCCTCAGTGAGTCACGGCAAGATTTGTTCATCCTTCACTCAGAGACGTGTCTCAGAGAGAAAACTGTGGTGTTTGGAATCATAAATGTCAGGTTACACAGATTTATAAATAAAATAATAGGAGAGTTTTTAAAGAGGTTTAAAATATCAACAACAACAACTGTAGTCAGACATTATGCTACAGCTGATCTAAGTCAGAATGTTGGAAAGTTCATAGAAAGTAGGATTAAGATAAGACATAAATACTTTGAAATGTACATACATAAGGAAAGATTATTTAAGACATTCATGACAGGAAATTAGATGTCACACTGCAGAATCCTCAAAAGTTCATTTAACTGCTAACGTTTTTGTGTCTTTCTCTTTGTCCACAGTGTGAAACGTAGAAACTAGATAAAGAAAAGCTTTTTCTTCTGAGTGAAGAGTAAAAAAATCTCTGTGTGATGTTTTAGGACCGTAGTTCTTTATCAAAATCTTACTCCAGACTTCATTTTATCTCCCTACATTGGTTGTTTCTGTTCACCATTGACTATTTTAGACATCAGATGTGTGTATCAGGTTTTATGACATAAGACGTAGAGTAAAAAACTCTATTAACATGTCAAGAAACTGGAAAGTGTGAGACAAAATTCTGTAATTTAAATCTTCTAAAGAGTTAAGAATTAAATACGTGGTGTGTTTAAGCTCTCTTGAAATTTTTAAAAGTAAGCAAAAAAAACCTATTTTATTATTATTATTTTTTAATTAATCAACATTTGTTATTTACCCCTCTGATACACAAAATATGAAAGCTTGTGTCAAGATTATTTTCTTGAGTATTTTTTCTTCTTCTTGGGGCATGATTTTTTTTTATTAATATATTATATTATATTATGTTATATTATATTATATTATATTATATTATATTACATTATGTTATATTATATTTATTTATTTATTTATTTATTACTTTACAAATACTTGATTTTCGTCTTTAAGTTACAGACATTTCCAATCCAGGGGACAACATGCGCCTGAGCATTCTATGGCAATTTATTTATTTATTTTATTTTATTTATTTATTTTCTATGTAAATATGCCAGATTCAGCCGTAAGACTAATTTCCATCCATAGCCCCTATAATATGACAACATGTACAAATTTTGTTTTATTTTTTAAATCCATGAATAAGTATGTCTTTATATGCCTTGCAAAACCTTTGAACACATTTTCACAAACTTTTACTTTACATATTTGACAGTTGTTATGCATTTCAACCCTCTTATGCATGTCTGTAATTTTATGAAAAAATAATTGAAAATAAATTAATAATAATAATAATAATAATAATAATAATAATAATAATAATAATAATAATAATAATAATAATATAAAGAAAGAAAGAAAGAAAGAAAGAAAAAAAGAAAGAAAAAAAATCCATGCCCTTAAAAAATAAAACACTTAAGGGAAAAAAATTGAGACTGGCCGATATGCAGGTCTATCATAGAAACCAATATTTTAAGGAGAAAATGGCTTTTAAAGAGCTGTCCACTACAAATAATCTTTTTATTTCTAGCAGTTTTATTTTATTTTTAAGTATTTTTATGAACGCCATCTTCCTTTTGATTCTAGTCTTTCAATATTTTACCCTTGCCTGTAATTTACTGTATCCAGATGTATGAAAAGTAAAGTATAGATAGAGCTGAATTTGAGTTTGTTGAGCTTTATATTTACATGGGGCTCACTTAAACTGAACTACAGGTTGAAAGTTAGCAGCAAACTCACACACATCACTTCCATGGCTATGCCAGAGTGTATTATCCCAACTCTAAGACACAAAGTCAAACATAATTTAAACCAACTCTCCTCTATTCCTGACACTAGTGTGAGTTTTATTCATGTTTTAAAGAAGTAAGAAGCTCTAAAGTTTCACATTAAAGTCTGAGAGTCAAACTTTAATGTCAAAGTCCATCTCAAGGGAGCATCAGGACCCAAAGTGCCAAAGAAGTGCCAGCAGGTTGTAAAACATTCATCCAGGAGCTCTTAATAACACATCAGATGCTGATCCAGACTGTGTGGATACAAATTTAATTTAAGAAGTAAAAGCCTGAGAGAGAAATGTTCCTCAGCTCAGCTCTCCTGCCTCAGTTTAACCAGAGGTTTATCTTTACTCACAGCTCCTCCATGCATACTTTAAGAGTGTGTAAAACACAGTCACACACAAACAAACAGTGTGTAAAATAGGAAGATACAGAGGCGTACTTACAGTTTACAGACAGGACGTTTAGCAGCACACACAGCAGGAAAGATGGCAGCTCCATGGCGAGACAATGGAGAGAGGCGTCCACACGCAGACGGAGACTTCACCTGTGTGTTACCTGTCTAATGTTAACAGGACGACATCACACCTGCTCTCTCAGGTTTCCTTTAGTTTCTATTTCAGTTTCCATGGTTGCCAGCGTGTCCGGGAATGATGTATAATTGAAGCTTTAACAGCACAGCCCCTCTTTTCTCACCTCTGACCATGACCTGCCCCCTTACGGTGTCATTGTTTATGTAATCCTCTTCTCATGAGGCCAATTTACTGTCACAGAGAGGTGAAGGATACGCTGTGGTTATTGTATCCTCATTTTCTGTCCCTGTCAGGTGTGTCAAACAGTTTTATTCTCTGATACAAAAGTCTGCTCTTGAGATCTATTTATCAGATTCTGACAACCAATACGACCTGAAGATCAAGTGTCAGTGAATCTCTTCTTAGATGTTGTCTCTATAAAGGGTTGGGTCAGATCTTTTTTACCTAGCGGTGGCCCAAACCACGCACTGACCCAAGCAGAAGGGATATTCAAACTAATTATCGAGCCCTCAACAGATCTGAGAGTATAGACCTTTTGTTTTTGCCTCTAAATCCAGATCATGAAGGATGCAGGTGGTCGTTCTGAGCTCAACAAATACCAGATGAAGTGAGTCTTTCTGTTTTTCTCTACTTTGAACTTTTATATTTGGTTTGTCTCTGACATAATGTCAACATATTTCCTGAGAGCTTTAACACTGACGTTATCCCATACTTCTGCCAGTCAATCCAAAGTCTTTCCTCTGGATGTTCAACAGATCTGTCCATTTTATTTTACAACACAACCAAATCTGCTGGATGGGGTCCAGTTTGGACTTGTGGGGGCCGGTCCAATATTTTCTGAGTTCCTATTTGTAAGAAAAATGATCTAAATTTGCTTATGATGGCTCCATTCTACGGTATACAGCAGGGCGTCCCAAACATTACTATGCCAAGGCCTTCAAACAGCATTTGCCTCTGGCCTGGGACCCCCTTTTGGAAACAGACAATGTTTCAAATTATATAAAGAAATGTCAACTTAAAGAACATATTTTATAACTTTTATTCACTTTTCAATTGTTCGTACATTTGTTTAGAACAGGAAATTATTAACTAACAAAAGCCAGACTCAAACAAGTAGGTAGTTGCAGAAGGGAGAAGCAAAAACTGCTCCCCCTGGTGGCTGGCTACAATATAGGTCAAAAAATCTGTCTCCCCAGTCATTCAAGATGGGCTGTGGTCAAACTCTAAAAAATTAATACACCTGGTAGAAATGTTTCTCATGTCTGATTGTTGTGGTGATTTGAAGATACCATTTGGCTGCCTTGTATTCGAGTCCTATTTTTTCTGAAAAGTTTCGTTTTCATTAGTTATACGAGGTTAAAAACAAGGTTTTACTTCACGTTAAACGATGATTGACAGCTGCTATTCTTGTGTATTTTTTTCAGGGATTGTAAAATATGTCGGGAGGTAGAGTCAAAGTGATTGGACTTGTGAAAGAAAAAATATTTTTATTTGTCACCTGGTTTCACTCAGATTCTCCCAGAATCCCTCACAGTCTCTACTGCGCAGACTCTGGCTGCACAACTGCTACAATGGCTGCGCCTGAGACGGGGGAATTTTGGCTTCAAAACTGTAAAATGGAAAATGGTGAAGCCCCGCTGTCCACTCTGTATACAGTCCTGTGGTGACATGATCATGCCAAAGGTGTGGTTAGGTACAATCAGAAACTTAAACTTTCAACAATTAAGGTACCGTATTTTCCGCACTACAAGGCACTTCGGAGTATAAAGCGCACCTTTAATGAATGGCCTACTTGAAAACTGTTTTCATATATATAGCGCACCGCATTATAAGGCTCATAGAGTAGAAGCTACAGTAGGGGCTGGGGTTGCGTTATGCATCCACTAGATGGAGCTGTGCTAAAGGGAATGTCAACAAAACAGTCAATAAGTCAGTCAAACTCAGGCTACATCCACACGGAGCCGCACATTTTCCTATTCGACAATTTTCTGTGCTGCTTTCAAAAAAAGTGCGCTGTAAAGACAAAGACAAAAGCCGTTTCCAGAGATTAGTTCACATGCCAGACCTTTGGGGGGCGCTGTATCGCTCTAACAATAAACAAGAGAAGAAGCCCGGGCCAGCCTGTGAGCTAACGTTAGCACTTAGCAGAATTCCTCTTTACAGGTTCTTACTGCTTACCGCTGTCACTCCGGCGACGCCCCCCTAACTATGGTAGCCATGATTAATCAATATCGATCCATATATAAGGCACATCAGATTATAAGGCGCACTGTCGGCTTTTGAGAAAACTGAAGGTTTTTAGGTGCGCCTTATGGTGTAGAAAATACGGTACTTGACGTGTTGTATGGAAAAATGGTCATAAAATATTTAAGATAAATAAATAAATAAATAAATACATAATATCAATATTTAGATCCTATTTTTCCCCTTCCCTCCAATTTTCTGAGCCCTCCTGGTGCCGACGTAACTTTGTAGATACAGTATTTCATATGTTAAAGGGTATTTTAATGTCTAATTCAATAAAGACGTCTCCATGACATCACCCATTTGTTTCAAATGTAGAGTTTTGTAGTGCATCGTCAACAGCGCCTGTTTGAGCAATTCAAACCCAAGCCATTTCTTGAACCAGGCTGTAAGTATGTTTATCAGCTTTTTTGAATGGGTGTGTGTTTAGTTTTTGGTGTTTCTGCAGTCAGTCTCAAGTGGACACCTGATGAACTGCAATTTTTGGCACGTTCAGTTCATGAAAACATATGTTGCATGTAGGAACTGCAAACATACCCAGTGATATGAATTGTATCATAGACTTTTCATTGACAAAGTTAGTGCTGTGTCCTAGGTCAGGGCTGGCTTTCTCTGGGACTGCGAAAAAATACTAAAACCAATGCAAAAGTGCTAAAAAGTAGTTCTTCTTATGTCCCTTGAGGCTGGCTGCAGAAGCACTGGAAACCACATGCACAACCATTCAAAAAAGCAGATTTTTACAGAAAAATCACACGTTACAGCCTGGTTAAAGAAAAAGAACTGAAAATGTTAATTTTTTCATACCCTAATTGTTTTAAACTTACAAGTTTTGTCCACAGAAAGGGATAGATAGTTGGTTGACAGGTGGGACCCTGTAGCTGTAATGGAGCAAAAGGCCTGCCTCTTTTTCTAGCTTTGATGATGGGCTTCAAAACTCTGTATCAGAAACAAATGGGTGACATCATACCTATAGGCTATGATGCAAACGAGTGATACAGAAGTGTTGGAAACACACAGAAACATGAATCTCTGTTGCCTTTGTAGCATTGCGTTAAATAGTGGGGAGTTTTTTCAGATCATGAGAAATGTGAGGCGACTGTAGCTCCTGATTTAATTTAAACGGTCTGCCACCGTCCTGATTGAAAGAGGTCACAGAAGGAGTTCCCACAGCTCTTCATCATTTCAACACTAACCCTGCTCGTGCTCTCTGAGAAGCTTTAAGGAGCGATTTGACTGACGACACACGGTGAAACCTTTTCTCTCTGACCCAGGTCAAACTAACACGGCTGCTCCACATTTATCCCGCTGCCGGTGTGTCATTAAAAATGGAGCAGGCAGGTTTCATCTCTGAGGAGATCCTGACCTCGGCCCGCTAATGGTCGTCTCTGTCGCCCTCCCTGGTACTGATAGCTTCATCCTCCGTGACGCTCACGTCCTCATGAGTGCTGACCGCTGACTTTTCCATGTGACCCACTCCTCAGTCCAAACGCAGTCATTACGACACACAGCTGCCAGATCCCCGCTCTCACATTCATCCATCTGGTGCTGAGGGGGAAAATTATTTCATGAAAACGGTCGCTGCTTCTCTTCTTCTGTTAATTGTAAATGATTTAACGTCTATGAGCACACCAATAGTTGATTTTAATTACATCTTCAGGACTTTAAGATTTCAAACAAAGCTAACCAGGGTTGACATGCACTACTTTTTGGACGCTATAAAATCTGAGGATAGATGTGTTGTAGAGGAAAAGCAAAACTAAAAGCAGCTCATGAATAAATATCCTTCTCTGTAATTCACTGACGAGGAGTCTGCAAATAACTTCCTGTTTATCGGCTCTAAACAGAATCAACTTGTGTAGTATCACTTTAAACACGTCTCTCACCATTTTAACAACTCGACACCTTTCATGATCAGACTGAACAAAATAAATGCACATGTGCTAAAAACTGCAGTTCCTGGAGTGTCCACTAGGGGCTAGCTATAGAAACATCGGAAAACACATACACACCCATTCAAAAATGCCAATCTTTAAAGTGAAATAAACATATTTACAGCCTTATTGAATAAAAAAAAATTAGGGTCTAAATATATAATTTCTCTATCCACACACACTGTAATAATAATCATAATAATATATAATAATAATACAAAATCAAACAAAGCTGGGCTAAGATAAGCTTTTTCAATAAGGTGCTGTAGACGATATGCTTCAAAACTCTGTATCATAAACAAATGAGTGACATCACAAGGAGGAGTTCCTTCATTTCCACCTCCGTCATGAACCCCTCTTTATCCATGTTGTCTATATTAGCCACTAAAAACCTCTGACTGACAGTTGTGCCAACTGAGGGAATTTTCAGACCCCTCTTGTGACTCGTTTTCAAAAAAGCAACTCGTGACAAATCGAGCGACTTCTCCTGGAGTTTTGAAACGTGAAAGCATGTGTCTTTCCTTAAAGGTGCTGTGCCTGGGCTCCTTCCTATTCCAAAACACTCACAGACAGACAAGTCCTTGTTGCTCATGCAGCAGTCCCTCCCAGCTGCAGTCAGAGCAGGTGGTGGTGATAAACATATTTACGGTACTTTTTTGCTTGCTTTCTGTCTCTCTGTGTGTGTGTTAGTCATCATACACATTTCCCCCTCTGTTATGATCCCCCTTTGTCCACGTTTTCTTTATTAGCCACTAAAACCCTCTAACTGACAGTGGTGCCAACTGAGGGACTTTTCAGACCCCTCTTGTGACTTGTTTTTTAAGAAAGCAACTAGTGACACATCAGGTGACTTCTCCTGGAGTTTTGAGACGTGAAAGGTGCTGTTCCTGGGCCCCTCCATCCATCCATTTTCTATACCGCTTATCCTGTTTAGGGTCGCGGGTGGCTGGAGCCTATCCCAGCAATCATTGGGTGAGAGGCGGGGTACACCCTGGACTGGTCGCCAGTCAATCGCAGGGCTGACACATAGACAGACAACCATGCACGCACACACTCACACCTAGGGACAATTTTGGTGTGACCAATTAACCTGGTAAGCATGTTTTTGGAATGTGGGAGGAAGCCGGAGTACCCGGAGAGAACCCACGCATGCACGGGGAGAACATGCAAACTCCACACAGAAAGACCCACCGGCCGAGGTGGGGATTCTTGCTGTGAGGCTGCAGCGCTAACCGTTGCACCACCGTGCAGCCCTTCCTGGGCCCCTTCCGATTCCAAAACACTCACAGGCAGACAAGTCCTTGTCGCTCATGCAGCAGTCCCTCACAGCTGCAGTCAGAGCAGGAAAATTCACTAGTGGTGAAAAACATATTTACGGTAGTTTTTTACATGCTTTCTGTGTTTCTCACAACTTCCATGACAATTACATGCAAATGCTTGATGCTAATTATGCTAATTAGGTGATGACATCATTTAGCGACTTCTCAGTTAGAAAATAGCTTCTTTTCTTACTCAGGAGTTTGCAACACTGCTGTTTGATAACTCCTGGCTCCACTCAACATATTGATGATTTGTTGTTGTGTCTAATATTATATGAGCTGCCGTCAACAATGGCAATGTTTGATTCTGAAAAACAACCTGATGTTTTAAGATTTAAAGTTTTATCTACTCGATTAAGTCCCACCAGATACATATCGGATCCATCTTCAATCCGTCTTAGCATGGATCTCATGAAATTTTGCTTTTCTGTTTCTTCAGATTACTGGACCATGAATACGCTTGAGGGGAGTGGGGTCAGTGGAAGAGTCGAAACCCATCAGCTCCGGTGCCGTGATGGACTCAAGACATCAGAATTGAGCCGTAAGATTGAAAATATATTTATTGATAAACAGGAAGTTGCTGTATGACAACCTGCAAGCCCAACTGCCTAGCTTGGGTTTGTTAGCATGTCTTGTAATTTGAGGTATTCACTTAAGTAGTGACAGCAAGATCCAAAAGCAGCCTATGGTAAACTTTTGACCATGTAGACGAAATTTTAAAAAGATCCGCCCCTTTAGGAAAGAGTTATAAGATTGCCACAAGTCACTGAGGGATCAACTGTATCCTTTAATCCGCTTTTGGATCTCGACCCTGCTTGAGTTACGACCCTCCAAATGCCTCAGGGTGTTGCTGACCCACGATACTCCTGAATCTATACTTGAATTAGTCCCTCTAGTGGGTCAGATTATCGGTCTAACATACGCCCTGTTAATTAGCTTCAGTTAGCTTCAGTTAGCTTCAGTTAGCCAGACAGAGACTGGGAGGTTTTTTTCTCTAATTTAACAAAGAATTAAAAGGTTTTATAATCTAATTTCTGAGCTGAAAACAAAGATTGTTCTGCGTAGTGTACATTCCCCCTCAGTAATTATGTAGCGGTTGTTCAGAGTGTGATTAGTTAAAACCAGCTCCTTCAGGGGGGAAAGCTTCACCCTGAGGTGGATTTCCACAGCGTTGGCAGACGTGTGGGTGTTGTTTTCTGGTGATTTCCTGCAGGCTGTCATCGTGAGGAAGGAGCTGAGCCTGAAGGTGAGAAAAAGCGCTGCTCCTCCTTATTTCATTGGGCCCAGTTGGGGTGATTCAGGCCGGTAATCCAGATTCCTCCTGATAACTCATGTCTCTGTCACCTCCCTGTGGAAATACTCCAGGAGGAGGAGGAGGAGGAGGCGCAGTGAAAGATTACAGATCCCAGCATCCTCTGGTTTGAGTTTACGACTTATTAATCAAGTGAGATTTAAAATGTATTGGTATAACTGGTTCAATCGATGAAATAATACACGCATCAACTTTTTTCTCATCATATTTATTTCCAAAGGTGCAATTCAAACAAAATTTCTACCAGACATTGGTGTTAACTCAAATAATCCACACATGAAAAGAAATCACAACATTCAGGTCCATAAATAATGATTATGTGGAATTAAGTACGATAACACAGGAAAAAAGTATTGAACACGCTAACTGAGACTCATCTAATACTTAGTGGAGAAGCCTTTGTTTGCAATGACAGCTTCCAGAAGCTTCTTGTATGTTTGAACTAATGGCCCACACTGCTCAGGTGTGATTTTGGCCCATTCCTCTGCACAGATTGTCTTTAAATCTGGAATATTCTTTAGTGCAGATTGATTTTCTTTTTTTGAAACCATTTGAGAGTCGACTTTGCCGTGTGCTTTGGATGGTTGTCCTGCTGGGAGGTCCAGCCACGTCTCGTATTCATCATCCTGGTGGATGGCAGCAGATTCAGATCAAGAATTTCCCCATACATGGCTCCATTCATTGCTCCGTCAGTTATATGAAGTTTGCCAACACCATGAGATGAGAAACAACCCCATGCCATGATGCTTCCACCTCCAAACTTCACTGTTGGTGTAGTGTTTTTTGGCTGATGTGCAGTGCCATTTCTCCTCCAAACATGGTCTGTAGTATGACAGCCCAAAAGTTCAGTTTTGGTCTCATCTGACCAGACAACATTCTCCCAGTATTCTACAGGCTTGTCAAGATGCTGTTTAGCAAACTTTAAACCAGCTTCAACATGCCTTTTCTTGAGGAATGGAGTCTTGCAGGCTGAGCGTCCATAGAGGCCATGGCGGTGGAGTGCATTGCCTATTGTTTTCTCTGTAACAATTGTACCTGCTGCCTCCAAGTCTTTCTGGAGCACTTTCAGGGTGGTCCTTGGCTCGTTGAGTCCTCTTCTGACTATCTTTCTGACTCCCTGGTCAGAAATCTTCAAGGAGCTCCTGTGCGTGGCCTGTTGATGGTAAGGTGGTGCTTCTTCCACTTGTGAATAATGGCTCCAACGGTGCTGACTGGAATATTCAGGTGCTTTGATATAAGTCTGTAACCAGTTCCATTCTGATGCTGAGCAACAATCAGGTTGTGAATGTCTTCAGAGAGCTCTTTGCCTTTACCCATCATGAGGTGTGTGGTATTTAACTGCTTGGTGAAAAAAACACCTTTTTTATAGGACCATCAATTTGCTCTAGCCCAGCTGATGTTGGTTTGCACTAATTGGAAGTTCAAGTAATAATTACTGACAGATTTCAGGTGGTATGGTGCATTTCCTTCCAAAAGTATTCAGCCTTTCCATGGTGTGTTCAATACTTTTTTCCTGTGTTATCGTACTTAATTCACCATAATCATTATTTATGGACCTGAACGTTGTGATTTCTTTTCATGTGTGGATTATTTGAGTTAATACCAATGTCTGGTAGAAATTTTGTTTGAATTGCATCTTTGGAAATAAATGTAATGAGAAAAAAGTTGATGCGTTCAATATTTATTTTCTCCACTGTATCGTAAGTCAGAGGATTTATCAATGCTTTTTTAAAATGAGATGTGTTTATAATTAATAAACCAAAGTTATCAAGGCCCTGAGTTAAACTTAAAAACATGGTTTCTGTTCACAAACCGCTAACGACGGTGACACATAAAGAAGGCGTTTCCCCCGTGAATCCCTCTGGGTCCTCCTGAGCAGAAAACTGAAGCTGAGAAACAGACACAATACAGAAGAACATTTAGCTTTGTCAGGTAGTAGGTCAATTTCTTTGTCGCCGTACAAAAACCAGACAGAAAGATAACTGAACAAAGAGTTTGTGCTGAGTTAAAGCGACGGTATAAGAGGGAAGTGGAGCGCTGCGGTCGCACCATTTGAGGATACTCTGCGGCGCAAGTTCACCAGGTGGACAGGTGAGTCTGATATGGTTTACTTTTTCACTTTATCTTTAATTCTCAGAAGTCTAAGCCTCATTTTCACATAGGATGACGTTGGAATGACGTTTTTATTTTACAATTTAAAATATTTGAAGTTTCTGAGGCTGATGGAAGAGTTGAAAATAGGTTTAGGGGTTGCACTCTTAAGGAGGAGCTGAAGTCTGTTAAGCAGACATACTTCCACACTTATTTGATTTTACCATTTACTGTACAAAAAAAGTTTGTTCAAGCAGAATTTATGATTATTTCTTCACCTTTCTTTTTTTTTTACGCTAAATCAACAAGACTCTCTGAGGAATTATTTCATTTTCACAGTAGAAAATGTCTTTTTAGACTTAATATCAGCCACATTTACCTGACCAGTCCAGAAAAATGTCTTATTTCATGTTATTAAAAGACAGAAATAAGAGAAAAGTTACTTGTATTAAGTCATTATTCTCATTTTTCTCTTTAAACAACTTGAAACAAGACATTTTTCTGGACTGTTCATATGAATGTGGCTCATGTTAAGTCTAAAAAGAAGATTTCAGATTTTCAGATTTCAGCTTTTGCAGTGTAATTTTTGTTTTTCAGGTGACGAGCAAAAAAAATGACTCTTCTACAAAGGTGTACAGTGTTGCTGCTTTTGGCCTTTTCAGTCTCAGGTAAGAAACACTCAACACTTTCTTATCAGCGCATAATGCTCAGACTTTATTTCAGCTTTTTTTAAATGAAAAACATCACATTAATGCTTACGTCTTGTTGCCCTGGTCTAAAGAGAGTTTTGCAGCGAGGATCATCGGAGGTCAGGAGGTCATACCCTACTCCATCGGGTATCAGGTCTCCCTGCAGTTTGGGAAGGGGAGACACTACTGTGGAGGAACCTTGGTGCACCCTCAATGGGTGGTGACTGCTGCCCACTGCAGGGGACGGTGGGTAATTACACAGGACAGGAGTAAAAGAAGCTGTGGAGGAAGTCTTTGGATTCTTTGACTGAGAGGAGACAACAAAACTTTTTGGTTAAAGTTGGATTTTAAGATAGAGTAGAGTGACTATGGAGCCACAACAATGACTTTAATGTTTGGTATTGAAAATGAAATTTGGCATCAAAAACATCCTGAAACTGGAACAAAAAACACTGGCCTTGAAAAATGTGAATCATAAACAAAACCATAGTGCAATCAAAACAGGCATTTATAACGTTTTGCTGAAGTTAATAAACATAGGTAAATATTTTATTTTAATTTATTTTTATAAAGTTTTACATTCTGATGGAGTTTTTTTTCAACTTTTTTCAACTTTGTAAAACCATGTCTGACTTTTTCTCCCATATATTAAGCAGACATATTGTTGTTTCTTTTTTAGAAATATATATATTTTTAAAAACAATATAGCATCACATGTTTATCTCGAAGGGGCAGTGAGGAGTTTCTAAGTGATCTTTAAAAAAGTCTCCCTTCTAGATATATGCCTGATTGTAATCCACACTTTGAAATGAGATTACCAGCTCCGATATTGCTGTTTACAGGTTATTTTAGATTGCTACTTCTCAGAGCCTAACTGTCAGACAGAAAAAGGACAGAAGAGCAGAAGAAAGATAAACAGGAGAGAGATAGAGCCCAAGCTAAAGGAATAATGCAGCACTTGACTGGACACTACCGACTTACAAGATTGTGACGTCTTTGGTTCACCTGGAGCTCCAAAACCACAAGTTGGTCCGTTGTTCTGCTGTTTTTTATCAGGAAGTGGAATAGATTAAAAGTACGTTTATAAATTATGCAAAAGATCCTGTAAAATACAGTCTACTGTCCAGACGAGCGTTGTGGTATTTGCTGGAAATATCTGCAGCTTCATTCAGCAGACGTTTTTGTCCAAAGCTAAAATAAAAGCAAGAATTTAGACAGAAGGAAAAAGAGAGAATAGAATAGAATAGAAAATCTTTTTTTATCCCCGGGAAATTCAGGAGGAGTCACAGCAGCAATCGAGAAAACAAAAGTAAGAAAGTGTATAGAAAGTGTAAAAAGGTCCATAAGAAAATAGATGCTAACAGCTTGTCCATCATTGTCCAGTTCAGCCAGCCTCCACCTCCACAGGGTCCAGGACTGAGCTTCTTCAACAGTCTGTTCAGTCCCTGTCTCCTGGATCCTATATCCTGGTCCAGTGTTAGCTCTGCTAGCCATGTCTATGAATAGCATGATGCTACTCTGCCCTCTGGTATTCCCTCTGTTGCTGGGTTAGCACAGCTAGCTCGTCCATCTTATTGGAGATAGATCTTATGTTCCCAATAACGATGGATGGAAGGACAGGTCCATGTCACCACTTCTTAGCTCACACCTGAGAACTAGCATGTTGTCCTCACCTTCTTCTCCTCTCTTTGTGGGAAACATCAGGCCTAGCACCAGTTAGCACTGACATGCTGCAGGCTGCTAACAGCTGATTTCACATGTAAACAATGCAGCCATGGTTACATGTAGGATCTCCAGACAAACACAGGAGAAAAGTAGTAAAAATATCACTGAAGAAAAAAAAACAATTCAGTGTCCAGGACCAACAGATGAACCATACAAAGTAATGTTCCACTCCAAATACAAAGATTATGAAAAAAGGCTCAGATTAAGGCCCTGAACAGATGAGTCTTCAGACATCTCTTAAGTAGAAAGGGACTCTGTGGATCGTATAGAGTTAGGTAATTCATTCCACCATTTGGGAACAACAGAGGAGAAGAGTCTGGCTCGAGATTTGGAGCCGCACTGGGCTGGGAGCACCAGGCGTCTTTCACAAGCAGAGCGTAGTGGGCCAGAACGAGTGTAAACCTGGATGAGGGACCCCAGGTAGGCAGGAGCTGTTCTTATTAATGTTTTGTAAGCCAGAAGATATGTGCAAATCTAGCCAAATAATATGCAAATCGTGCCCTCTTAGCCCTCCTTACATGCCAAAATAGTGACAGAAAGTTGAAACTGAAAAAAAGACAATAATCTCTTTCACAAGAGCCTAGAGCTGAAAACAACATCTCCATTATTACCTTTCTCCTCATCATTCAGAATTTAGAATGAGATAAGTCACTGCAATCTTATAGAATAGAAAAACTAAGAAGTTATTATTCAAATTATGATGATGAAAACCAACCAAACAACTTCCTGTGTGTTAAAAACAGAATAAAGAAGAGATGATGTAGGGAGAACTGAAACTAAAGAGCCAAAGAAGTCTAATGATCTTTTCTTGTTCTGCTTTTGTCTCTTTTTTTCATCAGTGGTAGGATAACGGTGGTGTTAAGTGAACACAACCTGAATATAAAGGAAGGATATGAACAAGTCTTCAACGTGTCACAGATCTTCGTCCACAACTACAACTACAGGACGTTCAACAACGACATCATGCTCATAAAGGTGAGCAGAGGTTGTGAGTGAATCAGAGTGATTGTTGTCATTTCTTGAGCTTGAACGAAGGCTGTGTTTTTTCTGTTACAGCTGAGTCGGCCAGCGATCATGAACGCCTACGTCAAGGTGGCTCCTCTTCCGACTCAATACACCCCCCCGCTTCGTAGAACGGTCTGCACAGTGAGCGGCTGGGGCGTGACGAATCTTTACAGTTTCACTCTGTCTCCTGTGCTCCGAGCTGTGAACGTGAAGATAGTCCCTTACTGCAGTTATTACTACTACTGGAGGATGATCACCAACAACATGGTGTGTGCTGGATCTCAGTTTGGTGGCAAGGACTCCTGTCAGGTAAGAGAGGGTGTCATCGGCGTAGAGTCAAATGTGACAGTTTGAGTGTATCAGTGGAAGATCATCAGTAGAGTTAGAAAAACACTTTTTACATAAACTTAAAGGAGCTGTGAGGAGTTTGAAAGTGAGCTTGAAAAAGTCTCCCTTCTACACTGCAAAAAGCTGAAATATTATCAGGTGTTTTTGTCACATTTTAAGTAAAAATTGTCAAAATTTACCCAGAATAAGCCACATTCAGAAAAAATGTCTTGTTTAAAGTAATTTAAAGACAAAAATGAGGTCTGAATTGCTTGTAACAAGTACAAAAAAAACTGCCAAGAAAAATTTGCTTGAGACAAGAATAGCCTCTTAATCCAGTAGCAGATTATTTTTACTCGTTAAAAGCAATTCACACCTCATTTTTGTCTTCAAATAACTTGAAATAAGACAATTTTCTGGACTTGTGAGGTAAATGTGGCTCATATTGAGTCAAAAAAAAGACATTTTCAACTGCAAATAAGACAAAAATACCTGACAATATGTCATATTTTTACAGTGTAGATATATGCCTAATTGCAATCCACACTTTAAAATGAGATTATCAGCGCCAATATTACTGGTTACAGATTATCTTGAATTTTTACTTTTTAGCTTCTGGTTCTGGTCATCCAGGACTGGTTTGATCACAGGCACGTCTAAGTCTCTATGACAACACAACGTCAGCTGGACTGGCGCCATAGTGCGATGCAATACCAGCACGTCTCAATACTGTGACGGAGTAGTGCGATGGAGTAGCACGATGGAGTAGCACGACGCAGTAGCGCGACCCAATAGCTCGGTGCAATACCAGCACAACGCAATACTGCGATGCAACACTGCAACGCAATAGCGCAATGCAAAAGCACGACGCAAAAGCGCGACGCAAAAGCGCGACGCAAAAGCGCGACGCAATAGCACGGTGCAATAGCACGGCGCAATAGTAGAACAACGCAGTACTGTGACGCAACAGTACGACCCAATAGCAGAGCGACACAGTGTACCCCGCTAATAAATCCAATAAAGAAGAAAAATGTGACACAGTAAACAAAGAGCAATGATGGAAGACATGCAGCATTTTGTTCTCTCTGTGATTTTCATGTAGCTCTTTGATACAAAGAACAATCAAGCTTTAGATAAGTCTGTGTGCCGCCAGGAGAAACGCAGCCACTGTCGCAAAGTAAGTGATGATTTTTTCAACCAATCAACCGTCTGCTCCCCCTTCCCAGATCAGATTGGTTTAGTATGGCGCCCCAACGGAAGGGTCCCTAAAAGTGGGATGGCTCTTCTTGGTTATTCAGGGATCTGTCCGGAATCAGTCAGTGGAAACGCCGTACATTGTGTGCCATGCCAAGACAAACCAACTGAACTGTTTGGTGGAAACAGGGCTTTACAGCCTTTCCTTGTTGTCATATTGGTGTTTAGACACATTAGAGCACCAGGCTAGCATATACTTGGCTGCTACAACGTTAGCTTGATGTCACATTTCAAACCGTAGCTCCACTATACTGATAAATACCTTACCTCCACACGTTGTATCCAGTAAAAAGTTGTCTTGAACACAGAAATTTTGTTTCGATCTGATCTCCATTTAATTCCTAAATAAACACAGGCCTCACTAAAAGTAATTTGCGACAGTGTGTGGAGACTCCGGGCCACAAGGTGGCGAGGGAGTGCAATCAAAACAGATCCTCCTCATAGCATCTTTAAATCAATGAAAACTTTTGAAAACTGCTGAAATTACAGAAGGATCATAGAAAAAACTACCAAACAAATCCAGGACTCAGAAATTTGACTCATGTTTGATGTCTCCCACAGGGTGACTCTGGTGGTCCCCTCATCTGCAATGGAAACTTGGAGGGTATCGTCTCCTGGGGTATCAGCTGTGCAAACCCTCACTACCCTGGAGTCTACACCAGAGTGAGGAACTACATCCACTGGATCAACTGGGTTATCAAACAAAACACACCCTAAACTGTCCCCACGTTCCGTAGTGAACCCTCAGCGTCCAAAATTAGCAAATTAGGTAAGGTATGATAACATCACGACTCGGTTTGTGTCGGAAAGTCACACCTTAATTCTTTTGATATTATGCCTTAGTTTTCTTTTCATCATGACTTACAACTTGTTTTATTTTGACTTTGTTCTTATAACATCATGATTAAATTTTTATAGAATTATCCAATAACGTCACAGCTTAGTTTCTGTGACAGAACTCCAAAGTTCTTGGAGCATTCTTACGATCTTATAACATAACTTAACGAGGGGTGGGAGAAAAGTTTGATTCACATAAAGGGATTTTTTGTGGTATGATTTTTAAATCCACATTTTTTAAAAATATTTTTAATCCTCCATTTAAGTCTTTGTTTATAAACTGAGTTGGGAAAAGTTACCACTTTACTCCACCAGAGGGCGAAATGTTTTTCTCTGACTCACATGTGATGCACATTTTTTGGAAACTATGTGAAAACATGATGCGAGGGAACCGAATGCTTGTTGTACAGTTTGTTTTCAGTGATCTTTAATGGTAGGTTATTCTTCAGATGGATGTAAACATTTTTTTGGTTGATAAAAAAAATGGAAAAGAAAGCTGTATTTAAATCTCTTGTCCTTCACTCTGGAGGTGCTGCCTCTCCGCTGAGTCCTGATTGGTCGGTTTTCATCAGTAATATTTGATCTTTGGGAGGACGCACAGCATCTCAAAGAGGAGGTTGGCTCCAGTCAGTGCAGTGTTTCCTGTCAGAGAGAAGGTGTATGTGTAAAAAAAGGTTATATATTGGAGTAAATGTGAGTGTAATACTCTGTGAAAAGTACCTGTGGTGTCGTAGGGGGGAGATACTTCCACTAAATCACATCCAACGAGGTTCAGACCGCGGCAGCCTCGAATAATCTCAACCCCCTGGAGTAATCAAACCAGGAGTTTATAAATGTGTCAGTTTTGGGTTTGGTAGTCAGGTTAACTTCAGACACCCTGTGGGGATGACACCTCTGTGTTTACCTGGATGGGAGTCAGGCCTGCTATCTCTGGTGTGCCAGTTCCAGGAGCGAATCCAGGGTCAAGAGCATCGATGTCGAAACTGAGATAAACTGGGCCGCTGCCCATCTGAGCCCTGACCTCAGCCATGAGAGGAGCCAGAGACTTGAACCAGCACTCCTCCACCTGTACCACACGGAAACCCTGCAGCAGAAACACAGGAGGGTTGATATTTATTAAAAAGACTCTGTCTCTTTCTCTCACTCTTATTTTGATAACCAGAGGATTTTATAGCAATTTATTACAACCCAACAGACATTTACTCCTCATTGGGTGCCGTTAACTTGTATCAATGTCTGTCCTTCTTTAACTGAAATTTTGTCCTTTTTCTGCTGCAGATATTTTTCAATCTGGTAATTTTTTCACATTTACAAGGACAAAAAAATTAAAAGTCCAGCAACCTTTACTTTCATAAGAACCATTTTGCCTCAGCTCACCTGGATTAAAGTCACGCAAAAAACATGCCAAAAATTCCCATTTTTTCTTTGAAATTTCAAAAATTTGCAATATTTTTTTTGTAATTCTAAATGCATACTTAAATTTGATAACATATTTTTATATTGCCAAACTAATCATCAACTAATCATGACTTATTTCGTGTCAGGCATGTAATTTAAGCACATTTGCAATTAAATAAATCCATCCACACAGAATTCATTTAATCATCAATACCCTCTGCAAGAAATATAAAAATTCTGTATTTAATTATTTCTTTTTTAAGGCTAAAACTAGCCATTGCAAAGGAATTAAAGAGCCACATAAGGCTACAGAGCCACAGGTTGCTGACCCTTGTAATAAACCTTTTGATATTTATGCTAGAATTAGCTCAAAAGCTAATTTCCACCAACAAAGAACAAAATAAAACAAAATAAAACAAAAAATAGATGGCAGAGAAAATCCAATAACTAGAATAAAAATAACACTGTGTAAAGAACACGTAAAAAATATCATAACAGTACTACAAAAAAGCCAGAAAAGTCGACACATAAAGTACATGCAAGATGAGCAGGAAGTAGCATTAAAGAAGGGTACTGTGCTTTTTTCCTAGTAATATTTTGAGTGATAAACTGCTCAATAATTTCTCTTTTTTGTCTCACTGGGGTTTTAAAAACCCTTATTTCAGCCCACGTTTAAGCTGCTGTCTCCTTAAGGCTCTCTACTCCACAAACCCCCCTTTCCTCTGATTGGCCAGCTGTCTGGAGGCCTGTTGACAGCAGACTGATGGCCAGACAATTAGCTTTTAAGGTTCACCCTTACCCCCTCTTTAAGAAAATGCTAAAACATAAAGCCTGCATGACAAACAAGCAGCAATAGGTAGGACAGGTAGGACTGTACCGTATCCCAGCAGGTGTACCTGTGCCCGGCTCCATTCGTATGAATCAGGAGAGTAACCTGACCCACGCAGCCCGATCTGGACCACTCTCTTACAGTCCAGCAGCCCCTCCTCCACACAGCGTCTGAAAGGGGTCCCATGACCGATCTTCTCCCCCAGGACCACATCACTGGTGTCTGCGTGAGCGTCCACATGGACCAGACCCACCGGGCCGTGCCTGAGAGACAGTTCCAGAGAAAACAGGGTCAGGGACAGGAAGTTATACGGGTGATAACTTCTTGAGAGCTTTTTTCACCAAAAAAATTAACTCTTAGGTTTAGATTTTGTCCTTTGAGGGACATGCAAAAACTTTTATTATATGTTTTATTGTCAATAAAACTGAAACGGATGGATGACTTACTTCTCAGCAACAGCTTGGAGGATGGGATATGCGATTGTGTGATCACCACCTGCAGAAAACATTAACATATAAAAGTGTATTTTTGATCACATGACTGCGGGGTAATAGTTGTGCTTTTTAGTGTTTTCCTTTACCCATCGTCAGAGGAATACACCCAGTAGCCAGGATCTTCCTGTAGGCCTCTCTGATGCGTCTGCACGTGTCCTTCAAGTCGTAAACATTTACATTGACGTCCCCGATGTCCGCCACCATGACGGACTCGTACGGGGCTGCTCTGGTGCCGCTGTTGTACGCTCTGAGGAGGGCTGACTCCACTCTGATCTGCCGCGGCCCAAACCTGCAGCGGAGGAGGAAAATTCATCCATACAATATCTTCTGTTGTTCCTGTGGGGCAACGATTGTAAAGTTGCACACACAACAAATAACAACATTCTCCACATTTAGCTCTAAAACATCACTTTTTCTGCAGATTTAGAGAAAGATTTGTCAAATACTTTATCTACATGTTGAATGTTATTTATGAATGTTATATACGAATGTCCTGATTCTAAATATTTAGCAACGTTTCTAAAAGTTTAGGTTTCATTCTGAATATTTGGCTCAGACTAAAAATGTATCAAGGATTTATAAATCTTAAGCAATCGTTTATAAATCTTTTGCAAAGTTTTCGAGACATTTGCTCAGATTTCTAAATATTTAGTCAAGATTTCTAAATATAAAGCAAAAGGTTTCTAAATCTTGAGCAATGATTTATATTTTTTTATTTTCTTACTTTTTCAATTTTACAATTTTTTTGCTCCTGTGTTTGTCTTGAGATCCTACATGCAACCATGGATGCGTTGTTTACACGTGAAATCAGCTGTTAGCAGCCTGTAGCATGTCGATGATAACTGGTGCAAGGCCAGATGTTTCCCACAAGGTGAGGAGGAGGTAAGGACAACGTGCTGATTCTCAGGTGTGAGCTAAGAAGTGAACCATCCATCGTTTTTGGGAACTTAGAGATCTTAAAGATCTATCTCCAATAAGATGGACGAGCTAGCTGTGCTAACCCAGCAACTGGGGGAATACCAGAAGGCAGAGTAGCATCATGCTATTCACAGACATGGCTAACAGAGCTAACACCAGACACCAACGCTACATTGGAAGAGCTTCACCTGCTGTGAGCAGACAGGATCCAGGAGACAGAGACTGAACAGACTGCTGAAGAAGCTCAGTCCTGGACCCTGTGGAGGTGGAGGCTGGCTGACTGGACAATGATGGACAACCTGTCAAGCTCTACTTCTTCGATGTCGGCCACAGGATCTTAAACAGCGCCATCACAGCACTTGGTACGTTTATTTTCTAACAGCTGATTTAACCGACTGTGTTTGACTTTCTCAAAATCCGCTTGGCTGGATCACTTCCTCCAACTTTTGTTTCGGTACTTCCAGCAGATGGG
Source organism: Halichoeres trimaculatus (assembly GCF_033239565.1). Taxonomy (NCBI): domain Eukaryota; kingdom Metazoa; phylum Chordata; class Actinopteri; order Labriformes; family Labridae; genus Halichoeres; species Halichoeres trimaculatus. Next base: position 4,590,043 of record NW_027437189.1, on the reverse strand, counting down.
AGTATGAATTTGCATATTAGCTAAATATTCGGAAACCATACCACAAGATTTAGAAATCTTAGCCAATGTCTTGGAAACTTTGCAAAAGATTTAAAAACCTTTGATAAATATTTATGGCCCTTTTCCACTAGCACGCCTTGGCCTGATTCTACTCTACTCGTTTTGTGATGGTTTTCCACCTGCCAAGTTCTTTGACCACCAGGGGGCGGGGTCACCATTAAACAGCTGGGCGACACCACAACACAACAATCTCAAACAATGGAGGCCTTGGAAACAATAATATACTTGCTGCTCAGTCCGTGGCTTTTTGTCACAAACTGAATGAATCTTTGGACCAGGGAGAAACTTGACGTTCATTCTTGCAGTTGTTTAAAAATGTCGGGTGGCTCTCGTCCTCATATGTCCCGTCTTGTTTTGGGTGTCGTAGTCATGACTCATTGATGACGACAGTGTCTGACCAATCAGAAGCTGGCAGTCGGTGACATCATCTTTTAGTATTGACTCAGCTCACTTGGAACCAGAGCAGAGTAGGTACTAAAACTAGCTTGTTTTAGGAGGTACCAGGCCAGTGGAAACACGGTGCAAATCGAGTCGGGCCAAGGCGTGCTAGTGGAAAAGGGCCATTAGTCTTGGCTAAATATTCAGAATGAAACTAAATGTATAGAAACGTAGCTAAATATTTAGAATCAGGACATTTATTTATAACATTTATAAATAACACTCAACATTTAGATATGACATTTGACAAATATATTTCTCAAATATTTCTCTAAATCTGCAGAAAAAGGGATGTTTTCGAGCTAAATGTGGAGAAATGTTATTTGCAGTGTGTGAAACTTTACAATCAGCGCCCTGTAGGTTCCTGCTGTCAAAAATTGCAACAACAGTGATTCACTTTCTCTAAAACTCCACATGACAGGAAACTGTCTGGGTAATATTTCCTGAGGTTATTAACCATGAAGGAGGGAAGTCAGCTTTATTTGTTTATTTATTTATAGAGCACCTTCAAGAAGACAGCAGTCGATCAAAGTGCTGTACACAAATACAAAGAAATAAGTTAATATAACAATAAAAACAATAAAAAGATAGAAAAACATTGTAATAAAACTGTAAAAATTTAAAAACTAAAAACTAAGGTGCCTGTGTTTTATAAGAGCTCATTGATGAAGGGAAGCTGGGTCAATGATTGATGACCTCACTTTCAAAATAAAAGGCTACTTTAGATAAGGATAAACAGTTAACAATTAACCCAGTCTTTGTTAGACCCTGCTGGAGTAAACTGCAGCATAATAAAACCATAAATCCTCCTTATATTTGTATAATTCTGCAGGTTTTAGCCTTACACTGACGTTATGTTGACCCTTGCAGCAGCTGTAGCCATTAAAAACCTGCCCACTGTGTTTAATGAACTTTCACAGAAGCACTCACCTGGCTCCAGGTCTGTTGGAAGTCCCAGTGTCTATAGGGACCCCGATGAAAGCCGCATCGAGTCCGTCTGCGGTCTCCTGGTAGGGCAGCTTGGCCATGGTGGGGATCCCCGACACCCTGGCAACAAACTCGGCGCTCGGAGGCACATTGTAGCGGCTCCCTGAGTACTTACGGTCGGGATTTGTGCACAAACTTTGTTTCTCGCTGCTTAAAGCTAAAGTTTGTCGTGTCCTCAAAGAGAAACTCGCTGTAGTCCCACTGCAAACCGGAGAAATGACGGTACGAGCTGCATTAAGGTTTCTGAAAAGTGAAAACATATCTGCAGAGAGCCTGGAGTTTGACATACAGCTGCTGTGTGCTGTCGCTGGCTGACCAATACTTTCTGAGTAGTTCAAAGCCTGCTCGTAATTTTTAAAATCAAGTTCAAGAGAGGCTTTAAAACCCTGTTAGGCAAGTGATGTATATCAAACCTCACCCTGTCTCGTAACTGAAATACTTAACGGAATTATTTTATTAAACATTATGATAAAAAGACCAACATTTACAACCCTTATTATCGTTTATGTGTGTGATTTATTAAATTCCAAAAAAGTTGTGGTCATGAAGGCAGCAGGAGTCAGCAGGTGGGCGGTACAGGCAGTGATAAAGTAAACAATAAAAGAACATGTTACAATTTTTATGGTGAAGTTACTACGGAAGAGGATTAGGGCCACTTGGAAAAAAGAGTCCATTTTTTGACTATTTTTTTGGGAGAAAAAAAAGTCCGTATTCTGACTTTGGTATAAGGATTCAGACTTTTTTTTATTCAGCAAAAAGAAGGTAATTCTAAAAAAAAAAAAAAGACGTTTTTTTCTCAGTGGTCCAAATCCTCCTCCATAAGTTACACATATCCAATGAGTTTTGAAAGGAAAAATAAATAAAATAAAATAAAATAAAATAAAAAAAACAGCAACAACTAAAAAAAAAAAAAAATAGAAGTACACTCACACTGTCCTATAGCAGCAAAAAGACATTTCAGCTCTTTTCAGTGATCCAGGTCAATGGTTCCCTAATGTGTTAACAGTTTTTGCTCATTTCATCTATTATTGTAAGAAATAAAAAATATGATATAAATTTTATAGAAAAAAAAATGTTTTTCATGTTTTCCACATTTGTTGCCCCAAGACAGTGTCGACTAAACCAGGCTAAGTCAAAAAAACAACAAAAGAAAAAGGTCCAAAATGGTTATTTCAGCTGATTTTGGATGGGCCCATTCATGCAGGGGCTCCTGGTCCTTTTCAGCTTGTGAATCCCAAAATAGCAAGTGCTGGAGACTGGTGACCCCCTGAGGTAGGAAGACACATTACATATAACCAATTAAAAAAAACAAAACAGTTTATATTATTTTTTTATTTTTTGTTTTAGCTGAAATAATCAAATCATTCACGTGCAAAAAAAGAAAAATATATATTTTTAAATCAAATTTGATGCCTGCTGTTTTTTCCTATTTCTGTGAAAAAAAAGGTATATTTTATTACAAAAAAATCAAAGAAATTTCTTGGAATTTTTTAATTATTATTTTGAGTTTTAATCTGTTTTGTTCCAGTGGTAACAGAAACATACTGTATAATCTGTAATGGTATGATTACTGTTCTTTTGCACTATGATCAAAATGAGTAATTTCTTTGCTAGCATTAATCTTTCTCTGTACAAGCCCGTTGACACATTTTTTGCCCTTTTTTGGTGAATGTCATGGTAAAAAATAATAATAAATAATAATTCAAAAAAACATCAAAACGATTAAAAATCTAAGATAACTTAATAATTATATGATAAAATGACATTATTCATCTTTAATTTTTTTTGTTTTTGTTTTTTTTTTTCTTGTAGTCTAACAGCTACTGTAGGCTGAACAAAACCTAATGGTGGCTCTATTTGAGAGGTGTAATGAGTTACAGTGTTTCAAAAAGGTGTCCTGCTGTTTTATACAGTTAACACAGCAGTAAATGAGGTTTTGAGCGATAATATTAACACTTTACAGACTTATACTGAATATTTGCAGCTTCTCTTATGGTAATGAGTAAATTATGGTCTGTTGTTGACGTGTTTTAGCCGTTGAGAACGTTTTTCATCTACATTTGAAAGTGGAACGTTCTAGAATGCCACTACCAATGTGACGTTGATGATGACGTGCTGCCCTGCTTGTTAGTGCGTTGTTTTCGCATTAAAGATGATAAAAGGGGCTAGAACTCCGTAATTGAAACACATTGGTGACGTCATGGAGAATACGTGAATATTTAATGGAGTCTAAAGGACAGGACGTGTTTCATTAAGCCAAACAGTGAAGCTCGATACTCACAGCACTTTATTCCAGTGCCTGTTTAATTTCAGTTTGCTATATGTTGTAGTGTTATATAACTGTGTTCATTAGGCTGGATGTGAAACGGTTACTGTAGAGGAGGAGGGGGAGGGCTTCTCCGTCTCGTGCGCATTTCACCTGTCGTCCTGAGGAGGCAGACTGACGCTCGAGCAGACCCACTTCAGTCACCGCTCACCTCGGACCTGAACGCACCTCACTCAAGCTTGTCTCATTACATTGCATAATATCGACAAGCCATCATGGTAAGTGTGGATTTAAACGTGTTTTTGTCGTGTTTTGTTCCCACTCTCACAGCTTGACCTACATTTCACAGCCTGGGCGAGGAGAAACGGGTTATTCAGAAATATCCCAGTGCTATTTTTCATTGTGTTACCATAGTCTGACGCCTGTTTCGCCCATAAAATCATTCAAAACGTGTGTATCTAGAAACAAACGTGTTAGATTTTAACTAGCTGTATGCATGCTCTCTTAAAGAAACCCTTAATCCTCTCACAATCTGGATTAGACAGCACAGAGACAGCACAGATCTCACATTATGACCTGGTTTTGTCTCATTGTGTCTGATGAATGTCTGTCCCTTCACTTAGCATTTAAATTATAGATACATGCTGTGTGTTATATAAATACTCCATCATCCAGTGATCCCTTTTTAAGAGATTATATAATCTGAAATGACAAATCCCTCAGGCTGTCTCTTGTTGCTTGATATGAGAATTCACCTGTTTTTGTCTACCCTGCTGAATTTTAGCAATGATAGGAAAAAAAGGTGAGGTTCCTCGTGAGGATCGGGCTTTTTAAAGAGACAGCACACTGCAACATGTCTGACCTAGATAATCCTCTATCCCTCCAGTAATCCCATGCGCAATAGACACAGTCTTGTGTCGCAGCAGAAAATGCATAGTGACTGATCCTCAATCAGAGCTGCCATCATAGGAATTCAAGTAGAGATTCGATAAAACATGTTAAAGCAGTCTGCAGCATCTTGGAGTTTGTTTAAAAATATTCCAGGATTAGATTATTTGAGGGAACTTGGCAGGCGTCAAAGTAAGGAAGATTTTGGTTCGACCAATCCCTCCAATTCCTCCATTTTAATTAGCAGCAGACGTGGAAAATCTCTTTTAGCAGTTCAAAGTTCAGCTCCTTTAATCCAAATCTTCTTTGTCTGCCCCCACACAGCGTGAGTGTATCTCCATCCACGTTGGACAGGCCGGCGTCCAGATCGGAAACGCCTGCTGGGAGCTTTACTGCCTGGAGCATGGGATCCAGCCGGACGGTCAGATGCCCAGCGACAAGGCCATCGGAGGTGGAGACGACTCCTTTAACACCTTCTTCAGTGAGACTGGAGCTGGAAAGCACGTCCCCAGAGCTGTTTTCGTGGATCTGGAGCCCACTGTCATCGGTAGATATCAAAGCTTACCAAAAACGAATGAAGGTTAAATCTCTGAAAATTGTAAGAAAAACTGACAAATGTTTGATTTTCAGATGAGGTGCGCACTGGAACCTACCGCCAGCTGTTCCACCCTGAGCAGCTGATCACAGGAAAGGAGGATGCTGCCAACAACTACGCCCGAGGACACTACACCATCGGCAAAGAGATCATCGACCTGGTGCTGGACAGGATCCGCAAACTGGTGAGTAGCTCGATGTCAAGAAAGACCAGTCCGGATCACTTGTCTCTGATTTGCTCACCATCTCTCCCTCTGTGTGTCCAGGCCGACCAGTGCACCGGCCTTCAGGGCTTCCTGGTCTTCCACAGCTTTGGAGGTGGCACCGGCTCTGGTTTCACCTCCCTGCTGATGGAGCGTCTGTCCGTGGACTACGGCAAGAAGTCCAAGCTGGAGTTCTCCATCTACCCAGCTCCCCAGGTGTCCACCGCTGTGGTGGAGCCCTACAACTCCATCCTGACCACCCACACCACCCTGGAGCACTCTGACTGTGCCTTCATGGTGGACAACGAGGCCATCTACGATATCTGCCGTAGAAACCTCGATATCGAGCGTCCCACTTACACCAACCTGAACAGGCTGATCAGTCAGATCGTGTCCTCCATCACTGCGTCCCTTCGTTTCGATGGCGCCCTCAATGTTGATCTGACAGAGTTCCAGACCAACTTGGTGCCATACCCCCGTATCCACTTCCCTCTGGCCACCTACGCCCCTGTCATCTCCGCTGAGAAGGCTTACCATGAGCAGCTCTCAGTCGCTGAGATCACAAACGCCTGCTTCGAGCCAGCCAATCAGATGGTCAAATGTGACCCTCGCCACGGTAAATACATGGCCTGCTGCCTCTTGTACCGTGGTGATGTGGTGCCCAAAGATGTGAATGCCGCCATCGCCACTATCAAAACCAAGCGCTCCATCCAGTTTGTGGACTGGTGCCCCACTGGTTTCAAGGTGGGCATCAACTACCAGCCTCCCACTGTGGTTCCTGGTGGTGACCTGGCCAAGGTCCAGAGGGCCGTGTGCATGCTGAGCAACACCACTGCTATTGCAGAGGCCTGGGCTCGTCTGGACCACAAGTTTGACCTGATGTACGCTAAGCGTGCCTTTGTTCACTGGTATGTGGGTGAGGGGATGGAGGAGGGAGAGTTCTCCGAGGCCAGAGAGGACATGGCTGCTCTGGAGAAGGATTACGAGGAGGTGGGAGTCGACTCCATCGAGGGTGAGGGCGAGGAGGAAGGAGAGGAGTATTAAATAAAGCACAAACGCACAATAAAACAAATTAATCTGTTTTTGTTTGGATGTATTCAGAGTACAATCAGTGAAATGCCTCAGCTGCTCTGTCCTAAATAAAGATCCTCTAACAAAGTTTTTAGTGTGATGTCATTTTTTCAGGCTAAGCAGCTTAACGATCACATATAAATAAGAGGAAAGTACACTCTGAGGGTTTTCCAAGACAAAATCTTTTATTTTCAAATACAGGAGGAAAATCTACAAATCAGTTTATCCAAAATACATTTCACCATCTGCAAAATGAAAACTGAAACACTCTCATACCTGCGTCACATATCCACCACATGATTTCCACATTAAGCATGAATCATGATGCTTAAACTGTTGGCTGAACTTGAGAAGCTTTTAAAGCCGATCACAGTCAAATCTGAAGGATTTAATCCCTTTTTAGAGCTTTTGGATTAGGTTTGTTTTTAAAATATGGATACAATCGAACTCAGCTTTAACTTTGCATATTTGTTTCCAACTGGCTGCTTGTCTGCAGCTTTATTTCTCTTTTAACAAGTCAGATAAACTTGAGTCAAACAAACTTGAGTCCATTGTGAAAAGAGACTTCCAAAGTGCAAACATGGACATAAAGTGCAAACCTTAAAACAAAACACAACAACATGCTTCCATCCTGTTTGGATGCATTTTTCTGCTTGGTGGCTGAATTTATGTAACTTTACAAATCCAAATCACCTGAAGATGTATCTTTAAATGAACACATTAAGCAACTTAATGTCAGTTTTTGCTTTTTGTTTTTTTTTTTAACCAAAAGTGCATCAGTTTGTCAAAGAAAACATCCACTCCTATGATGATAACGTGATATAAACAATGCTGGACTCTATTCATTGCACCCCCCAAGACTACTTAGTGCTTTCTGTCCCGAAAGCCTGAAGAGAAACTGGGTTTTTCTGAAGCCATAGCCAAGAATTTATTGCAAAACAGCGAGAAACTCAAGGGCCTGATGTCATTACATGTTTTTTTTTTAATCTAAAAAGGAAACTTCACAGTGTCGCTAACCCGTAAGTTTCTCTTTCACTGAAAATTTTTGTTTCCTGGGACCAACTTTGGTAGCAACAGCCATTTGTACTTAATATTTTTCGGGCAATTAAGGTATTTGTTGTGGACAAACATGATTTTTTTTTAAAGAATATTGTAGGAGCCATATTTATTTTTCAGCTGTTTAATTAAATGTGTAATTATATATATATATATATATATATATATATATATATATATATATATATATATATATATATATATATATATATATATATAATTTTTTTTTTTTAATTTGTTGTTTTTTTGTTTTGTTTTGTTTTTTTGTTTTTTTTTGCAATAAAATTTGGATCTGCTTCAACTTCAAGAACTAAATTTGACTGAATTTATATGGATGAAGTCTGTGCGGAATTCCGGAATGCAATATGTGATTATTGCATTTAATGTCATTATTTCATATTGCATTCTAGAATTTTACTACAGTATGCGCCATTATTACATAATGAAGTAAAAATGTATTACATTATTTCATATTAGGGCGTGATTACATAATGTGATGTTACAAGGTTACAGGAAAACCTGATTTTTGAGTTTTTGCAGCCATAAAAATACAGTGACTTCATCCAGGTTTGGCCTTGTAGAGGCAAAGTAAAGGGGCCCCATGTACAGAGGGTTTTCTGTTACTTCCTGTTCTAGTTGCTGTGCTGTTCCCTCCAAAATAAAAGCATTAAAGCCAGAAAAATATCACAAATGTTTCCTTAGATAGTGATTTTTCTTCCCACACAGCAGCCTTGTTAGTCCCTGATGCAAAGCCCCCTCAACACTGCAAAAAACTGAAATCTTATCAAGTGTTTTTGTCTTATTTTCAGTAGAAAATGTCTTTTTAGACCCAATATGAATCACATTCATTTGACCAGTCCAGAAGAATGTCTTGTTTCAAGCTATTTAAAGACAAAAATGAGGTCTGAATTAGTCGTAACAAGTTTTTGCTTTTAAACAATTTGAAACAAGACGTTTTTCTGGACTGGTCAGGTGAATGTGGCTCATATTGAATATAATAAGACATTTTTTTTACTAAAACAAGAGAAAAACACTTGATAAGATTTCATTTTTTTGCAGTGAAGACACATCACGTTGTGCAAAAAGATTCTCCCTGAACAGTTCGGTCGCTCAGACTAAATGCGCAGCAGTAACTTCAGGAGATACTGGATATTTGTTATTTCACACTAACTGCTGACAAACACTCACTGTCACACATGATGGAGAGTAGTGGAGGAGTATAGCGTAAAGGCTAAGCTCAGAGAAATAACAGATATCAAAGCGAGGTTTGAACCCTACACCAAAGCTTAGCGTCTGAGAGGAGATCTACGCGGAAAGGATGCACGCCTGGCGCTGCCCCCGCCCGTACAGCAGGAATCCCACCGCCGTACGCAGCTCCTCTAGGTCCAGATTCCCCAGGAAGCTCCTCTGAAGTTCTGCCTCCACCGTGTTCCCGCTGGGTCCGCTGCAGCCCTTCAGGAGCACCACGGCAGACTGACACAGCAGCCAATCGGAGAGCTTCTTCATGCCCACGCTGTCCTGATTGGCGAGGGCTTTGCGTCCCCAGAGGCTGAGATGAAGCATGTTGGCTGCCACGCGGGCACTGGGGCGCTGCGGGAGGAAAGAAGAGCGATGTTTAACAGAGATCATTTGTGCATGTGGTCTGAGGTTTTTCCCTCTGCTCCTGTCATGCCAATTTCAGGAAACTGGCCAACATAACCCTCAGATTACTTTCCAGCCAGTATTCAACAGAGTAAAAGACTCTTTTATCTCTACCTTGTTTGGGTTCCTCCGGAGCAGTAGGCGGATCACTAACTGCACATCAGCCGGAACAGAGGAGGCCAAAGGGGGCAGCTGCTTCTCCTGGTAACTCCGGCTCTCCAGTCCTGTTCCTCGGTAAAACGGGTTCTGCTGGCCGAAGATCTCGTAGGAGATGGCGCCCACTGCCCAGGCGTCAGACTTGCTGTAGTCAATCACAACACCACAGCCGGGAACAGCAGTACTCACCTTTGGAAAGATTAAGTTTTGATCAGTTTACAGCAGAGATGGGGACTCGACTCTGACTCATTATCTTTTCTTTTTTAGCGTATTAAGATTGAGGAAACTCTGACGAGCTTAATGTGATTCCTTCCTTTTCTCATGGTAACCATGGTAACTACTTCATGCATCAGATGCTGACTGCAAAGTCTGCAGCATCTGGATCAAAGATGTTGGATCCACCACAACCAAATTCATCAGGCACCTGAAAACTCACCAGGGTAGGTCAGTCACATGTGCACATCTAGACATTAGCTACGTAGCGTTTACTTAGCTTTCTGCTAGCTTTGTAACTGAATAACAAATAAGCGAAAGTCTGCTCGTTGCACTTGTTAAATCACAATGCCTGTTGCAGCAGCTCTGTCTTCTTTGTCAGTTTCTTGTAATTTTTTGTCTCTTTTTTGTCATTTTTGCATTTAAAGTGGGTCATTGCTTTGTATGGCTCATTCGTTGGTCATGGACACCAAACTGGTTTTGTCTTCAGTGATATTTTTACTATTTTTTCTCCTGTGTTTGTCTGGAGATCCTTCATGTAACCATGGCTGCATTGTCTACATGCGAAATCAGCTGTTAGCAGCTTGTAGCATGTCAATGCTAACTGGTGCAAGGCCGGATGTTTACCCACAAGGTGAGGAGAAGGAGGTGAGGACGACGTGCTGGTTCTCAGGTGTGAGCTAAGAAGTGATGACATGGACCTGTCCTTCCATCCATCGTTTTTGGGAACGTAAGATCTATCTCCAATAAGATAGACGAGCTAGCCATGCTAACCCAGCAACAGAGGGGATACCGGAAGGCAGAGTAGCATCATGCTATTTACAGACATGGCTAACAGAGCTAACACCGGACACCAACGCCACATTGGAAGAGCTTCACCTGCTGCACTTTCGATACACTTTCTTACTTTCGTTTTCTTGATTGCTGCTGTGACTCCTCCTGAATTTCCCCTCAGGGATAAATGAAGTATTTTCTATTCTATAATGTCAACAGACTACATCAGGAGCTATGTTTTCCCATAAAATGCACGTCATGTGAGTCAGAGAGAAACATTCACCCTCTGCTGGAGGAATGTGGTAATTTTTTTCCAATCCAGAAGAATCTAAATTAAAAAAATGATTTTTTAATATTGTCAAACATAAAAATCCTGATATATCGGTTTTCATTTTTTTGTCCCACCTTTAATCTACTGGCTAACGTTAATCGTAGAAAAATACACGGTTACACTGAGCCTGCAACTATGTTCATGTTGGAAGAATACAGTTTCCTTTAAAGGACAGCATTTAATGAGTAGACTTCTTTTTTAGACACTTGAGACTTGACTTAGATTTGTGACTTGGACTTGGAAAAAAAGACGTAAACATCTCTGGTTTACAGATAGATTCATGGATTTCAGCTTTGATACTTTTTATCCATGTTTACAATGAAGGAATGAAGTGTACTACCCCCTTTTTAAAGTTGCTGAGGGCTTATTTAGGACAGCTTAGCGACTCCTGGACATTCCTCCTCCACTTAACAACGGTACAAATCTACTTAAGCTCACCTCAGGGGCCATAAGCGAGGCATTCCCTCCTCTGCTGACCCACATGCTGTTGAAAGGCAGCTGCAGGCTGGAGTCACTCTGAGCCAGGCAGCAGCCGAAGTCTGTAACCACCAAACGAGGGCAACCATCTGCACGAAAACAAGAGAAACTCATGTAACCATAAAGTGTTGGGATCACATCGAGTATTGAAATCTTAATGATCGAACACTTCTCGCACCGGAGTCAAACTCCAGCAGCACGTTGTCTGATTTGAGATCTCTGTGAGCCACTCCCTGTCTGCACAGATGGTCGACGGCCTCCAGGAGCTGCAGCACCATCAGGGAGCCCTGCCTGCGGCTCGGTGAGGTCACTTCAAGGTACTGTCGCAGCGTGCAGGGGTAGCTGGGACACAGAAACAGACAGGAAGTAAAAAATGAGCTGAAAGGATGCAGCATGATTCACTCAGTTTGACTCTAAGGGGTTAAAGTGGACATATCGTGCTGATCCCTGATTTAATACTTACATATAATATAATAAATTTGAAAACAAGACCTTTCACCTCCTGAATTTTCAAAAAATGAGAAATTGTATTTTTTCTGATATCCTAGAACGAGATTTGATGCCTCTGAAAATAGGTCATTGCCAGTTGGCCGCAAGATTTCGACCTTCATGACGACACGAGGATCCTTTCTTTTTATTGGAGTAATCTGATAAAGCAGCTCCTCCTCTGTGATGTCAGTTAGTCACACAACAGCCACCGAGGGATACACCCACCAAGAGCCGAGCATCCCCCCTCAGATGCTGGATGCAGGGACTCTGCTCTGCTGAGCAGCTCGGCTTTACATGGTGAATTAGCAGTTAAAACACTGTAGTTTTAGCAGACGTCGCAATACTTGTGAGACTGTGATATTTGCATGCTTGTTCTGACATGCACTGTGAACCTGGACCACAATAATGCTGCGGTAATAACATAGTGATGAACTGACGGTAGAGGCGATCTTTAGACGACACTTTCAGCATGATGGATAAAACAGACAGAGAAAAGTGAAGGAGCAGGATGGAGCCCTGTTATAGAAATAGTTTATTGGTGAAGTCTGCCTATATTTCCACGTATAAACTCTACATGTTACAGTACCGGTTTGACTCACCACACTGAAGCGTCCTGAGATGATCTGTGTCCAGGTGGATTTTCTTCCTCCTGAGCTGCAGAACCGTCCGGGTCTGACTCGGGGTCCAATACAAAAGGGCGTATCCTACACTCTGCCATTTTATTAGTGCTATCAATGCCTTACGGTGAAGTTTTGGCAAACAGCAAACTCGCTCAGTCTGCTCCATTCAATGTGGGGATTTTGTAAATACTGCCATGCTGCAAAAACCGCCCCCTGGCTCTACCCCCTTCGCCCCTCTGATAGAACTGACCAATCAGGGCACAAAGGGCTGTGACGTTGCGAGGTTACTGGAGGTCATTCTGGAAACGGAGCGTTTCAACGAGATCTTCAGAATGGCCTAAAATGAGGATATTGAGAACGCTATTGTGGGGCAATGAAGGAACTAAATGACTTGTACTGAGGGCAGAAATGCTTTACAGGCATCCTAGTCTCGCATAGTGAAAAGGAGAAACAAGCATGATATGTCCCCTTTAAACCTCTTCTGTTTTTCTTACTTTTTCATGACCAGGAAAAGAGTGCGATTGTTCCCCAGTCCAGCTGGGTTGAGCCTGGATGGCAGGACGTCTGGGTACTCTTCATGAGCCCCTGGCAGCAGTGGGACGTCAGCTGTGAAAGCCCGGTGCACCGTGATCACGTTGGGGTGGGCTGGCACTCTTTTAGGCAGGTCTCCAAAGTGTCTGAATGCAGAGCACAAGCCTCCATGAGCAAGTTTCCTCCTCTCTGTGCCACATATATCTGCCCTGATGGTTTATTAATACTCACCCATCCAGGGTGATCTGCTCCATTTCCTTCCTCAGAGCCAGAGGGCCTGCAGGCACCAGCTCCTGGGACATGGATTTTAATATTGCTTCACTTGATGATCCAGCCTGCGAATGAATACAACAACAGATTTTACATACTTGCATGGTTGTGCTGCAATCGGTGCCTGATGCCTAAAATCTTTGGGACAGAAGTGATAACGTGTAAAACGCTAACCCCAAAGTTCCACATCATCTTGATTGCCAGAGGGAAAGTCTTCAGCGAGCAGCATGTCAGAGATCGAGGGGTGTCTCGTTCCTCTTCGTCCTCTCTCAGCTGCACCAAAGTGCTGTGGCTCTCCTTCTGGGGCGCAAACGGAGCTGCAGCCTCGTACACGGCAGCGTTGGAGCCTTTTCCGATCTGGTTCCCGATAACGTAGTCCTCCAGTTTGTATCCAGAGATGAGCGGTTTGAGGGGGCTCTGAAATCTTTTCTTGCTGAACACGGCCTAAAAAACGAGAAAAGATTTTTCTATTACCATGCAGAAGTTTTACTGATTTGGGTGATTTTTGACCAGAAGTTCCAGGAACTAAATGGTTCTTGTGGCCTGTTGTTGATCATGCAACTCACGCCAGTGACATTTAGAGAAAAACATTAAGTCACCACCCCACACAGCCACACATTCTACCCCTTTTTTTTTTACTTATTACCCAAGGGCTGTATCAAGGAGTGGATCATTTACCCGAGAACTAAAATTGGACCCTAGTTCCTGCAGTTGAAAAGTACTTTTAAGTTATGCTCTAAACCCAAGTGATTCAGAGGTGTGTATGACATTATTGTGGACAGAGGGTGAAATAAAAACACCGTGGGTGCTTCACCAATCAGCAGGGGCGTATTTAGTCGTTTGGGGGCCCAAGGCAAACCCAGTCAGTGCCCCCCATGTCCTTGTAACTCATCTTCCTCAGAGCTAGACTGGCCTTCCCTGGGTCCACTGTCTCTTTCCCAGAATCAAGGCATGAGACGGTGCTAATCTTGTACATGGTAACTTAACACAACTAAATGCATTTCCTCAAGTTCTGTACTTTAGTTTGATTTAGAAAAAAGTGAATACATAATTTAGTCTACTTTGTCCTGGATTTGAAATCTTTTATGGTCAATTGACAGCATATTTGTCCCACAGTGAGGAATTTACAGAGTAACAGGAACAAACAAGAAAGTATGAAGTGAAAAACATTACAATAGGTAAATATTGAAAAAATAATTTAGTAAAGAAAAAATATGTAAATATCAAGCACAACATAAAACTGGAAAAAAATCTACTGAAAGAGGTGATATTTACAGTTAGCATACTTTTTGGTTCTATTATTTTAAAGTTAATGTATTTTCATTTGACCCCCTGTCCAGTGAGTTATGTTTCCAAAAAAGAGATTTTGTACAATAATGTTTATTACCAACTCAACAAGTTTGATTTTGAGAAAATGATCCTGTTTCCTGGGCTAGATAAAGTCCTTAAAATCATAAGAGTCTGATATGTTTATCTCAGATCTCAGAGCAACATTGGTTTTATTTCCAACTTGGTTGAAAATAAGAAAAAAATGGGGGGAAAAAAGTGTTTTTTACCACTTTCTTCCTGAATCAAATTTTCAGATGTGTTGTAACATGGAATAGCCCATTGAATAAGAAGGGAGGGGGAGGACCCAAAACCATCATTAAAGATTAAGCCTTTGGATGTATTTTGAAGCATGTGAAGTAAGATTTAGAAAAAAGAAATGCATTCAATTGAAGAGAACTTCATTAATCAGTTTTTAAGAGATGCTTTGGGGGCCCCTGGGAATCTTGGGGCCCCAGGCAACTGCTGTGTTTGCCCAATTGTAGCTACGCCCCTGCCAATCAGAAACTTTTGGCTTGTAGGTCCCGCCCCCAAAAGTTCCTGGACCTCCAAGGCAGGGCCATTTTTAAGGGTACATTTTTTGACCTCAGAACTACATTTAGATCCTAGTTCCTGCAGTCAAAGTTCACCAAGTTCCCCAGATAGTCCCAAGTTTCTGGGGAAAGTTCCTGCTGCCAGAAAGCACCTGTGTATCTGCATATGATTTTTTTGCAGATGCATTTAGAGTGTCCTAAACCTGTGTTTAGCCAATTAAACCTCTCTTCATGCTTGAATTTAAAAAGTTACTTTTTTTTTAATTATTCATAGTTTGCCGCCTAAAACATAGCAAAAAAAAAGAAAAAAAAAGAAATATTATTGCATTACATTTGACACAGTGGGGGAGAAATGTACTTCAAACTGCTAAAATTAGGCTCTAAAGTTATTTGAAGCTTCTTACCTGTATCTCCTGACATGTCGCAGCACTCCTTCTGTCATCTTCCAGCTGCTGCTCGATAAGCCCAACACCGAGCCCAAAGGCCAGAAACACGGCCCGGTTTCTCGGGGACCCTCCGCCAAACCTCCTCCTGAACCCAGCGGACTGGAGCTGAGCAGCAAAGCCCTTCAGAGAGGTGCGGTAGTAGCGGTACCGAGACGGCAGGAAAGCCTGAGGCTGAACGGTGCGGACCGACGGGCCTACACGGAGACGGTCAGCTCGGAGCTTTGCTGCGACTCGGCCGCCGGACTTTAGCAGACCCAGCGAGAAGACCGACCGGCCCAGCTCCAGCCCCCGAGTTAGAGCGTGTTTTACAGACATAACTTACCTGGGGAGGTAATTTACGCTGTTTAATTTCCTATAAATAGGTCCACACACTCTCTAACAAGGACAGTGTTGTGTAAACAGAGCAGCTGCTACTGAGCATGCGCAAAGCGACCTAAATATTTGACAGGGAAATATTCCTGTGTATACTTTCTCGTTGGTTTCTGTCACAAACTGTATAAAATAGGTTTCAGTCACATCTAAAAGAGCATAAAACAAGTTTTTAGTTGGTTTATGATTTTTAGATGTGTCAAATTTGGACAAAACCTGGTGGAGCCACTAAAAAATGTTATAGTTGTGATGGAAACTACAATATATTATTATTTATTGTTTGGTGGGTTAAAACTGGAGATATGACACAACAAAAGAGCTAAATCCACTGGATTACTTGAATAGCTCATTGTAAGAATAATCCAAAACACGTTAGTCATGAGTCAATTATTCATTTGTTTTCTTGTCAGTTTACCATCCAAAGTTTTTTACTGTCCTTACAACAAATTAATAAAGGGCTGAGCTTTTTTTTTTTACACTGAATTAATCTCCTTTTGCAGGACCAAAAAGAAAAAGTTAACCTCGTTAAAAACTAAACAAGGAAAATTATTATTATTATTATTATTATTATTATTATGGCTTTGGTTTTGTAAATATGTCATATTCCAAAGGTGGTGTGTCCAGAGTCAACAATTTATCTGGTTAATCGTGTATAATTCTATATATGTGAAATGATAGTAAACATGACCAATCTAAATATTAAAAAGAAAAAAAAATCTAAGATCGATTAAAGGGGTCATTATCTTACCGTTTTATAAGTAATGCTCCTTCTGGAAATATCTTTGCTTATTTTTGACTAAAATGTCAAGATGTTCCCTGTTATTTTTTTATTTATTTATTTGTTTTAGTACATTTAAAATAAAGTTTTGTGTGTTAAATGATAGTATTGATGTTGTCCAACTTGTCCAGTAGGCGGCGGTAGCCCTCTCAATGTTTGTTGTCGATACCTCTATGAACCTGGATATGATAAAGAAGAAGAAAAATTCCGTGCGTTCATTGGCTGAAGTGTAATGACGTCAGAGAGAATCCAGCCCGGCTTCAACTGCCAGTTGTCAACATGGCGGCTGTAGATGTCATTGTAGAAAACTTGGTGAGTTTCTGGACCATTCCAGCCATCCGTCAGTTCTTCCCCTGGGTATTTGTCTTCACTTCAGCCGTGGGGTCAACTCTGAAGGAGCTGGAGGTGGTTCCGGAGTCATATTTCAGCAGCAGCAGAAACGCCCTGAACGTGTGAGTAAAGCTGTGTGACAGCTAAAGAAAGCTAAGGTGGATCTAGGATCGTGGACACACCTGTATTTTGTCTGACTGGTTAAACAGAATAAATCGTGTTCATTTTAGGTTGAGCGTTTATGCTAAATAAATTTAATCCAGCGAGTTGCCCTTAAACTGTGCGCATTTATGCCCTATTATTAAACGAATGTCAAGTTAAAAAGTTAAAAAGAAATCAAAAGAAAGACTAAGTAATGAAGAAACAATAAACCGTTACACTTTCAGTAGATGTATGTCCTTCTTTTTACTTTGATAGTGAAATGTGTTTGTTTAACTTATTAATTTAGTGACTTAATATTCTGAATAAGAACTTTCAGATTTTGGCGCCCCCTTGTGGAGAAAGCGTGACGCATTATCAGAGTCTGGGTGACAAAACAAAAACAATGAGCAATCAAAAAGAGCCTAACAGCAAATAAAAGCAGCCCCAAAATCAGCCTAGTATGAAAAGAAAATTGAGTAAAAGTTTAAAATTGCAGCAATGCCACACATTGTGATTTATATACACTATTATCTATGTCATTGTCAAATATATTTTTTATATAACACCAAAAATGGTCAGTCTCCAGCACTTTTGTCTTATATTTCTTTCTCTATACTTGTTAACTTCATTAGATGCTTCACTGCATGCACCTGTATACACTTTTTGTTTCTTTAAGTTATGTTTACGAAGAAATATTTACTTCACAACATGAGTTCTGATGTGAATGGCTCATCTCTCCTGCAGGTATTTTGTCAAAGTCTCCTGGGGATGGACGCTCCTCCTGCTGACCCCCTTCATCCTGCTCTCCAACTCCTCCTTCAGCAAGAGCAGCTCCTTTGTCCAGCGGCGGCTGCTCTCTCTGGTGGTGGCCACAGCCATCTGGTATGTCTGCACTGAGACCTTCTTCTACATCGAGGACTTGACCGGCTCATGTTTTGAAACGAAGGCCATGGATCTTATCAGAAAGGAATTCACCTCTAAAGTTAGCTGCAAGCAGGCCGGCTTCTACTGGCATGGCTATGACATCTCAGGACACTCCTTCATCCTGTCCTACTCTGCTCTCTTCATCATGGAGGAGATGGTTCCCATGGCCTTCCTGAAGACCGCCAGCCTCTCTGCATGGCAGAGACTGGCCCTCAACCTGCTCTATGTAGCCCTGAATCTGATCGTGATGATCTGGGTGGTGATGTTTTTCTCCACCTCTTTGTACTTTCACGACCCGTCTCACAAGGGGCTGGGGACCATCTTTGGCCTCTTAGGGTGGTATCTGACATATCGGGTCTGGTATTTGAATCCTTTGTCACCCGGACTCCCCCCTCCGCGTCACTTGAAGCAGAAGGAACACACCTAAGCTGCAGCTTTACTCACTGCACAGCGCTGTAGCTAACTTTGCAGCCATCCTCAGAACAACACACTACATACACACTGACGTTATCTGCCTGTGGGACCCAAGCTGCCTGAAGCTATTTGAAGTTATTTAAAGGTTCTCCTCCTCACAGAGGGGTCGTCTTGTACAGGACGGCTTGCCTGGCAGGTCCTTCATGGTGTTTGGCAGCTGCTGTTCCCAAAATGACTCTTTGTAATCTGAGCTAGAAAACAAGATGCTACTCTGCTGCCCAGCTTCAGCCTCTGTGGCTTGCATGCTCCACTATTGTTCATCTTCATTTGTTGCCTTATAGAGCTTTCCTCAGAGAAATCACCTTTTAGTTTGATTCTTAAATGGGAACACAACAGGATGTTTACTGGCCTAGTTTGATAGCACTGATGATATGTACTTGTTTTGACCAATGTACAGTAGCCTTTGATTGTTTTGGATCAGACACTGACTGGTAATGCTGTAGTAAGTACACGGTTCACTGTATAGGGTTGGTCTGTCTTTGTGTCAAAGTTTTACGTAAAGTTTTCTAAAAATAATGCTGGGTTTGACCCTCAGATATATGTGTAACTTAAACATTTTACCATTGTTAAGGTTTGCTGTTTATTTAAATGACTAAAATATGGCAATGGCAGTTTCCTAAAAGCCAAAATGAAAACCTATGTTGAATTTTTTTGTCTAAACCATATTCCAAAACCACAATCCTTACAGTTTGTTTTTGCAAAGGTGAAAGAAAAGCATTATTTGAAGTACATACTGGTGAATGTGGAAAAAGTACGCCTTAATATCTACACTAATACCACTTTTTTTGTCAACAAACCCCCCAAAAAAGACTAAAGCTGATTTTTACGAACTAGAACGAGATTTTAAAATAGTGCCAAAGCATAAATACCTGTAGCTATTAATAAACATTGTATATTAATATATTTCTTGATATATCTGTGTGACAAGTTTTTAGTTTTTATGTGTATCATCATTAAGTAATTGAGTTTTATTTTTATCTGGCATTCACCACAGATGTTTCAAAGTGACTACTTTTCTTGTTATTGAAATGTAAATTTGAAATTTACTTAACTTTCTGAAAATACTACATACATTAGCCATAACACTGGCTCAGGTTAGCAGAGCTAGCACCACCAACGTCTACAAGAGTGTGCTGGTTACACATAATTCCAGTCAACTGGATTTTAGTTCGACCAACCCCTGCCTACAAACAACTTTACGTCCATTTTGTGGATTAAAATATTAAAAACAACGTCAATCGAGAGACACAATCTATTATCTGTGTTTCTTTTATTTGTTTTGATCCAGCTATTGTAACATTATGGCAATAGAGCAAACTAGAGTGACAGAAGACCGCTTGAGAGTTGTTATGCCAGGCTACAGCTGGAATCACGTGACTAAGTATTTCCCGCTCTATCCACTGATGGACGGTTTCCCTTCCCATGAACGAGCCTTCCATGTTGACTTTATTGGACTATGAAAACCTCAACCCCGTTCACTACAAGCCCGACTCTGCTTATTCTGACGGTTTGTTGTTGTTTTAGTAACGTGTCAAACTATTTGGCGTGAACACGAAGCGTTTTATTCTGAAAGTAACGGGAGTTCTTGTCTCGTTCGGAACTTCCTGTCTCACTCGATCTACTCTGTGCCACGGCCTGTGGTATAGTAGCGCAACATCCGACGATTTTAAGCTAAGAAAATGAAAAAACGTACGTTTACTGTTGTTTTCACGCCAGAAATCAGCTTGTAATGATATCACTCGACCAAAAGCGTACATCCCTGACGACAGTTGTTATTCCGCCATTAAGACTCACCTGTAAATCAGATATGTATTAATCCGCTTCTGAAAGTAGTGCCAAACAAATACTCCGTTTACTCGTTTGAGTAACGTTTCCTTAAAACACCAGGCAAGATTTTAACTTTCAATACACAGCTTTTTATTTTATTAACAGAAAATTAATGTAACTACTTTGAGTTTTACCTCCTGTGTGGAGAGTGATCTTTAAATCAGATAACAAGAAAATTGTTCTGGTCTATTTGTGGAAATTGTTTGCAGTTTAAGGGGGTTTCTGTTACGGAAGTGTACTGCATTTACTTGAAGAAAAAAAACAACTCAGGTTTTTCAAAGTGATTTATTCTTCGGTTTGGTTTTTGTGGTAATTGTGTTTTTTTGATTAATATTTTTTTATTGGTTTGTTTTTTGTTATAATTATTATATTGTTTTTTTTGTTATCATTATTTCTGTTTTTATGAGTAATTTTTTTGTGGTAAATTAATTTTGGTTTTCTGATTAATATTTTTTTCATTGTTTTAATTTTTGGTATAATTATTTCTGTTTTTATGAGTTTTTTTTTCTGTATATAGATTACTTTTTCCCTGTTTTTCGGAGTACCTCCAACCTACAGATGACTCCCGAAGATGTGTGGTGGCTCCTGTGTCCCGCACGCATCAGAGATCCTGTTCGACACATATATGCCTTATCCTTAACTTTCTACCGGTCCGAACCGGGTCAATAAAGGTAAGGTATTAGCCACACACAGGGTATGATACCCTTGTTTGATTTTCGACTTTATCCTTATATTTTATGTAAGTCTATTGTCCAATGTAATACTTAAGGAATAGACAAACATGCGGCATTAAAACATGCATTGCTTCTACATTGGAAAGCCGGTAGAAAGTTAGGGATAAGGCAGTTAAGTGCCAAACAGGAACTCTGATCAGTGCGGGACACAGGAGCCACCACACATTCACGGGAGTCGTCTGCAGGTTGGAGGTTCTCGTGGGATTTCCAAGTATCTCGATACTTCAGGAAAAAAATACTCCGAAAAACAGGAAAAAAGTAATCTGAAAACAGAAAAAAAATCTCATAAAAACAGAAATAATTATACCAAAAAACAAACCAATAAAAAAATATCAATCAGAGAAACAAAATTAATTACCACAAAAATCAAACCGATGTATAAATTACTCTGAAAAAACCTCGGGGTTTTTTTTTTTTTTCTTTAAGTGAATGCAATACGCTTCCATATTCTGTTGTGTGTTATTTGTGTTGTGTCATAACTACAAGCTTGACAGGGAACAAAGTAATAAACCAGGATGTGTGTATTCCATTTTTAGTATTTATTTGTCATTGATGGCAACTGAATAAATTAAGGCTTATGAACAAACATCATAAAAAGCACCATAAATAAATGCATATATAGAAATATAAAAAATAAAAAGTTAGAAAATAAAAAAATACTATAGTGAAATATAATGGCCACAAATCACAACGAGGATTTCTCGACTTGAACTCTGTGTCTGTCCCCCCTCAGGTTGTTTCAGTCAGAAGAAGCAGTGGAGCAGTAACAGGTGTGCTTGCAGTAATCAGAGTTTACCGAGTGTTGACAATGATTGGCTGGTTATGGAGTATGCTGACAGTTTCCAGTAAATCAAAACAAATGAGTGTCTGATTGTTAAAAACCAACAGAAATAACATTTCAATGGTTTAAACACAACAGAAAATAGTCTGTACACTTTCTTACTTTCTTCAAAACTTTGAAAAATTCAGGTTATATTTCTACATGATCTCTTTTGTTTCATTTACATCACTGCTGCTCATGCAAGAACAGAAAACTTCCCTGTTTCCTTTAATGCATATATCTTAATTATCTCCCCTCCAGGCGTAAAGGATTGATTCCAAACAGTTAAATCTATATGGCTATATCATACGCTCCATATGAATATAAACACCTCTAGACTTCTATTTCTTAAATAAAATCTGTTTTTTAGCAGGTGTGAAGCAGCAATGTGATGCTGCTGCTGATCGTCATCTTTGGTTCAACATTTCTCGGCCACTGCTGCTAAACTCCACCTGCAGAGACGAGTTCCTGTGTGTAAGGGAGAAAACATCCTAACTGGAAACATAAATCCGTCTTTAATGACCGTGAGTCCGTGTATCCAGCCGTAAAACCTAAAGCAGCTTATAACTCCAGCCTCACATAACCAGTTAAAACAAAACAGAGTGTACAGTTCAGGAGCTGAATTATAACTTCTTAAACCTGTGGTTAAAAAAAAAAAATGGAAAGGCTCCCAGTGAGGGTGAACAAAGAAAAATACACAACAGCTTGGCAGGAAGTAAAAGGCTTTTTCTTCATCTTTAAGCCTCCAGATTAGTCAGCTTCCCTCCTCTGTTTCTCTTTTTAAGCTTTAAGCTTGTAAGAAATGTAACACAAAATAAATGAGACCATGTTTAATTAAAAATATCTATCTGTAAAAACAATCTTGCATCTGTCAGGAGGAGTCAGCGACACAAACAGCAGCAGAGTTTCTGCTGAGGGACTGTCTGACGCACTGTACAGTGAGGCTGATTCAAAGATTACAGATCACAGCAGAAAATGTCGAATAAAATCTTAAGAAGCCCATTACTACCAGTAAAATAATTTAAAAAAGACTTAATCTTCATAGGAGTTCTGAAATGAAAAATAAAAACATCAAAGTTATAGAAGTCATCATGAGATTAAGTCGGAAATATGGGCAAGAAGGTCAGTTTGATGAGATAAAAAAAAATGGTGTAGGTACAAAAAGTCCAATTAAGTGAGATAAAGAAAGTCAAGAATATGGAGGAAAAAGTTAATTGTGAAATAAAAAGTGAAATATGAAATTTAAAGTCAGACAAATTATATATGAGATTGAAAGTATGAAATGTGAGAGTTAAAGTCAAGCATATGAGATTTTAAGTAAGAAATATGAGACAAAAAGTGAAATATGTGATAAAAATGTCAGACGTTTTAAATGATAAGCTTGAAGTATGAGCTAAAAAATCAAAATATGAGATAAAAGTGACCTGCGATAGACAGAAATATGATATTTTAGGCCAGAAATATGAGATAAAAAATTGAAAATATTTAATATAATAATCATAATTGAAATTAAGACTTAAAGCTATCAGGATCATTTTTATTCAGGTCTCATAATCTATTGATGAGAAAAAAAATAATTATGAGAATATTTTATGAGAGCTTTTATGAGGAAAAATAGGATCAAAACAAAATAAGATTTTAAAACTTATGGCATTAAATTCTAAACTATGATATAAGAATTCAAAATCATGGGATAAAAAGTCAAAGTACAGAAGAAATTTTATAGTAATGAGAAATTAATTCATCATCATTTTTTTTTCAAACTCATACAGCTAATTGGTAATCTATAACTTTGACTTTTCATCTCAAAAGTATGAGAAAAAAATAATTACGATGATAAATCGTCATTTTTTATTAAATTAAAAGTCAAAGTTTTGAGATATTATGAGATTAAAATTCTAATTTACAAGTTAGCCATTTGTGATTTTGAAAGAAAAAATCAAACTAATGAGATAAAATATAAAAAAAAAAATCTGAGTTCTAGTTATGAGGTAAGAAGTCAAAATTATGAGGAACATGAGGCAAAATTAGAAGGTAGTATCACCTCACAACTTTAAATTTTTATACCATAACTGATCTTCTTGATTCATAATTATGACTCACGTTTTATACTAATGAGTAAAAAAGAGGTTTGTTTTTTTGAAAAGGCTAAGGTCTTGTTTTATTTTCTACTGGCAGATTTGGGCTTCCATAGAAATCTGTGTTTGGTAGTGATCATAAATTCTGCCTCTGGACGACACAAAACCCTCCACTGGTCACGAAACGCTTACACAATAAGAAAGAACCCCATGCATTGAACTCTAAATCCTAAACCTACAGAAACACGATTGTGCCAAAGACGCAGAATTTACAATTTTACCGTCAGATCAGCTGAGTGTAACGTTTCAAACAGCCTGAACTTCAGCTCAGCAACAAAGAGAGTGTCAGTGGACCAGTGTGTGGTGCACTAAATAATCTGACTCTGGGTGCACACGTGTGACTGTGTGTGACTGTGTGTGTGTGTTTACTGTGTGTAGGGTGTACAGGTAGTTAGAGGAATAGTTTGGCTGCTTCAGGATTTCTCTCCCTTTGTTTCTGATTTCTTGCAGAGAGTTGGATCAGAGGATTTGACTCTGATGTCCGGCTGTTAAACAAGAGGGTATCAGCCGTTTAAAAATGCAGCTCTCTGCAAAAAAAGCAAGATGAGAGATTTCCTGAAGTGTCAAACTATCCCCTCTCAGTCAGCCTCCATCCTTTCAAAGTTTCTAGTGGCAGTTTCTGGCAGCACAGCACTTATCAGAGAGTCTTTGTCATGTACATGTTCCTGCGGTTTAACGGGTGAAACCTCAGGCTGGTGGAGGAGTGAGGAGCAGGTACGATGAGTAATGACGAGAACAGTGGCATGCGAAGGTCAGTAAACCCCTGTTGGTGTTACTGTGTTTAACATTTCTGGGTTTCTACTTTAAGTTTTCAGAACAAGTGGACCTGATGCATGCCTCCAAATAAAGTTAAAGAAGGTTAAACTTGCCGGCACGAGAGCAGCAAGTTGCCAGAAAGTAAAAGTGGATGAAGGCCTTGATTACCAGAAAATGTGCTGTCAAGGATTTCTTATTATGGAATGTTTTAATATTCTTTGTTCACCCAGGTAAGTAATAGTGTTCTCTATATAGATTCATTATGTTTTTCCTGCAGTCATAAAACATTACAGAAAAGTTGAAACATCACACAAATACACGGACATTGAACACAACAAGAGAGCATTCACTACATGTATTTCTTTTTTAAAAACCAGTAGGCAAAGTAGCCCATCCCTCCCAGCGAGCCCATGAGAAAAGACGCCCCGAAGAAGGATGGCGGCTTCTTTTTTACCATCCGGAAGGCGTTGGGTAGGACCGCCGACAGGAGCGTCGTGTGGATGTCGCCCAAGACCTTGCGGAAAGCGTAGCGTTTTTGCACACGCAGAAAAAAGGACTGCAGGTTGGGTCGGCTGCCGTCCTCCCAGTATTTCTTAGAAAGTCCCAAGAACTTGAGCCTGTGCAACAAGGCTCCGAGGCAGACATCAGCTAGTGTAAATTCAGGTCCACAAAGCCACAACTCACACTTCTGACCTGCAGAGGGAAAACATGTCATGGAAGCATCATTGGAAAGATCAGAAAGACTGATGATTATTTAACTTCAGGCTTACCTTGATACTCTAGTTTTCTTTTCTCCAGTTCAGCCTCCACTTGATCTAGAACCATCGCTAACTCCCCCAGGATTTTCTTCAGGTAATTCACATTATCGTGGTCCAAGATTTTTGCCTGTGTAAATTTCAGAGACAGAAACATTCATTGAAGCATTCACGTCTGAGACCACACTGGTGTAGCAGTGTAGCATTTATTTAAGTAAATCTAAAAGTCAGAGTTCATTTCACTTATTTAATCCCTAAATAAAGACACTAATCAGAATTGTTTACACATTCTTATGTAAATTAATTCAATCATCCTGAAATGCAGAATAAAATCCATGTTGTTCAAATCAATTTATTCATTTTACAATGTAGTCAATTCAATAAAATGCATTCTTTTCTTTTCTTTCCTTTTCTCTGTACTATACTCATTAATTTATTTTTCTAACTTTTTTATAAGACTTTATTTTAAAATGTGGGATATATTTGGGTTCAGTGTATATAAACATATGTATTCTTTTTCTCGTCTATGTACTCTTTTTGACAGTTTCTGTTAATCTTTCTTAGTGCCACAACAACCTTTCACCTCTAAGCCAATCAGAATAAATACAATCAGAAACAAGTAGGGAGTATAAGAATAAGAGACAGTAAAAAATAATAGTTAATCCTCCTGGATAATATGAGAGCAGCAGGAAATTTTGAAACTTGCATTAATTTTGGATTATTAAAAGTGAACTACTAAGTTTTGTGCTTTTTTATCCTCAAATTCTATCCCTATCATTTTTCTAGATACTTTGAATATGTTTATTTCTTCTGTCTAAATGAAATGTATTACTTTGGTTGTACATTTTTTTGTTTATTTTTATTCTTTGGTCTTAATCTATTTTATTTACTTTTATTCCCTTTTATTTGTTTTTATTTGCTTTTAGTTGTTTTTACAATGTTTTCTTTTATGTGTCTGTTTTTATGTATCTATTTTTATCATTTTAATTTTTATCTACCTGTACAGCACTTTGTTTACAGCTCTGGTTGTTTTTAAAAATGCTCTATAAATAAAGTTGGTATGGTATGGTATGGTACTTTTTTTTTTTTTTTTAAGAAATGCTTTTTAAAGGGTCATATTTGAAATAGTTGTGCGTTTCATACAATCATTTTACTGTAATATAATAATTATTTTTCATATTTTTTTCGACCAATCGATAAACAGGTAGTTTACAAAGTTAAATAAAAAAAGGAAATAATTCTCGAAAAAAAAATCAAATATAAATTAACAAATCACCCGCCGTGTAAATTTACTGTGCGTAGTGACGTCACACAGACGCAAGATACGTCTGCTTCTTCTGTCATCTTATAGCTGTTAATTTGTTTGACGATTAATTAAACATTAATTAATTAAACAATTAAACATCCGTTCTTTCCGTACCTTTACTCAATTTTGTACAGAATTACCGCCGTTTACTCGGATTAGGAAAATGTCAAAACTCTTACTGCCCAGCCGTTAGTGCTCAGGCACGAACCGACGTAGTTAGCTTTTTAACCAATGAGAGAATCATTGATGGTGGCAGTTCCAGCGAGCCAAGGAAGTCATGAAGATATTGCGATACGAAACACGAAGAAAAAAATCGGACTAAAGAGAAATTTCCGGAGGAGCAAGATCACACAAACACCAGAACTAGCTACTTCTCTGAAGCTATGTTTGCTAGCTGCGTAGATGCTGCACTGGACGTAACTCTGCTACTGCTACGGTACGTTCGCGCGTCAGCCGCCATATTGGTAAGGGCAGATCCGTCATGTAAACAGGAAGTCGAGTGAGAACTTTACTGTATAAGGAGCGCTAACGTTTACTATAATCTACAAAACTGTCCTCTTCTGAATCAAATATGGTAAATTTTTTCTGTTTTCAGTAGTTTGCATATTTCTTGTCAAGTATTATTTAAACAAGAAACGCTGTTTGCACTGTGGAGCAATATCATCTACTATTGTTAAATCTTCCATCAGTTAAAAAATGAGTATTTTGTTTATTAGGCTGAACCACTGAAGAATTACCTGTACTTTCCCTTAGATTTAAATAAAAAAGCCTCTGTGTTACAGATTAAGGGAATATATTTGTTGATTGGGATTTAAGTTTTCTCACCCTTCCAAAAAAGTAGCATTTATGTATTATTAATACATAATAATACATATTAATACATAATAATAATGTATTATTTCAGTCAAATCCTAGTAAAATAACTTGGTTTTTCATTAAATATCACAACATAAAAACATATTTTTTTAGGTTTTCTCTACTGTACACAACCTACAGTAATATCTGAATGAAAAGTCATTATTGTTTTCTTTTTTCTTTTTTTTCTTTTTCTTTTCTTTTTTTTCTTTCCTTTTTATTTCTTTCCTTTTTTTTTTTTTTTTTCTTTTTTTTTTTAATCTTTGGAAACACAAACTCACCATGAGTTTCTTCTGCTTGGACAGGTACGGTTCTGTCAGCTGAGGCTCCTCGTGGTCCAACTTCATCAGCTCTGTTGCAGCATTGGCCAGGTGTCCTGAACACACACACACACACACACACACACACACACACACACACACACACACACACACACAAAGCACAAACAAAGGACACACCCATGGTGTCTTTATATACTGTGAGGTATGAAATCATTGCGACCAACTTGAGAATGACAGATCAAAAGAAAGACGTTTTTCTGGTCTTTTGTATCTCAGCAAATAGTAAAATCTACATTTACTTTTTTGATTTGTTGCTCAGGAAAGGACACCACACTGTATTATTGTACATCTTATATACATTTTAAAAATAATCGTACATTGAATCCAAAAATCTAGTATTTTTCAGCCATGGAGCTTCACTGTCATCCAAACACTTGTCACTGAGTCACACTGCTGCTCTGAGTGACAGATTCCTTCATTAGTATTCGCACACAGATCCTGGTTTATTTGACTCAGTCCCACAAACAACGTCCTGCTGCTGTCAATACACAAAGGAGTGTTAATACACCACTGAAAATATTCACTCGTAGAATCATTATTTACTCCTGTTCTGCAGAGCTGGCTGTAAACTCCAGCAAGAGGAAGTGATGTGAGGAGATGTCGCTGTTATTTTCTTGTTCTTTTAGACTTTTCATCTCTATTGGATGGGATATACTAGGCCGGAATTAGAAGATTAGATTAGAAAATTCAAAAATAGCAAGTCATGATGATAAAATTTTGAAAAAGTCAAATGACAGGTGAGCAGGCAGCCTGGCCTCGAGTCCAACCTTTGCCCCCTGTCACATCCCACACATCCTTGTTTCCTCCTCTATCCACTGTCCTGTCCTCTCCAATCAAAGGCATAAAAGCCCAAAACAATACCTTGAATGAAAACTTGTCTGAATTATAGTGTAAAATATTGAAGTCATGAGATCTTAAACCAAAACTGTGATTTCATCTTTTTGTGTGTGTGTGTGTGTGTGTGTGTGTGTTGCCAAGCGCCGCCCCGTTGTGGCTGCCTGTTACAGAAGCTCTCTTTTCTTTGTCCGTTTCTTGTATCATTTTTTCATCTCTTCTTCATCATCTCTGCATTTGGAGAGGATCATTACTTTGTATGGTTCATCTGTTGGTCGTGGACACCAAACCGTTTTTTTGTTTTCAGTGATACTTTTACTATTTTTTGCTCCTGTGTTTGTCTGGAGATCCTACATGTAACCATGTCTGCATTGTTTACGTGTAAAATCAGTTGTTAGCAGCCTGTAGCATGTCAATGCTAACTGGTGCTAGGCCTGATGTTTCCCACAAGGTGAGGAGAAGGAGGTGAGGACGACGTGCTGGTTCTCAGGTGTGAGCAAAGAAGTTACGACATGGACCTGTCCTTCCATCCATCGTTATTGGGAACATAAGATCTATCTCCAATAAGATGGATGAGCTAGCTGTGCTAACCCAGCAACAGAGGGAATACCAGAGGGCAGAGTAGCATCATGCTATTCACAGACATAGCTAACAGAGCTAACACCAGACACCAACGCCACATTGGAAGAGCTTCACCTGCTGTGAGCAGACAGGATCCAGGAGACAGAGACTGAACAGACTGCTGAAGAAGCTCAGTCCTGGACCCTGTGGAGGTGGAGGCTGGCTGACTGGACAATGATGGACAAGCTGTCAGCATCTATTTTCTTATGGAGCTTTTTGCACTTTCTATACACTTTCTTACTTTGGTTTTCTTGATTGCTGCTGTGACGCCCCCTGAATTTCCCTTTGGGGGACTAAAGTATTTTCTATTCTAATCTATTCTAAAAATACAATAGAAAAAGCAAAAATAATAATATAGTGGTCATAACTGTAAAAGTTACTATTCAACACAAAATTTCACCTTCCAGTCTCATAACTTGGACCTTTTATTGACTTGAGACTTTGTCATCACAACCCAGTTTTCTCTTTATTTTACAGACAACATGAGGTCATAGAAACCCTGCATGTTTAGAGTTCTGCCAAAGGATTCAGCCTGATCCGGCTCACTCTGTTGAATAAGATGTTGAGGACGTTACTAGAAAGATGTTTGCTGCTAGGTTGAAGGAACTTGACATTACAAAACGCTGAATTAAGAGATTTTTTGTTTGAGTAGCGTTGAATTACACTGTATGCAAATGAAGTGGAGCATAAAACAGGAATTTGTTGACTGATGATGTGGAAACACTGAGAGGAAGATGGATGGGTTTGATTGATGGAGGTTTGCGGTTTTCTTTTGCTTTTGCAGAGCAGTCGGTCTGTGAGTTACAGCTCATTCAACCTCAAGAGCTTGAAACCTGTCTGTATTATTTCCACTGTGATAGAGTTAAATTGCTGACAGAAAAACTGACGCAGCTTTGCAGACACACGTGCACGGGACAAACAGACGAGCACACTGTCGCAGTAAATCATGCCACTGAAATGCACAAACTGAGAGGATTCTGTGAACTCTGTTTCACTCTGAGTGTTACGCACGCGTCAGTGAACTCAGCTGCTACAATCTGAAGTCCAGACTGCTTCAGTTTTTTACTGAGAGTCCAGACAGACGATGGCTTTTTTGTTGCTGTGTGTTTCGGGTCGACAGTGTGGGCAGGATGATGTCGTTTCATGAAGACTTACTCCGTATTTCTGCGGTGGCATACTTTGGGATCATGGAGTCAGTGGTGAGCTCTGGATGGAGGATGCAGCCGTGTGTGTAAGCGTCCATTGGCAGGCCGTCGAGGAGCTGGCGGTACTGCTGCACGCGCTCATGAAGGGGCGATTCTGCATCGGGTATCAGCTGAGCCACCGAATCTGTGGGAGAAACAACGACGTGAAAAGAGCAGAATAAAGATTTTAATATCCCATGATTCAAAAACTGCATCATCAAATATAAATGTAGATCCATGATGAAAACCTGAGGTTTCTAAGCAACTGTTTTAACGCTTTCTGTCCCCAAATAACACATTTCTCTGTGCTGCAGCTGCCGACAGACTCGTACAGGACGAACGTTACCTGGAAACAGAAAACACCTCCTGCTCCGTGTTTCACAATGCATGATATTTAAACAATACGGAGGCAGCTGAATAGAAAAGATCTCCAGGTGGAAGCTTAAGTCCACAGTAACACATTCTTTTTACACAGAAACTAAATGGTTCCTGTGGCCCATTGTTGCCTGAAGTCTTGTGATGATCATACAAAACAGACAAGTGATACATGGAGAAAAAAAAAAATGTAATTGCAGTACACTTCCAGACCAGCAGGGGGCAGTAAGAAAAATATGTTAGCGTCAAGTAGATTCAGCCTGAACCATTTATGGTTTCACTGAATCAACACTTGGAAGGAGACAAGCTCTGGAGACAACGTGGGTTTAATACACCTGAAATGCTCGACAGATTTTAAATCCACAGCAGAGATCAACCGGTGTTGCAGTTTAAAGAGCGACCCTGTCAACTGGAGACTTTCAGCAAGATGGATCCCTCTGAAATGTCTTTGATTATCATCTGATGAGCAGACTTTGACACTTATATGAAACTAAACCCCTGGACTTCTTCTGTGTTTCAGCAGCTGTTATAAACTGGATATCCACTGACACGTTCATCTGAAGGTCTCCAGTTTACAGGGTCACTCTTTAAACTGGAACACCAGGAGCTGACAGAGACACATTCACACTATCAGGCTCAAAGAAGACCATTGGTTAGGAGGTACTAAACCAAGACCATCACAGCTGGGGGTCATCTTATTGTGGATGGAGGGAGGGGAAAATAAAAACACTGTAACTTCTCAACCAATTAGAAACATTAACCTCTAAAGGACTTTGGAAAGTACAACTGAAATCTTATCAAGTGTTTTTGTCTTATTTTCAGTAAAAGTGTCTTTATATGAGCTACATTCACCTGACCAGTCCAGAAAAATGTATTATTTCAAGTTATTCAAAGACAAAATATTATTTAAAGACAATAATATTTCAAGTTATTTAACAATAAGAAAATTGTTGTTGTTATTGGTTTACTTTTAACAAGCAGTTCAGACCTCATTTTTGTCTTCTAACTTGACGCAAGACGTTCTCTTTGACTGATCAGGTGAATGTGGCCCATGTCAAGTATTATTATACAAAAAATAAGAAAAAAACACTTGATAAGATTTCAGTTTTTTGCAGTGTAAGGAGGGGATTAAATACTTGAGAACTGAATTTAGACCCCGGTTCCTGCTTTTTGAAATGGACAGTTCTTTAAAGGGCTTCTGGGAAAGTTCCTACAGTGGAAAAGCACCAGAACGCAGACAGAATTGTTTCGTTAGAGGGATGCTCTCGTATTAGGTGACACTCCCTAAAAGTTTGACACTATGGGCCAAAATATTTTACTGACTTTACCCAAATTTTTCCCTGCAAGCCCATAAATTACATTTCTACTACACATGAACCGATCGGTCAGTACCGTTTTTCTTAATTTTGAGAGATCAGCGATCGGCCCATCCTTACATATGAAACTGATCTCATGTACCTCCAGGAAGGTCTGACAGCCAACCTTTGTTGCTTTTTGCTCTGAGACCTAAAACTCAGGACACTTTATTGGTTGTTTAAGTTAAAACATAAAGATTGTATTGTTTCACAGGTATTGTTCAATAATTTTCAATAAAATAAGATTGGAACATTGAATCAAATCAATCAATCAATCTTTATTTGGATAGCGCCAAATCATCAAGGTATATGGTGTCAGTTATTAAAAAAGAAAAAGAATCGATATCGGCCCAAATCGGTATGGGCAGGTCAGGCTTTCTAAAGATCGGCGATTGGCCAGAAAATTGTGATCGGTGCACCCCTTATTTCTACACAAAGTTGGTCAGAGTACAGCAGGAAATACTTATTTAAATACACCTCAAGTGAGCTCATATTGCTATGACTTTAGCATCATGTAACCAACCTTATTGTTCACATATGAGATCAGCTGTTAGCAGCCTGCAGCATGTCTATGCTAACAGGTGCTAGGCCCAATGTTCCCTACGGGCTGAGTGTCACATAGTAGCACAAACGAAAACATCCAGAGTTAAAAGAGAGGTTTTTTTAACAATGTCTGCACATCTATACAAAAAACTGTCATTTTAGCAACAGTTCCTGTTTCATGGTCAGCTACTGGTTTTAGAACCTTGCACCAAGGCTCTTACAGCGTTTCTGATGCCATGTCCTGAGGACTTCATGTAGTGATGGGCAGAGCTCCTGAAAAATTACAGCTACTGTAAACTTACCCCAACATTTGAGATGATTTCATGACAGGGTGAGGTTCAGAGGTGCTGTTCTGGAGATTTTCTTCATCACAAACTGAGTCGGCTGGCCTTTTCCTTGTTCCCTGCCTTAATGTAAAGCTAAAGTAAAGCTAATGTAAGCTCAAGCTGCTGGACTGAGCTCCACAGAAGCAGTTATCAGAGAGGTATTGATCTCTTATCTGCCTCCTCGGGATAAAAACACTTTCACACTTTGGTTTTATGCAGAGTTAGTTTCTTAATAGAGTTACATTTTTCCGTCCTTGGCTTTGTGTTAGCACTCTGCATGCTGCTCAGCTGCAAAGGACAGTGTTCAACTCCATGACCTGCCGCTGAGACTCAGTATTAAGCATGAGACGGAGCAGAGTGAGCTTTTATCTCCGTGCAGGGTCACAGCCGGTGCAGCGTGCAGGGGCAAAACTGACGAAACATAGATAGTCTGTTCGAGGATGTTCAGAGGAGCCTGTGGAGGGTGGAGCTGCTTCTGGCGGAGCTCCAGGAAGCTGAGTAATCAGTCCTGGGATCAGCACGCCGCCCTGAACATACCATGTCCCGTAGGTGTTCTGCTGCAGAGAGAGTAGTCTTACTAAACAACAATGCATGGAGAATAAGACCAACCAGCTGAGGTCTTTGCTGTCAGGTTTAGCCCCCTGCAGCATCCCAGCAGCTCTAAAGTAGTCTGAGCTGGCACCATGCTGCTCTGGAAGGGTATAGGAGTCTGTTTTCTGAGACATCTGCACTTTCTAGGCCAGCTGCAGCCCACGTTGCCAGCAGTCATTCGGGATTTACACACCGAGGAAAAGCACGTCTGTAGGTTTGATCTAGCAGATTGACTTCTGGGTAAAAGCACGAGCATGAGGAGTTCTGCTTTGAAGGGGAAGAGTAATTATTTGACATTAATCAGACCTAAAGACAAAGCAAATAAACCATAACGGGTCCCTTAGACTTAAAACTCTCGGGAACAATATACCAGGTCTTCTACATTCTGCAGAAACTCGACAACTCTTACAGCTGACGTCTTGACATTTTTGAGTTCAAAAATCACATTAGAGGACACAAGATACACTACAATACACTTTATTAATCCTCAAAAGGAAATTCAGAGTCACAGCAGCAAAACAAAGTATTATAAAGTATATAGTGCAAAAAAACAAGAATATATAAATGATATAAGAAGTGTTAACTAGAAAAAAAAGGATATCAAAGACAACAGCTTGGCCTCATTTTCCAGTCAGCCTTCACCGCCACAGGGTCCATCATTGCATCATTAGCTATGTCGATGCTACTTTGTCTTCTGGTATTCCCTCTATTGCTGGGTTAGCATGGCTAGCTCATCCATCATTTTGGAGATAGATCTTACATTCCCTATAACGATGGATGGAAGGACAGGTCGATGTCGTCACTTCTTAGCTCACACCGCAGCACCACTGCACCTCTTTCTCCTCAGCTCGTAGGAAACATTGGGTCTAGCACATGCTAGCATTGACATGCTACAGGCTACTAACAGCTGTTGGTTGAGACTGCCTGTTGCAGCAGATCTGTCTTCTTTGTCCATTTCTTGAAAATTTTCTTCTCTTTTTTTGTCATTTTTGCATTTGGAGTGGATCACTACTTCATTTGTTGATCGTGGACACCAAACTGTTTTTGTCTTCAGTGATATTTTTACTGTTTTTGCTCCTGTGTTTGTCTGGAGATCCTACTTGTAACCATGGCTGCATTGTTTACATGTGAAATCAGCTGTTAGCGGCCTGTAGCATGTCAATGCTAATTGGTGCAAGGCCAGATGTTTCCCCAAAAGGTGAGGAGAAGGAGGTGAGGATGACGTGCTGGTTCTCAGGTGTGAGCTAAGAAGTGACGACATGGACCTGTCCTTCCATCCATTGTTATTGGGAACGTAAGATCTATCTCCAATAAGATGGATGAGCTAGCTGTGCTAACCCAGCAACAGAGGGAATACCAGAAGGCAGAGTAGCATCATGCTATTCAGACAGAGACTGAGACTGAACAGACTGCTGAAGAAGCTCAGTCCTGGACCCTGTGGAGGTGGAGGCTGGCTGACTGGACAATGATGGACAAGCTGTCAGCATCTGTTTTCTTATGGAGCTTTTTGCACTTTCTATACACTTTCTCACTTTTGTTTTCTTGATTGCTGCTGTCACTCCTGAATTCCCCCTTGGAGATAAATAAAGTATTTTCTTTTATAAACAATGAGACTATGGTTACATAGTCAAACACAGGAACAAAATAGTAGATACACCACTGCAAACACAACTAGTTTGGTGTCAGTAGCCAACACATGAGAGAATAAAAAGTAAGTAGACAGGCTCCAAATGCAAAGTTGGCAAAAAAGAAGAAAAAAGTTACGAGATGAGGCTAAAGTTATGAGAAAAAATGGTTCAGAATGCAAGAGATGAAATATTTGGGCTGAAAATAGTCTTAAAAATTAAAATCCAGATCCTGATCCTGCCATAAAAACATCCTGATATATGTCGTTCACATCGCCCCCTAGTGGAGAACATGTTCCTCAGTCGGGAGCAGAGTTTGCTGATGTTAATGCAGCACGTAACGCAGCAGAAAACTGACCACTGATCATCTGGTATCAAGAGACACCTGAGGGACAGGTGAGGTTTGATTTCATTGGTGTGTGATGATGTTTGACGGGACAGAAACAGTTAAATCAAGCGTTCATCCGTTACTCTCCGGGTTGATAAATATGTCAGTTGAGCTGCCGGCCCTCTGGACGCTCTGCTCTCCAGGGTAATGAATGGGTGCATAACTGCAGATTCATGCAGAACTTGTTCCCTCAGAAATGAACGCATTAACCTGCAGACGGCGCATAAAACAGCTTAAATTAATGGCTCTGAATGAGAACAAGACATCAAACACCGGGTCAGTTATGGTCCTCTTATTATCCAGCAGGCAGCCAACCAGATCCTCTGCAAAGATTTCAGGCGTCACTGCTCCAGAGACCGAAGCTCAGACCAGAGTCTCCCTCAGGCCATCGCTGGTCGGAGGCTCTCTGTACGTTACATAACATCGTGTTTCAGCTGACGAGTCTATAAGACGCCGCCCACGGATACTGTATCACAACACGGGTAACAGGATTAAGTGTTTCATCTCAGCGTGCTCTTACTCTTGGCTGTTCATCTGAGTCATCTCCTCACAGCGCTCTGTCCACATATTGACAAATCTTTACTTTGTTACACTTGCCGTTAATGGCGATTGCGTGTTTAATAATGGAGTCCCTCGCCGTCTCGTTTGTATCTGTGTCTCATCCTCGAGTGCCGCAAATTTCCCCCCAGAGATCGTTCCAATTTCAACTGATCTAATCATAGGAGTTCATCTCGGTGACATTGCTGCAAAGACATTAGTGCGACGGCTAACGCAGCTTCACAGCACACGCTGACACACACTGACACACGCTGAAACACACTGAAACACACTCCACCAGAACGACAGATGGCCTCCAACTGCTTCCAATAGTCTTTGTTTTCCAAACTGGAAAAATGCAGTCTGATCACAGACCAATGTTGGATCCAAATATCATCTTAATATGTGTCAGTCAGGTTTTAGCTCAGCCAGATTCTGAGGTGGTCCGATTTTCCTTACTTCTGTGGGAATAAACCAACGGGCGACTCCAAAAATGGACAAAATTGATCAAAGAAAAGGCCAAAAATCCTGAATTAACCTGTCAGCAGAAAAATTGTTTGACCTGAAACTAAAAAAAAGCAGAGGAAAAAGTCTGTTTACACAGTAACATTGAGGCACTGAAAATGCTGTAGTATGGATGCCAGGCCTGTAGTTTGCGATGAAGCTGTAGAGACACACCCTCCACAGACCAGAAGAAGTTTCTCCAACTGCTTGTAAACAAAACAGGAGAAGTGCAGAAGTGGTACAACAGCAGATTTCGTTGAAATGAAGTCGGCAGATTCAGCAGCATAAGCACAACACGGTGGTCCTCCATGGTACGCACGTTATATATATATATTTTGTGGGAATTAAGTAGTATATCGTATGCACAAATTATTATTTTCTTTTTACCATGTCATGTCTGGGGCTCCATGGTTGCTACAAAAACTGCTCCCCCTGGTGGCTGGCTGCAGTATAGGTCAAACACTCAGTCTACCCAGTCATTCCAGATGGGCTGTGGTCAAACTTTAAAAAATTAATACACTTTGTAGAAATGTTTCTCACATCCCTATGCTGTGGTGATATGAAGATATTATTAGGCTGTGTTGTGTTTAAGTTCCTCTTTTTTCTGAAAAGTTTCTTGTTCATTAGTTATACAACATTAAAAACAAGGTTTTATGTCACATTTAGCGATGATTGACAGCTGCTGTTCTGATGTAGTTTTTGCTGGATTAGTAAAATTTGTCGGAAACGAGAACCAAACAAAGATTAGTGTGAGTACAGGTATTGTGTATCTGGACGATATCTGCCTTATCTATCAGTACTAGAGGTCGACCGATATGGGTTTTTTGGGGGCCGATGCCGATGCCGATGCTTTCCAAATTTGGGCAGCCGATGCCGATATGCATAGCCGATTTTTCCAATTTGATATTCAGGCCGATTGTTAAATAAATATATATTTAGCAATTTCTGAGCAACTAAAAGAAATCTATTACAACAAGTGGTGTCCAGTCCTCTGAACATTTATTCAGCTTTCAAAACAATGACATATTTTGTCTGAGTAAACACACAATGTAACAAGCAGTAGTAAACATTCACACTCTTCTTAAAATGTCAAAAAAAGAAATTTAAACTTATTAATATAATTTGAACAAAAGTATGTAATGTATCCAAGTGGTTCCACAAGTTTGAGGTGCTCATCTTTTTTGTGCCTGATCAAAAATTGCGTCATTTTATACAATGGATCAAAAATCTGCTTTTTAAAAGAAAATACAGCCGATGGCCGATAGAGACAAATGTCCAGATATCGGCCCGATTTATCGGCCGGCCGATATATCGGTCTACCTCTAATCAGTACTCATGAAGGCTGCCTATACCAACAGCTGTTATTAAAGGTGGATAATCTTTTGTCGAGTTAGTCCTCCTTGCCACTAGTTGGCACTACATCCCTGCAGTTTGACAACAACGGCAAATGTGCGTCAGGTCCCCGTCAAATAGCAAAAACGAACCAAAAAAAGTCAACAGTTTTATTCAAAACTTCACTTTATTTAAAAAAAAAAAAAAAAACTAAAACTGACAGTTGTTAGTTTTATTTTGCACTTTTTTAATTCGTTAAACACAAATCGTAAACTCATAGAGTTGTTTGTGTTTTATTTTGGACTTAACAGCAGAATAACTGTGATGTCATTGTTCGAAATGATTGGTCACTGTTGATTAAAATTTTATGTCTCAAAAGTAGTAGTGCTATTGACATAGGTGAGTACTCATGCTGGTATCAGTCTAAAAAAAAGTGGTATTGGACACTCTCAATATTTTGTCGCCTGGCTCGACTCAGATTCTCTCAGAGTCCCTGAGAGTCTGTTCTGCACAGGCTCTAGCTGCACAATGGCGGCGCCTGTGACGGGGGCATTTTGGCTTCAAAACCGTACAATGGTAAATGGCGGAGCCACGCTGTCCACTCTATAAACAGACTATGGTCACGGCCTCCACCTTAGGTCAAAGTACTGTTTGTAAAACCACGTCATAATGAAATGTATGAGTTGGATCTTACCTCCCACAAAGTTTTTCTCCAGATAGTCTATAATCTGGTTGTAGTCACTGATGATGGTGTCCCCGTGCAGAAAGACGGGCACCTCCTCCCCCAGGTTCAGCCTCATGAACCAGGGCTCCTTGTGCTCCTGCAGCGGCAAGCTCACATCCCGCTCCTCGCAGACCAGACCCTTCTCGTTTATGACAAGACGTACCTGCAATCAGAGAAACACGCAGCATGAAACTATGAGAGAAAGATGAGACGTGAGGAGCTTTAATTTACTGCGTTTTCTTCTTAAAAATCAGAAGCAGGCAGCACCAAACCTTTTCCTTTTAATAGAAATTAAAAGTTTAACATGAACCGGATGAACTCCAGGATCAGGGATCAGACAAATGAGGGGCTTTTAAGCGTGCTAAAGTTTGACCAAAAACCCTCCAGGACAGTTCGGCTGCACAGCAAGCAGGATGAAGGATAAGCCAAGGTCCACAGAGAGCTATTAGCGGAGACAAGATTAATGAAAGGAGATGACACCTGCACCATAAAGAGCTACATTTAGCTGCTTAAAGAGGGGCAGCAAAATGAGAGTTTGGCTCAACACGAGCGGGACAGCGTCATGAAAACAAATGATTCACAGCAGAGGACGACAGGAACAAACTCTGGGAGCAGGATGAAGACAGAGAAGTTTAGAAGCGTCACATCACAGATTTCTGTATTAATCTGTGGGATAGTTCAGCCTCAGTCTCACACAGCTGAGGTCTCCCTCGGTGATGCCCACTAAACACACTCACTGCTGGATGTTACATAATAATATTAGTCACTCCTCAGTAATGATGCCAAGTGGTTCAGCTGCTGGAGCAGCACAAATAAAGACTCAGACTGAACAATAAAAGTCTGTTAGAGCCGATACCACTCGTGTTTTTACAAACGTTCACTTTCAAGGAATTTATAGTTACAGATTTTCACTTTTAGAGATGAACAAAGTGCGTCGACATTTATTGGACACAGTTCAGTCCGCAGTTAAAGGAGCTGAAATTCGATGTTTTCTCTTCTTAATGAAAGTTCAAAATCTGCAACCAGGAAAGTGTGCGTGGACACCTTGATCCATGACGCTCAGACAAGATCAGTCAAGAGTTGGAGGCTGAAACTCATAATGAGACACTTTAAATCAGAAAGCTGTAACAAGAAAGTGTGTAAAACTACATGACATGGAGATCTTTGCTCACAATTAAAGACTTCAACAATCTATCTGTCAAAGAAAATGGAAAAAGTGGTTTGACTTCAAAACCCAGAAGAAAGTCTGCGGAGAACAGACTGTTTACGAGGAGGCTACATGGACTTTTGTTACGCCAAAGTTGTTGTATAACATGTTCTTTTGTTATAACTTCATAAAGAAAAGCAAATGAAATATAATTATAAAAAGAATAAAATAAAGGAAGGATTTCTTAACAAAAATTCATGATTCAAAATCATTAACAAATCCCAATACTTCGAGACATGGATTTCTTTCTACCGCCCCTAAAAAACACCTAGACAGGCCAGCTGCAGACCTCCACTCTCTGCCAACTCCTCCACCGTCAAAAGGAAGTGACATCAGGATATGAAGTAAAAATTTCAAAATAAAAGTTTCCATCAGAGTAACGTTGGGTAGTTCCAATTTGCCTGCATTCTGATGACATTAGTCAACTTGATTCCAAGTTTTTTAGCTTAGAAGACGATAACAGTTTCCCCAAGAAAACTTTGATTCAGGATTTTCAGCTTAAAATTTTACTGAAGAACACAAAGAAATGTACATTACAATCTCACACCACATTCCTGTTCAATACATTGAACATGTTACACATCTCCTAATATACCAAAAGAAATATGCAAAAAAAAAAAATAGTGCTAACTTGATGCTAACGTATCTGACAAATTGTATTAATATGCTAGCGGTTAGCATGTATTGTTATAACTTAGGTTTTAAAACCAGAATTTAAACTTTTATTGCAGAAACATATCATTGCTAGTCTCAATACTCAAAACTGTAAATGTCAAAATACTAACAGACTAATTTTTTCCAACTGGAAAATAAAATAAACTCTTCATGCAGGCTATGGCTCAAATTATTGCTATTACGGCTTCAAGACACTAGATGGCCTACTTCAGTCAATAACATATAACAAAACAATTAATAGACGTCAGGTGACGTGTGATTTTTTAATTATTTTTATTTAGCCATTTCCAGAGATATCCTGATCCATTGACCAATTTTCTCGTTGTTGGCTCAATAAAATGCTGTTTGAGGTTTTTTTGTTTGTTTGTTTAACTTCACATCCTTTTGCCACTTCCTTCTGACAGTGGAGGGGGTCTTAGGGTCTCTTTACACAAAAACAATTTCAGGGTGAAACGCAAAAGTTTTGTTGTGTTTTGGCCTTGTGTTTATATGGAAACAGCGTTTTAGCTGACCTAAAACTTAAATTTTTGAAAACTGCCTCCAGAGTGGAATTTTTTCTGAAACACTGCCCACACTGTTGCTGTGTAAACAGTAAGCTGGTGGAAACGCTGACATCACGCTCGGCTATGATCGTCGTGGACTACCATGTTGAGCTTGTGCAGCTCAATCTGCTGAATCTGTGACTGTCTTCAACAAAATGAGCATCTGTTGCTCCACTTCTGCTCTGAGTATTCATCAATACACCAGATGATCGGCCCAACTCTACTTCAGTGGAGATCTACCAAAAGATACTTCTGGACAAGACAGTTATAGCACCACCTACAGGTCTGGCATGCTTACTACAGCATTTTCTTTAAGATTTCTTTCTCAGTAAACAGGGCCTCAGAGCGGAGCCTACAAGAGAGTTGACTGAGAGTGTAGGTCTACAGCTGAACCTCCACTGCTTGATCTCAACTGCTTTAGTTTTGACTGAAAACCAGCAGCACCAGCACAAAAACAGCAGCATAACTTTAACGGACGCGGGCCTGAAGGCTTTCAGATTCACATCTCTCATTAAAAAACTCATAATAGACCTGACAGACGTGTGGTTGAAGCACACGGCAGATGGCCGCCAGTGCCCTGAGCGGTTAGAGCGTGGACTGGACATTGCTGCATTTCACTTCCTGTGTGCTCCCAAAACTCTGGATTCTCCCCCCAAAAAAAGGTTATAAAACACAACACACAGTCTAAGTCTGTGCACTTTTTCTGATTGTTTGACCCTCATTAGGGTCGTGGTTTTCATCGGGAGGGTGTGCTTGTAGCTCACCTGTTTGAAGTGGACATATCATGCTTGTTTCTCCTTTTCACTATACCAGACTAGGATGCCTGTAAAGCATTTCTGCCCTCAGTACAAGTCATTTAGTTCCTTCATTGCCCCACAATAGCGTTCTCAATATCCTCAGTTTAGGCCATTCTGAAGATCTTGTTGAAACGCT
The DNA here is from genome assembly GCF_033239565.1 of Halichoeres trimaculatus. NCBI lineage: Eukaryota > Metazoa > Chordata > Actinopteri > Labriformes > Labridae > Halichoeres > Halichoeres trimaculatus. The sequence goes on along the minus strand of NW_027437189.1, from coordinate 4,547,829 downwards.
CCGTTTCCAGAATGACCTCCAGTAACCTCGCAACGTCACAGCCCTTTGTGCTCTGATTGGTCAGTTCTATCAGAGGGGCGGAGGGGGTAGAGCCAGGGGGCGGTTTTTGCAGCATGGTAGTATTTACAAAATCGCCATATTGAATGGAGCAGACCGAGCGAGTTTGCTGGTTGCCAAAACGTCACCGTAAGGCATTGATAGCACTAATAAAATGGCAGAGTGTAGGATACGTCCTTTTGTATTGGACCCCGAGTCAGACCCGGACGGTTCTGCAGCTCAGGAGGAAGAAAATCCACCTGGACACATATCATCTCTGGATGCTTCAGTGTGGTGAGTCAAAGCGGTACTGTAACATGTAGAGTTTATACGTGGAAATATAGGCAGACTTCACCAATAAACTATTTCTATAACAGGTCTCCATCCTGCTCCTTCACTTTTCTCTGTCTCTTTTATCCATCATGCTGAAAGTGTCGTCTAAAGATCGCCTCTACCGTCAGTTTCTCACTATGTTATTACCGCAGCATTATTGTGGTCCAGGTTCACAGTGCATGTCAGAACAAGAACGCAAATATCACAGTCTCACAAGTATTACAACGTCTACTAAAACTACAGTGTTTTAACTGCTAATTCACCATGTAAAGCCGAGCTGCTCAGCAGAGCAGAGTCCCTGCATCCAGCACTCAGTCAGTCGGCTCTTGGTGGGTGTATCCCTCGGTGGTGGTTGTGTGACTAACTGACATCACAGAGGAGGAGCTGCTTTATCAGATTACTCCAATAAAAAGAGAGGATCCTCGTGTCGTCACGACGGTCGAAATCTCGCGGCCATCTGGCAATGACCTATTTTCAGAGGCATCAAATCTCATTCTAGGATATCAGAAAAAATACAATATCTCATTTTTTGAAAATTCAGGAGGTGAAAGATCTTGTTTTCAAATTTATTATATTATATGTACGTATCAAATCAGGGATCAGCGTGATATGTCCCATTTAAGTGCAAGCCTTCAGTGAAGCACACTCAAAATCTGGCACCGACTTTTACTGCACGTCTCCCTCGAAACCCTCCAAAAACTCTCCCATGAAGCTCATCTTTGGATCATCGATGATTCACCTGCTAACATGACGTAACAGCAGAGTCCTGCACTGAAGGTGTAAATCTGCGACCTGCAGGCCCCTCAAGTTGCCAGTTCTGTATTGATCTGAAGAGCCGGCCTCTCAACCTGCTGTTAGTCCAAAGCATCCAGCTCCATACGTCTCTATCTCCTTTTATCTCCTGCGCTCACGCTGCTCTTGAGTTATATGAATACACCGTGTGACCCACTTCAGTCGGTCGTGGAGTTTTATAAACTCAGTGCAGGAGAGATTTGATGGATCAGCTTCCCGTGAACGTGCTGCAGCGTTCCCAGACGGGTAAATAATCCCACTGATGACGCCGTCTTCCTCTTTGTCTCATTTCTGAAGTGTTTACAGTTCATTCTCCTCAGACAAAAGTTTTCAAGTTACACAAGATCGACTAAATATAACCGCGTCTGTCAAGGTGCTTCGTGTTCATCGTGACCAGTCGTGAAAGCGAGCGTTCGCTTTGTGTTGAGTCACAAAAGCATCCAGAGTGTACAGCCGCGTTCTCGGCCTCTTAATCTCATGAAAGCGACTCCATCCGTCCAAACATCAGCTTGCATAACAAAAAGAAGCGATACAGAGAACGTTTAATGGGATTGTTGTGCGTTTCACAGCTGCAGCTTCACCCAAACTCTGCACATTGTTCCAAATTTACGAGCCGGGTATCGTCGCTTCCTCGACAGCAGACGCGCACATGATGGAGGAGCCACTTCAGATGCTGCGGCTCCAGGATTGAAGTGATAATGGTGACAGTGAGCCCGGTGTTCACCCTCTGTGCTGAGTGACAACCGGCACAATCAGCGGCTCAGACTGAAGTGGCTGCGTGCCAACAACGAGGCCGTTTATAAGAGAACTTCAAACTGAGCAGCGACTCAAGGTTGTCTGACTTAAGAGGAGAGGAATACACTAAAACAGCAGCCCTCCATTCACAGAGCTGGAGCAGTGCATGCTGGGAAGTGAGCAGGGATGGAGGATGTGTTTCGCTGCTTCTCATGAGAGGAGTAATCCTGTAATGTGGAATATGATACAGAGCAGAGCTGATGATAACTCTTATAACTGATTCATCTGCAGATTAGCCCTCTTAAGTCCCGCCCCCTTTTCAATGTGCTCCAATAAGAGTTTACGCTTCCCTACTTCCTGTTTTACCACTGCTCACTTAATCTATGAAACAGAAAGTTTATTTCACACACAGTCTGATGGAAGTCAGGCCAACTATCATGAAGATGTCTGCATCAAAATGAAGTGAGTATTGGACCGAGTCGCTTTGAGCCTGAGGCTGAAGTGACATTCATGTGCCTGCATGAAAAGTGTCATGTTTTATCCTTTTCTTAAACAAAAACAAAGTCAAGAAGAAAAAAAAACATTCAGTGGGTGAGTGGGTTAAAAAGTAAAAGACTCCCATTCAATTCAGGAGTGTTGGCAGGTATGAATAAGAGTGGGCATTTCAAGCAGTGATACTTTTTGATAGTCTCTGGCAACTATTTAGCCCTTTTTCTACCATGCGGTCTGGTACAGATCAGTACAGTTTGGTACAGGTTGGATGAGTAAAACCTGATCTTTTTTGCATTTCCACAGCCAACCATGTCCTTCTTGGTAGGCGGGGTGTAAGACAGATGCTGATAGCCCTCTCATCTACGAAATATTTTGATAGCATAGCAGCACGACACAGTAAAAAAATGCCAACGATGGAAGACATCCAGCGATTTGTCTTCTTTGTGATTGGCATGTAGCTCTTTGTTACAAAGAACAATCAACCTTTGTTTCTTTATTACCACTGTCGCACAGGAAGTGACACTTCTTTGGACCAATCAACAGACTGCAGTGTTTTTAGCTCCACTCTGGGGTAAGATTAGTATAGCTCTGTTTCCACCAAGGGGTTCAGTTCCATTCATCTCAGCACGGCACACATTTTATTAGGGATGCACGATATTGGATTTTTGCCGATATCCGATATGCCGATATATCGAAACCCCTTTTGGCCGATACCGATACCGATAATCACAAGTTTGTTTGTTTTTTTCACTGTAAAGAAAGCTAAGTCTATCCTGTACTAGAATTTATATGTTACTCTAATTGTGACGGTCTTATTTGTTTAAGAAACACATAAAACAAGACAAAAAACATTTGATTCTACCATAAATAAGAAATGTATTATTTTTTCAAACTCAAGACTTTCAGTATTGAAATACAGAAAAATAATTTCTTTAGATCACATGAACTTTAAATGTACAATGCATTTTTAAACATAACCAAGTAGCATTTGATTATTTTAGAGCTACTGTAACAACCTGGTGACAGACACAGAGCTCTGCAGTGCAAATAAATGAAGTGCTACATTTTATTTAAGGAGCTTATTTTTCAGATGGAAAATAATAATAATCCTAACTGAATAGCACATTATCGGCAGAAATTTTCAAATCTGCCGATACCGATAAACATGTTTTTAAGCTTTTATCAGCCGATACCGATATTGTGCCGATAATATCGTGCATCCCTACATTTTACGGCTTTTCCCTGACTAATCCCGGGACAGAACCCCAAATAACCCAGGCGAACCGTTCTACTTTTTGGCAACCTTCCGTAGGGGTGCCAGTCTTGGAAGGTGGAGCAACACACTGCAGACCGTTGATTGGTCAAAAGAATCCTCACTTCCTGTGCAACAGCGGCTGCATTTCTCCTGGCGGCACACAGACTTCTCTGAAACAAAACTTGATTGTTCTTTGTATCAAAGAGCTACATGCCAATCACAGAGAGGACGAAATGCTGCATGTCTTCCATCGTTGCTCTTTGTTTACTGTGTTGTGTTTTTCTTCTTCGTTGGATTTATTAGCGGGGTAAACTGTGTCACGCTGCTACGGCGTCACGCTATTGTTTAATAGCTGCGGCTTTCGGCATCTGGCTTACACGCCGCCTACCATGAGAGGGCACAGTTTGCTGTGGAAACGCAAACAGGATCAGGCTTAACTGTACCAAACCGTGCCAAACCGCACTGAACCAGCCGGACTGCTTGGTGGAAACGCAGCTTTTGTTGTACCACGGTAATTTCTGTGGCTTTTGGTCTCTGATTGGTTGGCCACCCCTGATTTAGCTAATTTTGAGAGACTAAAAGCCTTTGCACACCAACAGGGATGTGAATAAACAGCACAAAATTGTGAAAAATTTGGAGGTGTCATATTCAATCTCCACAGCTGTTCTCCTCCAGGCGTTGTTTTTGTAATCGTCGTCTTTGTAGTTTTTGTCTTTTGTCATAAAGAACCAGGTGCTAGGACACAAACACAATCAATGTTGAATATTTTGGTACTTGTCAACAACAAGCGTTTTGATTGGTCAGATGTGAACTCGTCACAAGCAAAACTTTGGAAAAATCTACCTTGGTCTGAAAAAATAAAAGTCACAATTTCAGCGAAAAATGTTAAAATATTAGCGCGAAAAACACACGACTGGTGTGCAAAGGGCTTTAGACCCTGAATTTTTTTTTTACAGCATTTACTTTGCTCACTGTTTGCAGACACTTTGCAGATATGCCCTCCCACCTGCAGCACAATTATCAGCTAATCTGGTCTATGGGCTTCAAAGAGACAAAAGAATAACAGAGTATAACTACCGACTCAGTCAGAAGATAACCTCTAGACATGTCCTGTTTTTTAATCCATCCATGACATCCGGGCAGAGAGTTCTTTTTAAATAGTCTAATCTCATTATTCCCTTCAATATTTATGCTGTTAACAAACACCATCAATCACCAGCTCCTGTCAGGGGAACACGAGTCCGCTGACAAGTCAGGGGGCTGGATTCATCAGTGTAGTCAGTGACACGCTTCGACACATATCAATCAAAAACACCCCAGAGCCCGGAGTCTTCAAACTGCCTCTGGTGTTCCACCAACGCCCAGAAACATCGTAAGAAATATCTGTATCACATATTTAAAACTACGAACAAGTGCTGTTTCAATCAACAGTTTCGGCAACAGAAGCAGCGTTTGGCTCCGTTAAATCAGACCAGTTAGCTTTTTTAAAACTCTGAATTCACAATGAAGCCAGAGCACCTGGTGTTTTGGAGTCAGGAGTGACAGTGCTAACTGGAGACCTTCAGCTGAACATGTCAGTGGTTTTTCACTTGGAGTCACCAGTTAAAGATGCTATGAGGAGGATCTGTTCTAAGTGGACTAGCTCGCCCCCTTCTGGCCCGGAGTCTCCACACACTGTCGTAAAGACGTGACTTTTAACCAGGAACAAATTTTCTTTGTTCAAGTCAACTTTTTACCAGATACAACGCAACAGGGTAAGGTATTTATTAGTACAGTTACGTAGCGTGACATCAAGCAAACGTTTTAGTAGCCGGCTTTATGTAGTGCTATCGGCAGCCTGGTGCTCGGACCTATCTGTAGGCTAACGTAACAACAAGTAAACACTGTCAGTTTGTAAGTAGTTTAGTAGCCGTTTATATTTAGCGCAGCTGGCAGCCTGGTGCTCTAAGACATGTCCGTAATGTGTAACGTTTGTTAATCCTGGTTAGCTATGTCCTGCTAGTCATCTACCAATCAGAGCTAACGTAACCTTACTCTTCATTTTATTGATAGACTCTCAAGTTTTCATGTAGGTTGGAATCAACATTAGCACAAATAGTTTAGCCCTTTTAGCCTTTAGCTCGTGCTCTATCACTCTCCTGTTTATCTTTCTTCTGCTCTTCTGTCCTTTTTCTGTCTGACAGTTACGCTCCGGTGTCCACGATCACTACATAATTAATCACAGAAATCCGTTTTCAGCAGAGAAAAACACAGATCTTTCTTCTCACTGCAAAACTTTGTCAGCTGGTGTGGTGTTGTCATAGAGACCCGATCGGGACGCTAAGCCTGTTACCTGTCTGTGTGCTCGTCTTTGGTTTAAGGGGTTTCCGATTTACTGACACGAGTTTATATCTTCATATTTGACGTAATGTCATCATAAACATAGAGGGACTTGTTTGTAAATGTTGGATTTCTCCTCTAAAATGTCTGTCAACAAGGCTGTAAACATGCTTTAAAAACAGACATTTTATATGGAACCTAATGGGACTCTTGGGCAGTTACAGCAAGCCTCAAGTGGACACTCGAGGAACTGCAGTTTCGTTTCTGCTTTACTGTTATGTCTTCATTTTTCGACACCAAAGGATGCTGTTTGGATTGTTTTTAACTTAGCTTAGCTTAAATTAATACGCCTTTAACTGGATTTGACTCAAGAATTGAAAAACCTCACATTAGGTTTGGCTGTTTTGGGCTTCCGTAGCCCCCCTCTTTAATAAACCAAGCATTAGTGAAGCCCTTTAGATCACACATTAGCCTGCAGAGCTGTCTTTTAGCTTTATGCTGCTTGTTTTAAATAGCTCAGAGTTCAAAGTCAACATTTTTACAGCACATGCGCACTGAGCAGGAGAGGCACAGGTGAACGCTTGCCAAGGTAATCAAAGGCAGACTTCAAGAAGCCATAAAATGCCAACATATGGTCGGGATGAGCTGCAGAGAGGGGGGAGATGGCCTTTGGTTTGTTTTGCTCATCGTTTCAATCAATTATTTAGGATGTCATGTTCCAGAGCACGTAAAGGTGGAAACCACATCCATCAGGCACGAGCAGATTAAAGGTGAAGCTGAAAACACACGCAGGTGGATTTATGCAGGCAGCAGAATATTGAACACATATCGAGGAAAGGAGAGCCATGCTGCAGCGCTCCTGAACGCCTCACACAGCAGATCTGCCCAGCTGCAGGATCATATTCATATTCCGGAGCTCTGTGCACGAGTAAACATGCACAACAACAACAACCAACATGCTGTGATCATAAACAAACACAGCAGCTCCACGCTCCAGCCCCACATCATGCAGAGGGACGTGGAGCCACCTCCATTTTCAGCCTGTGTGTTTTTTCCTCCCCCCTTACCTTTTGGGAGGTGAAAGACTGCGTCCAGTGGTACAAAACCAGCCTGTCTTTGTTGAAGGGTTTGGGCTCCGTCGTCGGTTCCTCGCACTCCTCCCCGTCTGTGATTTTTCCGTCTTCATCCATGGCTGAGATGGGCCACCAGCTACAGTTGGTGGGGGTAACATGGTTGGAAGACGCCATGACAGAGCGTTTTGTGCGTGTGGAGGAGAGGAGAGGAGCGAGGAGGGAGAGAAGAGGAGAGAGAGAGAGAAAGAGGAGGGAGAGGAGGAGAGAAAGAGGAGGGAGGGAGGGAGGGAGGCTTTCAGCAGCTCAGCAGCATCGCTTCATCCGGACGGACAGCTCCGGTGCTGAAACCTGCCGAACAAAACCAGCCAAATAAACCCTCCTCTGCCTCCTAAATTCACATTAACTCCTCATTCAGCCTCAAACACTCGCTGTTGGAGCCGCGTGGAGCCGTGTTACATCACGCCACGAGCCACACGCAAACATGCGCGGTGCAGAGCCGCTTCAGTGGAAGGTCAACCTGCTCCCTGTAAGGACACGGAGGCTTTGAAATGAACGGGCTGGAGGCAGAAATCAATCATACTAATCATACATATGTATATGTTCATGCAGCTGCAATAAAACTTAGTAATAACCCAAAGAAACACGAGTTTAAATCTGTGACAACTTCCGTTTGGTTCTGCTCCATTTTACTCCACAGAAGATTTTCCAAAAAAAACACGATGTACTTTTTGAGACCTACGTTTAGTAACAGGAAACTTCTAAAGTAGGATTCACTTAATTTAACAAAATATATTTTGCCGTTTATATTTAATTAAAGTCTGTAAGGTCGACCATAGACCCCTCCTTGTGTTTCCCTTTGGACGGTTTTTCCTCTAAACCAAACCAAACTAAGCATCGAAATTTAAAAAAAAAAAAAAAAAAAAAAAAAAAACTTTTTCTTTAATTTTTTTTATTGAACTAAAATAGCTTTCATTTCTTTACTAAAAAATAGCATCGACAGATTGGAAAGATTAAGGTATCCGTTACAGAAGAGGACATAATGATTGAGTTGTTTGACGTCAGTGCGTGATGACGTCAACGTGTACTCTTAAAATACCGTTAAGATTTATGTTAGCAGTAAAATTTCATTTCCTCAATCATTTCCGATTTTTGATTGGTAGCCTACTCTCCTCTGGTGCGTTTTTTTTTTGACATTTTTTTCACTTAACTTTTATTTATCATAAAAAAAATACATTTATTATATACATAAATATTATTTTATGTGCATAATCCTGTATTCTATTTAGTTTATCATGGGAAGTAGTTCATATCATGTAAAATAGTTTATTTACTTATTTACTAATTTATTTATTTATTTATTTTTGGGTGATTATGTGCTAAAGTTTCACCCAACTACTCTCATTTCTTCATTTCTTCATCTTTTAATTTAAGGCTCTTTTTCTGCATTTGTTTTAAATTAAGTATTTGTTATAAACAGTTTACGGTTTTGATATTTTTTTAACTTTCATTAAAATTATACGCTGGCAAAACAATTTCCATAGAAGTTTATCTTATACAAAAACAAAAAATAAATAAAAAAAATATATAATTAATCATAGGATTTGTAATTAATTGATCTAATTAATGGCATTTTAAAAGAAGGTGTTTTCCACGCAAAAATGACAGCAACTCGATAAATCACAGCCTGAATAGCTAAATTTAATTCTGAAATATTATTCTTTGGGAAATTTTATCATCTTGATGCGACCTTTGACCTTTAAAACCATCTGCTGATCGAAATTCAAAACATACAGGGCTGTCAGGACTGGAGCCATGCCAAGAATTATAATTTCTCTGATATTTCACTTACAGATGTAGTAAAATTAGTGTTGATTAGCTTTTTTCCCAGGCTAAGCTTATCCAGCACTAATATATCAAAATGCTAATAAAAAGCCCTCTGGTTTGTCACAAACATGCCTGAAATGTGTAGCTTTATCAAACAGTTGGATAAAACTTAAGTTTTGTGTTCTTTATCCGAAGCTGTATGAGTGATAATAGTTTCCTCAAAGCACTTAAGATTTTAAATTTTTGAGTTAGCATTCAATTTTTGTAAGTTAAAAACACACTGAAAACCCCTCCAAATGTTTTTTACGACTAAAACAAGTCTCCAAAGGCTGTTTTGCAGATTTTGATGCAGTTACCGGTACTCACCAGCAGAGGGAGTCAGGAGAATGAGGTATACATTACAGCTCTGTTATTTCTAACAATAAACTCCATTAAATCTGAATCTTTGTGAATGAATCTGGCTGAATTTGAATGAAAGAGGACTGTGTTGTTATAATCTCACCTAACTGTGTCTAAAGACTCTAACAGCAGGCTCAAAGGTCGTCATTTATGGTGTAATGATGTGGTCCTGAGGCCATCTAACTTAATGAGAGCACACAACAGCATGAATGTACATTTCAGAGATTTATCAGCTGTCTTTCATCGAGCTTTAAGTCCCATTAAAAGAGAATTATGTCCAAAGTGTAACCTGTGGAGAGCAGAGTCCTGAATGGCATGCACACTTCAGACTCTGGCATGGCTCCTTGCAGCCAGGCAGCAGCAGCAGAGTAAGGATTGGGTTGTATTTTTGGAAGGGTGTGTGTGTGTGGACTGGTCGCCTTGTTAGGTCTGCAAAAATATTTCCAACAGCAGCGACTGTCAGGAGATAGCTGGGTGGCAGGGACAGGGGGAGAGGGGCTTTTCTCTGTGGCCACCTGGAAAAAGCCATGTAAGATCCCTGGCTTCTCGAGGTGAAACACAGAAATCAGTCAAATCCAACAACCTGGGATGCTAATTTGAAACGAACAATCTGTTTATTCGGGTGGAGAAAACGGTGGATTGATGAGTGGCACCGACGAAACAAAGACGAAGACGAAAATCTGAAGTTTCTGTGAAGTTTTCTGTGAAGTTTTCTGTGAAGTTTTCTGTGAAGTTTTCTGTGCGTCCCGGAGCTTCATGGACACGCTGAGAAACTCCCTAACCACGTCCAAAAGAAGAAACCCTCACAAGTTCAGCACCAAGGATATCTCCTATCAGTTTTGATGTCAGGTGAAGGTGAAGTCAGGCTGACGGAGAGTTTATCTTTAGCCAGGTAAAAACAGATTTGCTTTCTGATCGGTGCGTAACTGCGCAGCGGTGAGGCATGAGTGGAGGTCGCTTCGAGTTTGACGACGGTGGAGCGTACTGCGGGGGCTGGGAGGGGGGCAAAGCCCACGGCCATGGCATCTGCACCGGACCCAAAGGCCAGGGCGAGTTCTCCGGATCCTGGAACTACGGCTTCGAGGTGGTGGGGGTCTACACCTGGCCCAGCGGGAACACCTACGAGGGGTACTGGTCGCAAGGGAAGCGTCACGGTCTGGGACTAGAGACCAAAGGACACTGGCTTTACAAAGGGGAATGGACTCATGGCTTCAAAGGGAGGTACGGAGTCCGGATCAATGCTGGAAGTGGAGCAAAGTATGAAGGGACGTGGAATAATGGGCTTCAGGATGGATACGGAACAGAGACGTACGCTGATGGAGGTGAGTCTGACAGAGTGGGACTTGTTTTTAAAGTGGAAATACTTCCTCTGCAGGGTGATATCTTAAACTTTTAAAAGGAGTAACTCAAGTACAGTTCAAGTTCCTTAAAGCTAACCCTAAAGGTCAACGGTTGAGTGAATGCACTCTGCTACTTTACAGCTCTGGATTCAGTTTCTGAGGTTTAACCTAGAGTCAGAGAAGATGTTTGGTGTCCAAGCAGCAGAAGTGTTTATATTGTGTCTTTAAAACACAAACACAGTCACAGTTTTAAGTCTTACATAAAAATAATCTACTTCATTTAAGTAAACATGTATTAAAAGTAGGGCTGTCAAATTTTACAGCATTAATCGGATTAATCGCATCATCACGATTAATCTGATTAAAAATTTTAACTCAATTCACCCATCTGCTGTGCATGATGACTCAAAATCCCTGAATATCTAAGGCAACACGTTTTGGGCAGTTTGTCCGAGTAGATTTGAGTATAATCAATCAATTATTCATTCAATAAAAAAAATAAATAAATAAATAAAATCTAAAAATAAAATAAATAAATACATAAAAAATAAATAGAAATGTTCGAGATAAATAAATAAATACATAAAAATTAAATAAATAAAAACATTTAAAAATAATAAAAAATGTTCTAAATAAATAAATTAATCAATCAATAAATAAAGGTGTGTAATTAACTTGCTAAGTGCAAAAATATTTCCTCCTTTCTAGAGTCTGTCTGCTCATAAAAAAATGAAACATGATAAATTTTAATTTTAATTTATTTTTTTAATTAAAAGGTTAATAATTACGAAATCAAAAACATGAATAAATATAGAAATATTTTTTTTTAAATAAATAAATTATTTAAAACATAAAATAAATTAATACAAATAACAATACATTAAAATGTACCAAATAAATAAATGATAAATAAATAAATTAAGGTGTGTTATTAACATGTTAATTCCAAAAATATTTTCTCCTTTCATGAGTCTTTTTGCTCTTAAAAAATGAAATGTTTAATTTTCACAGCAAACCTCTGATTAACCTGACTCAGTATTTTAATCTTTTGACAGCACTCATCAAGAGGTTTATATTTACAATTTTAAACCATTAAATTTAACCTTGCAAGTCTTAAATTTGTCCAAAAATCTAAGATACTCTGAACTGAACACTTGAAATGCCTTATTTTAAATGGCATGGTCATGTTGACCCCCAAAACACACTTCAAGGGACCTTTTAATATGCAAACGTTCCACTTGTACTGCAGAAATCTGAAATCTTATCAAGTGTTTTTGTCTTATTTTAAGAAAAAAATGTCTTGTTTTACTCGGTATGAGCCAGATTCAACTTATTAGTCCAGAAAAGACTTTTTTCAAGTTATTCATAGATAAAAAATTAGGTCTGAATTGCTTGAAACAAGTAAAAAAAAATCTGCCAATGAAACAACTCTTGTTCTATCGTATTACGTCTAAAAAGACATTTTCTATCAAAAATAAGACAAAAACACTTGTTAAGAGCATTGTGTCGTAGCCTATAGTTTTTGTTTAAACATTATAAAATGCATCACATGGAGTTATTCAGATCTTTGATGCGTTAACGTCCTACATTAGTGTTTAAACTCTGGAAATGATCAGTTAGAGTCATCTCTTTGTTTTGTATTGTTAAAATGAAGCTAGTTCAAAGTTTTTTTGTACTCTGTGATGGTTTTATCTGTTTCAGTTCCAAATTTCCTTTAAAATATAAAGAGTGCTGAAGCGTTGTGGGTCTGGCGGTTTTGGCATGTGCCCCATGTATGTACTAGTTTGGCTTCCCGCCTTGGCAAAAAAATTGACCCAACTTTGACCCAACTGCTCTCCTAACACCTGTTATCAGTATGCATCTGCAGACCCAGAAGCTGCAGATTTAGGACCATTAATTTGGGACTGCAAATCTGAGACTTTTGTTTATTGTGACAGCTCCACTTACGGGGTCAGTAAGGATGAGATTTTAGAGTCAAGACGGATCAGGAGGTCAGAGTGAGAACTCAAACTCTGCTGTCACAACAACATGAGGGTCCCAAAGATGGGGTCCTAGAACTGTGGTCCTGAAACTGCAGCTTTCAGCCCTGCAGATACATATTTACAGGAGAGGTTTAGGGTCATTAAAATATTGTTTTGACAACAGGTCGGTGAAAAAATCTGACTTTTAGTGACAAGAAACACTGAAAAGAAACTTAAGACTACATGATATGACAGTAGGAGTTCAGGAGTCAAGAAATGATACCAAAACAACTCCTGTAAAACTATTACTGATACAGACAGGAAATAAAATGTAAGCCATCAAACATTGAAAAAAAAAAAAATACAAAATAAAACAGGAAATCAAAGAAAATGACAACTCTCTGAGAGTACAAATCTTAACAAAACTTTCCTCAAACTTTGTGTGACGCCATCTTTCCTCCAAGTTCACGGCAGGCGACTGATTATCTTCAGTTATGTTGTCTGAAATAACACGCTGCTGCTGTCAGTCAAAGGTGGATGGAAATAAAGTCTTCACAGGAATAAATGGAGACAAACTCGAGTTTTTAGTTTGGTCCGTTTAATTAACACTGTTCATTACAGCTGGGAATCTAAAATCTGAGTCATTTGTAAACACAGCTGCTTCTCTGAGTGCTGAACAATCCCAGAAATGACTGGTTCAGTGTTGTGAGATGCATTGTTTTAAAAACCATGACAGACATTTGAATCCAGAGTCATAAACTGGAGAGGAAAGCCAAAGCTGTCAGATTAATCCAAGAGGAGAGAAGGTGGAGAATGGTTTATTTTAAGCCCATAAACGATCCTGATCACTTCCAGTAAAGGTTTTAATCCTCAGATATTCCCAGGATGTGTTTGATGATATCTCCCTCAGTCGATCGGTTTGTCCAAGTAGAAGAAACCAAACGTCTTAGACCAGCAGACCCGGTCCTTGCTCGCACCATGGCGGTGGTTTCCCTCTTTAACAGCTGACTCATCAGCTTTAAACTCAGCCGAGTGGAAGCTGCAGTGGGGGGATGAAGACGCACCAGATGTCAGGATGTAATAATAGCCCACGAGCCCCCTGCCCTCCTGGCCTCACGGGCTCAGGCCTCGCTGGCTGTCAGTGTGAGCCACTGTCATGTCAGTTTTAGCCCCAGACAATGTTTTTTCTTAACGGAGGCAGACATGATTCAGTTTTCAGTGACATAAAGTCAGAAACAAAACCATAAAAGTGACTATTCTTTAGTTTGAGAAGCAGTTGTAAAATGTTGGGGACAACTCCGCCAATCCTTTGACGGCAGAGTCTCTGATGATAGGAGGAAAAAGATTTCTCTGATTAATTTTGTAATGGTGGTAGACACTGGAGGCTAACTGTCAGACAGAAAAAAGACAATAGAGCAGAAGAAAGCTAAACAGGAAACAGATAGAGCAGGAGCTAAAGGCTAAAAGGGCTAAACTGTTTGTGCTAATGTTGACTCCAACCCACAGTCAGCAGTTATTCTGCAGTGGTCTGTTCAAACTTGAGAGTCTATCAATAAAATGAAGAGTGAGGTTACGTTAGCTCTGCTCGGTGAGGTTGGAGTTGGTAGATGAGCTCTGGTAGGACACTGAACTACAAACTGAGTTTAAAAAGTTTTATTGTTGTAACCTTTTAAACAACAAGTAAAGTTCAACCACAGATTAGAGTCCTGCTTGTTTCCAGTCAACTTGTGCCACAAGCTCTGCCAGAAATCTGGGTGTCCTGATTGATGACCAGCTGACCTTTCATTTAAACCTCTGCAGATTACCCAGAATGCAGCAGCACGTCTGGTCTTTAACCAGCCCAAAACAGCACGTCACCACGCTGTTAATCTCTCTTCACTGGCTTCCAGTAGCAGCTCCAATCAAACACAAAGCTCTTCTTCTGGCTTACGAAACATTGGACAAGAACGTCTCCTGCCTACCTGGGGTCCCTCATCCAGGTCTACACTCCTTCTGGTCCTCTACTCTCTGCTGCGTGAAAGACGCCTGGTGCTCCCAGCCCAGCGCGGCTCCAAATCTCTAGCCAGACTCTTCTCCTCTGTTGTTCCCAAATGGTGGAATGAATTACCTAACTCTGTACGATCCACAGAGTCCCTTTGTACTTTAAGAGATGTCTGAAGACTCATCTGTTCAGGGAACACTTTGACCCTTAATCTGAGCCTTCTCCTCTTTGTCCTCAGGGGTAGAATGAGTCAGAAGGTCTCAGACCCAGCTTATAGTGGATTTTCAGCACTAATTACTGAATTCTGTTGAAGTTTGAAGTATATTGTTGCAGAAATAGTTGTGGTTTCTTGGCTAGATTATTCTACATTATTAAGAAAAAAAGATCCTGCACTTAATAGCTGCACCTGCTTCCGAATAACTTGTAGCATTTTGTTGCATTAGCTAGGTTTTGCTTCTGTCTAATTTCTTGCTTGTGTTGTACGTCGCTTTGGACAAAAGCGTCTGCTAAATGAAACTGTAGAACTGTAGTTTTAAAAAGATCTACTCTCCAAAACAAATGCATACTTCTGCAAGAATCACGTCTTTACAGCAGTGGGTAATAGCGCTCATGGGAAATGGAGTCTTTATCCTGGAAAAACACTAACGATTCTAGCCACAGGTGTCACTGCAATCAACACTAAACATACAGTTCTTACAATGCTGTAAGTAGAGTGTGTTTTTGGGACTGTTTTTTTTTTTTATCATTAACTGAAAAGAAACTGGGTTTAGAAAATCTGGAGTGAAATCTGAACCAAGGATATATAAAGTTATTTGACAAACTCTCAGCTTCTGCAATGTTTTTTCACACCAGACCAGAGTAAATAATTTAGTTGCTGTATGTTGCTTTTCATTTGTGCTCAGAACTGGGAAGTCGAGAGTGGGAACGACGTCATCTCCGAGTTACAGCGTCGGAAAAACTTGCCATATCAAAAGTATTTCTAATAACATTGAATAATACACGGCAGATTCATTGCGACCAACACTAGTCAGAAATTCTAAAATAAACAGAATATAACAGGAGGTTATTTAGTGTTTATCCTTGAAGTCGGGATTTTCTACTGGGAATTCAGGGGTGGTGTGGATGCTCCGACTTCCAAGTCTGAGATTCCAACCTTAGGGGGCATTCCAGTTGGGCGTTCCCACTCAGAACTTGGAAATTCAGACTTCCGAGCGGGAACGCACCATTATTCACTTCAATTCATAGGTTTCCAAAGACAGGACAGTTCCAAGAAGGGGAAGAGATTCCCTCAAACACTACTCCCTAATCCCTTGCCCAGTCTCTTATCATCAAACAAGACTGAGCTTCGCTGCATTGTGAGTCGAAGCGACCTGGAAAGAAGTGACGGACAAAGATTGACTGTTTTTTAAAGATAACCTGATCTTTGTCGACAAAAGTTCTGCCACTCTATCGAGAAGATGTTCTCCAGATTAGCTAACAGCTCTGAAGGGAAAGCCACGAGGATCGTTCAGATTCATCCTCTGGGTGCAGAGAATGTTCGTACCAAAGTTTTTGGCAAACCTTCAAATGTTTGTGGAGATATTTGAGTGTGAGTCAAAGAAAAAAGACGTACCATCCCTCCAAACATCGGACGTCAGAGAGACATGCAGATCACATCAGTATTGGGTTGGTCCGTCGAAGACCATATCTAGATGTCAGAGAAACGTGCAAAATGGGTACAAATTTTGACATCTTTTGGACGTCATTTGCAGACCAAATCTCAACGTCAATGAGACGTTCAAAATGGATCCAAACATTCAGACGTCATTATTAGACCTTTTTTAGACATTAATCTGACCTCCATACAACGTCTGGAAAAGACGTAATAAAAACTTTCATTCTGCACCTTCAGGAGACCTGATTTAGACGTCAAAAATTACATTAAATATACGTCATTTCAACGTCACATTGCGCAGTGGGATTCACCATTTCTGGAGCGCTGCGTTTCAAAGAAGCACTCCAGGTTGATGAGCTAAGAAGAGTAACTTCCTGTTTCTGTTTCCAGGTACCTTCCAGGGTCAGTTCACCGGCGGGATGCGACACGGCTACGGCGTCCGTCAGAGCGTCCCCTACGGCATGGCAGCAGTCGTCCGCTCCCCTCTCCGTACCTCCCTGACCTCCCTTCGCAGTGAGCACAGCAACGGCACCGTCCTGCAGCAGGACATCCCCGTCATCACCACCACCAACGCCTCAGGTGAGGAGACCCCCGTCTCCACCCCCACCCAGCTGGGGCCGTCCCGCGGAGGCTTCGCCCTCACCCTGCAGGTGGACCCGGAGGCGGTGAAGCCGAAGAAGAAAGGTTTGTTCCGCCGCAGCTCCCTGCTGGGTAAGCTGAGGAAGTCCGACTCCAGCACGTCGCTGTCCAGCCAGAAGAGCAAGATCAGCTTCCTGAGGACGGAGTCGGCGCTCAGCTCCAACGCCAGCGACACCAACTCCACCATCAGCATGGACGAGAGCCTGGCCGGCGCCGAGGACTTCCCCCCGGTGGAGGCTGACATCGACGCCACCACCACGGAGGTCTACATGGGCGAGTGGAAGAACGACAAGCGCTCGGGTTATGGAATAAGCGAGAGGTCCAGCGGGCTGAAGTACGAGGGCGAGTGGCTGAACAACCAGAGACACGGCTACGGCTGCACCACCTTCGCCGAGGGCGGGAAGGAGGAGGGGAAGTACATGAACAACATGCTGGTGAAGGCCATGAAGAAGAGGGTGATCCAGCTGAAGGGAACCAAGATCAAGCAGAAGGTGGAGCGAGCGGTGGAGGGCGCTCAGAGGGCTGCCGCCATCGCCAAGCAGAAGGCGGAGATCGCTGCTTCCAGGTGAGTCAGAAACCAATCAGAGGTTTGTTTACAGATTAAACCACAGAGAGATCTCCTCTCAGCTCACGTTAGCCATCGAGTCCAGCCTCAGTCTGTCTGTGACCCTACAAGGCTCTGCTGTGTTTTCGCCTCAGTCGTCCTCAGCACCTGAAATAAGCTCAGTGTTTACAGCTCAGAGACCGGCTCTGACGGACTGCAGACCTCTGTCCCAGTAGATCCAAATCTAAATATTGTACTCTGAGGATAAGCAGTAAAAATGAGTGATGGGCCTGCGTTTGTTGGATCGGGGCTTTAAACTCACCTGCAGTAAATCCAGCAGCTCCTGCACCGTGCAGAGAGTGGAAGGAAACACTTCATGTGGGACTGAGCTTAACCTCAGAGGACTTGTAAAGTTTCACACACTGCAAATAACAACATTTCTCCACATTTAGCTCAAAGACATCAGTTTTATTCAGATTTAGATAAATGTTTTTGTAAAATGTATTTGTCAAATATTAAATATAAATGTTGAATATTTTATCCCCTGATTCTAAATATTTATCAAAGATTTCTAAATATGAACTCAACATTTCTAAATCTTGAGGTATCATTTCTAAATATTTAGCTGATATGCAAATTCACACTCCCGCCTTCAGGGAGTTGCTAGGTGCCGCCCTGTTGGCTATGGCTGCCTTTTGCAGCAGTTCTCTCTTCTTTGTCCGTTTCTTGTCATTTTTTCATCTCTTTTTCGTAATCTTTGTATTTGGAGTGGATCATTACTTTGTATGGCTTATTATATATACTACTTTTGCTGCTTTTTCTCCTGTGTTTGTCTGGAGATCCTACTTGTAACCATAGCTGCATTGTTTACATGTGAAATCAGCCGTTAGCAGCCTGTAGCATGTCAATGCTAAATGGTGCTAGGCCGGATGTTTCCCACAAGGTGAAGAGAAGGAGGTGAGGACGACTTGCTGGTTCTCAGGTGTGAGCTAAGAAGTGACGACATAGACCTGTCCTTCCATCCATCGTTATTGGGAACGTAAGATCTATCTCCAATAATGATGGACGAGCTAGCCGTGCTAACCCAGCAACAGAGGGAATACCAGAAGGCAGAGTAGCATCATGCTATTCACAGAGATGGCTAACAGAGCTAACACCAGACACCAACACCACATTGGAAGAGCTTCACCTGCTGTGAGCAGACAGGATCCAGGAGACAGAGACTGAACAGACTGCTGAAGAAGCTCAGTCCTGGACCCTGTGGAGGTGGAGGCTGGCTGACTGGACAATGATGGACAAGCTGTCAGCATCTATTTTCCTATGGAGCTTTTTGCACTTTCTATACACTTTCTTACTTTTGTTTTCTTGATTGTTGCGGTGACTTCATTTTCGTTGTACTTGTTACAATGACAGTAAAGTTCAATTCTATTCTTCTATTCTAAGCACCAAAATAAAAGTTTGAGAAAGCCATCCAGTCGAGCAGGTTTTGAGAAAGTCAAACACAGTTGGCGAAATCAGCCGATAGAAAGTAAACGTACCAAGTGCTGTGATGGTGCTGTTGGAGGATCCTTTGGCCAACATCGAAGAAGTAGAGCTTGACTTTCTCAAAATCACTTTCTCCAACTTTTATTTTGGTACTACCGAGCGGGCAGGAGTGTGAATTTGCATATTAGCTAAATATCTTGAAATCTTTGCAAACGATTTCAAAATCTTTGCTTAAAGCTATGGTCTACGATCTAAAACCCAGTTTGGGTTGAGACACATTTGGAAAACGCAGCCTCACTCACCCCTCATGTTCCAGGATCCCACCCCCCAGCTCATATCGCCCTTCTTCACCTCCTAACAACACGCCCCCTCCGACAGAGCAAGAAGCCGGCCAGCAGAAAATATAACAAACACAACAGTCATCCTCCTTGTAACACAAAGTGGTAGCTTTTTGGACCGGCGCCATCAAAACCATAAATTAGAGGGTCTGGCGAAGCTAAGTTTACAATGCTAAAGATGCTAGGCTAACTTATGCTAAAATCCATTGACAGAGCCGACCTGTTCCAACCAGCAGCGTTCAGTCATTAGCCAGTACAGGCTCAGACTAACCAGAGTTATTCAGCTGACATCTCCCACTGTGGTAAACAAAGTCATTACCTGTTTAACAGAAACTCAGCTGTCTCAGCGTCAGTCTTCAGTCCCAAATCCCTCTGCAGCTTTTTCCACCGGTCGTACATTTCTCCAATATTCAGTCTCTGTTGGCGCCTGTATCACTCATAATCTTTCCTTGAAGCTTTTTCGTTTTCTTCCCTTCGTTGTGGAGGGTAACAGTAACAGCTTCCTGGTTTTGGTCTTCTCTGGCTCCATGACGCTAGCTGAGCAGCTAGCTGACATGAGAGGGGTGGTGGGGAAGGACAAGGTGGGACCATGGGCGGGATGGTGCGGAGCAGGGGAGACAGGGGACTGGATGGACTCACACACAAACCCGAAACGAGGGGAACGGTGGTTCTGGTTGGTCAATTATTATGCTGTTTTGCAGCTGATGTACAGAATGGATTTTTTTTTTGTTCTTTTTGCGTTTTATATTGCGTAGATCGGACCATCAGACTATGAAGGCCTCATAAACGGCGTTTGTAATAATTACCAACCTTCCAAATCGTAGATTACAGCTTTAAGATTTAGAAACTTTGACTTAATATTTAAAAAACCTTGGTAAATATTTTTAAATCTTTGATGAATATTTAGTCTTAGCTAAATATTTAGAATGAAAATTAAATGTTTAGAATCAGGTCATTCGTGCATAAAGAACATTTAACATTTAGAAAAAATATTCATCATTTATATATAATATTTGACAAATATATTTCACAAATATTTCTCTAAATCTGCGAAAAAAGTGATGTTCTTGTTATTTGTAGTGTGTGCAACTTTAGCTTTGACTTGATTTGTGAAGCTGTATCTTTGCACTTCATGCCAGATTGAGCAGAAACGAGTCATGAGTAAATTTCCAGACTAAGTTTAGATAAATGTAGTCATTCCTGCAAACAGAGAGCAGTGCTTCAGGAATTTTCTTCATTTTTTACAAATCTGTGAGTGTCAGCAGCTCAAACAAAGATGCATCAAACTTTTAAAAGACTTCAAACTTGTCTTCATCCAAATAATTCATTGCAGCGCTCTCACCAACAGCTGCAGAGGAAAAGGTTTTGTCGTCAGTTTAGGCTGTGATCTTGTAGGTCAAAGGTCACCAGAGTTGAACAGATGCGAGGTAAAGAAGCGTGCCAGCTGAAGCAAAAGTTTTATCCGCCCTTTGTTCTATTTTTAGTCGTATTTATTCTGTAGTGAGCTGAAACTGCAGCAGCATTTTTGGACTACACGTTCTCGCAGAGAGCCAAATTTTTATCATGCCTGATCTAAATTATCTGAAGACGATGTCCAAACTCTGACCCCAGGTCTGTCTTCATCCAGCCTCCAGCTTTCATCTTACAATCTTTCAACCATGGCGCTGATATTTTCTGTAAAGGTCACAAACTTAACCCAAAGTCTATCCAGTACATTCAGAAACTCAACAACTCATGATGTGAAAATGTAAGTGTGTGTTTTAGGTCGGCTAAAACGCTGCTTCTGTGTAAACGTGAGCCCGAAACTCAACTAAACATTTGTGTTTAACCCTTGTCAGTGAGGTTGTGCTGTGGCGTTTAAGGAGAGCAGGCTGATTTTTGAGTTTATTCGATTGAATTGGGGTCATTCGAAACTTGTTCAAACTTGATTTTCTATAAAAGTGACTGCCCTAATCAGAAAATGTCCCCAGTCTGTTTGGAGAGATATCACAGATTCTTATTTTGCTTCTTCAGTTAGAGGATGACTGTTTGTTCCAAAAATGCGGGAGGTTTGCCACATTAGCAGTCTGTTGAGATTTTGATGTTAAAAAATCCAAAATTAAACTGCTTTAACACTTTACCGTGTTGGAGCTTTGGCTTTTTCCTCTCCTGACCTTGAATGGAAAAATACTCAGTTATTTAAAGATGCTAATGAGGAGGATCTGTTTTGATTGCACTCCCTCGCCACCTTGTGGCCTGGAGTCTCCGCACACTGTCGTAAATTACTTTTAGTGAGGTGTGTGTTTGTTTAGGAATTAAATGGAGATCAGATCAAAACAAATTTTCTTTATTCAAGACAACTTTTTACTGGATATGACACGCTGAGGTAAGGTATTTATAGGTACAGTTTGAAACGTGACAACAAGCTAACGTTGCAGAAGATGGCTGTATGTTAGCCTGGTGCTCTGACGTATCTGTAGGCTAACATGACAACAAGTAAACACTGTCAGTTTGTGAGTAGTTTAGTAGCGGTTTATATTTAGCACCGTTGCCAGCCCGGTGCTCTAATGCAGCAGCCACACCAGACGTGAATTTAAATGCGTGTCACACCCGAGGCTGGACGCTGGACTGTTTTGACTATTATCTCTGCTGCTGCCCCGCTCCTTTTTTCCTGCTCCTCCCTCCTCTCTATCAGGCTCAAAACTCCACTGAGGAAAACACAGTCAGACTCAGTGATGACCTGTGCAGGCAAATCCAGCTGGAAACAGATATTTACAGAACTTACCCTCAAAACCTGTCTCCTCAGAGACTTTCACCCAAGCCTGCCCCTGTTTTTCTGGTCTCTGTAGAGTACACACGTCGTAGCATATAACTCTGGATGACGACACACCACATGGATTATTTTCTCCTCCATTTTTTGGCAAAGTTGGAGTCAGAGCGTCACATGAATTTGCGTCGGAAGTTTAATATTTTCAACTCGAGCGTAGAGGCATTTGAAACCTCATACGCGCTGCTCCAGACGCGTTTGGACATGCCGCCCGGGGCGAATCTGTGTCCAAACGCGTCTTTGCGAATTTGCGTCTGGTGTAGCCGTGGCATAAGACATGTCTGTAATGTGTAACGTTAGTAAATCCTGGTTATGTCCTGCCAGTCATCTACCAATCAGAGCTAATGTAACCTCACTCTTCATTTTGTTGATAGACTCTCAAGTTTGAACAGAAAGGCTAATTAGCCTTTAGCTCGTGCTCTATCTCTCTCCTGTTTATCTTTCTTCTGCTCTTCTGTCCTTTTTCTGTCTGACAGTTAGGCTCCAGTGTCCACCATCACTACAAAATTAATCACAGAAATCGTTTTTAGAAGAGAAAAACACAGATTTCTCTTCTCTCTGCTAAACTTTGTCAGACGGAGTGGTGTTGTCATAGAGACCAAGACGTGACGGAGATCAATCTGGTCCTGGACCACCCGAACTGGAAGTTGAGACGTATCAATTTGAAATGACCTGTAATGTTGGTGCTGATAATCTCATTTAAAGTGTGGATTATGATCAGGCATATATCAAGAAGTTGTGCATGAAAAATGATGCATCTGTATCAAGAATCTAAAGTTTTTCCAGAAGATTTTCCTCTGAGAGGCTGAATTCTGCAGAAATACTGTTTCTGTTTGAGAAAGTGTTTTTAATGTTGTTCTGTTTCTGCTCTTAAAGCTAAAGATACCCCCTCCCCAGCTTAACAGCAGCCACCCTCAAGTGTTGAAAACTTAAATCTGTTGTTATATAAGCAGTGGAGACATGACACATCTGTTCCTGGCAGTCGTTTCCTCGCTCTGTGATCTTTCAGCGCTGAAGTCGACGGTTAAAAATACCCGCTCAACCTGTGCGCTGTTGGGACGCCAGGCCTCTTCAGGTCGGCGCGCTCGCCGGCGTTCAGACGCTCCGTGGACATTGTTCTCCGGGGTGGGATGGCAGCGCTGCGTCTGGAGGAGGAGGAGAAGGAGGACCTGTGTGGCAGGACGGGGTGTAAATGACGCACACACGGGGGCCCTGTGGTCACAGAGGAGCCCTGACTAAATATGGACAGGCACACTCTGCTGTATCACAATCACAGGGGAATGCAACAGCTGATTACCCCCCTCCACACACACACACACACACACACACACCCAGCCCCCTCCTTCAGACCCTGACTCTTCTGCCGCAGACACAAACACAGACTGTTTTCTTGGACTGATCCACAGCGAGGCTTTGTCTTCTGCTCACTTCAGTTCATTATCTCATTCACGTTTATCCTTTACCAGCGTTTACCATCACGTACGCTGCAAACAGACTTTTTAAAGATGAGTTTTGGGCTTTTTCACACCTTTGTTAACAGATAGGACAGTGGACAGAAGAAGACTATGTGTATTTTATTTGATCCCTGGGCGTCAACGACATCCTATAAATACTCTTTTTTTTATTTCATTGCCACAGATTTTAAAGATTTTGTCTCTGAAAACTCTCTAAACAAATTATAACCCAGCTAGAAGCTCTGCTCCAGTCCTCTAAACTGGTACGCCTGTTTGTGTCGCAGCATAAGAGCATTGATGTCTTGTCTGATGCTCGCTCTGTTCTCTATCCTTGAAGTCTTTGCTGATGCTCTCCCTGCCTTGTTTTTTTTTGCACTTATACAGAGAAGGGAGTGTGCTCTTCCTTCCTCTGGCTTTAGCATTCCACACTTCTGTCTTTCTTTCTTTTGATTTATTCATGTATTAATTAATTTATTTATATTTATTTGTTTAATTTTGTGTATCTCTTTAATGATGCCCTGCAAGCTCTTCCTGTTTTCCTAATTAAAGCCGTTTGAGCATAAAATTGATATCAGTGATATCAACCATAGTTCAGCTCTACTAGTACTCAACTTTAGAGTAAATGCACTTATGTTTGGTTTACTGCTGCTCATGAAGACTTTACTAGTGAAGCAAAAAGTGTCACTAAATGTGCTTGTAAACTAAAATATATTCACTAGTACCACTAGTAGACTTTTTTTAAGTCTACTAGTACTATTAGTACTAGTAATGGGTGGGAAAAACAAATCCAGGCTTCCTTTTGGCTTTTGAAAAAACAACAACCAATCAGGGAGCTTTTTTTGTTCGTTATCCCTTCTCCTTTATTTGCATAAGTCTACTAGTACTACTAGTTACTCTTTTGGCTACTCGTATCACTGGTGAGATGTTAACTGGTAGTACTAGTAAACCAAAATTTGCCACACTAGTGCGCAAGTAGACCTTGCTAGTAAAGCAAAGTCATCTACTGTTAGACAGTTTTGTGTTACAAGTAGTACTAGTAAAGCTTTGAATTTTTACTAGTAACAGTTGCTTAGTCTACTAGTACCACTATTGACATAAAATTGTTTACTAGTAGACAATTTTGCTTTACTTGTTAAGTCCACCAGTGTGCCAAACACCTTTACCAGTTAATCAAAATTTTGGTTTACTACTAGTATCGCTAGTCAACCTTAAATGTCTTACTTGTAGTACCAGTAGACTTTTTGTAGTCTACTAGTTCTACTGATAAAGCCATAAGAGTCATTAGTAGTACTAGTAGACCTAATGCAAACAGAGTAGGAGGGGCTATAAACAAATACAGCTCCCTGATTGGTTGTTATTTTTTTAAAGCCAATGGGAAGCCTGGATTTGTTTTTCCTACCCACTTATTAGCACATAAGGCTTACTAGTAGTACTAGTGATCATTTTTAAGTCTATTAGTTATACTAGTGAACATATTTTGGTTTACTACTATTACTAGTGACACAGTTTGCTTCACTAGTGAAGCCTGTATGAGCACTGGTAAACCAAAATAAGAACATGTACTCTAAAACTAAGTACTACTAGAGCTGAACTATGGTTGATATCACTGATATTAATTTAATGCTTAAAAGGTTTTCCATACGTTCCAAGATATTTTAACTGCTGAACCACCTCAACAGACTGGTCATTAATGAGGACGGGAGAGAAGAGTGTAGGATTCTTTCTTAAAATCTCTGATCATCTCCTTGGTCACGTTGCGATCTCGCAGATAAAAAGTCCATGAACCAGGACATGAGGCCGGGCTCGATTATTGCACCGTCCAGATGTGTCAGGATCAGATGAAGCAGGGTACCTGTCGCATCATCAACCCCCTGCCAGACCTATAAGCTGATCACTATGTTAGAAATAGTCTGTTTGAGAAAGTTATAACACAGATTAACCCTGTTCCTGTTTCTTGACACAGATGTTGTAATCCATCAGTTCGCTCAGATTAAGACTTCTTCCTCACCTCTGAGTGATTTAGCTCCTCTGACCGGCCGACAACAGCCCCAGCTCACAGATCTGGGTCCATCTTGCGTCAGCAGCGGTGTCAAATGGTTCCAGGGATATAAATATGACACAGCTCATGCTGGAGTGCCGGGTATAAAGGCTTGGCGTATACATGTACCACACCTAGCTTTAGTTGTACAGCTTGGATTACATACTGTACTGCTGATACGAGCAGTTTGTGCTTGTGAGCGATCGCTCGGGGGAACATTTGTAAACACGGCGCAGGTTTGAGGAGAATAACGCAGAGAGGAGAAACTGATGTCACCTCTTTGAGACGCTGTAATAATGAGGCTGCAATTAGCTCCTCATGTTTGTGTGTTTTGGCAGGGTGATTTAATTATGCTGTGAAACATTTAGTCGTCTTTTTATAGAAGCTAAATCCCTCTTTCTCACGCAGACGCTCCCTGGTCACAGTTTTAAAAGGATCCTGTAAGGTCTGAGCTGCAGAGACATTCAGGGGCTCAGAGCTTCGGGTGTTGAAGTCAGTTTCTTCTCGTCCTCCAGCTGACGCCTTGTCGCTCCTCTGAGGACGGCGAGCGTCTCTTTAAGGCGGCCCTGAGAGCACAAAGGGTATTTAGGTCACAGTGTCAGATGTCATGTTTGGTTGCAGAGAAGAGCTGGAGCAGTTTTACAACTTAGAGAAACACTCAATCTGAAACTTTAAGTTCTGATAAGCATTCAGGAAGACTTTCATGTGAAACTTTTCATGCTTTGCACACCAAAGGCGACCAATTACAAAAAATTTGGAGGCATCATATTCAATCTCCGCTGCTATTTTCCTCCAAACGATGTCTTTGTGATCGTTGTCTTTGTAGTTTTTATGTCTTTTGTCATAAAGAACCAGGCGCTGGGACACAAACACAACCAATGTTGAATGTTTTGGTGTGTGATGTATCAACAACGAGTATTTTGATTGGTTGGATGTGGACTCGTTGCAAGCAAAACTTTGGAAAAGTCAACCTCAATTATTCTGTAAATTTTTCACATAAGACGCATGAAAGACTCACTTCTAGACTAAAGTGTCAAAGGAACAGTTTGCTGCATGATCAAGGTTTACTGCACCAAACAAAACTGTACCACTAAGTGTAAATGCACAATTCATCCACAGGGGGCGCCAAAATCAACACAAACTGAAAGAGCTTTAAAACACAAGAGGTCTGAGTGGATCTGCTCGAGTGCTTGTTCTCTCTGTGCCCGTCTGCTCTTAAATAATAAATCACATAAAATATATCAAGCCTGCAGAAAAGAGGCCATAAGTGGCTATAATCAATAATTTGATATAAATAATGGATCAGAGGGACGGTTGGACGTCTGGAGGAGACAGACGAGAGCAAAACAGAGCTTAAGGAGAGTTAAAGCTGGTCTGACTGGAAAGAAACCTCCCTAATGTCAGCTTTGTGACAATTTGCAAAATAAAGCTGTTTTTAAACACTAGTGTCAGGTTCACAGCCTGTTTTCTGGAGCTGAGTTGAAAAAACCTCCTAGCAGAGGTTCAATGTGTTTTCGTAATGACAAGAATGAGGACTGTTGGACTGGGACTAGAGTCTGGAGCCCTCATCGCAGCAGTCACTGGTTTAGCTCCAATAAAAACAAAAATGACCAAAAACACAACTTGGAAAAAAACAAATAAGGACTTTCAAAATCAAGCAGCTCAGTTTGGTTTGTCAGGTCCCCAAATTACCAACCCGTACTGTCCCACCCGTACCGTCCCACCCGTACCGTCCCACTCGTACCGTCCCACTCGTACCGTCCCACCCGTACCGTCCCACTCGTACCGTCCCACCCGTACCGTCCCACTCGTACCGTCCCACTCGTACCATCCCACCCATACTGTCCCACTCGTACCGTCCCACTCGTACCGTCCCACTCGTACCGTCCCACCCGTACCGTCCCACTCGTACCGTCCCACTCGTACCGTCCCACCCATACTGTCCCACTCGTACCGTCCCACCCGTACCGTCCCACCCGTACCATCCCACCCATACCGTCCCACTCGTACCGTCCCACCCGTACCGTCCCACCCGTACCGTCCCACCTGTACCGTCCCACCAGTCTTTGGATTGGTCAAAAGAATCAACAGAAAGCCACAAAGAGCCACATGCTAATCACAAAGAAGACAAATTGCTGGATGTCTTCCATGGTTGCTCTTTGTTTACTGTGTCGCATTTTTCTTCTTTGTTGGATTTATTAGAGAGGTACATTGTGTCATGCTGCTATGGTGTCACACTATCACGTAGCTGATGCAGCTATTAGCATCTGGCTCACACGCTGCCGACCAAGGAGGGCAAACAGGATCGGTCTTTACTGATCTAACCCATACCAAACTGTACAGATCCGAACCGGACCGCTTGATGGAAATGAGGCTTTAGATGTATCAAAGCTCCTAATACAACCAAAGGTTTCCAGGTTCTATCATTTATCGACTTCATTAAATAATGCCTGATACCTTACAAATCTATTATTTACCTAATAATCACGTTTCATTTCCATAGTTTTTCTCTCATTCAAGCAGTTTGTCACTTTTATCTCCCTCATCTTGTCTTTTTATTTCTAAGGTCTCTATGACAACACAACGCCTTGTGATTAAGTTTGGTAGAGAGAAGAGATAAAACACAAAGATCTGTATTTTTCTCTGCTGAAAACGATGTCTGTGATTAATTTTGTAGTGATGGTGGACACTGGAGCCAAACTGTCAGACAGACAAAGGACAGAAGAGCATAGGAAAGATAAACAGGAGGGAGATAGAGCTCAAGCTAAAGGCTAATTAGCCTTAAAATGAAAAAAGAGGTTACGTTAGCTCTGCTTAGTAGATGACTTTCCGAACATAGCTAACCAGGATTCACTAACACCTTTAAAGCTGCCTTTTATTAGAGCATTTTAACAATCTATTTTTAGTAATTTTCTTTAAAAAAAAAAAAAATTTGCACAATTTTTCCTAAAATCTGTTTTAACTTTTTTTCTTTTAATCTTATTTTTTTTGTATCTCATTATTTGAATCGACTTTTTAATTGAATTTAAATAGTTTTCTTTTAAATTGTTCTGTCTGTAAAGCACTTTAAATTGCCTTGCTGCCCACAGATACGTCAGAGCATCGGGCTAACATATAGCCGGCTGCTGCAATGTTAGCTTGATGTCACGTTTTAAACCGTAGCGCTACGTAACTGCACTGATAAATACCTTACCTCGGCGTCTCGTATCCAGTAAAAAGTTGTCTTGAACAAAGAAAATTTGTTTCGATCTCCATTTAATTCAAAAACAAACACACGCCTCGCCAAAAGTAATTTACGACAGTGTGCAGAGACTCCGAACCACAAGGTGGCGTGGGAGTGCAATCAAAACAGATCCTCCTCATAAAAGGAAAGTTTAATTAAGACTCTGAAGACGTAAACAGTGTGTGGATGACCGTTACCTTTGTGATTTAAACTTCAGGCAAATGTGCAGAAAAACTCTGAGCTGAACAAAAGCTGCAGGATGTTCAGGTGGGAATTATCTGTCAAAACATTTCTCACATTAGCTTCTACACTTCCCTTCAGTTAGCTACATTAGCCAGTTTTAACATAACAACAGAGGAGAAGGAGGAGAGGTCAGACATAAGAGTGAAATATTTAACAACATAAAGACACAAAAACAGTCTCTGAGTGTTTGGAGTGTTTTTTTCCTCCTCCTCCTCCTCCTCTTCCTCCTCTGTGGGACTCTAACATGAGGTTTGTCTGCTCTGAGTGATTTCTGATCGGGGTGAGTGGGTTTCTGAGAGCGGAGGTGCTGACGCCGTGTGGACAGGTGGAGCTCATCCGTCTCTAACAGGGATCCTCTGCAGGCTCTGATTGTTCCAGGGGGAAGCACCTTCCCCTCCGAGTCTTCAGGAGGAGACAGCGGCTATTTTCAGCTCAGTGTAACGTTACAGTATGTCAAGTATCCACGGAGTAATCACAATCACTAATTCTCACAGAGGGAGCTTCGGCGTTAAGGAGGCCGCCAGGGTCAGAGGTCGAGTGAGACGGTTTACAGATGATGGACTGACTTATTAAAACATAAAAACCTGGTTCAGATCAGTCTGATCCAGATTCAGGCTTTTTGGATCAGCATTACAGAATGTGTCCACAGGAGGGCGCCAAATCTACATAAACTAATGGTGTGCAGGTTTAACAGTCCATTCAGAGAAATAAAAGCAGGAGGAAGTTTCTGTAATCTGCTCTAACAACATCTCACCTCCTTCTTTTAGTGATTTTAAAGTTTTATCTGCTTTATGCTGTGTGTTGTTTCCTGGTGTGACTTCCTGTAAGGAATCTAAAATGACAGAAGACACAAAGTTAAAGATATATGATACAAAATATTAATTAACTCACACTCTGAAATGAACCAGAGTGATGCCATTATTGATCATGAGCACTGTTTTTTTTCCTGTTTTTAAGGTAAGAAGGTGATGATAAGTAAATAATTTATTTGAAATTAAATCACAACCCACCACAAATTGTTTTTAGTAGTATACCAACGTTTCTGCTATTTCCAGAGAAGCAGGTGATAAATATCTGCTTAGTTCTTGAAAACAGAAATAATTACCTTTAAAATATTCATGTAATAATTCAATTTCCCAATAAGCAGTTGATAGTTAGCTATTTATTATTCACTTTCACCAAGTTTTTTAGTATCCAGTTTGTTGATTAGCATAATTGAGACTGACACGTTTAGGCCTGTAATGTTTTACATGATACATTTGAAGGCTTCAGATGTGATATTCACCAAGAGTGGGGTTGTGAATTAGCCTTACCTGACTGTGATAGACACTGCGAGTACAGGCCCACTGCAAAACAGAAACTGGCCAGAAGTTATGTGCTAATTTTCACCAAATTCTCAGGAAATTTCAGGGGTAATTTCAAAGAAATGACAAAAATTATTACCCAAGTGCGATGAAATTTGAGGACCTCTAAAGCAAAGTGTTACCAGAATTTTATTTTTCCTACAGAGGGTATTGATGATTTAAGACACTGACACTAAATAAAATCCTGCATTAGCGTTTTTTTTTTTAAACTAAATCTTCATCCCATCTGTCAATAAAGCCTGCCACCGCTCTACTTCACCTCCTACAACATCAACAGCCCACCAACTTTCCATGCACCTGTGGATAACCTCAAGTTTTACAGCCCTGGGAAGATAACTACATCTACAAAAAGACTAATCTGGAGGAAAATACAGATTTTAATTCTGTGTGGATGAATTAATTTAACTATGGACATTCAGGCGTAATATACATGCTTGATATATGGCAAGAAAAGAAAAAACAGATTTTTTTTTCTTTTAATTTTTACACATTTTTGAAATTAAAAAATTGTTTGAAATTTTGTCATATTTCTCACCATTTTAATTCTTTTTTTTTAGTGATTTTTCAAAAAAAAATTTATTTCATTTTTTTTTCTAAATATTTGCAAATTTATTAAAGATAACAAAAAACTTAGACATCACATGTAGAATTTTATAAATATAAAAATTCATATCTCAACTCATACGGATATTTATTCACTAGATTTTAACTTTGTTTTGAGTTTTGTATGTTATAGTCTTTATTGTGAAGATAAAGTAATTTTTGTGGCTCTGGAATGACTTTAATCCAGGTGAGCTGAGGTAAAATGGCCAACAAAATGTTAAATCATGATTTATTGAGTGTTATCGTGTTAATCATCAATACCTTCTGAAAAAAAAAAAATCCTTTTTTTCAATGATATTCTTTTAAAGCTAGAGGAGTCAAAGAGCTTCATGTGGCTCCAGAGCTGCAGGTCGCAGACCCCTGGATTAGAGCCTTCATGTCTTTAAAAGGAGCAGGGAAGTTTAATGATCAGTAAAATCTGAAAATCAATTCTTAGACAAACAGGAAGCCAGAGGAGGAAAGAAAAACAAAGAAGAAGAGTCTCAGCTGTTCTCCTCCTCTCTCCTCTCTTTAACCTCTTTCTGTTTCTCCGTCACAGAGAAATATGTGTAATGACGTTTCCCTCAGATCCACCTCATCGTCTCGCTGAAGGTCGAAAGAAATCATTTATTTCCATCTGCGTCGAGCAGCAGAGAAGGACACCTCCTCTCTTTATGTCTAATAATACTAATGAGCCGTACCAGCAGCTGACTCCACCTCTGGCCTTCATTTCAGCAGGATGGAGAGCCATAAACACGCCCTGTGCTGCAGTATTTTAGAGCGGCGTTAAACTGTTTCATGCTGTCATCTCTCCGCTTTAAATTTGTACTGTACATCGAGGTCGAAGTGCATTAAAGGATGATGAATTCAAGATTTTATTGATTATATACGAAGCATCATGTGACCTTTTTCTGGTCTTTCTAGACTTTTCTTCCAAAGCATCCTGTAACCTTTTCATAAATAGTGTTGAAGCCATAAATAAACTGTTTGACGTTGTGTTTTCTCCCTGAAGGACGACTCATGCGAAGGCCAAATCAGACGCAGCAGATCAGGCCGCCGTGGCCTCCAACGGCGAGTCCAGCATCGCTCGACTGGTGGCCAAAGAGCTCTCTCCTTCTTTCTACCAACCAGGTGAGTAAACATACGAAACGTGAGGTTTACTCTGCAAAAAGTCAAAATGAAGCCAGCAGTTTGTCTCATTTCAGGTTTAAAAAGTGTCTTTAAGACTTTATTTAAAAGGGGTTCACCTGGAAAGTATCAAAAAGCAGCTTTATTTATCTGTGTATGTGTGAAAAACATTCCATTTTCCCGCCTTCAGTGAGTCACATGACCAGCTGCACTCAGCTCCTGAGTGTGTGACATCATCAACTGCTGCAGATGAAGAATGAAACTGACAGAATTTTCGGAAACAACTCCCCATAGATGCCAGAATTTTCACCAAATTGCAGTAAAAATGTGATATTTCTATAGGAAATTTTGTCAGAAATCCATTCATGTCATTTTTAAAGCTGTACAACTCTTACTTTTTTGTCTAGAGGCCCAAATGCAGCAACTTGCTGTTTCTTCTGCTCCCATTCATTCTAATGGAGGGAGCTGAGAGGGCTTCTTTGGGGGTCACCGACTTTGAGGGCTCGTCATTCAAAAACCGTGTCTGACATGTCAAAACTACGTTGCAGTTTTGTAAAGCAGGGTCTAGTCTGTCATCTCAGCGGTTTTCAAGCCAATACCACTTATGGTTTCGGAGGAGGTAATGTTTGAAGAAAGGGTAAAAATGTGGCGAATTTTTTTTTTGAAAGGCAAATTGCCAGCTTCTTGTTGGAAAAAGGTCAGGGGTGTCAGTGTATGATTTTTGTGTCTCAATGAGACAAAAATTTCTGTTCAATATTCCTACTGGCTGCTAGAGCTGTTTTAGTGAGCCTAGGTGGCGCTAGAAAGCAAATTAAAGGGTGTTGGAGGTCACGTTTGGTATCATATTAAGATATTTCCTATTTTTTTCCTATTTTCCTAAAATAAGAGGAATTTTACTCTGGTAAATTTTTCTGAATGGTGGATGCTTTTGGGACAATTTTCAGCAGCGGATGCATCCCAGGTTTGGGGTTTGGTCCAAACAGACTGTCTACAGACTTGTATTGTGACACTAAAAGCAGCTGCTCCCTGTGTAAAAACAGCAGGTGGAGCACACACTCGCTTTGTGTAAGTGTGTGTTGATTCCTCAGTGAGAGATCTTTCATGGAGGAATGCTGAGCAGCACAGGGTTAGCTTAAAAATCTGGACGTCTTTCTCTCTGTGTCTGATTTTTTAATCTCTGTTAAAGAGAGAAAAACTGTCTCCTTCAGAGCTGCAGAGCATTTCTGTGAATGTGTGAGCGTGTGTGTATTCAACAGCCTCGCAATGAAACTGATACGATCCCCTCGACCCAATAAGATGTTCCTTTTTTAGACATTTAAATCTGACTGCCCTTGTAGAGCCCGAGCACAGAGTCTGTGAGCTCAAGATGGAGGCAGAAAGAGGAACAAAAACCTTAAAGTTTCACTTTGTACTCGAAGCTTTGGGAGGTTTCCTGCTGCTAATTCCACAAAACCACATTCCTGACAAATGTGACTCAATTTAAACAAGAATATAAAAAAAGCTGTGCTAATGTAACATAGACAGTTCATTCAGCTAAGAGGCTTCAATAAGGAGGTCACACAGTCATGTCATTTATTAACCCATAAGGTAAAGATGATAGAACACCAGCAAGAAAAGAGGAGATACGTATATCTCTTTATATGTGTGTCAGTGTCTGTGTCTGCCTCAACCCCCTCCTCTGCCTGCATGTTGATGTTTTGGTAGTATCGGGACATTTCCCAGCGTGCAAGGGACTTTGCAAGTTAATTAGCAAGTTGAAATTACTCCAAAATATTTTAATTACAATTTCAAAAAGTGCACGGTGACATGGCGGTCAGCGCTGCCTCACACTTACCTTCACAGCAAGAAGTCTCTGTCTCCTGGATCCTGTCTGCTCACAGCAGGTGAAGCTCTTCCAATGTGGCGTTGGTGTCTGATGTTAGCTCTGTTAGCCATGTCTGTGAATAGCATGATGCTACTCTGCCTTCTGGTATTCCCTCTGTTGCTGGGTTAGCACAGCTAGCTCGTCCATCTTATTGGAGATAGATCTTACGTTCCCAATAACGATAAATGGAAGGACAGGTCCATGTCGTCACTTCTTAGCTCACACCTGAGAACCAGCACGACGTCCTCTCCTCCTTCTTCTCATCTTGTGGAAAACATCAGGCCTAGCACCAGTTAGCCTTGATATTTTTCAGTCTTTCAAAGCAAAATCAGCCTTAACAAAAGGATGAAAGTCTTAGAATAACGTCCATATGAGGTGAAATTTTACCACAGGGAGGCGCTATAGTCAGTTTTTTGCATATTATTCTCTTTATACTGAGCCCAACTGTGCTACCCTCATACTTCTTGCTCAGCAGGTGACACGCAGTCCTGCTGCAGTTAGGGGGATGCAGAAAGGGATCAAAACAGACAAGAGAATTCCTGAACGATGTAAACAAAGCAGCAAAATAAAAGAAAACAGGAGCTAACAGCTGTAACATGCTCTAACAAACTCTGGTGGTGAGTGTGGATAAAAGTCTCTGATGTGTTGGTTTTTGGTCTCAGGTCCCGAGTACCTGAAGAAGAGAGTTTTACCAGAGGTGGAGGGCAGCGAGAACACCGACACCGTCATGCATGAGCCGCTGCTGGCCGAAGAGGAGCCCCTACCCACACCGCCAGAAAGCCCTCTCATGAACGAACTGGACAGCCTTATGCCTGGCTCTTCTCCAGGCCGCACCCCCTCCCCAAGCCCTGGCATCTTCATCAAAGAAGACCCCAAACTCCTCGGCCCCGGCAGCTGGAACGAAGACAAATCCAGTAAGGGAGGAGGCAGCAAGGGGGGCAGTAGACCCAACAGCAAGCCCAACAGTCGCCCCACTACCCCGTCGGCCCCTGCTCTGGATGTGGCTGCACCTGAGGCGGGAGGGGCCCCCAGCAGCCGCGGCCCCTCTCGCACCCCCAGTCGTCAAAGCAACAAGAACGAGCAGGGCTCCGACCTGGAGATCAAGCCTCTGCAGAAGTTTGACTCGGAGGTCAAAGCTCCAGAAGTGGCTCCAGCTGCTGCCAACCCCGTAAGGAACAGCCTCATCGCTCCAGATGAAGAAGAAGCCCCGCGCGCCGCCTCCAGGGTCTCCTCCAAAGCCGTCACCCCAGAGCCCAAACCCATCCAGGTCAAACCTGAGCGAGCCCCTTCAGTCCAGGAACGAGCGACGCCCGTCCCCGAGCCCAAAGTGGAGTCCAGAGAGGCGAGCAGGCCCCCGAGCAAGGCGGAGACAAAGCCCGTACTGAGACGACAGCCCAGCCCGGCTCCGTCTCCAAAACCTGCACCAAGTCCTGAACCGAAACCTGTACCAAAACAACCTGAAGCCAAAACAGTCATCAACAAATCAGTCCAGAAGGTGGAGCCCAAAGCTGAAGCCAGGCTGAGGGCCACGGTGTCCACTCTGAGCAGCGAGGGGACCGTAGACTCTCTGGAGCAGGAGGTGAGACAGAGATAAGCACATCACTCTGCTTTGCTGATGCTCTCCCTGCCTCAGGCTTTTACATTTTATTTATTTGGCTGAATGTTTGTCATTTATCTCTTCTCTTTGTTTCTTCTCCAGAGCCCAAACACCATCATGATCTGCATGGTCATCCTGCTCAACATCGGCCTGGCCATTCTCTTCGTACACATCTTGTCATGAGACTTTTTCCACCGCCTCAGGTAACGAACTCACCAAAATCAAAACAACCACTTTTGTTTTTGATCTCAGGCTAAAAAGACCAACGGCATCCTCTTTTCTTCTGGGTTTCTTGGTCTTAATCAGCACATGAAAACACTCTGTGGGTCTTCTCCTATATTAGAAATAGTGTCATTTAGCATAACACGGCTTCATAGCTTCCTGACACACCCAGACAGATCCCTTTCAAAATAAAAGCGTAGGATTTTTTTGAGCCTTGACTTTGGAACGACCAGAACGACCCAACATATTATACAATCCCCTAAAAAAATACACGCGAACGTCACCTGTCAATCATCATTTAATGTGACATAAAACCTTGTTTTTAACCTTATAACTAATGAAAACAAAACTTTTCAGAACAAAAGAGGACTTGAAAACAAGGCAGACAAATAATATCTTCAAACCACCACAACAATCAGATGTGAGAAACATTTCTACCAGGTGTTTTAATTTTTTAAAGTTTGACCACAGCCCATCTGGAATGACTGGGGAGACAGATTTTTGACCTATACTGCAGCCAGTCGCCAGTGGGGGCCGAGCAAGATGGCTTCCAATTTTTTTTTTTTTCTCCTGTGTTTATCTGGAGATCCTACATGTAACCATGGCTGCATTGTTTACATGTGAAATCAGCTGTTAGCAGCCAGTAGCATGTCAATGCTAACTGGTGCAAGGCCTGATGTTTCCCCACAAGCTGGGGAGAAGGAGGTGAGGACGACGTGCTGGTTCTCAGGTGTGAGCTAAGAAGTGACAACATGGACCTGTCCTTCCATCCATCGTTATTGGGAACATAAGATCTATCTCCAATAAGATGGACGAGCTAGCCGTGCTAACCCAGCAACAGAGGGAATACCAGAAGGCAGAGTAGCATCATGCTATTCACAGACATGTGATTAACAGACAGACTGTTGAAGAAGCTCAGTCCTGGACCCTGTGGAGGTGGAGGCTGGCTGAACTGGACAATGATGGACAAGCTGTCAGCATCTATTTTCTTATGGAGCTTTTTGCACTTTCTATACACTTTCTCACTTTTGTTTTCTTGATTTCTACTGTGACTCCTCCTGAATTTCCCCTCGTGATAAATTAAGTATTTTCTATTATATTCCATCTGGCTGCAGGAGTATCTAATGTTTTCTGTTGTGTTGCTGCAGGTCACCAGCAGTGCTGGAGTGATGTGGCCTGCCTCCTCCTCCTCCTCCTCCTCCTCAGTTTGGACCACAGACCTACAGAGACGGCTGAGGAGAGAAGAAGCTTCGTGCAGACGGCCGCGGCTCGTCTCCAGGTTTTGTGTTGGTGTGACTGTGTGAGGCTCGGTGAAGCTCCTCTGTTTCTTTCAGGAGGTTTGACTCTGAGAAGGACTCTGAATGACTGAAAGGATTCATCATTCATCGAATGTTTGTAAGTTAGACGTCGATGGGCTGGATTTGGTAGAGTACGTTGGCGCTGGTGAAGTCTGGGTGTGTCAGGAGTTTGTCAACATTTTGCTTAAAGTAAATAAGTTTTAAAGAGATCCTGGATTGGCTGACTCTCACAACAACAGATTAGACAGTTTGTGTAGATTATATTTTCTCACGTGACGTGTTTTTGTATCATGTGATCGCCGGTTGAAGGAATGAATAATCTCCACTACGCCTTAAACTTGAATGTTTGAACTTCTGCTGCAGACGCGTGAACGATCGTAGAGTGTAAAACTTGTTGCTCTTAACAAAAAAAAAAGACTCCAGATTATCACAAGCTTCATTTAGATTAAAAGCATCAGAAATCTGTATTTGAGACGGTTGTGTCCGACACTGTGAAATATTCTATAATCACTGGGATTTATTGTGCGTTTATCGTCAATCTGCTGCCTAGTTTTAGGAGCTTATGAGTGTCACTGCCTCCATGTTTTGTACGTTTTGCGCAGCACCCAGACGAGAGTTGTGTATGTTTTACAGAAGAAGGAGCACGCAGTGTTTGAAAGGTGTCACTGCATGGTGTAATAAAGCTGCTCAGCCTATAAATATAAAGTAAACAGCCGTAGAAGCAGGATAGAGGTTGTTTGGATGCTTGTGCTTCAGAGCTAAGTTCATCTTTTGTACGCATGAGCGCACTTTGTGTGTATGTGTCTGTGTTTTTGTACCTTTTTTGAAGTGCACATCTTTTCAGCTTTAAGAAATATTCTGTCACCATTTCTTTTTATGCAACCCCAGATTAATTTATTTCCCCACGGAGTCAGATTACCTCGTGACTGTGAGATGGAGGTGAATTGTTCTTAACTCCATGTCTTACACTGAAAAGGGAGGATACATAAAGAGGGTTTGAGCGGAAAGTTTCTGCCTTTGAGTTTGCAAATGAACACACAGACCACTGGATGTGGAAATCTACTGTTTTATTGAATATCCCATGATCTCACAGGAGAGTTTCTTTATTCTGAAGATGTATCTGTTATCGTTAAGGCTGTTTAACATCAGGTGTTTTTTGTCTAAGTGCACTTAATTTAATCCAATTACACTGCTGAGTTCAAATAAATGCATTTGTGTAGCCAAACCTGGTCAAAAAAACAAAACTGAAACTAAATAAAACTTTTACAACACTTGTGAATGTTTGTTTCAGTGAATCCATCAACACTAATGTCTCATTTCTAACTTTGATTTTCAAAGCGTTCATTCATTAACAGAATATCTGCAGGTTACAGCAAGTCAAATTAAACACTTTTTAATTTCATCTTTAATAAAATTTAAGGCTGAAAATGCTACAAGTAAAGGTGATGGCTGGGGGATCCCGCTGTATTACAATCCAAACTGGCGTCGTCCAGCCAACTCTCAATAAATTTGCACGTACCTAAAGTCCCAGACTGGCTAACCAGGAAGTAGATAACATATATCACAGGGATTAAAGCAAAAAAAAAAAAAAAGTTAACTGAAAATTTAACTTATAAAGAAAGAAAGAAACAGAGGTTTTTTTTTTTTGTTTTTTTTTTTAATAAAACTGACAGAATTTTCTTTTTGAAACTTACGATCTGGACATACATCAGGGGCTGCGTCATGGGTGGGCCCAACAGTCCCAAGCCCACCCACTTTTTGGCAGGCACACCTCAAACTAAATAAATATTTTTTGACTTTTTTTTTTCAATTGATATATATCTTTATATTTAAATAAAATGAGAAGTGGTGTGATGATCAATGTAAAATATTAATATATTGATGCCAATGTTGGGATCAATATTGATCAACACTTGGGTGATGAAATTGACACTT
The DNA here is from genome assembly GCF_033239565.1 of Halichoeres trimaculatus. Taxonomy (NCBI): domain Eukaryota; kingdom Metazoa; phylum Chordata; class Actinopteri; order Labriformes; family Labridae; genus Halichoeres; species Halichoeres trimaculatus. The sequence continues at coordinate 4,508,875 of NW_027437189.1, read as the reverse complement.
AAGTTTCATTTTCTCTTCTCTACATGTACTACTCTCATCACGCATGCGCTCATTAGTGATGAGTACAGAATCAGGTACTTTTTACTTGACCAAATTCAGTCAAAAGTACCAGGTTCCGGTTCATGTAAAATCAGAAGGTGCCATGTTTAGGTTCCTAAATTCATCTTTGTGACTGTGAGGGAGTGGAAGAGTAGGTGATTATCCATGCTAGACATGAACACAGCATTGCAAGGTTATATATTGAAGAATTAATATGTCGAATTAAAAAATATATATATATTATTGAACAAATTTATATATTTTTTAATACATTTACACAAAAAAGTCATGAAAATTGGTACCATTGTGTACCAATTGCCAGGTACCAGGCATCAGTACCGTATTGTTTCAAATGTGAAAGGTACCCATCCCTAGTGCTCATAGCTATCTAGATAGATAGATAGATAGATAGATAGATAGATAGATAGATAGATAGATAGATAGATAGATAGATAGATAGATAGATAGATAGATAGATAGATAGATAGATAGCCTGTTGGTAAAAAGTTATGACTCATTCAGCCTCATGTTATACCGGTAGGACTAGGGAATGATATTTGGAAAGACTGTAGATTTTTGACTTTTATTTAAATGGTAAATGTCGCTACTCTTACAGCCTATAACACATGGAAAGTTGAGACAACACAGCCCATTTGTGCGTTAGAGCACCACTCTTTGAGAGCCATTGCTGTCTGATGCACTAAGATTTTATCAAATGTTAAAGAATCAAAAGCAAACAAATCTGTTGGAAAACATACATAGTAGCACTATTATATCTATATCTATATCTATATAGTGATAGTTATTTACTTACTTTTGTAAAAAATTGATAAATTTGACTTACAGTCGGTTACTTCACCTCACCTCATGGGAAATGAGTGGCACGAAGGGCTAATTTTCTGATAAAAACTTCCTAAACAAAATTACACAGATCTCTTTTCTTGGCCTAAAGTAGTAACATCACAGACGCTCAAAAAAGTCACTGAAGTTAGAGTAAAAACACATCAGACTCCAGAAATCCAGTCTAGTCAAAGCAGATTTAAGTATTTTTAAACACCACCTGTCTGCCAGCATGAGACCCCCACCATCCCTCCCATGGGCCAGACTGAATACCACACCCTATTTTGAACCAGGCCAGAGTTAGACCCCAGTTCCTCTCATGTGAATGGAAATGAACAATCTGAAGAATTTCATCCTAAAGTTAAACACAATCATATTTTTTTAGCCTTAAGTCTGTTCAGAGGAACGCCAACAATGTGAAAAGTAAATTCATCTTGAAACTTCAAACTCCACATTTTGTCTGTTGAGCTGCACTGCCCCCGTGTGGCCAGAGTAGGGACAGGACATAAGAATGAGCACAGGGTGAGTCATCCTGTCATGTTGTAACACGTTAGAAAAAAAGAGACTAAAGAGCCAGGTTGCAGCCAGTGAACACACTTTATTTCATGATTTTGTAACAAAGGTGGAATGCATGATTCAATACTCGTCTTCACCCCCATCCGTGGTATCAGCTCCCACCTCCTCGTAATCCTTCTCCAGAGCAGCCATGTCCTCTCTGGCCTCGGAGAACTCTCCCTCCTCCATCCCCTCACCCACATACCAGTGAACAAAGGCACGCTTAGCGTACATCAGGTCAAACTTGTGGTCCAGACGAGCCCAGGCCTCTGCAATAGCAGTGGTGTTGCTCAGCATGCACACGGCCCTCTGGACCTTGGCCAGGTCACCACCAGGAACCACAGTGGGAGGCTGGTAGTTGATGCCCACCTTGAAACCAGTGGGGCACCAGTCCACAAACTGGATGGTGCGCTTGGTTTTGATGGCAGCAATGGCCGCATTCACATCTTTGGGCACCACATCACCACGGTACAAGAGGCAGCAGGCCATGTACTTGCCGTGGCGAGGGTCACATTTGACCAGTTGGTTTGCAGGGTCAAAGCAGGCGTTTGTGATCTCTGATACTGTTAACTGCTCATGGTAAGCCTTCTCAGCGGAGATGACAGGGGCGTAGGTGGCCAGAGGGAAGTGGATACGGGGGTATGGCACCAAGTTGGTCTGGAACTCTGTCAGATCAACATTGAGGGCGCCATCGAAACGAAGGGAAGCAGTGATGGAGGACACGATCTGACTGATCAGCCTGTTCAGGTTGGTGTAAGTGGGACGCTCGATATCGAGGTTTCTACGGCAGATATCGTAGATGGCCTCGTTGTCCACCATGAAGGCACAGTCAGAGTGCTCCAGGGTGGTGTGGGTGGTCAGGATGGAGTTGTAGGGCTCCACCACAGCGGTGGACACCTGGGGAGCTGGGTAGATGGAGAACTCCAGCTTGGACTTCTTGCCGTAGTCTACGGACAGACGCTCCATCAGCAGGGAGGTGAAACCAGAGCCGGTGCCACCTCCAAAGCTGTGGAAGACCAGGAAGCCCTGAAGGCCGGTGCACTGGTCGGCCTGGAGACACAGAGGAGGAGAGATGGTGAGCGGATATGTTGATGATGAAATGTTTGATTTAATTTGTTTTTATGATATTGAGTTACTCACCAGTTTGCGGATCCTGTCCAGCACCAGGTCGATGATCTCTTTGCCAATGGTGTAGTGTCCACGGGCATAGTTGTTGGCAGCATCCTCCTTTCCTGTGATCAGCTGCTCAGGGTGGAACAGCTGGCGGTAGGTTCCAGTGCGCACCTCATCTGAAAACACACAATGAAAAATGAATTAGTCAAAATATTTTACTTTTTGATTTTGAGTTCCCCAAGTTTATATTTTTAAAATCTAACACTTACCGATGACAGTGGGCTCCAGATCCACAAAAACAGCTCTGGGGACGTGCTTTCCAGCTCCAGTCTCACTGAAGAAGGTGTTGAAAGAGTCGTCACCTCCTCCAATGGTCTTTTCACTCGGCATCTGTCCGTCTGGCTGGATCCCATGTTCCAGACAGTAAAGCTCCCAGCAGGCGTTTCCAATCTGGACGCCGGCCTGTCCAACGTGGATGGAGATACACTCACGCTGTGTGGGGAAAAAAGAAGAAAGTTTCTTATAATATTTTCTTTATTTATGATTTTTTTTTCTTTTAAATACATGGACATTTCAGCCAGACTGTTTAAGCCATTGTGCAAACTAAAAAAAAGAGACACCTAAAGCGCCACATCACATGTTAAGGTTGGTCATAGAGCAAATGTCAAACACGAGGAGGAGGAAAAAGGATCTTTTGTCAAGACAAATACCAGAGCTCCATGACTAAAAAGTCACCTGATACATGGTCTACATTCTTTAACCCTCCAGACAGAAAATCTCCTCATGTAAAGAAAATAATCACAGACTATTCAGGCATAAAATGTGCTTTACAGAGGAAGAAAAGAGTGATATCAAATCAAAGTCGTGTGGCTAAAGTAAAGCAAACACAGCTGCTGGTTGACATTGTTAAAGAAAAGAGCTGAGATCACACAGTATTAAATACAAAGAGGTCTAAGTGAATAGGTTTTGGTTGAGAAAGGATTGGCCTTTTCAAACAAACGAAGAAGACAGCCTGGAACACTTAGGCCTCCGTTAAGTGGGTCAACGTGCACAAAGAAAAACCCGGAAACTGATAGCTGAGGCTCAGCTTGAATTCTGGCCCCTCCTTTTGTTACATCAACCCATCTTTAACAAAAATACGGACATATGAGCTACATTAATACATAATTTAGTGATCCGTCAAAGTCTGAAAATTCCTAACGGTAGCTGCCATGCGATGCCTTTCACTTTAGTCTTTATAAAAAAGGTAAGAAAAGAATAATTATACTCACCATGATTCCTTAAAGTGTAAAGTCAAGGGGGATTTGAACAAAGAAAGGGATAACACAAAGTTATCTCTCACAGATAGGTCGTTATGGGTCCTTTGTGAGAAGTAACTGACGAATTTTCGCGAGGCGGGGTCATTTATACTTTCTCAGCCGGCGGAAAACTCAGCGGAATCTGATTGGTTGCGGGGATCACGTGGGTGGATACTCATTGGTTGAAATCAAACAGTGGCGTTTCGCAATGACATGGCATGAGCGCCAAAGGAAAGTAGGGCGATGGCACAAGCTAACGGTGTGCTGTCAGTCTGAAACAGACCGGAAGTTAATTTGATCACATTCTCCGCCGTTATTTTTTTTTTAAACAACTCATATATGTTGTCTGTTAATCCTTGTTTATTCTATTTAGTACATTTTAATAAATAATAATTACAGTTCTTCAAAAGTCAGACCGGAAGTGACTACTCAGGATTTTGAAATACCGGTATTTGCGTTTTGAACGGTCGTTTATGGAGTCAGAGGGCTATGTTGTTTTTTTTTTTTTGTATTGTTTTGTTTATTTATTAAAAAAGTTGCAAATACAAACAATTCGGCACTGAGATCTGAGACGAACACAAAACTAAGGCACAAACGCATAATCAAATCAATCAAGTTAAACTGTAAAAATAGATTGTTCACATGTAACACAAAATAAAGTACAGATAAAAACGTAAGAACAAAAGAACACATGCTAAAAATGAAGTGCTCATGCTTTTTTTTTTTTTTTTTTTTTTTTTTTTTTTTTTTTTTGTAGTTTGTATTTTGCTATAGTGTCCAGAAGTTTCCTTGCCTTTTTGTTCCTAGTGACTTTAAGGGCTTTAATATTCAATGGGAACTCTTTGAAAAATATACAGAGCTTTGGGACTTATTTCATACATCTACATTTGTGAAATTAAAATTTTCAGATGAAGAGAATGATGTTTATCAGAGAGCTGTTTCTCTTATTGTACATAAAAAGTTCATATAATGCCATTTTGGATAGTGCACTTGAATTAGAAACCTTTGGGTACAGCCAATCATCCACATCCTGCCAGAGGGATGTTGTTTACATACAATGAAAAAACAAATGCTGGATATGGTTGTTGCACATCATATGTATGACTACATGAAATAAGCAGTAAATATTCACCCATTAAAAATAAAAAATAATGGAAAATTGGTTAAATATAGTTATGAGGTAATATGTCAAAAAAATAGATATCTCATTATTATGACTTTACATGTTGTGTTTTTTCTTTCTTCTTGTCTTTTTACCTGTAGAAATTGGATTTACATAAATTGTCACCACCAGGTCATTAATATACGTTTCTTTTAGCGTCCCAGTTTTGCTGTAATAGACTAGGTTGGAGAAAAACCAAGTTGGCATGAAGTGCTCAAATATAAAAACTCTGTCTTACTTACAAAGAGCATTTCTTTTTACTTTATATGGTAACTCAACCACACTATAGAGGTAAATATTTAACTTGTTTTCTGCTTCATTTTTCTCTAAACAGTATTCCTACTCTATGGCATTCCTGTTTTGACTTGCATAGTGTTTTATTGTGGTAATTGGGTCCCTCAGTTAAGAGAATGTGCCAATACAGCATAATGAAAATATACCCACATCGAAAAAATCCACCTCTGATAAAATGTTATATTTCTCACATTGATTTAAAAGGCGAACAGCTTGATATCAAAAGTATTATTTCAGCATCTATTTTACATTATATCCTGACCCCCTCACTATGCACAGGCCTTTGCACTAAACCTGTTGCACTTCTGCATTCAACCACTAGAGGTCCCCTTTTATTATGATATGCTCCCATTCTGCCATGTCATGTTCCCTGAAGGAGGATGTAGAAATAAATGAAGTGTAACTCTTACAGTTCTTAAATTAAATTGTGACTTGTATTAGGGCTGTAAGGGAGAGTTCAAAAGGAAACCAGAGCCCTGTCTCACATTTTTGACTTGCAGTGATCAATAAATTGAGTAAAAACGGTACCATTAAACGTGGGGAAAAAGAGCATAAATAAAAACAGTTGTGCAGTTAAGATCATTTTTATTTCTTAAATGAAGGCACAGTTTACAGAGAAAGGCCATTTTAATACTCCTCTCCTTCATCTTCCTCCTCTTCTCCCAGGCTATCAGCTCCCACCTCCTCGTAATCCTTCTCCAGAGCAGCCATGTCCTCTCTGGCCTCGGAGAACTCTCCCTCCTCCATCCCCTCACCCACATACCAGTGAACAAAAGCACGCTTAGCGTACATCAGGTCAAACTTGTGGTCCAGACGAGCCCAGGCCTCTGCAATAGCAGTGGTGTTGCTCAGCATGCACACGGCCCTCTGGACCTTGGCCAGGTCACCACCAGGAACCACAGTGGGAGGCTGGTAGTTGATGCCCACCTTGAAACCAGTGGGGCACCAGTCCACAAATTGAATGGAGCGCTTGGTTTTGATGGCAGCGATGGCGGCATTCACATCTTTGGGCACCACATCGCCACGGTACAAGAGGCAGCAGGCCATGTATTTACCGTGGCGAGGGTCACATTTCACCAACTGATTAGCTGGCTCAAAGCAGGCGTTTGTGATTTCTGATACTGTTAACTGCTCATGGTAAGCCTTCTCAGCGGAGATGACAGGGGCGTAGGTGGCCAGAGGGAAGTGGATACGGGGGTATGGCACCAAGTTGGTCTGGAACTCTGTCAGATCAACATTAAGGGCGCCATCGAAACGCAGGGAAGCAGTGATGGAGGACACAATCTGACTGATCAGCCTGTTCAGGTTGGTGTAACTTGGTCTTTCAATATCGAGGTTTCTACGGCAGATATCGTAGATGGCCTCGTTGTCCACCATGAAGGCACAGTCAGAGTGCTCCAGGGTGGTGTGGGTGGTCAGGATGGAGTTGTAGGGCTCCACCACAGCGGTGGACACCTGAGGAGCTGGGTAGACTGAAAACTCCAGCTTGGACTTCTTGCCGTAGTCCACAGACAGGCGCTCCATCAGCAGGGAGGTGAAACCAGAGCCGGTGCCACCTCCAAAGCTGTGGAAGACCAGGAAGCCCTGAAGGCCGGTGCACTGGTCGGCCTGGACACACAGAGGGAGAGATGGTCAGCAAATGAGACAAGTGATCTGGACTGGTCCTTTCTAATATTGAGTGACTCACCAGTTTGCGGATCCTGTCCAGCACCAGGTCGATGATCTCTTTGCCGATGGTGTAGTGTCCTCGGGCGTAGTTGTTGGCAGCATCCTCCTTTCCTGTGATCAGCTGCTCAGGGTGGAACAGCTGGCGGTAAGTTCCAGTGCGCACCTCATCTGACAACACAAAATGAAAAATGAGTTAGTCAAAGTTTTTGACCTACCTTTATTTGATGTCAGACTCCCAATGTCATATTTTTTGAACCCAAGAACACTTACCGATGACAGAGGGCTCCAGGTCCACGAAAACAGCTCTGGGGACGTGTTTTCCAGCTCCAGTCTCACTGAAGAAGGTGTTGAAAGAGTCATCTCCACCTCCGAGGGTCTTATCACTGAGCATCTGACCGTCCGGCTGGATCCCATGTTCTAGGCAGTAAAGCTCCCAGCAGGCATTTCCAATCTGTACGCCAGCCTGTCCAACATGTACTGAGATACACTCACGCTAGAGAAGAAAAACAAAGACATGTTGTAACATCAGCATAACTCTTACCATGTCTAATGAAATAATTCAGGTTTCGCATCACATGCAAGAGGCAGCTCAGAAGCAAAGGCCTCTAGGTAAGAGTGGAAGAAGGGCTCTTTGATAGGAGCCAAAAACCACAATGTCACAACAAAGTCAGCAGATATGTGTTGCACTTTACATATAACTTTCTAAAATGCTTACATTTTAAAGCTTTAGGTAAAAGACTTAAACATAAGACAAAGATATGAGTCAGATACACTGAGCAATGCACACATTGAATGTCCAACAAGAGTTCAATTGATCTGACGAGGAGGGGGAAAGGGAAGACGCCAGGCCCTTTCAGTAAATGGTAGAGGAGAGGGACATGACTAGACTGAAAAATACAAGCTGTGCAGCACTTAAACAGGGCTGGAGTACTGCCAGCCATCACGTTCGAGCTTACAGTAGCAACACGTTGTCAAATTAAAAATAAAACAACAAATGAGTAGGTCAAAACAAGTTCAAGTGGATTTCCCATTCGTCAAGACTCACCATGTTTCTTGAAAGACAAAACCCACTCTCATGGATGAAAACACCGCTGTGAGACGCCTCTGCTGAATGTGCTTGGTCAGAGTTTTTATACTGGGCGGGCTGTCACGTCACGCGCAGCTGAATCTCATTTGTCATCACTCGCACGAGCTTTTTTCCTATTGGTTAAGACCAGACAGTCTATTTCCTTTAGAAGAGCGTTTTTGACAGGTCGTCGTCAGTTGGCAAGGCAGCAAACAGCAAATATCTCGCGTACCGTAAATATTCATATTTAATGCGTTTGTGTAACACAGAAACAAAGGTAAAGATAAAAGAAGAAAAATCTTTTTTTTTCGTAGTTAATACAGTGAATTTTTCAATATGTTTTTATCCTTGTAACATTGTTTTATTTCCATTTGCCAGTTTGTGAATTTTGGCTTGATAATTTTATCTAATTATAATAGTTTTATTTATTTATTTTGGGTTTCTTTTGTACTTTATTGAGTCAGTTCACATTTTTTGGTGCATAGATTGAATTTCTTGTTAGTCCAACCCCTTCAACCCCCTTTTTTATGCTATTGCAACCTAAAGTAAATCATTTGTATGTTTTTCCTGAAAGTTAACAAAAGGGATAAACAATAACAGTGAAAATATAGTTACACAAAATTCACATTTTTTCCATATCTTTTATTTGTGTACACATTCATGTCCCACTTCATCAATTAAAAAAAAGGCACATGGCTAAATGATAATAATTATTCAGAAATAAAGAAGTAGGGTTTAAACAGATATGAAAGGACAAAATATACATTTTTTACATGGAAGTCTTTTCGATGTCAATATAGGCCTCCTAATAAGTTTCTTATTACAAAAGTGCAGATTTACAGACAAACAGTCCAGACACGCAGGGATTCTTGTGCAGGACACTCTTAGAGTCAAAGATGTAGAAAAAAAAATTCAATGGAGAATATAAACATTTTAATTATAGAATATTAAACAGTTTAAATGAAGAATATGAAAATCACTAGAGCACTAATACACAGTAAATGGGTGGTGGTGAGGTGTACATAAGAAGTGTGATATGTGCACAAAAGGTGATGTTATATACACAATAATTTGAATATAATGCAGTTGGTAATATGTATTGGGGAGAAGGGGGTAAGTTGAGTCTGTGGGTAAATTGACCAGACCCACCCCCTGTCTCTGGGAAGCGATACGAAACAGTGGTCACATGACTCTGTATTTAGTTAGCACGCCTCATTTCAAGCTCTCTGTGGTGAACAGAAACACAAGTTGAAGTGTTAAGTAACTTTTATTCTCCAAAAAGGATTTTTTGCATGGCAAAGTAAATTTTCAACATATCACGAATAATGACTATAAACATTCATCAAATGTGTTGCTGAACTATCAATGTGTAAAACCATGTGAATTGTGTTGCTAGGCATTAGCCTGAATTGCTAGGCTAGGTTGTTTTTAAAAAAATGGTGGCTGTGGGGTTAAGTGAGCCAAACTGCTTGGGGTAAATTGACCCAGTGATTTAACTTACCCCACAATGAGGCACTAAAGTGTCAGAGTTAAAACGTGTTTAAGTGTAGTAATACATAATGATTTGTTGTTGTTTTTTTAAATATGTGTAACATTGTAGACAAGCTGGAATGCCGAGGAGATACAGCAGGAAGACAAACTGGGGCTCAACACCCTGTGAGGAGATGCAGAGAGCAGCAACCGAAGTCCAGGGTGGAAAAGTGTCCACAGAGAGAAATATTGACAGGTCAACCTTACGCAGATTCCTAAAAAAGAAAGAGAGAGGGGAAGTGACAGTGGCAGGCTACACAGGAACAGCGAACCCAAAGAGGGTCTTCACAGAGGAGATGGAGGTAGATCTTGCAAACCATGTGAAAAAACTGTCTGACCAGTTCCATGGCCTCACGGCAAAGAAATCCCGTGATCTAGCCGACAAAATGGCAGAAAAAACAATATCCCTGTCCCCGAGAGCTGGAAAGCTAAGGGTTCAGCAGGTAGTGTAGAAGAGATCACAATTCAACTCAGGGAAACAGTTGGTTACAGGTTATATTTCCATGACCAATCATTATGGATGTGTTCTAATTATTTCCATTTATTTGAGGCATCATGAAATTAATCTACATGTGTTGATTTTACTTCAATTTCATTTCCACTTGCCTACAGGTCAAACAATGTAAAAAGTGGCTCAGTTTACCCCCCTCTCCCCTACAAGAAATAAGAGAGGGTTATACAGAAAGTTGCACATATTAAAAGGGATATATATATTCAGATTTTCTTAACTATTTCTTAGAATTTCCATGAGGATATCTTTATTTACTGTAAGTATAAGTACTCTCCAGTTTTCCTCTCTTTCTTTTCCTGTGATTGATGGCTAATTCTGGTTGTTTACTCATGATGTCAACCTTTTAACCTCATAATCTTGTTAACAAAGCAGATCCTCCCATTGTAATGAGTTTGTTTATGTCATTATCCTGGGATAACAAAGTTTGTTGTCTCACGATAATGGGATGATGATGTGGTTAGTTGATTGCTTTCTGTTGTTTTCTCTAAACAGCGCCACTAGAGGTCTCCACGTCACTGGAAATGCAGTATGGCTTCATTGCGCTCATCTAGACAGTAAAGCTCTCAGCAGGCATCCCAAATCTGGACACCAGTCTCTCCAAATTACTGATACAGTCACACAGGGGTGCAGGGAAAGCAGATTTGCACCACAGATCTGTTGACAGCCCCTGTGCCTTTTGCACTAGCAAAACAACTGCTTTCATTGTTGGAATGGAAACTCATGCTCTGGTAGAGAAAAATCGGACAAACAGGCTTTTCAAGTCATGATGCAAGTTGTTTAAAAGTGGATACTCTTTATCAGATAAACTCCAAATGATCCTCAGAAAACAAAAGTACCACTGAGAGTTTCTGTAAACACCCACCAACATGCACAGCAGGCCTTCAGTGAAATGTGTGTCCCCTTTTCTGCTCCACATGAGACCAGTGCATGTAGGATTAATGCAGAGAGACGCTTTTATATAGGTCAGACATGCAGGCTGCTCCCTCCTCTAATGCCACACGACTCCCACACTTGCTTAGAGTACGTAAAGATGTTTGAAAGAGCTGATTTTTAAGGATAATAGTTATCATTCTACATAAAATCATCCTTTAAATTAAGTTCACCCATCTCCACAGATGTAAAAGCTACATAAAAGGTGAGGCAGTGCTTTCATAAGGGTGGAGTATATGGACTGTAAAAACTAAACATCTCCATTGATGGTGATGTGGGTCGACCATGGGAGCATCTATTGGAGGTTTTTGCCTCGTAACTGTCAAAGTCTGTTGACATTTTCTTTTCCATTAACCAGCCTGTACCATGTTATGTTCAGTTTAATTAACGTGCCATCTTCTCTCACTCTTCACATGGTCATGCTTACGTTCAGCTGATTTGTTCAGCAGTAGATATGGTAGACAGGATTGTGATAGTAGCTTCAAAATTTTAAAATTATTTTCTTGATATAAAGAGCAGCTGGTGTTAACTTATATGAGCCTCTTAGCGATTTATTTTTAATTCCCTGTGTGTTGTTTTCCTTTATACAGGCTTATGAATGTAGATTGAGTTGCTTTTAATCTGCCGCATGTATAAATGGAGCAGCTGAAACAAAAGAAATTCAACACATGGTGAGAACATTGGCACAAATTTTCAGAAAAAAAACACAAGAAGACAAAAGCGTTGACTTTTCACAGGAGTTTTATTTATATTAGAGCCAAACTTGCCATTTTCAGTAATTTATAAGAGTGAACAGCTTAACTGGTAACTGACACAAAGATTTGTTCGGAATGCCTTGAAGAACAGTTTAAAACCAAATTTCCTGTTTTAATTAGTTTTATTTAATACTCCTCTCCATCATCTTCTCCCTCCACTCCATCGATGGAGTCGACGCCCACCTCCTCGTAATCCTTCTCCAGAGCAGCCATGTCCTCTCTGGCCTCGGAGAACTCTCCCTCCTCCATCCCCTCACCCACATACCAGTGAACAAAGGCACGCTTAGCGTACATCAGGTCAAACTTGTGGTCCAGACGAGCCCAGGCCTCTGCAATAGCAGTGGTGTTGCTCAGCATGCACACGGCCCTCTGGACCTTGGCCAGGTCACCACCAGGAACCACAGTGGGAGGCTGGTAGTTGATGCCCACCTTGAAACCAGTGGGGCACCAGTCCACAAACTGGATGGTGCGCTTGGTTTTGATGGTGGCGATGGCAGCGTTTACGTCTTTGGGCACCACATCACCACGGTACAAGAGGCAGCAGGCCATGTATTTACCGTGGCGAGGGTCGCATTTGACCATCTGATTGGCTGGCTCAAAGCAGGCGTTTGTGATCTCAGCGACTGAGAGCTGCTCATGGTAAGCCTTCTCAGCGGAGATGACAGGGGCGTAGGTGGCCAGAGGGAAGTGGATACGGGGGTATGGCACCAAGTTGGTCTGGAACTCTGTCAGATCAACATTGAGGGCGCCATCGAAACGAAGGGACGCAGTGATGGAGGACACGATTTGGCCAATCAGCCTGTTCAGGTTGGTGTAAGTGGGACGCTCGATATCGAGGTTTCTACGGCAGATATCGTAGATGGCCTCGTTGTCCACCATGAAGGCACAGTCAGAGTGCTCCAGGGTGGTGTGGGTGGTCAGGATGGAGTTGTAGGGCTCCACCACAGCGGTGGACACCTGGGGAGCTGGGTAGATGGAGAACTCCAGCTTGGACTTCTTGCCGTAGTCCACAGACAGACGCTCCATCAGCAGGGAGGTGAAACCAGAGCCGGTGCCACCTCCAAAGCTGTGGAAGACCAGGAAGCCCTGAAGGCCGGTACACTGGTCGGCCTGGAGACACAGAGGGAGAGACGGTGAGTGGATATGTTGATGATGAAATGTTTTATCAAATTGGTCTTTCCTGATATTGGGTTACTCACCAGTTTGCGGATCCTGTCCAGCACCAGGTCGATGATCTCTTTGCCGATGGTGTAGTGTCCTCGGGCGTAGTTGTTGGCAGCATCCTCCTTTCCTGTGATCAGCTGCTCAGGGTGGAACAGCTGGCGGTAGGTTCCAGTGCGCACCTCATCTGAAAACACAAAATGAAAAATGAATTAGTCAAAGTTTATGACTTTTTATTCTATGATTTCAACTTCCCAAAGTTCATGTTTTTCAAACCTAAGAAAACTTACCGATGACAGTGGGCTCCAGATCCACAAAAACAGCTCTGGGGACGTGCTTTCCAGCTCCAGTCTCACTGAAGAAGGTGTTAAAGGAGTCGTCTCCTCCTCCGATGGTTTTGTCGCTGGGCATCTGTCCGTCCGGCTGGATCCCATGTTCCAGGCAGTAAAGCTCCCAGCAGGCATTGCCGATCTGGACGCCGGCCTGACCAACGTGGATGGAGATACACTCACGCTGTGTGGGGGGAAAAAAGAAGAAAGTTTATATATCTTTTGAGTGCAAAAAAGTCATTATCATTATGGAAGAGTGCACCATTTCCTGTTTTTAACGGCCTTTCAAATCCAACCAATCATATGCGGCTAATGACTAAGGTGTCAACTTTTGTCCTGTTGCTAAGAGACAAGGTCCTTTGATGACGTCTGTTTACACTGTTCAAACTTTTAAATTGGGAATCCTAACATGTTGTTTATGATGTTTGATCAAGTTTTTAAGTGTGTAACTGAAGAGATGTTTCTAAAATAAAAGTGTAAAGCTGCTCCCTGTAACACGGTGAGCTCATAGGGACTCTCAGTGTCCATTACTAGCATGAATTTTTAATGCCTCAGTCGAGCTAAAAGCTTAGATAATCCATTCCCTGTACGGATATGGTTTCTACGGGTGTGGGAAACGCACTTTTCATCCTCCCTGTCAGTAAATCCAATAAACATTGAGTTAGGAGACAGCTGCTGTCACGAGAAGTGATGAAGAGGGCTTAGTCATACGGAGGGAGGGCAGAGTTTGACGCAGAGGAGCCGGCTAACATTACACCTTTTGTTCCATCAGCCCACAACGTTTAAGGCTACACATTTTAATCAGACTGGTAGTTATCATTTTAACTCGAGTGTAATTTTATATGTTTTAAGTCATGATATGGAAAGCATATATGCGAAACTGATGTACGTTATGAGCAGAAAGATAATTAACTTTCATCCGCCATCTTTTCTTCGTAACGTAACGTCAAGTCCCGCCCAGCCGGGTACCAAAATTACAGACTCCGACTTTTTTTTTTCCCTGAACCCACATGAATTGTGTTTAGGCGTTCAAGTTTTTCTTTAATTATGTCTAAACCTCAAAAATTGCCAACGATAACAAAAAATAACCTGTTAACGACATTTAAAGTGACAATAACAAGTTTATCATCCCGCGAGCACTCATTCCCGCTCTAACCTCCCTGCTCTCCTCCTCATCCATTTACCTCCCATCATTAAAAACAGCAAATATCCCTTAAAATGCGAGTCTTTATCAAAGTTTGTAAAGTTTTCTCACCATTTTGGGATGTTGAAGACGGGTAGAGAGACTTCTAGAAGCTCCTTGTCAGGAAGTCTTACAAGTCGACAGTTATGGGGTCGACGTAAGAGACAATGGCGCACCAGAGGATGGATAGAGGTATATATGCAAGTGCCGCTCCGGAGACAACCGCTGACGTGACGCTATTGGTCAACCACCTGTCAATCACGTGCTAGAACCGCTATGCTTGCTTCCTATTGGTTAAGAAGCGGAGTTCTCCTAATCCCCTCCTCCAATACCCCACCCAAATCCTAACATCATCCCGGTATTGTGCTGCAAGCATGGCGCGAGGAGAAAATGCTGCGTAATATCCAGACAGGCTTAGTGGAATCAACTTCCTCTATAAAAACTATGAATTATGTAGAATAGCTAGTACTATGACAGAAAACAGTCCGAAAAATAGAAGCTGTAATTCTAGAGAGCAACAGCAAAAATTCAACTGGTCATAGTGATGAGTTACATTACACCTGAACATCTGTCAACCGTCATTTTGTACATCCACCCCCAAATTGTGTCATTGTGTCATAAATCATTCATATTCCAGAAAGCCTATCTATCTAGCACATCAAAAAATTTTTCAGTAACTTTGGGATTGTAGTTCTTGAATTTCTAAAAAAAAAAAAAAGTTCTAGTGAATGTTTTAAAAAAAAAAAAAAAATAGTGTGATACCACTACCATACCACATCCCATGACACCTGCTACAGCCTGAAGTAAGTTTAAAGCATCCTGCATTTGATGAAACAATCTCTTTTATAAACATGATGGTTGAGGTCTTTACAGAGTGATGTTTGGTCTTTATTATTCTTGTTTTGAGAGTTTATCTGAATTTAAAAGATGTTTGCCCAGTCATACATAAGAGACATGAAGGCTGCAGAGAGCAACAGACACCCAACCCCCAGCCCTCCTCCCTAGATTGAGCCGTTGCTAGGAAATGAATAACGGAGTTGCCTGGATACAGCCAAGTATCCTCATAGACCGCCTTTATCTGGTGGTCACATGACCTAGCTTAAATGGCAGCATTAGCAGGCTGCAGAGCAGCTGCCCCTGTGGGGGGATTTTGGGCGCCTCGGACAGCCTCCTCTTTCCAAAATCTTCCACTGTCCTGTCTACGTGTGTGTAAGGAAACACACTCATAACTCAAAGTGCTGTTATCTCTCTCATCTCTTATCTCTCTCAGAAAACTCAAGCCTGAAAAATAACAGTCATGATGTTGATGGGGTGTGGCTCTGCGGCACCAGAGATGCATCAAATGTGGGTCAGCTCTTGTGTTCGCACACAATACACCGAGACGGTTGTTCACATAAAAGCTCACTCAGACTGTATTGTAACTGGAAGTCTGAAGCAGTTGTGTTTGTTCTGCTCAAACTTTTTAAAGTTCAGGGACAAAGGCCTTAAATTATTCCAGGGGGTCTATGAATAGCGCAGCCATCAAACAGACAGTTAAGCAGCTTGGTTGCTAACAACAAAAAAACTCTGTGACAACGAATGCGCTCAGGAATGAACGGTTACTGAATGTCAAGCTGCTTAAACAAGACAGATTCGTACATGTAAAGGGGAGGATACACTGATCTGTTCATACAGGCTGCTTTAGTCATACCTGCTGCTGCTTTTGAAGCGTAATCACTTTATTTCTAATGAGTCAGTTTGAGCACAGAGGAATGGAAAACTCATTATATTCACTTAAACTAAAGGTTTGTGTTAAGAAAAAAAAAAAAAAACTCACTGTATCTTTGTGTTTGTTTATGTTGTGATGCCTTAGGGATTCAGCTGCCTCTTTATCCCTGCCTTTGTTGATGGATAATTCGCTATTTCCTTTTCCTGTGTGCATGCTTTTCTCTTTTTCTGTGACTCCACCATGGATAATAATTAAACTCCTACCCTTGAATTTCACATCGAGATCCTTTAATAAGTAGCTAGTGGAGTTTACTTTACCCCGCTCATTCAGACTGACATATTCTCTCTGCTCTGCTTGTGAATTTCAGCAAACAAAGAACCAAAATGTTGTCTTTTTATCTCACAACACTGGGGCTCTGCTGTGACAGATGGAAAACATGCTCTGTCACCGTGTGGGGGGATCATGTTCTCTCTTTTCAGGATGCGGTGCGTTCACTGTCTCATGCCATGAAGGACCACTCCCATCTCTCACATTCCCATCCACCCTCCTTCTCTCCTCTTGGTGTGCAGCTGCTCAAAGCCTCTCTGTCTCACAGCTGCTGGAGTAGGAGGAGGAGGAGGAGGAGGAGGAGGAGGAGGTGCAGGGGAAGGAGGGGGGAGGATTATGGAGAATGGTCTCTCAAGAAGTCCTGGCTGAGAGCCATGGCTGCTTCCTGTCCCTCTCTTTCATCCCCTGCAGTTCACACTAAGTACAACAACCGCAAAAAGCTGGTCGTAAATCATGCATCTGGACTTCCCTGCAGGCTGAATGATGCTTACTTGCAGAAAATGTTAAATGTTATGACAAAAAGAGGAGTTTTATGTACTTTTCTTGCAGTAGCATACTCTTTTTTTCTTTTCTGTCATTCTAGCAGCATTTAAAACCGTTAAAACGGCAGGAAATTAATGCTGTAACTGACAAACCACACTGTAAACAGGGCCTTGAGGCAATGCTAATGCCACAGAGCACCCATTATTCACTTCGACTACTATTCACTAAGTTCACACGGCAGCCTGTGATGTCTTGCTCTTGCTCTGGAAAGTTGCAGTTTTATGAAAATCTGCCGTGGTTTTAAAAGTAAAAACCTGACTAATATTTCAGATGCTGCCCAGTTGATAGCTGCTAGCTTACTTGGTTTGCAGAAACAATGTTTTCCAATGTCTCCTAAAGGATAAGTCAATAAAAAAGGTTTATGTCTGTCTCTAGTTCCTCTATTGCACTAAATTTTAATTTAAAACCATAAATTTGATGAGTCATGCCAAATGGTGTATGGCTATCTTTAGCATTAGCAAGGGATTCAGGCCTTCTACTTATGCTAGCAAGAATGTTGTGCTTCTATTATCTAGCCACTTTCAAGCTAACACAAGCTTTTGTTGGTGACAGAATAAATACCACTTACTACTTCTGTATCAGCACATCAGCTTTGCTAAAGGACAACTTAATTAACAATTCAGCCTGCCGGAAAACAGGATGTTAGCTTATCCTCCTTTGAAGCAATTGCAGGAAAGCTTTACCTCCTCGATAGCGACAATATTCACTTAGAACTAGACAGAGACTGGATGACACATGGGTGTGAAGTCTCCTACTTGTTTAAGGTGCCTATCATTGGCAGTTGCCATTGGAAACGCTAACACAAGCTAACTTTAGTCAAACTAACTTCAGCCAAGGAGGCAAGCCTTTAGCTATTTCCTGTCATAGCTGAAGGAAACATGACAAGGGAGGACCCAGGTCAACCAAAACATTTATCAAACAAAAACTTTAAGAAACTCAAAAGTCCAAAATCTCAAAACACTTACACAAAGAGAGCACGAGTTGAACATGTCAAGGGAATTTGATGCCACAGCAGAAAAAGATGGAATGACAAAGAAGCGAAGAGACTGAATAGACAGAAGGTGAATCAATACAGGTGTGAGACAAGGCAGGTGAAATTTAAGAACAAGGGCAGGACATGAAAGTAAACTAGACACACAAGGAGCAACAAATTCAAAGTAAAACAGGAAACACAAAGGAAAACATACAAGACAAGGATCACTAAGCATAACTTGTAAGTTTATCTGTTCACGTTATTAAAAGAAAAAAAACCCTCCTGCAGTGTGTGCAAAATAAAAAACAAGCTACAGAGCCGCCTAATTGTTTCTGCATAAGTCTGTAAATGTCTATTTAAGCTGTACAGATCAGCTCTTTTGAATGAGTGTGTATGGGGTTTCTGGTGCTTCTGCTACCAGCCTCTAGTGGACGCTCTTGGTACTGCAGTTTGTTGCTCTTCTGCATCTGCTTCATATTTTAAAGGTCCCATATTATGCAAAAATCACTTTGTTAAGTCTTTTAGTGAAATTTGTGGGTCTTTGTCTTTTCTCCCAGCCCACAAAATGTGATGTTTAATGACATAACCTGTACTTCGTAATGCTTGTGAATGTAAAATCCTGACCTAAAACGAGCTGTTTGGATTTTGGGGATTTGCTGACGTCAGCGATTCCTTTTTTTGGACCAATCAGGAGCAAGTCTGACCTGATTGGTCCACCGGAGCAGATACCCCCGAACCCCCTCCTTGCCCACTCCAGAATACCAAAGTTGAAGAGCCATCACTGCTCTGTTTTTGGCTGTAAACAGCCACATAGTTCCAAGCACAAGCTTCCCATCTCAGAAGAAGACAGACTAAGTGTCTAGAGTTCATTTATGAGGGAAATGTTCCAGCTACACTCAGTAAAACTGTGCATGTGTGTGCTAGTCACTTCACAGCTGACTGCTTTTCCAACTTTGGACAGTCCAACAGAGGGCTAGCCAATAGGCTGGTCCTGAATCCAGGCGGATTACCAACCATCCTCCAACAAACCTGGGACCCTGGAAATGTGAGTATTTTAAATGCTGTGTGCTGTGGAGCAGATGGAAGAGCTTTTCCTCAGTGTCCCCCCTGTCTCTGTGTTAGCTTCAGGATGCTAACTTTAGCTGCAGTTAGCCTGTTGTTTTAGCCTATAATGTTACGGTAAACGAGCTTTGCTGTTTTCTAAACATTGTGCACTCAGAGCTCGTGGCCCCGCTCTCAGTGACGTGGAAGAGCGGGGCGGTATCAGCGGTGGCTCATTTACATATGAAGGCCACGCCCACTAAATCAGAGCGTTCTGAACAGAGGGGCTACGAGAGCCAGGAAACAATGCTGCTGTGCGTGATTTATTGGCTTTTTGGACCAAAACATGTTACTACCATTTCATGAAGACATCAATGATCCATATTAAACTGCAGAAAAGGAGCAGAATATGGGACCTTTAAAAACAGAGGTAACTGCCTAGAACAAATGTGTTAACTGTGTATTGTGCACATTATCTAACTATGATGTTAACTTAGGAGGGGATGGCAGAGGTCTTGTTTGGTTGATCAGGCAATTTTTTTTTGTATTTTCAAGTAATACATCCCAAGTATTTCAGTTTTTACTCATGTTATTGTCTTTGAACATTCATCAGAGGACAAACAGAGGTCAAAGATCTTTCAGTGAGATTCAGCAACACAGCAGCTCTGTCAAACTGCTTGTTGTTCACTTAGCTTTCACTTATAGCTCTTCAAGACAGAGGAGGACTGGCCTCTATCCCTGCTCTCTATCGCTGCTCAGCGGCTGCTTGTTTCATATACAGTCATGGAAAAAAATAGTTGTCCACTTTCTTCTTCTTCAGTTTCTTGCCTTAATTTAATGTCTGGTACGGCTAAAGGTATATTACCTAAAGAATACAATGAACATGACAAGAATGCAGCTGGTTACATAATATTTGATGTCCTATTTGACATGCTGAAGCTTTATTATATTCTCAGGGTATATAAGAGGCAATGATGCCTAAAACAAATAACTATGGGAAGCCACGAAGGCGGCCATCTTGGCACAGCTGGAAATTGGCCGGAGTGGGACACAGGTTACCAAAAAAAGAAGCAAGACCAACATGATACCACCAAATTATAGCAGATCGAGGCAGGTAATGTCTTTCTAATGAATCCAATTTTGAGTTGATGTCCACATCAGCCAATTTACTGGTTAGTAGGAGGCCTGGAGAAGCCTTCAAACAAGACTGTCTGTCCCCTACAGTAAAACATGGGGGTGGATGGTGATGATCTGGGGTTGTTTCAGTCTGGGTGGAAAAGGGCAAATGTAGCTGTGTGAAGGGTGAATGAACCAGGTCACGTATAGGGCTACTCTTGACAACAGTCTTCTCCCATTAGCTGGAAAACTCTTTCCTGACTCAAATGACTGAATTTTCCAACAAGACAATGCTTCTTACCAAAAGGTGAGGTCAGTGAAAGACTGAATGGAGAACCTAAACGTTCGAACCATGCCTTCGCCAACTCAATCACTAGATCCTAATCCATTTCAAAACCTGTGGAACATCATCAAACTCAAAATGGAGAACCACAAGCTCAAAAAGCAGATCTGTTTGAATTTTGCAGCAGGACCAAGCTGCTGTGACAGCTGCTGGTGGCGAACACGCCAAGACGCATAGGTGTGGTCATTAATACAATGGTCATGCAATCAAGTACTAACTTCTGTGTGTTTTATGTGACTAAAACAGATAATATGATAAATAAAAATGACTGGCGATACACCAATGTTACTGTGTGTGGTTGTCTCTTTTTGGTCATTTTTTGCATTTGGAGTGGCTCATTACTTTCTATGGTTCATTTATTGGTCGTGGACACCAAACTGGTTTTGTCTTCAATGAAATTTTTACTATTTGTGCTCCTGTGTTTGTCTGGAGATCCTACATGTAACCACGGCTGCATTGTTTACATGTAAAATCAGCTGTTAGCAGCCTGTAGCATGTTAATGCTAACTAGTGCAAGGCCAGATATTTCCTCACAAGGTGAGGAGAAGGAGGTGAGGACGACCTGTTCTTCTATCCATCGTTATTGGGAATGTAAGATCTATTTCCAATAAGATGGACGAGCTAGCTATGCTAACCCAGCAACAGAGGGAATACCAGAAGGTAGAGTAGCATCATGCTATTCACAGACATGGCTAACAGAGCTAACACCAGACACCAATGCCACATTGGAAGAGCTTCACCTGCTGTGAGCAGACAGGATCCAGGAGACAGAGACTGAACAGACTGCTGAAGAAGCTCAGTCCTGGACCCTGTGGAGGTGGAGGCTGGCTGACTGGACAATGATGGACAAGCTGTTAGCCTCTATTTTCTTATGGAGCTTTTTGCACTTTCTATTCACTTTCTTACTTTAGTTTTCTTGCTTGCTGCTGTGACTCCTCCTGAATTTGTCCCCAAGGATATTTTAAGTATTTTCTTTTGTATATCATATTATATTATATTATATTATATTATATTATATTATATTATATTATATTATATTATGTTATATTATATTATATTATATTATATTATATTATATTATATTATATTATATTATATTATATCGTATTATATTATATTATATTATATTATATCGTATTATGTTATATTATATTATATTTTATTATATTATATTATATTATATTATATTATATCGTATTATGTTATATTATATTATATTATATCGTATTATGTTATATTATATTATATTATATTATATTATATTATACTATATTATATCATATTATACTATATTATATTATATTATATTATATTATATTATATCGTATTATGTTATATTATATTATATTATATTATATTATATTATATTATATTATATCGTATTATATTATATTATATTATTTTATATTATATTAAATTATATTATATTTTATTATATTATATTATATTATATTATATTATATTAAATAACATTAGCTGTTATTTATAGTGGTTAATCAATTTTGAAATATTATGTCGTTTTGACTTGAAATATACCATAATATTCCTTCATGATTTAAAGTATCTATAGTCTCCTTGTTGTGCTGTTGCACAGCAGTAAGTAAACACACCATTGTTCAGCTTCACGCCCTGCGTGTTACATCAGTGGAAAATGGCCACTGTACAACTGTGGTCAGTTCATGCGTTTTCAGTTCCTCAAACAAGACAGCGGAGGAGGAAACACACCCTGCCTTCAGTGCAGCTGAACAGCAGAGGCAGTCAGAGACAGGCAGTCATGCAGCCACGTGATCGCCCCACTGCATGACATCATTGCAGAGAATCTGGGACAAAGAGGGAGGAGAGCTGGAGGGAGCTGGAGGGAGCTGGCATGCTGGGCGGGTGTGCACCATCATGGCAGGCTGTAGCTGCAGCACAGACAACAGGCTGATGGAAGCATCTTGTTCAGCAGAAGCATGCAGCCATTTTGCATCACTCGCAATGCACCAGGTGCATTAAGACCCAACCCCTCCCTGCTCCTGATTCTGATTCAATAAGTGGCTGCTTTCAGCCTGAGATTACTCACATATCAAATCTCATTTTTATTGATCTGCAGTCTGCCACAGTGGTATAAATAATAGATGGACGCGGTCTTTGGTTATATCTGCACTTATAATGGATTGGCTTTGTTGTGGAGAGCATTTATCTGGTTTATAGCTAATGGTGCTAAATTTAAGCACATAATAATAGGCTGTAGTAGAAGATGGATGAATGAGGGGTTTAAAAAAAGCAACAAAATAAAATTCCCCAACACTGAAACTGTGATGTAAGTTATTCTGTGCATGCAATTACATTAAAGGGAACGTAAAATGAGCATAATTGTCGTTATTCGCATTAATTTAGAGCGCAAATGCAGGGATATTAACTAATTAAAGTGCATTTTAAGGTTTTAAATTATTTTTTTTGTTAATTTTGTGATGGAAAATTATCTGTGAACACACATGCAAATTGAGGATAGTCTTTTTTTTTTTTTTTTTTTTTTTTTTTTTTTTTTTTTTGGTCAGAGCGCACAGAAGCGATCCCAGCCCTGCGTGTATAAATCTGGAAGCGCCGCCCTCTCATTCAGCAGTTGTTGCTTCGACCCCGTTGGGTACAACACGCAACGCAAACCCCCCGCTTTTAAAAAAAAGCGCTTTTCTTCGTATTTTTCCTCTTTCCCTCAGTGAACTTCAACCGAAAACATGGTAAGTTGGATTATTTCTCATCTTCTGATTACCTGAGACGATTTGGTGATGTTAAAAAATGAAGGTTAAGGGGATCTGTTGTTTCACGACGTCGTTCAGGGGTTTTTCCATCACTGGGGGTGGATGAAATTAAAAATAATCGAGCAGATTTCACAATTTCATTTTCATTCTGAGATGATTTTTTTGTTTTATCCAAAGTGGAAGTGATGCGTTCATGTTGTCTTTTTGATACGCATTGTTCTGCAGCATTGGCACGATGTGATTGTCATTGTGTGGTGATGAGAACAATGCACTGAGTGGCGTTATTCAGTCTGCAGGCTTCAATTACTCCAATTCATCAGGACAAATGAGCATTATTTTAAAAAAAGAAAGGGTTAGTCTGACTTTTCTTTGTTTTTGTGTCATTTTTAACGCGCCATTAAGCAGAAATTTGGACACCTTGCATAAGCCCGGCGTCTGTGTGAAGGTGGGGGGAAGGGGAAGGGGGGGCAGGTTGGGTGGGGATGGATGGAGACTGCAGATATCATTTTTAATTCATCAGATTCAGGCGCAAATAAATTTTTAATAACATCCAGGAGGTAAAATAAAAAGGAAAGAAAGAGACATCTAAGCGTCTGATTCAAAAATGGCACAGTACTCAAAGGGTTAAATCAAATGAGCCAGCTTAATTTAATATTTAATTAAAGTTAATAAACACTTCAATTAAAAAAGCAGGTAGAATAAAAATAAAATGATCCAAATTTTGGATTTTAAGAGGATAAATCGTGCATATGCATCCTCCTCCTGGCACCAGAGCAAGTGGAATGTTCCAGATTGCTGATGTGAACACGCAACTGAATTTGCATTCGTGCTTAAGCTTGCAAAAAAAAAAAAAAGAAAAGAAGAAGGAGAGTGTGGGATGAAAAGACAGAAAGGAGACGCACACATAAAGGACAGACAGTCAGGAGGAGGAAGGAGGAGAGCTGCCTCCTGCCTCAGCGGGGGCTGCTGTCAGACATTTCTGTCCCCCTGCGGTTTGTGGCGCAGGGAGGGAGGTGCCTCCTGCTGCACCGCTCCTCCAGCTCAGATAGAGGGAGCAACCCAGTGTTCCCCATTTCAATATGTATGTTGCAACAACTGTGGTGGAGTAAACCAGTACCTTTCTGTTTCTCCTTCCAGCGTGAGTGCATCTCCATCCACGTTGGACAGGCCGGCGTCCAGATCGGAAACGCCTGCTGGGAGCTTTACTGCCTGGAACATGGGATCCAGCCGGACGGACAGATGCCCAGCGACAAGACCCTCGGAGGTGGAGATGACTCCTTCAACACCTTCTTCAGCGAGACTGGAGCTGGAAAGCACGTCCCCAGAGCTGTTTTTGTGGATCTGGAGCCCACTGTCATCGGTAGATATCAAAGCTTACCAAAAACAAATGAAGGTTAAATCGCTGAAAATTGTAAGAAAAACTGACAAATGTTTGATTTTCAGATGAGGTGCGCACTGGAACCTACCGCCAGCTGTTCCACCCTGAGCAGCTGATCACAGGAAAGGAGGATGCTGCCAACAACTACGCCCGAGGACACTACACCATCGGCAAAGAGATCATCGACCTGGTGCTGGACAGGATCCGCAAACTGGTGAGTAACCCAATATCAGGAAAGACCAAATTGATAAAACATTTCATCATCAACATATCAGCTCACCATCTCTCCTCCTCTGTGTCTCCAGGCCGACCAGTGCACCGGCCTTCAGGGCTTCCTGGTCTTCCACAGCTTTGGAGGTGGCACCGGCTCTGGTTTCACCTCCCTGCTGATGGAGCGTCTGTCCGTTGACTACGGCAAGAAGTCCAAGCTGGAGTTCTCCATCTACCCAGCTCCTCAGGTGTCCACCGCTGTGGTGGAGCCCTACAACTCCATCCTGACCACCCACACCACCCTGGAGCACTCTGACTGTGCCTTCATGGTGGACAACGAGGCCATCTACGATATCTGCCGTAGAAACCTCGATATCGAGCGTCCCACTTACACCAACCTGAACAGGCTGATCAGTCAGATCGTGTCCTCCATCACTGCTTCCCTTCGTTTCGATGGCGCCCTCAATGTTGATCTGACAGAGTTCCAGACCAACTTGGTGCCATACCCCCGTATCCACTTCCCCCTGGCCACCTACGCCCCTGTCATCTCCGCTGAGAAGGCTTACCATGAGCAGCTCTCAGTCGCTGAGATCACAAACGCCTGCTTTGAGCCAGCCAACCAGATGGTCAAATGCGACCCTCGCCACGGCAAGTACATGGCTTGTTGCCTGCTGTTCCGTGGCGATGTGGTGCCCAAAGATGTGAATGCCGCCATCGCCACCATCAAAACCAAGCGCACCATCCAGTTTGTGGACTGGTGCCCCACTGGTTTCAAGGTGGGCATCAACTACCAGCCTCCCACTGTGGTTCCTGGTGGTGACCTGGCCAAGGTCCAGAGGGCCGTGTGCATGCTGAGCAACACCACTGCTATTGCAGAGGCCTGGGCTCGTCTGGACCACAAGTTTGACCTGATGTACGCTAAGCGTGCCTTTGTTCACTGGTATGTGGGTGAGGGGATGGAGGAGGGAGAGTTCTCCGAGGCCAGAGAGGACATGGCTGCTCTGGAGAAGGATTACGAGGAGGTGGGAGTCGACTCCATCGAGGGTGAGGGCGAGGAGGAAGGAGAGGAGTATTAAATGAAACACAAAGGCGTTAATTTTAACAGGAAACAATTGATTGTGATGTGTTCTTGAATGCATTCCAAACAGAAATGTTTGTGTCAATTACCAGTTTGGCTGTTCAGACTTAAAAATAACTGAAAATGTCAAGTTTGGCTCTGTCGAAATAAAATTCCTGTCACATGTGAGAAGTTGTGTCCTTGGCTTTTCTTTTATTTCTTGACTTGTGCCAATTGTCCAATGAAACGATGATATCATGTGTATTACCAGGTCTTGGGCTTCAAAAATAAGTCTTAATGTGTTCAAAAACAAGTGGAACAAGCTAAAAACACGAGGGTCCATGATTAAATGAGAAAATATGGGAAAATTTTTGTGGAAAATTCATACTCAAAGAGTTATTCCATATTGAAAAAATAAATATTCAATTATTGGCCAAGTCATACGAGAATTCAGAGAAATCTACTCAAGATTTACTCAACCTGTGACATCACTAGTCGGGAAGGGCTAACTTGTCATTTTAAAAGGATTCCGGAATCCCTGGGGAAGGTTCCGGAACCCTTTGTTCTTAACTGCTCTGATGATTCTTAAAGAGACAGTAGCTCAAATGAGGCTGGAATAAAACCTGAGGAAAGAGAATAAGATTTATTTTTAACTCTAAAGCTTTAAAGCTTTAAAGCTGGATTATTACGAGCTAAACAGTAAATTTCAAACGGTCAATAAAAAAAGACAACACATCTGTAACTAAGCAAAGTTTATTGGAAAAACATCCAGATTCAGTTTTTTCCAAGTCAAAGCAACATTTTTCTACCAGATTTTTATCAGCAGTTGGTACAAAAGATCAGAGCATGTCTACGGTGTGATTCCTGCGAAATTTGTCGATTGAATTGATTCAAATATTACACACTCATGAAGTTTGTTGTAGAAAAAAAGTAAAATAAAAAAATGTATAAAAAGTTGCCAGTTGACCGTTTATACTGACAAGTTGCAAAAGTTTGTTTTGCATTGGGTTGCGTGACGCTCGTCGAAGGCTCACACCGGCCTCTCCTGCAGCAGGGGGCAGTTATCCACGGCTCCTCGTCTGTTCAGAAGGTTCCAGAGCATCGAGGCTCCGGAGCAGCTGTGAGCGCGGCCGGGCTGCGGGACGGCGGACGCCAGCATGTCTTCCTTCAGAGGGTCGTAGGACTTGAAGCGCCTGTCGAGGGAAGTTGAAGAGACCATCAATATGACCTTATATGTCCTCTTCTCTTCCATATTTACTACAAACTCTGAGTCTGACGTGGCCCAAACATCAAGATCCAATAAGTCCATACCAACTAAACCAACACTCTTTATCCAAGACCCAAATTTTAGTTGCAATAATATCAAAAAATGATATAATTTTGGCAGAAAAACAACAAAACAACCTATTAGTCAAACTTCTATTACACTGAACCATCCTCTGTCTAAATTAGAGGTATGTTTTTGCATATATCCAGTTTATTTAACTTATTATTGTGCCGCAGGGAGTTTGTTTACGAGTATTTTCATATAAAATTAACCTTTTTGTTCTTGTTTTAACATCTGGAAAAAAGTGTCTCAAGACCAGGGGCGGGTTAATACGCAGGCTTACCGAGGCAGCAGCCCAGGGGCCCCACATGTGAATAGGGCCCTCTGATTGGTCAGGCTATTTTTGGGAATTTAAATATGCTACCTATCTAATCGACAAGTGCCAATGTGGCCACAGTCAATGATTTGTTTACGTTTATTGGTGCTGTCACTATAGTTGCCAAGTCTGCTTATTATAAGTAACTTTGAGCTTGTTTTTCTATAAAGTCGCTTGCAAATCTTGTCAGTTGTGAGTTGTGGGTTTTTTGGCTTGATTTCTAAAACTTAAATTATTTAAAGTTTTTTAAATTGACTGTTTATTGTAAATTTGTTGTTATTTATGCATAATACACTTGTATTTTTTTTTTCTTTTTTTTGGACTTTGGTGTTAATGTATGGACTGACGTGTCTGTTTGTATTTCTGTTTACCTTTTCCTAATTGTTGATGTTGGTAGTTTTTTATTGTTTGTTTGTTTTTCTATCTTGTTTCTGCTGATCTGCTTATTTTTTTAGCTGTTGTTGTCATTTTTGTGTTGTGTTTTTGTTTTTTTGTGTCTATTCTGTGTGATTATAACTGAAAAACCATAAACAAAGTGGTAAAAAACAAAACAAAACAAAACAAAACCATGTATTTTCTTTTAGTCAAAGTTTTAAAAAATAAGTTATTCTATGTTTTTATGTTGACTGTGTTTACTGCCAATTTACTGCAAAAAATATATATATATACTTTTGTCAAAAGGTCTGTTTTTTACACAATTTTGGGCTTGTTTCTTCCGAACTGGTGGCTTATTTCTATCGCGAGGTCTGGCAACACTGCCAGGAGTGTGTGCCTATGATAAAGCATGATCTAGAAGAAGTTGCTGCCCACCCAAGGCAGCCATATTGGTTTCTTTACAGACATTTATTCTGTCAGTTTGTGTTTTTATGTGGGGTTTGTTAACATCAACATGCTTCTTACTTGTAGGAATATGCTACAACTCCTACGGCGAGGACGAGGAACAGGACGCCCAGTACCATGGCGATGGTGCCAGAAGAAGACAGATC
The DNA here is from genome assembly GCF_033239565.1 of Halichoeres trimaculatus. NCBI lineage: Eukaryota > Metazoa > Chordata > Actinopteri > Labriformes > Labridae > Halichoeres > Halichoeres trimaculatus. The sequence continues at coordinate 4,480,375 of NW_027437189.1, read as the reverse complement.
TGAAACTGAGACACGAAACACTCTGTGAGCGAAAAGCAGAAATGAACCGCTCGATGAATCTGAGGAGTGCTGGGGTTGTTGTTTTGCTGCGTACCCAAGTCCACGTTGACTTTAGCAGTGGTGGCGGCCAAACTGACATCATTCGCCATGGACACGTTGATGCAGTAGACGCCAGAGTCGTTGAAGAAGTGGCGCAGAACCAGCTGGCAGTCTCCTGAGGGCTCCACCATGTTGCAGACGGTGTGGATGGGCTTCAGGCACTGAGCGTCCAGGATCACGCTGCACACCTCTTTGGGAAGGCTGGGAAACAAACTCCAGTGAGTCAGGAACAAACTACGGCAGCTTTAACTCAAAACTCCATCCTGACTCAAACTCAAACTCACCTTCCCTGGCAGGTAACGGTGATATCCAGAACATTCTTGTCCAGCTGAGGGACAGCCATCAAGGCGTTGCTCATTTGAACAATCTCCACTTTCTCAATGCCCTCTGGGAACAGAAACAGGAAGTCAGGATTTAAATCAACAGGGATCACAAACTAAAATTCAAATCAGCGGAAACTAACTCACCACAAACTTCGATGCCCGTGCAGAAGGAGCCGTAACGATAAATCACGCAGTCGTCATCTGAAGGTTTGTCCGCAACCTCCCTCTTAGCTACCAGGACCACCTGGGCTTGGCCGGTCAGGATCACGGGACGCTTCGCACCTGGGGAGATTCAACAACGTAAGATCGGGAATATGAGTGACCAAAAACAATAAAATATAAGAAATGATTTGGTTTGACATGTCAGCGGTGAGATCAGTCTCTTCTTGCTCTCAGCTCACATGCAAATTCACCAACCTCCTCGTCCTGTTTCAAACAATAGCAGACCTTCAGTGTGGTTTTACATGACATTTACATGTCAGGAAGTCAGCCGATGCTTTTATCAGCAGCTCTGAACTCAGACTCTGTTCCTGCTCCTCATAAAACAAAAGATCCTCTGGTTAAACCGATCAAACGTTACCTGCTACGAGCCCGCTCTGAGCCTCGTTGTTGGCCGGCAGGTCCTGGCTGACCGGAGATGGAGTCTTGGCCACTGGAGGAGCTTCCTGAGCGGGCTGACCGTTGGAGGCTGTGGAGGCCTCGTCCTCAGTGTTGTCCTCCTCTGTGTCCGATGGGACCATGTTGACGCTCAGACTGGCCGACTTGGTGGTTACCATCAGAGGGACAGCGGTCATGAGCGCAGGAGCTTTCACTGCGCACAGAGGAGAAAGAGTCCAGTCTGAGTTTTAATAAGTTCTCAAATCAAGATTCATTATTTATATAAATGTTTTTTTTCAACAAAGTTCAATCATTTAATAAAGTTTTGGACATTACAGAAAACATAACTACAGTATGTGCTCAGAATCAGAACTCCTACAATAATTCCTAAGGGGAAATTGCTCTATAGTTACAGCTTCTCCTTCAAAAAGTTGAAAATGAGAAGTACAAAAAAACAAATTACAAGATTTGAGAAATAATTATAAAATAGATATACCAAAATAAGAAGTTAAAAAGTTAAAGATGTAAGAAATGACAAGTATAAGAAGTGGAAAAAATAGAAGCATATGTGCACTTGAAATTGAATATAACTATGAAATATAAGTATATGCTGAGAATATCATTCTAAAAAAGGAGAATTAGTTATAATTATTGTACATAAACCTGAATATGGAAATTAGACAGCAGGTAGTTATAGCTATATTTCTGTTGCTGGAGGCATTAAAAACTAAAAACTGTGAGAAACTTCTTCACAGATGTGATTTACAAGAGGTTTTGAGCCATGCCAAAAAAAAAACTGACATCAGAGAAAGTGTTAATTTCTCACTATGAGCCACATTCACTTTTTCCAAGTTGTACTTTTGTTTTTAATAATGTCTATACAAGAAACTTTAAAAGTACATTTTCTTATTTCATTGGCTGATTTTTTTTACTCATAAAAAATACACTATTTTTGTATTTTTAATACCTTGATTAAAAAAAAAATCTGTGAATGTGCTGTGATACTTAAAAAAATACTACTTATTGCTTGCAAAGGGTAAAAAAAGGACATTGGGGAAAAATGTACGTTTTCAGTTTCTTTTATCCTGATGTTATTCTTATTTCAAGAAAATAGACTAGCAAAAAAAACAACCCTGAACCTGACATTTTATTCTTTTTTTTTTTCATTTGAATGTCATGAATTTAAACATTTTCTGGAATTGTCCTGTCAATATTTATATCATATTTAGTCTAAAAAAGACAATTTTAACATAAAATAAGACAAACACTTGTTAAGATTTCTGCCTTTTAAGGATCAAAGTGCATTCACTGATTTTTTTTGTTTTGTTTTATTTCAAGATATTATTTATCTATATCTATCTTTATTCTGTATTTCATTTTAATTTATCTTTATTCTATTTCAAATTATTATTTTAATCATTTTTTTACTGTATCTCTTACTGTACCTATTTATTAATTGTGACGTGTGCTGCAGCCCTGTTGGCCAGGTCACTCTTGCAAAAGAGATCCAGATCTCAATGGGTTTTTATCTCGTTAGATAAAAAAAGGTTAAATGAATGAATGAATGAATGAATGAATGAATGAATGAATGAATGGATGGATGAAAAGGGAATTGCTTGTAAAAAAATAATTAAAAAAATCAACATTTTAGTTTTTAGTTGCTTGGTAAAGTTCCGGAATGCTTGGGGAGGTTCCGGAATGCTTAGTTCTGAAGTTCCCTGATATTCCTTTAAGAGACAGCAACTACCATAAAGTGTTGCACACAGATAAAAAACACAATTCTGAGATTCAAAAAAATATTTTCAATGGGGTTTGCTTTTTTACAGTTTCTTGAAATTATAAATGTCTTAATAGAGGAAACTGAAAAATTACATTTTTTTTCTACCTATTGGCAATTTTTTTACTCTCTCTAAGCAATTCAGTCATCACTTTTGTCTCTTAGTATCTTGGAATAATTAAAATAACTCAGTGAAACTGCCATGAATCTGTGAGAAACTGAAATCTAAGCAATATTTTTGTCTCCCTTTGAGTAAAAATTATCTTGTTTGACTTATTATGAACCAGATTACCTGAAAAGTCCAGAAAATGTGTTTTTTCACAACTTTTAAAGTTAAACAAAATCTGTCTTTTTTTTGTCAAGTTTTTGAAATAATAATGTCTCAACACTAGAAACTGAAAAAGAACATTTTTCTCACCACCTGGCATTTTTTCCGCTTTATAACCAATTCGGTTGTCATTTCTGTCTTTTAACTTTAACTCTTTGAAAAATGGAACATTCAGTGAATGTGTCTTACACTGAGTCTTATTTGATGTAAACACTTGCTTAGATTTCATTTTTCACAGTGTGTGTCTTACCCGTGGTGCCCTGGTCGGCGGGTGGAGCCGGTGCCTTGGTCGGGCTCTCTATGGGGTCACAGGCCCTGTCGGGGATCATGGCCTGGATCACCACCTGGGGTTTGAAGTGACCGGTGCTGACGTAGGTGTGTGTGACAGTCAGCTCTCTGGAGATGAGGGCTCCGCTCTCGTCCCCGAAGTCCCAGTTGAAGGTGATGTCTGCGTTGCTGAGGTAACCGCTGGGGTCGTGGAGGCTGATGGTGAAGGCAATGGCTCTGTTCTGGACGAAGCGCATGTCCCCGGCTACGATGTCGTTGACTTGGTCCAGGGAGACAGCGAAGGGGATTTGATCTGAAGGGAAACAGAAGAAAAAAATCTAGCTTTGTAGTTTCTTTAGGATGCACGCTGTTAGAAATCTTTAAATGCTGAAGTAATGATGCAGAATCATTAACGAAACACTCCATACCAGTGATGGAGAACTGTGTGGAGGCGTATCCCAGAGGAATGAACTTCTCCTTGCTCCTGAAGTGGTAGATGACGATGTCCACGATGTAGGAGCCCAGGGGGATGTCGTCTGTGCTGATGGTCAAGGAGGAGGAGGGTCCGTCTGCCACCTGCCAGTACTGACCTGCAGAAACACACAGAGCCAGGTGAGCACATATCAGACACATCTTACTGCACCTGGAAGACAAATATCTTCAAAATGCTTTCAAAATATCTTCAAAAATCCTTAGTGTGAGCATTTTGTCAGTCTCTGTAACAAATTTTGGAATATCTTGTTGTTTAATAGCCTTAAATGTTGCATAGAAAAAAGAATTAGACAACAAAGAGGTTGAGAAGCTTTAAGCAAAGCTGTCTGTCTTTTGCCACACTTGGAGCCAGAAGACAAATTTTGATGAAGTGGAAAGACAGTAACCCGCCATCATTTACACAGTGGATAAGAGACATGCTCTATTTATCAAACTGGAGAAGATAAGGTTCACTGTCAGGGGGTCAGGTGACAAGTTTTTACAGATATGGCAGCCGTTTATAAATCATGTTGAGAGTTTAAGCTCTGGTTATTTTACAAATAAGCGACCTTTAATATCCTAACTTCAAACACTGTTAAATTTTGTTCTCATTGGTTTGTGTATTGCTGCACCTGCCTTTTGTGTTCTTAGGTAACTGCTTGTGACCAAGGTGATGGAGTGTGTTACTTTAGACCCTAAATGGCTTATTGAATGTTAAACTATACTTTCTTTGTCTACTGTGATTTAATCTTATTTTCTAATAGTTATTATTTTTATTTTATTATTTATTTATTTATTCCCTTTCTTCTTCTTCTTCTTCTTCTTCTTCTTCTTATTATTATTATTATCTTAATTAATTAATTTATTTTTTATTACTATTTATTTTGATTTATTATTATTATTATTATTATTATTATTATTATTAAATTACTATTCATTCTATTTTTTTATTATTATTATTATTTTTTAATTTTTTGCTGTTGTGATTTTTTTCTTCTTATTTGTTTATTATGCTCTTTGATATTTAGTGGCCTCCTCAGTGTTACTGTGGGTGGGGGGCAGGAGTCATGCATTGTATTGCATTGTACTATAAAAATCATTAAAAAAAACTTTGTTAAAAGAAAACTGTGCATTTTGTTAAAGTGAGTTGAACTTTTGCACTGGAAAAAACTAAAATCTTTTGTTTCCTTTTTTTTTTCTTTTTCTCATTTATGATTTTTTGAGTCCATACAATAGATAAAACTACAAATCATACTTTTCAAGTATCCATCTGTCAATGAACCATTGTATTCAACAACAAAAAAAAACTTAGTAAGCCGAAAAAAAGCATGTAAGGACCAATAAGGCATTTAGTGAGATATACATAAAACCATTTTTAAATATAGCAAAAGTAGAGTAGGAACTTTAAAAATACCAAAAACACACACATATATAAAATGTTGGGGTAAACCTCAAAGACACATAGAACCCTCCAAAGAGGGAATGAAAAAACTAAAATCTTCATTACAAAATGTCTTTTTTAGACTTAACATGAGCCACATTGACCTGACCAGTCCAGAAAAGTGTCTAATTTTAAGTTATTTAAAAACAAAAATGAGGTCTGAATTGCTGTAACAAGTTAAAAAAAATCTGCCAAAGGAACAAGAGAAAATTTACTTGTATTATTATTTATTTTTTTACCTGTTATGAATAATTCAGACCTCATTTTGTCTTTAAATAACTTGAAACAAGACATTTTTCTGGACTGACCAGTTGAATGTGGCTCATTTGAAGTATAACAAGACAGTTTTTATTTAAAACAAGACAAAAACACTCGATAAGATTTCAGTTTTTTTGCACTGGCTTCTCTTAAGCTCCTGCAAGCTGCCAGTCCGTGCCAGCAACCCGGGGCATCGAGGCTCTTTCATGCTTTTAAGATTTCTTCAAAGTGTCTTTGGTCAATCTGCTTTCTGAGCTGCCACCCTGTGACTCCCCATCCTCTGGAGAAGCTCTGTCTTTAAGATCCCAGATCAGTTGGTTTGTCTTTTTGTAATAAATCCTCTGTCTCACTCTTAAACATCACATTAACAGTCATAGACTTGTACAGCAGTTGTTGATTTCTTCTTTCTTTTTAATTCAGTATAAGTGAAGCCTCGTGCCTCATGACATGAAAGCTCTGATAAAGAAAATTAAGCCTCTAAGATTTTTTGTGGGTAAAAGTAAGTTCCCTAATCCGATCATATGATAAAGCTCATATTTAATCCACATTGGGTCATGTTTCACGCCCTGGCACAGACCTGAAGACCATTCAGCCACTTTCAGAGAAATAATTAAGGAGTATTTGACCCGGGGTTGTATTTCACACCCTGGCACAAGCCTTAAGAAAATTTGTGACTTTCAGAGAAGAATCTGAGAAAGGTCTGCAGCCTCACTCACCCCAGGTTTTCCACACAAACACGTAGGCCGGCTTTTTGTCCTTCTTAATTGGGCTTCCGTCGGGGAATACGGCGTTCCAGTCAGAGTTTGGGGCTGGGTACACCGGTTCAGACTCGTGGTACTTTGTTCCTGAAGCGCACAGCAGAGAAATGTGACTGTTAGAGGCTGAGACAGAGAAGCTCAGACAAAACGAAGAATGTACAGCAGCTGGAGTCAGGCGCTTTACGATATACAATGAATGTATGTAAGGGAAGCTGATGGAATGGCCAGCTCTGGTTGAATGGAAGTCTTTGGGAAATATCTCCAGATCTTGTCTCAAGCCTTGGAATTCATTGGAATAACCAAAGGTCGACTCTTAGCCCTTATTGTGGTGTCAATGCTACATGCTAAAGGCAGTATGACAACGTTACCAGAACAAAAAATACAAATTTGATGGTTAACCGCCAAGTTTAGCATGTTACATACCATTAAATGAAGAGTAGAGCTAATGCTAGCAAGTTTCAAAGGTAAAATTTTGACCTGATGAGTGCGCTGGGTAGTAAAGTCAGGATACACACTCAGATATTTGGGTCCACCCTTGTGCTGAGTCACCACATTGGCCTCATGGTGGCGCTACACATTAAATCAGAGGATCACCTAAACTCATCAGTTTCAACCTCTTGGGAACACGAATGGTTCCACCAATTTTTATCCCAATCCATCCAGTCATTGCTGAAATTTTCCAGTTGCCATCCCAGTCATGACTCGACCATGGCTGGAAACATCACAACACTTAGAAACAGTTTCTCACCGTTGACTGTGCAGTCTTCAGCCCAAACAACTTCTCCATTCGGCAGAACTTTCTGGTTCTTGGGGAACTCCAGCTCGATGGTGAAGGTGACTTTGGCTCCAGTGAGAGTTGGTGAGTCATTCCCCACATTGAAAGTCACTCGACCACCTGGAAGGAAAGGAAAGAAAACACAGAGCATTTCACCAAAAATGTAAATATCTGTGTCTCACTATCATATTTCTAGCTTATTTAGTTTTTTCTAAAAAGTTATGACAGCGTTTCGTTATGTAAGAATCATAATTATATGGATAGATCTACCTTTCCAGGCCTCCTTGTATCTCTGGTCTCCATCTTTCCAGACCGGGTACATCTTTGTGTTCCATGATGGGTAGCGAGTGAAACGGTTTTTGGGCTCTGAAAGAAACAAAGATTAAATCAAACATTAAACATGATATTTTTATGCTAATATTGGTCAAATTCATCTCTAAAACAGTAAGAACATGACTTTGTAGCTTTGCAGCAGTGGAAGGGGCTTCTAGAATGCAGAGTTCTGGAATACTGGGGGTGTTCTGAACTGCCTAGATGTTCCTTAAAGACACAGTAGCTGAAATGAAGACACTAATGAGAGTGCTAACCTATGGATGAGACTACTCTGAACAGCTTTCTAATGAAGTTGTGAGAATTCAGTGAGATTAAGATGGGATTTGCTTAAACTGTGACATCAGCAGTTGGTGAATCACCTCAAAACTGCTAATTTTTTATTTTAGGAGGAGAAAAAAACACTTCGTAGCATGGAACAAGTGAAAGAGACTTCCAGAATGCTGGGTTCTGGAATGTGCCGAGGACATTCCGGAATGTTTAGTTCTGAAGTTTCATGGTGTTCCTTAAAGAGGCAGTAGCTGAATTGAGGAGTTTCACACAGATGTTAAAATGAGAGTTTTCAAAGAGACTAATGAGAATTTCCAATGTGTCGATGAGACTGGAGCTTGAAGTCACGTGAGAATTCAGTGAGAGCAAGATGAGATTTGTTCAAATTATGACATCGGTCACTCGTAAATCTCCTTCAAAAAGTCTAATTTGTAATTTTAAGAAGATAAACAAAACTTTTTGGCAAAGAAACAATGAAGAAAGTTACTAAAATAGTTGGTTATAAAGTTCACTGAAGTCCAAAAAGACTAATTTTTGGTTTTAAGGAGAGATACAGTGAAAGTGACTCCTAGAACAAAGGGTTCCGGAATGCTTTGGGAGGTTCCGGAATGCTTAGTTCTGAAGTTCCCTGACAACCCTTAAAGAGACAGTAACTACCATAAAGTGTTTTACACAATTCTGAAATTAAAAAAAATACTTTCTTCAAATCAATCCTTAATCTGGGCACTTTTTGATGCAATAGCACATAAACAACCGATAATTAATGGAGAAAAGCTGGCCTGAAAAACTATTCTTAATATTTTCAATAAGCCATACTTTAAATGTGACTTAAGTTGCCCAAAAAAAAGTTGAAATCATTTCATATATAACTCTGTCATCCCTTCAATCCCTCTCATGTGACACTCAGCTGAGCGTTTGCATGAGTCTGTCCCAGATTAACTGTCACAGGGCTGAATTAGGATTAAATAACATGGAGGGTTCATCAGTTCAATCTGACTTTTGGTTGGAGCCTGACGCAGACCAGCTTAAAATCTCCTCTTTGCTTTTCTGCTCTGTTAGATAACACAGGCTGCGTGATTTTCAGTGTATTTCTCTGACATTCGAACATCTTTTCAACTGTAATGATAAAAAAAAAGCTGTTTAAAAACAAACATCCCACCTAAAAGTATTTTATATGAAGCTTTTCCACCTTACTTCATCATCTACTCACTCTTACAGCTGACTACAAGTAATAGCTTGTAAGTTATGTAACTACAAATATGTAGAATGATCTTTCACCTAAAGAAAAAGGAGAAAGGTTTGAGGTTGATCAGGTTTTGCTTCATATGGGTCACAGTCTGAGTCCTCACATTCATGCATGGTCGGCTAAAGAGGTCACGGGAAAAAACTCCAAACTGGATCTGACTTGTCTGGACTCGGGTCTTATGAAACAGAACATGTGATGGACTCTATCATAAACCTGAAGAGAAATACACATGTATTTGTTTCCTGTTAAAGAGGCCTGATTTCATCTAAACTCTTATTGAGGGATTAAAAAAGGAGTTTGTATGAGTCTGCATGTGGTCGGTCATGAGAAAAGAGGAATCATTTGATGACTCTACGCAGAATAAGACCACCGTGATTTACATTTACTCACATGCTTTGGATTAATGCGGCTGCACATGATGCTTTCATATTATTTTAATCCACAATAATGAGAACGTGGACACATACGGTCTGCTGGTGGCAGACACCGGCGTCTCTTTTCATTTTAAATCAATGCACAATGTTTTTTCTCATTTTTCACCCTGGCTTTCTAGGCTTTAAACACCCACTTTAACGCTTTTCTGTCTCTTACAAACTTCTATTTCTGCTGTGAAGCCGCCAAATACCACAGATCCTCTGTTGTGGAAAATCTCAGTGCTAATCGCTTTGATTCTGATGCTTGTTCTTGTTATTTTGACAGTTTTGCATAAGCTCTAACTCTGCATTCATATTTTGTAAATCAGTGGATAAAAAAATATGCAAAAAGTTTCTAACATGTTGCATTTAAGTACAAAACGAGGAACTTTTTGTGATTATTTCATTAAAATTTAACTTTTTATGAACCCCAGCTTTGGCAAAATATGTTACAATCTAATGACTAAATTTAGTTTTGTTGCTCTTTTTTCATTCATGTTGTTATATAAAAAGATATATACATACTATATGAATATAAGAGAAATCTGAAATGTATGAAAAGGAGCAAAACTTTAACTGGACACTTGTCAATACATACAAAAGTAGTAAAAAGAATACAAAAATATATTTGATAAAAAAATAACAATAAAAATATTTTTACATTTATATTTATATATAAATACAAAAAATAAAAAATTAATTAAATTTAAAAATATGTATATTTATAAATACAAAAAAATACAAAAATTAATTAAATTTATATATATATATATATATATATATATATATATATATTTTTTTTTTATATATTTAGCATTTTATAATAGTTACGTTGCACTATTACAATGAACTGTTGACTTACTAATGACAAAATGCTGGAATAAAAGGCTTTTAGCACGACTAAGTAATTTAAAATATGCTGAAAAAAACTTTAACATGGCAGTTATTTTGCATTTAAAGCAGATTTACTTTAATTTATTGCTTGAAACTGAAAAATATTTCAGATTCAGGCATTTTTAATACAAGGATGTCACTTTTAAGCGTTATAAATGATAAATGTTTTGATCTGGATGATTTTTTTGTCTCTCATTTGAAGCATCACTGGTCTAAACGCTGCTTCTGATCTCGCCCAGCCACCCACGTTGACCCTCTGATGCTCTGTCAGCGTTAATTAGAATAAAACAGGTGTAATCTCGTCTCCCGCCTCTTGGAGTATAACCGATAAACCTAAAGCTCAGTCTGGACTAGCTCCGTCTCTTTACTTACTTGCTGCCGTCTGTGAAGCTGCAGCCAGCAACACCAACAGCACAAAAGACGTCCGCATTGTGAGTGCACCTCTTCTTTAAGAAAAAATCCCTTTAGTGAGCTCAGGGGAAGAGAAAACAGGCTTTATAAACTCCCTGACGTCTGACCTCACAGTGTGCCCGAGACACGAAACGCCCCCCCTCCACAGCCCTGCAGACCGACCCTCCTTCAGGGAGATTTAGAGGCTCCTGGAATAATTAAAATTTGTGTTTTTACAGTAGAAGCACGCACGAGGGATTACAGCCGCACATACAAAGACAAATCACCTCGTAATCACACCAGATATGCAAAAGTCCTCAAAACTGGACTTGAACTTCAACAGAAGGGAATCACGAGAAGAGCTCGAGTGTGCATAATCAAACAAAAGGACAAACTTATCCTGAGAGTATGAACTGTATTAGGCTACTCTCAGTTACACACAGGCTGATGAAGTCAGATCAACACCCGAGTGTTGGCCTTAAATATTGACTTTCACTTCTTCAGCTTTTCATCTCAGAGGAAGAACTGTGTCATCAACTAAAGCTAATTTAACAACAAAATAAAAGATCAACTCATCAAATCTGCATGAAGTGATTATTAAACGCTCTCATTTTTTACACCAAAGCCTCAGTCTGACCCAGAAACCCAGCTGAGATGCTCGGCTGAAGGAAGACTGTATGTATACTTACTGTAATGCCTGTCACCTCTGGCACGGGGTCAGATTATCACAAAGCCATTTACAGTACGCACCACAAAAGAGCCTTTGTTTACATTCTTCAAAGCATTATTTCACGGGAGTTTTACATTAAATACACATATTTACAGGAGGCCGAGGGAGATATCCATTCAGAGAAATCTGCTCAGGCATGGCCGGCTTTGTCTAAGGCGGAGGTACGCAGCTCCTCCACTGAGGGGCCTCGTCAGTTTCAGGGTTTTCACCTCTATTTCACATTTACAGACTTATTTCTTACAGCCTGCATGAGATAATGATGTATCTTTAGCATTAAACAATTTTAGAGAAGATTAAGTGATCTAAAAGATGATCAAAAATCCTGAAATCCAAGAGGAGGTTCAACACGTCAAATCAGCAGCTGTTCCTGACCTGACACGATGAAAAGAAAAGGAAACAGAGCTTAACTAAAGAGTAGATAGTACGGTGGCCCAGAGAGCTCACAGCACTGCAGCTGGAGAAAACACATACAAAAAGACTAAACAAAAGCAAATTGATGAGACATTAGAGTTAGATCGATTATTGGTTGGGCCAATAATATCCTCAACAGCCTTTTTTTTAGTCCAATGGCCGATATGAAACCCATCGTGAAACCCACAAAACTGTGTTGTTTTGACTCTGATGCTTCTCTGCACAGAGTTTCTCCCTGTCTACACTACGGAAGCCCTAGATGGTCATTTAGAAATCAGTCATGTAAAACCAAACAGAAAATTAATTAAACAAAATTACATGCCTGTAAAAGGCAGCACAAACTCAGTTCTGTCCAGTTTTATTGCAGTTACATAGAAAATTTTGAAAACTTTATTTACTGTAGAAAACTTTAGCTGTTTATTTTTTAAGTTTTCATTCAACTTTAAAGAATATGCTGCTAAGCCTGGGAGCTGTTTAATAAACACTTGCTTGAAGGCATTTGAATGCAGTTAAATGTTGGAGTTTGTTTTATGAAAATTTTTTACGCCAATATTTTCTCTTTGGCTGCAAATTAATATCGGCTTCAAATATCGGTTATCGGCCTCCTTGCCTACTGATAATCAGTATCGGTATCAGCACCAAAAAATCCATATCGGTCTATCTCTAGAAAACATCATCAATTCAACAACAAATGAACTGCAAATACACCACAACACAACAGAAGTGTTTCCAGAGGACACTTTAGAGTGATGCACATATGCAGACACGCTTGTTGTTGATGCAAATTTCCGTCACAGCGCCTTTATGTTTATCTTTCCATCAGTTGTGTTGGAAAAAGAGGTAAAAAGTGTGTGTTTTTGATTTATTTAACATTGTGTTCGAGCAGTGGTTTTTAAAGTGGGGGCCGCGGCCCCTCGGTGGGCCACCAGGGAGCACAAGAGGGGCCACAGAAAATTGGAGGGAAGGGAAAAAATAGAATCTAATCTAAAATCTAAAAACATGTAAAGCGCTGTAAGTTCTTCATGTCGATGTCATTATCTGTGTCATCCTGGTGGTTTGTGCCTATTTTTGAGCGATCTAAAAAACTGAACTTTGAGGCTCCTTCCATGCACATGTAAGAAAGGCATACAGGGCCATGAAATGCATTCTCCCTTTTACAGCTGTGGCTGTTTTTAAAAGTGCTTTAGAGATAAAGCTGGTTTGGTATAAAAAAAAACAAAACTGGACAATAAAGAATAAAACAGGAAGATTTTAGACGGATAAATCAAAATCACCTTCAGCCTGTTGTGTCTGCCTCCTGTGAGACCAGTTTATTCAGCTGTAACTCACTGTCTAGTATGAAAAAGTAAGTTTTTCTTCCTTTCATAACAGAAGAAAGGAGCATTGGTTCATCGCTCTATAAATGATCTGCCGCCTCATTCCTGCTCTGTGCTGACTCCTGAAGTCGTCACTGACTGTGACCTTCACTCCCACAGACACATTCTGCTTGTTGTTCCTCAGACTCGCTCTGTCTCTGTTCAAAGTGTTTTCACTCCTTCATCCTGCTCTGAGCTACAAGTTCATCTAAAACTGGCTCATTTTGTTAGCTTGGAATATTTTAAAACTCAGATTGAGGATTTTGAACACTGCCAATTTACTTACTAATGTACGGTTTACTTGTTGTCCAATTTTTCAGTCTTGATCTTTATGTTAAACTTTTTATTCCACTATCTTGGCAAACACTCCCTTGTGAAAGATTTTGCATCTTCTTCGTGAAATGATGGTTAAATTTGAAAAATGAAAGAGAAGGAAGCATATTGTGATTGTCACCCAACACTTTAGTCCGACTTTAATGTTATACTTCCTTTCAGCAGACTGTCTGCTACAATTTGGTGTTAGCTGCAGGTTTGTACGATAATTTGTTTCCTGACAGTGTTGAAAATTATGATGACCCAGTACATATTTCATATTCCAGATTTTGGTATCCAGATTATTGACAGGATCTGGATCGTACTTTTACATCTGTCAGAAATTATGGTGACCTTGTCTTGTGTTGTTTTGCAAAGCAATCCGACCATTTATGGTGGAGTTATATACACATATGGTGAAAACGGCCCTATCTCACAATGATAAAGAATCCTTTAAAAATATCCTGGATCCAGACGGTGATCCAGATCACCTCCAAAATTTATTCACTTTTTTCTCATCCCATTTTGAACATTTCCTGAAAATTTCATCAAGATCCGTTTGTTAGTTTTTGAGTTATGCTGTTCACAAACAAACAAACAAATTCTCCCAAAAACATAAATTCCTTGGCGGAGAGACAAGAGTCGACATGGTAATTAAGTATTGAATCTTGAAATAAATTTCTTTAAAACATTATTTAAATTCTAACATTGTGAATGTTACAGTGTCATTCTGTGAAGCTCGTGCTAACAAACACAACATGAGTCCTTCCTCAAATCTTTGCCTGAGTCATCTGACCCATTTTTGGCAGCCTGACACTGCGTGGATTTACTCAGAGTCATGTTTTACTGTTTGAAATCTCTCTACACATCTAGAACCATAGTGAAAAACTGCTTCATATGTTTGTTTTCTGAAAGTTTTTTTGCTTTTATCTGACAGTTTTATAAATAATTCTATGTTTGAATATCAAACTGTAAACGCGAGTTGTTCATTTCTGCGTCATGAGCCTGGCAGAGGTCAGTTGGGCTGCCGAGAGGCCGAGCTCGCAGGAAAAACGAGGAATGCAACGATAATGAGGATTATTGAAACACTTGTGACTCCCTAAATTCATCCGGCTTTGTCCTTCTACCCGAGAACTATAAAGTGACTTTGTTAAAACATTTTTTGTTTCCTTATCATATGCCGAAATGTGACACTTTCTAAACCTCTTTTTTAAACAAAGTCAGCATTCACAGCAAATCCTTCTAAAACCTGTTTCATCTGCTGTCACCGTGGACCCTTTAACTCCTTGCAGACCTTAGAGTGTGAGTGTGTGTGTGTGTGTGTGTAAAGGCCCCTTAGTGGGAAAAGGAGAGTAAGCATGAGGGTAACTCAGCAGATATGCATCCATACTTTGTATTTACTCCGTTCCCTGTCAGAGCGGGTCATTTTAGTTATTTCCTGGAGAGTCTAACTCACTTTTATTTGTTGTCTTGGAATGAAAAACTCTGTTTTCCCGATTCCAACAACTTAATTTATCACATTATCTTGGGATAACAAAATTACAGGGGAATTTTCTGATGTTCCAGACAATAAAACTAGGACAGACTTTGGTAAAGAACTGGTCCAGCTCTGTTCAGATGTTTGCCAACAAACTTAAAAGACAACAAGACAGTCAAAAGTAGAAGTAATTCATAAGTTTTTCCATTAATGACCATAAAAAAGCTTTAAAATAAAGTTTATACTGGTCCAAATGAAACTAAGATAAAGGTAAGTAAACATCCTGAAAGTATTCCCAAATTTCTAGTTAAAAACAAACAAAAAATTCACCCTTTCTTGTATTTTTGGTGACTCTTTTCCAAGAAATAGCTGTCTATAACCTTTTTTGAGAAATTGTGACTGATATTTTTACAAGCATTGAAAATTCTCCTTTTGAAATGTATTTATTTATGTTTCTTTGAATGAATGGGTGACAACATTTGAGATTATGATTCAACACTGGGGCGCCAAGTTGGCTTACCTCAGAGGTTAAATCCTGCGTCACATGCGCAGAGGCCACAGCCCCAGGTCTGATGCTCGACAGACGGCCTTTTCTGGATGTCATAGACTTGGAGGTCAAATCTGAAAAAAGTAGAAAACATAACAAATAAATTTAAAAATATTTTCCATTTTTATTAAACTAGCATGAAATTAAATATGACTATTAGACAAGGTAAGAGGCTTAGGGCCCTTAATGCTCTTTTAATGTACACACTTGTATCAAAATCAAAACATTTGTCTTACTTAACACTTTTTAAGGTCAACTTTCAGTTTTATTTTTATTTTTTTATGTTTGTTTCGTTTCGTTTTATTTTGAAGGCCTTATTTCATCCCTGTTTTTTTTTTTTTTTTCAATGTTTATTTAACAGATAACAAATTACAGACAATCAAACTGTTCAGGAAGACGTAATGAGGCGAAATAAAGAAAATAAATTAAGAAAAAAATATAGACATGTTGAAATAAAATAAATAAGTACATGTACTTTACATAACGAATGTATTAATTAAGGCACTTCTTGGTTTAGGCTAACTTTCAGTGTTAAACTAGCCAAACTCTCCCATTTGATAGTACGTATATGTTGTTAATTTGAAGTTCCCAGTTACCTGAATCCACCATGATGTTGGACACCAGCTAACTTAGCATTTAGCCACTCTCCCGTTAATACAGCATTACCGTATAATGGTGCACGTTAGTAAGAAACGTTAAAGTTGATTATTTTTGTCAAACTGTTAGGCGGGCTTCTTCGTTAGCACAGTTAGCTTGCTCAGTTTGGCCTGGAGCAGCTCCACAATTCAACTGAATGTGACTCACCTGCAGTTCGCTGTGTGTCCATCGGGTGTCGCTGTGGAATATCTGAGCCCGCGCGGAGCATCGGAAGGTGAGGCCGCTGCTCTTTGATTGGAGGAAGTGAACCATCAACAAAGAAAGATGGCTGAAGTAATAGAGCTACAGAAACTGAAGGTTTGAAATTCTTTTAATATACAACAATTACAAAAATCAGGTAGATTTATGGAGTCGAATATAGTTTTAAAGGTTTTGATAAGTTTTACTAAAGAGCGGGATTATCGATAACGGAGCGGTTTAGATGATTAAAAGTGTTTAACGGTCGTGAGGCTGGGAACCGGCGAGTGTTCACGTTGTTCATTCAACGGAGCTAGCGCCACCAAAACACGTTGAAACGCTAACTTTGGGATGAGAAATATAAAATCCAACGTTTTAATCGATGAAATACTGTTCGGAAAGTTTAATCAGATTATTTTAACCCTGTATGCCTGACCTCCACACGTCTATTAATAAATGGACGTTGAATATCCGGTCAAACACCGCGTATTTCAGGCTCAACTGGTTTGTTAGGCGCAGATCATTCACCAAAACAGCTACTGGTATTTAGCTATTATATTTTTATTAGCTTAGCCACAACAAGCATTTTTTTTGGCTCACAATGATATATAAATAAATTATTTTAATGTGTTATTTAAGCACAAAGAGGATATACTCCATACAGACATGATTGAAAAGTAGGAACTGGGCAAAACAAGATGTTATCTATCAGTTATCTTTTTTTTTTAATGAGATACGAAAAAAAATACTAAGATATTGTAAGGTGCATTATTATATGATAAGATTTTACCACTCCACATTTCCATTCTGGTTGTAAACATTACAACAGTGGTGAACAAGATGTAAATCTGGGTGCTGGGAGGGTTGCAATCTATGTCCATCTAAGTTCTTTGTGGTAAATGTTTATGTTATGGTTTTATCTTTTTTAGCTTGCTGAGCTGCGGCAGGAGTGTGAGGCCCGAGGTCTGGAGACCAAGGGAAACAAAGGAGAGCTCATCGCAAGACTTCAGGCCTATCTGGAGGAGCATGGTAAGATCAAACACTCCAAACATGCCAAATTATATTTGTTGTGGTGGAAACATTAAAATCTGATTTAAGATGCTGCTAAAAACTCCTCATCACCCTCCTTCCTCTCTCTGTTACTTGATATCTTTGCACCACAGATGAAGACGTGGATGTAGACGATGTTCTGGCAGAGGACACAGAGGTAATTTGATTTTTCTGTACAATAGCACTCTTATTTCTGTCTCAAACCTCTCTGTGATGAGGAGTTAAAAGTTTTCATTTTACTTTCAGGACTTCACAAAAGTTGAGAGCGCCAACAACGTGAAAGTCACTAAGGATCCTGCGTCTGAAGAGAATGAGCCGTAAGTGTGTATTATTAAAACCACATACTATCGTGACAAACTAATGCATTATGTAGTTATGCTAAGCCAGCCCTCCTCTCTCTGGTCTTTCAACAGGTTGTTGATTTTTTTTAAATTGTAATTTTCCCTTTTTTTTTCCTTTCAGGCCTGTTGATAAGAAAGTGGTGAAAATCACACCTCCAGCCACTGCCGGTGAGGTACGTACAGCACATCTGCTTTCCCTGATAATCCAACACTTCACATAAACATGTAGATACAGTGTGTGAGTGCCCAGCACTGGATTGAAAACACTTATAAACAGGATTTGTTACTCAAAGCAAACCTAAACTTTTACATTCAAATGTGAGAATAAATAAAGCTATAGTAAAATCATATTTTTTTAACAGAAAGAAAACTTGTGTCATCAGCAGCATGTTTTCTGATCTCACATTTCACCTTTTGTTGATCAGAGGCTACAGAAGAGAGCTGAACGTTTCAACTTGCCAGCAACAGCTGAGAGCAAAAAGGCCATACGTGCTGCAAGGTAAGACTTCACCAAGACTACCAAGTTAGAGAGGATGCTATGGCTTGGACCTCATGAGTTTATAAATTACACTCCACTCAATAAAGAAGAAACCTAGTGATCAGATAATCACAGGTTGTTTTCTCTCTTAGCCTGAAACACCCAGATCGCTCAGGTCACTTTTTACAGGTTGGCCTTCTGTTCCCAGAGTCAGATCCAAATACAGAGAAGCAGCTTTTAGCTTTTAATAGTAATGATACATTTTATTTGTGGGCACCATTCAAGACGCTCAAGGTCACCTTACGTAACGAGTAAAAAAACAAGAACAACCAATTATATAAAAACAACAAACAGCAGAAGTAAGATTGGCGAGGTCAACCAGAATAAGCTATTAGAAACAAATGAGTTTTAAGCTGGGATTTGAAAGAGGAGAGACAGGTAATGTCCCGGGTAGTTTGAGGAAGACATCCAGAGATGAAGGGCAGCACGGCTGAAAGCTCAGGACCCCATTGTAGATAGGCAGGCAGAAGGTGTAGAAAGAAGCATGGAGGAAGAAGATCAATATAGTTTATTTGGTATTTGATTGGTAGCCAGGGCAGTTGGTGAAGAACCGGAGTGATGTGATTTGCACGTGATGATCTGGGCAGCTGAGTTCTGAACCAATTTGAGTTTGTGGAGGAGCTTGAGTGGTAGACCAGAAAGAGGGGAATTACAGAAGTCTAAACAGGAGGTGGCCAGGGTGTTAAAGAGGATGGCAGTGCTGGTGAGTGTGAGAGACGGGTGGAGGCGGTTGATATTACGAAGGTGGAAATATGCTGACCGAGTGATGTTATTGGGCTACGAAAGACAGGGTACTGTCAAAGATGACACTCAGGCTCTTTACTGTGGGGGAAGGAGAGACTATGGGGTTGTCAATGGTTAAGGAAAAGCTGGGGGTTTTTGCCAGAGTTTGTTAGGAGCTGACAAGGAGGACACTGTTGAGTTTTAGACAGTTGTGAGTGAACCAGGATTTAACCTCAGCAAGGCAGTCGGAGAGGGATGATTGGTGGCGGGATGGAGTCAGGCTTGGAGGAGAGGTAGAGCTGGGTGTCGTTGGCATAGCAGTGACAGTGAAGTTTAAATTTCCGGAAGATGAGACCAAGTGGTAGGAGGTAAATAATAAAAATAAGAGGGCCCAGGACAGAGCCCTGGGGAACACCTGGGGTGAGACGTGATCTGAAATTTTTGATTTGAACAAACTGGTGCCCGTAAAACCAAGAGAAGCAATACTGCCAATAAGAACGGAGTGAGAAATTGTGTCAAAGGCGGCACATAGGTCCAGGAGGATGAGGATTGTCTCTAAATATCTGAACAAACTACAAGAAAATGACAAGTGTGCTGAAAGTCTATTATTTTGAATCCAGGTTGAAGACTCAACTTATTTCAGCTTCACTTTGTATAGAAATATTGCACAACACTGCTCTTAAACTTTATTCACTTTATTTACTCATTGTTTTCTTTTTCTTGAATTTAAATGCCCCTTTTCTCAATTTTGATATTGATTTATTTGTTTTTCCCCTGTTTATTGACTCTTTACATTTTTTATGTAAAATTGTGCTATACAAACTATGAGCTAAATGCAACCCTGTTGAAATGTTGACGCTCTTCCTTTCCCTCCAGGTTTGGCACAGCTGAAGTGACTTCCACTGCTTCTTCAGGTCTGTTTCCACTCTTTCTTTAAGAGTTTTCTGATTTTTTTATTCTGTTTTTCTCCCTCAATTGGATACCAAGATTAGACTTTAGAAACACAACTGTGGATGCCATAAAATCAAATCCATTATTTTAGGAAAAGGACAGAATTAACTCCATGAAGCATGTGATGATACAGATTTGGGGCCCAACATCAGCAAACACAGTGACACCTAGTGGCCTTTGAAACTTATTGCAGCCTTTTATGAACAGATCACAGCTTATATCTACTGTTTCTTCCTTTTTGTGCTTTGACTCTAGTCATCATTTTCATACAGTCTGTCCAAACATCCTGGATCTTTCAGTTTCTATGACTCTACACTTAAAGATTTGATTGTTTCTGTCTGCTGCCTCTCACAAATCAACTCTTTCCTCTGTCTCTCAAACAGGTCCCATCGCAAACAGTAAAACCGCGGTAAGTTTTTACAGTATTAGATTCTCAATGTGTTTGACACATTTCCCTACGTTCAGGTAATTATTGGATATTAATCAGTGTTTTATCTCATCCAGGTAAACGTTGATCAGCTGAAGAAGAGGGCAGAAAGATTTGGCATCAACGTTTCATCTGTTTCACAGAAGGTAAGAAACGCATCTTTAAGTTATTTTGTTTGAGTCTACGGATGTCTCTGTAGCTTTTCTTCTCCTGTTAGAGTCCAAATTTGGCATCAAAGTAAAACTTCTGTTATTTTTTTATCCAGCTTGAGGAAGACGAGAAGCTGAAGAAGAGGAAGGAAAGGTTTGGAGCCTTAACAGCTTCAGCCGCAGGAGCTGACGTCGAGGTGCTTTTTTGTTTCTTATACCCACACATCTTTCTATCCTTGTTTACATCAGTCAGTGACATTTCAACGACAGCTCAGACAAAACTAAAGATGTGTTTTCTGTTTCATTTTCAGGCGAAGAAGCTGAAGCGTGCCGAGCGATTTGGAAATGTTTGATCGATGTTTCAGAGTTGTTTCATTCTTTGTTTCCTTTTTTTTTTGTAAAGCGTTTTAACGGCTGCACAACAGGTATCCCTGAAGACGACACGCGTCACTAATTTCTACAACTCTCTGTTAATCAAAAGTACATTTATGTATGAAGAAAAACAAACAGGTGTGTTAGATCATTTAAACAGATTTAGGAAATAAACCAAGTTTTCAGTTTCTGCAGAAAAACTTTTTGTTTTCCATCTTAGATATAACTTAATAAAGGAGTGTTTCTCAGTCTGTTAGCCTTTAAGCATAATATTATTCTTTCTTTTTCATCTTATCATTCTTTCTCAATAAAAACAAATAATTATTTCTTTTTTCATTCCCAAAGCTGCAGTGTAGCCCAGTTTTGGAGTTTGTTTTTTTTTAAGCTGAGTCATCCTCCAGCTGCTCCACAGTAAAAGCTTCTCATCCGTTTGTACTCAGTGACTCAGGTGATTAAAACCTGAGGCACCTGGAGCAACTGAAGCTGAAGAGTTTGGCTGACATCAGTGATTAAAGCTTTCATGTTTTGGGGGGATTAACATAACTTTTGTGATTGTTTTGAAGGTGTTTCATCTGGAACTGACTGTTAAAAATCGATGCAATGATGATCATAATCCAGTAGAGCACTCACATGTGTTAAAGGAAAAACATTATTCCACTCATTGTGCTTGCACTGATACAAACCAGCATCATGTCAATATTATTAAACTCACGATTTGGGTTGTTGAAAACAATTGGCTGTGGAATCTCAAAAGTTGGAAACTAAAAAGGCACAAGGGCTCAGAAATCAACGGGATTTGAGTTCTTACAAAAACAGAAGTGAAGTGGAAAGAAAACCTTTTATTTTGAAAGGGCACGTGATGAGGTTTTTTCAGTTTAAATGGTTTTGCTCACCCACATGTGTGTAATTGTACCTTTGCTTTTTCAGACAGGCCGTTCATCTCTCTGTAGGTCTCAATGCTTTTGTTTTCTGTCCATTTTATAACCTTTTGTGATTTAAAATAAATGGTTTTCAATTTTTTGATATCAGCATTGTCTTCTTGTCGTACTTTGAGATTTCACCGACTCTGTAAACTCAATCCTCAGATCCAACCTCCCATTTTGTGAAGGAAAAAGCATTTACGTAAATTAGAAACCTGGACACGTCGCCACTGGGAGCATCATACCAGAGGATTTGAACACACGTCTCCCAAAAACTTAAACCCATATGTAAGGTATCAAACAGATTTCAAATTCTTCTGATATTTTTTGGCCTTCAAAAAAAAAACAGACTAGCAGCAAAAACAGTCAGATCAAGGGGGTTGTTTTCAAACTTTTTGACTGAAAGCTTTCTGAGAGAAGACTTTTTTAAATATGAAAATACTGTCTGCATTTTGAAGGACATCAGACTCAGCTAAATGCAAACTAATTTTTTGCCCACAGAGGGCGCCAAAGTCATCGTATACAAAAGGAATTTTGCATCCAAACATTATGTGAAAGAGCTTCTCTAAAACAACTTGTTCCGGATTTCACAAGTCTATATATTGTGGTTCTGGATCAGGATCTAGACCAACGTGGTTTAATAAGTTTGCTGTGATGATTTTGATTTAAAGGTTTGATTTCAGTGTTTTTGATACAGGTTGCCCTAAAACTGGATTATATTGTTAGTTTAGATTTTCTTAAAAACAGTATTAAAGATTGTCTGATGAGCCAGTTCACATGTGTCAATGCTAAATGCTACTTTGTGCAGTTTTCTTGGCCAGGGCTTAGTTGTAAAAAACTTTTTAAAGTCAATGAAGGTTGCGAGTTTCATAAAGAGGATTAGGGCCACTGCCAAAAGGCCATTTTTATTACTATTTATTTTGAATTCTGGGATTAAAATCCAAATTCTGACTTTTTTCTCAGAATTCTGACTTTTTTCTCTGAATTCTGAGATTTAAAGCAGAATTCTGACTGTTTTTTTTTCTTCTTAATTTATTATTATTATTATTATTATTATTTTTTTTTTTTTTTAATTATTATTATTATTATTATTATTATTATTATTATTATTATTATTATTATTATTATTATTATTATTATTATATTTTATTTTTTTCAGGGAAAAATGTAATTAAAAAATGTGGGTTTATGTGTATCTTTTTTCACTGACCCAAACCCTCCCTGTACACTTTAGATTTTATTTTACTTTATTTTTTTTTTTTTACTTTGATTGATCCAATGTTGTTTTCCAGTTATTTTGAATTTTATTAGTATTTTTGTTTTGATATATTTTTTAATTAAATACGCGGCATGTTACATGTTTAGAAGCTCGATACCTGTTATTAATTTATTAATTTATTAAACTAAAGTTACATATTAAAAACATGGAGCGCCCTTCTGTGGTGGGAGATAATAAAAGAGTGTTTTAGTGACCCCTGTTGGCCGATGGATGAATTACATCCACGTCACGCCGCAGCCTGACGTATGTTCCTGTGACGCGCAGAAATTTTAAACTATCGTCCTTCTCAGTGATGGCGGCTTCGTTTCGTTCTCTCCCTGCAAGCTGTAACAACAAATGGTACTACACCCGACAACAGATCGACAACAGCCCATCCAGGAGAGCTGGACTAGACCCGGACAAAGAGCTGTCCTACAGACAACAGGCGGCGAACCTGCTGCAGGACATGGGACAGCGGCTCAATGTGTATCTTTGTCGAGGCCCATGTTAACGTGCTAGCTGGTTCGGGTTAGCTTCTTGTGGAGCCGGTTCGCTCCAGAGGGCGACTAGTGTCTGTTTTTGTGTTCAGTAGGAAGCTATTCTGTCTTCATTTATACTCTCAGTAGGTTTTTAAGCGGCTGTGTGCGATTTAATTTAGTATAAAGAGCGAGCTAACGCTACTTCCACGGCTAACCCTTGAAGGCCTGTGTGGTCGGCGGGCCTTCAGGACGTTAGCATTAGCATCAACTGTTATTAAAACTGTCTTCATACCACAGTTTAACGCATAAACATCCCTTAAAATCACATATAAATGGTGTTTCTAATTAAGTCTCATAATAATATGATCTTTAGAGCACACAAATCATTTGTGTTAGTTTGATAAACAACAGCTCCAGGCTAACCTCTGGCTGGTGTGTGAAGCTAACTTCTTTAGTGCTTTGTTTTTCTGCCTCTCCTGTAAAGTAAAGCTGATGTTATGTTCAGTTTTATGAGTCTAAATCAATTTTGAACACCTTCTTAGCACGTTAGGTGATATTTTGGCCCTTAAATTCAAGAAACACTGCTTTGTTTTGATGTGTTGTGCCTGTTTGCTGCATTACACTCCTTAACTTCCTTGTATCAGGTCCCAACTTACTATTAATACAGCCATTGTGTACATGCACCGGTTCTACATGGTCCAGTCCTTCACCAAATTTCACAGAAATGTAAGCATAAAACAACATCACTTTTCCCTCCATCTCTTTGATTCTGGTATATCAGTGATCTTATAAATACATTGTACCCTCTCAGGTTATATCTCCCGCTGCACTCTTCCTGGCTGCAAAGGTGGAGGAGCAGCCCAGGAAGCTGGAACATGTGATCAAAGTGGCACACGCATGTCTGAATCCTCAGGATCCTCCACCAGATGTACGCAGCGATGTAAGTGACAAATCCGACAATGTTTCTCCTTTAAATGTTTTGAGAAGCCATGCTCTTCTTAACATAAAAGTGAAATTTGTGTGGCATCACTGGTTGGCCAATATCTTTAGTCTTGGTTTATACTTCTGCATTGACCCTGTCAGCTTAGTGGTTGATTCAGTTGCAGCATGACATTCTTGTGCGTTGACTCGTCTGCTCTGTGGACATTGTGGTCTCTGTGCTAGTCAGAGCAGCTGTTTCCTGACCCGCTGCATTTGCTGGTTGCCTTTTCACATTACGCGCAAACTGTGGGAAATGTTGTCGTTGGTAATGAAGCAATTATTACAAAGACTAATAGAGAGGAGGTGTCAGAGGAGCTGTTTGGGTTTGCAGTCAGACCTTGTTGGTCTGTTTATCAATTCTCAGAGTCAGATTTCAGATCAAAAACACAACCTCATGTGTAGGCCTGTCACGATAATCAATAAATCAATTAACCAAACGATAAATAAAAACGTCCTCGGTAAGTTTGCCAGCCTCGATAAACTGACACGTGCATGCATGTTTGCTTTCTTCCCATCTTTCGACCAAAGAGGCTGAATGAGAAGATGGCTCACTACGTCTATCTTTCCAAACATCGGGGTGCATAGGTTTTATAGCGGATTTAGCAGATTTATAGCAGAGTGAGCATCTGTCAAAAAAGCGATCTTTGGGGTGAAGACGGGGCTGCTCGCACGTACACACGGAGAGAGCTGAAGCGAGCGTCCTGAGGGGTAAGGAGGAAACACACGCTAATATGAGTGATGGCACGAAAGACGGTTCTTAAGCCGCCTGCCACAGTCCCAGTGTGGGAATATTTTGTTTTTTTATCAGAATGAACAAAGTGTGAGCTCATGAACACCAACGACCTAATATGTCGCATTTGTTTGAAAATAGTGGCGACGAAGAAGAAGAAGGGGAGGTGCAGCGGAGCCTTGTTCTTTGACAATCTGCTCTTACTGAGGCTTTTGGTCTGCAAAGTAAATAGAAATAAAGGCGCCAAATGGTGGGCGCTCAAAGACAGCTACATTGCCAAAGAAATGCAGCCCTTCAATACGGTTGAAAACCAGAAATATTAAAAATGTTTGACAGACAGTACGGATTGACTGGGAAAAAGTACATGTTACAAACAATTCAGGAACTGTATAAACTCCCTTTTATTTAGGCTATAGTTTTTATTGTTGGGTTTTTTGGAGTTTCGTTTTTTCTTTAGAGACAGGGTCCATGTTTTATCGTTTTTGATTAGTTTTAATTATTTTCATTGACATGTATTTTTTCTAAAAGAGAGTCCATTTCATTTTCATTGTATTTTTTCTCTCTCTTGTTTGTTAAATTTATTATACTTTTTGTTTAATTTATTTTATTTACAAGATCCTGACCTTGTAATTACAGTTAAATACTCTTAAGAAATTAAAGTTTCTTGCTTTTGATATGGTGTACTCACTTTATTATCCCATTTATCATAATTACATCAATGAAAAAATGGAAAAAAATCAAAATTATTTTGACAATAATATTGTTTATAGGCAATAATGTTTTGGAAAATTATCGTCTAGCTAAATTTGTTATCGTGACAGGCCTAACCTCATGTCTCATAATTTCATCCAAACACTCGTGAAGATGACCTTGTATCATGGCAACAGTAGAGGTGGATTCCAAAGTGTCTTAAAGAGACAGTAGCTGTAGTGAAGTGTTTCAGAGAGAAGCTGAAATGAGCTTGAGATCAGTAATATTTCTTTGTAAATTGTAGTAAACTGATTCAAAGCTATCAGAAAGATTATTCATAGTCTGAAGAGGGAGCATAATATTCGCCTTCAATGGATTGGATCTTTTGATAGCATGGACTATGAAGATTTCAAGTGTTTGTTGATTGAAATAAGGCGTCTTGGATTGTTCAGACTCTACAAGGTCGTATAGTCTGGCTGATAAAGCTCATGTTTTTCCGTCACAGTGTGATTTTTCTAGGCGGAAACATTTCTTGCAGCAGCAAGTGCTGGCTGTGGGCTCACTGCAGCAGTTTGATGACGTCTGCTCGTAGTCATAGCTGACCTTTGTGCCAATTCAGGGGTCAAATGAGCAAAAGATAAAGGTTATTTAACGTTAGATGAAGTTTTCAGCCATCAAGGTTATGTGATGTTTTGTGGTTGCTGTGCACAAGTATTCACCTTCTTTGAAACTTTTCATGTGCGTCATTTCACAACTGCAAACTCAAGTTTTATAGTCTGGACCATCTTGAAATGATCATGTACGAGTAAAAAAGGGTTGAATACTTATGCATTTCACTGTAGCTTCATTTATCTTATCTGTGAGGCTTCGTGAGCTCCTCGTAAACGGCAGCTGTAACATGTTTGACAAAGGAAGGAGGCCTCGCAGTGAGTAACGTGCCTATCCTTTCAACCTCAGGCTTACCTGCAACAAGCCCAAGACCTGGTTATTCTTGAGAGCATAATACTGCAGACTTTGGGTAAGTTGGGAAAGAATGACTGGGTCTGATTATAAAGATCGTTCTGCTCTGTTTAACTTAAAGAAATCACATCATGCACTCTCTGATTTGGGGCACAGAAAAAGGGATGGGTACCTTAATATTTGGAACGATATGGTACCAGTATCCGGTTCCTGGCAGTCAATATAGGTACTAAATGGTACCAATTTTTGGTACTTTTATTTAGGGCTGAACAATTAATCGAATTTAAACCGACATCACAATGTAATAGGATGCAACTTTCAAATCACAAAGGCTGCAATTTAAAAAACAAAACAAAAAAAATTAAAGTGCATTTACTCTAGTTTGTGTTTTGTTACTGATGAGAGATCAGTATGATTTCTATGCAATTAATATTTAAATTTATGTTCACACAGTGTTTCTTTTTCATTTTATGAAAAAAGTGCACTCCACATGTTGACATATTTCAGTGGTTGAACCAGAGATTTGGTCTTGTTTACATTTCTGCATTTTATTTTATGTGAGATCCATAGATGAGAGGATTCATATTTATTTTTTAATTTTATTGTTCATAATAGGCCTGTTGTTCTGCAGTACTTTGTTCCTTTTTCTGATTTTGTTTAAGGTAATTAATGATAATTTTATTACAGGTCTGCAAGACCTGAAGTTAAATCAATCAGTCAATATTCTACTGTGATTGTAATAGTTAAATAAAGGTATATGTTATTTGTAAACATGACGTGTAGGTCTGGCAAACAGGAAAAGAATGTTTGTATGTTACACTATCCTTTGTTGTGTTGGTCACACTATAGAACGGTTTATTACTTGTGTTAAGTGAATAATGTAGAAGATAAATATAACCCCCCCCCCCCCCCCCCCCCAAAAAAAAAAAAAAAAAAAAAAAATTGCATGCTAAATCACAATATTAGTAAAAAAAAAAAATCGCAGTCAGATTATTTTCCAAATCGTTCAGCCCTACTTTTGTTTGTTAAAGTGGCAACAAATCTTAATTTGTTAAATGATAAAATCTTAAAACTTTTCAGTCTATTTCTCCATATATAAACATGCTACGTTGTGTTCATGACCAGCATGGAGAACTGCCTACTCTTCTACTCCCTCACAGTCATGCATGCATTCTGGTCCCTTAAAGTGATACTCTGGGATGGAACAAGTTGGGTCCTATTACAAGATTTAGGGCAGAAATTACCCCTACAGCAGTGTTTCTGTGCAGCAGAAGCCCAGAGCGCTCACACCAAACACCCCCTCCCTGCTCCTCTGCTGGTTTCCTCTGCACTCAGACGGGGCCATATTTTACTTGACCAAAAACACAAATAAACGGACTCCCACCAAAAAACTCTGATATGGGTCTGCATTCATGCTTTATTTAGAGAATTTTCAGCTCGTTACTTTCACACAAAAACACGGCTAAATAAGGCTCTAGTTCTCATTGTGGCGTAAAACGACGCTACCTCCGCTGCAGAGCCACAGCTGGCTACGCTTGCCGCTTAGTGTATCAGTCCGCGCGCGGCGTGCCAGATATAAACAAACGCAGGTAGACTGCCAGGACGAAGAGACAGCATGAGAACTAGAGCCTTATTTAGCGGTGTTTTTGTGCCTAAATGCATCCTTGTGACTGTGATGGAGTGGAAGAGTAGGAGATTTTCCATGCTGGACATGAACACGGCATTGAAAGGTTATATATTGAAGAATGAATATGCTAAATTGAAAAAAAAAAAGTATTTTATTCTTCAATAAATTGATATTTTTTTACCACTTTAACACAGAAAGTACCGAAAATTGGTACTGATTGACAGGTGCCAGGTATAGGTACCATATCGTTTCAAATGTGAGAGGTATCCATCCTTATCTGCGCTTCATCCTTTGATCTTTTTCTCACGGTTGCGCCGCTCTTTCTCTCTGAACTACCTTGTCACAAAACCTTAGATTGTTTTTGTTTTGTTTTGTTTTTACCAATATTGATATCGGTAAATGTCAGTTATCGACCATTACAGCAACGGATATTGGTATCGGGCAAAATTGCCATTTTGGCTAAAAAGTACCTAATTCAGTACCCATCCCTACACAGGAACTATAAACATTTCTGTTTTTCAGGGAGTTTTTCTGACGTTTCTTTACAGATTTTGTTGATTTTCCTCCAAAAATCTGAATCAGTGAAATCTAATCGACCCTCATCTGTCTCTTCTTTAAAACAGCTTTTGAGATCACCATCGATCATCCACACACTCATGTTGTCAAGTGCACTCAGCTGGTCAGAGGTGAGCATCGACTCTTTGAATCAGATGAAAGTCTGTGTTGGTAGTTTTGGCGTATTTGTAAGTTTTCTCGTTAGGTGATCCACTTTCAGGTTTTAAGTATGTTTTTTTGCTCTGTTGTTGTTCCAGCGAGTAAGGATTTGGCTCAAACATCATACTTTATGGCCACTAACAGGTATATCTACCGTTCACAGAAAAATCAGCCTCTGTTCCTGATAGAGAAGTTCATCAAGCTCTATATACTGAATGTCTGCTCTCTCTTCCCCTATTCCTGATTTTTCTTTTCCTTCCTGGACGTATCCTGCCACGTAGTCTGCACTTGACCACGTTCTGCCTGCAGTACAGTCCACCCGTCGTGGCCTGCGTGTGCATCCACCTCGCTTGCAAATGGTCGAACTGGAAGATCCCCGTGTCGGCGGACAACAAACACTGGTGGGAGTATGTGGATCCCACTGTGACACTCGAGCTGCTCGACGGTACGTGTTGTCCGTGTGTTTCCTCGCACTCCATTTGGTCAAGACGAGATGTTTCAAAAGAGCTTGGTTTCATTTTGTTTCAGAGCTCACACATGAGTTCCTGCAGATTCTGGAGAAAACACCCAGTAGGTTGAAACGGATCCGCAACTGGAAGGTACGACAGAGAAGACCCCTGGTTTAAGATCTAATTTACATGAAGCGAATGCTCGTGTAACCGTTGTTTCCTTGTTCCCAGGCCGGAGGTCAGACGCCGAAAGCCAAGCCCAAAGTCCAAGAAGAGGGGGACCAGAGAGACACCATGATGAACATGATCTCCATGGCCTCGTCAGAAAGCACCGTAGCGGGCCTCATGAGCCTCTCAGCTCCTCCCTCCGCCTCCTCCTCTTCAGCTGCCGGTGAGAAGGAGCGAGGAGCGTCCGGCAGCGCCCAGACGTGGAGCGGGAAAGGACAGCAAGCTGCACCCGAGTCCCAGCTGCCCAACAACGAGGTCCACGCTCCTGCCAAGGTGTCGCTGAGCGAGTACCGTGCCAAGAACGCAGATGTCCTCGCCGCCCAGAAGAGGAAGCTGGAGAACATGGAGGCCAGCGTGAAGAGGGACTACGCCAACGCTGCTCAGGCTCTCATTGGTCAGCAGCAGAGGAAGGACAAGCAGCAGCATCATCACCAGCAGTCGGGCTCCTCCTCTGCCGACGCCTCCAACCCCTCACCCATCATCCTGAAGATCCCGCTGGAGAAGGAGAGGCACGACAGGAGCTCTCTGAAAATGCGCCTCCCCCTCGGTGGCGGAGGAGGCGGCGGGCACGGCGCCAGCTCCAGGGGTCAGGACCAGGACATCAAGGTGAGGATACGAGTGCCTGAGAAGCAGAGAGGAGGCTCAGGAGAGGAGGGGAAGAGCAGGGACAAGCACAGAGAACGCTCCAACCATCATCACCACCATCATCATCACCACCACTCCTCCTCCTCCTCCTCCAGCAGTGCCTCCCTCTCCTCCTCACACAAACACTCATCCAGCTCCAGCGGGGCCACAGGGAGCAGCAAAAAGGTGGCGAGCGACTCCTCCAGAACTGGCTCGTCGTCCTCATCCGCCTCCCGAAAGAGGACGCACTCCCAGGACCCCACGGCGGGCTCCCACCCCGCTGCTAAAGTCAGCAAGTCCTCGAGGAACCCCTACCAGCTCCCGTCCCTGTCTTCCTCCTCGGGGCAGACTCTGGGGCACGGGGGCGACATCCTCCCTGCACTGAGCCTGCAGCACCACCAGGGGAGCTACTCACACTCCAAAAGCGACAAGACGGACACGAACGGGCACGGTGCGGCGGCGGGGGCTCAGTCGAACGAGTACCAGGATACTTTTGAAATGTTGAACTCGCTTCTGAGCGCGCAGGGGGTCCAACCGGCGCAGCCGTCCATGTTTGACTACAGATCCCAGTACGGGGACTACAGGTACTCTGGAGGCTCCAGAGGGGGGAACTCCAGACCTCCTCCCTTGCCTTCAGAACCGCCTCCTCCTCTGCCGCCGTTACCCAAATGATTTCCTGCGCAGGAGAAGAATTCTGTACATTGTACTTGACATCCATCGTGTTACATTAAGTATTGTATCATTTCTCACCCAGCGTTTTTTACAGCAGAGAAATGTACCCATGAGTTTCTCCCTGTCCCTGGGGCAATAATAAGCGGCTTTAAAAGCTCAAAAATGTGATTTTAAAAAAGAGAAGTGTAGATACTATTTTTTTCTTTCTGTTTAATGAAACCAGATGATGGGACCTGTGTTTTTTTTCCAACCAACGCTGTTTTAAAGGAAGTCATCCCCTCAAAATCATGAGAGAACTAAAGATTAAGGTCACAATCCTGTCGGCTCTTCTTAAGATTGTCTTTTTATAATGTTTTTATAGCATGTTATTTATTAATTGAATGCTTTTAACAAAAACATAGTCTCATTTTCTACCTTTTTAAGGTTCCCCCTTTGTTATTTTCAGACAGAGGGATATTTCTTCATCAGAACTGTACAGGCTAGTTTGAGAGTGCATGTCTCCAAAGCCATCTTTCTAATATTTTCTCCTTGTTTTTATACTTTCTTTTGTTTTTTTTTAACACCATAATCTCAAAAAAAGAGGTGACTGCCCTGGCCCTGGAGAGTAAAATATTTTATTTTATGCATTCTTGGGTGAAATTGTAAACAGATTGTAAGATGTTTAAAAACAAACATGAGATATTTTTTACATTTTGTTATGGGAAATTGCAAAAAAAAAGAAAGAGACAGAGATGTAAATTAAGGAAGTTTGTTCTATTTTTTTTTTTTTTTTTTAGATTTTGAGTGTTGCAGTCATTGTTTTAAATGGTTGTAAAATATTCATACTCAGCTATCTAATCAGTACACTAACAGTTAAAGTTCATACCAAGGATAAAAGGACCACGGTTTATCAAAGAGCTCAAACATATCCACTCAGTGTGGTCACAGTGAAGGAGGAGACGGGAAGGCAAAAGCAACAAGAGGAGAGTTAAATCCTCTATTTTAGCTTAATGAAGGAAGGTTTTTGGTGATAACTAAATTTAAAGATGAAACAGATTATTAAACACACCCTATACGACTGAAAATGGACGTCAAAGTGATGTTGCTATGAAAACTGCTCCCTCTGGTGGTTGGCTGCAGTATAGGCCAAAAATCCATCTCCCCGGTTATTCCAGATGGGCTGTGGTCAAACTTTAAAAAAATACACCTGGTAGAAATGTTTCTCATGTCCAATTGTTGTGGTGATGTAAAGATATCATTTGGCGGTGTTGTATTCAAGTCCTCTTTTTTTCTGAAAAGTTTAATTTTCATTAGTTAAAAGGGGTTAAAAACAAGGTTTTACGTCACGTTTAACGATGATTGACAGCTGACGTTGTTGTGGTTTTTTTTCAGGGATTGTAAAATATGTCAGGAGGTAGAGTCAGGAAGTGATTAGACTCTCGAAAGAAAAAAAAATATTATCTTGGTCTATGGTAGGGATACACCAATCCAACTTTTCTGGTTCTGGTATTGATACCGATACCTGGGCTTTGGGTATCAACCAATACTGATCCGATACCAGTGTTAAATCATAACCTGCACGCCTTATTGTGGGATAAGACTGGTAATGGTTTGGGTAAACGGCAAAAAATGAGTATTTGGAATTACCGAAGTCAATATTTATTCAAACTATAGAATATTTAAATGTTTATAAGAAAAATGAAGCGTCTGTTCAGTTGTTAACTTTTATACCCTGTAGACTGGTAATGCAGCAAAAAACAAAATGAGAGCATCAGAGGAAACATTTCAAATCAATTAATCAATTCCAGGATCGGTATCGGTGCATCCCTAGCATATAGCTCGAGCAGCAACATGCTAATATTTCTTTGTACCCTTTAGCATGTAGTCCCACCTTTGGCAGGTCTAACAGGCTGAGCACAAACCTGTAACCCCCACCTTCAAGGTAGACAAAATACACCCTGATTCATCCTAACCTGACATGCTTCTGCAGTTTCTAACCACCTTCTGTGGGTTTGCATGTTCCAACAATGCAAACACAGCTCCCTCCTCCTCTGACTTGCATCCATATTTTGTGTTTTTCATCAAGTTTTGTGCAAGTTTAGGAATTCTGCAACAAACTGTCCCTCTTCTTTTGTCTCCTTTCGTTTAATGGAAGTGCAAAGGGCTAAGCTGATCACAATAATAGCATTTACAGATAAATCACTGTCACCATGACTACCTGTTAGATTTTATTTCACATGTTGTTGGGTGTCAGTTTTCGTAGCGGCGTTCCCTGACTTTTTGCGTCGAGGAATCAGAAATATCACCTTGAAATTCTGCGTTTTCTGCTGGTTTTCCCTCTGCTGTGACCACACTGAGTAAAAATATACAGCTAAGTATTCAAAACACACAATATCAAAGAATAATGAAACATCTGTTGTATTTATGGCTGTCTTTCATTTGTGCATTTCCTTTTTTTGGGGGGTGTCTTAAATGTGTTGACCTCTGTGTACATCGTCTGTTCATACTGGTCTGCGATTTAATCATGTTTAAAGCTGTATTTTGAATCCATAACCTTTAATCTACATTGTGAGTTATTCAGCTTCAGATTAATTGTTTATAATCCATCAACAAGCCATCGAAAGTGTTTGTATGTGTTCTTTTGTTGTGTAAAAACACATGCAGCAAGCAGGCTTCTGACATACCTCCAGGACAAGGTTAATAGCATGGAGTACAGTACTGTCTGATAGTCCAGATCAGTTATAGATTTGTATTTGAGCAAGAGAATCAGGCCTCATCTGTACATTTAACACATCCTGATCTTTATATGGGTTTGATTGTATAGTATTACTGTTTTATCTCTGCTTTCTTTACGTTTGTAATCCAAAACTGGGGTATGAGGCAGTTCACAGTAATGCAGTACAACATACCAGCCACACAATTGTAAAATATTTGCTCCCTTGATTTTATGGACGATAAAAAGAGTACATCTCTTTGCTCAGGCAGCAGAGGTTTTATTAGTTATTCAACTATATGTTGTGACAGGGAATCAGTAAATGCACTGAATATTTATCTCAGTAGCTTCGCCTACGATGCAATTGACAAAGTGTTACATGTATAATGGTTAGGATATTAGAATAGATGTCCGATATATCATTATATTTTGGAAAATTGTTTTATATGATTTGGAAAAACAAAATCCAGTTTAAAGTATTAACTCGATGCTGTGAGAAACAAAAAGGATACATTTCAAAACAAACCCTTAAGTGAGAAAAAAAAAGGAAGACACTCATGCAACCTTACAATGCAAAATCACACACACACACATACCTACAATAAGTTTTCATGTCTTGGTGTTTTTAGTGACACTCAGGTCTGGAAATCAAATGTTTGGGGGTTTATTGTTTCTGTTTAAAGGTTATATGTGAACACTGTTCTTTTTGATATAATGTGGTTGCTTTATTCTCAATAAAAGTCAATAAATATTTTAAGAAAACGGTCTACTTTGAGTGATCTAACTGCTGCAATATTGTGCCCATAAGTTACATACCAAGCAGAATGTTTGTAGAGGTTTGATTAGCAGCTGGATTGACCAATGAAATGCCTGTACTTTCAACCAATCAGAGCTCTGAGTAGGCGGGTTCCGTTAGTCTCTGCATTGACTGTGGCAGCTAGGAATTCGACGCTGCGTTCCCTGGAAGCTAGAGTGAGCTGGACGGTTGAGCAGAAGGTAAGCTGTTCCGGGTGAAATATTAAGATATGCCAACTTTTTGGCAGCCCAGCTAATCGGTGATATTAAGAAAGAGAAAAAAAGACTCTTTTTGATAAGCTAATGTTGATTCACAGCCGTTAATCGTTAGATTTAGCGGTTAGCCACTGTTAGCATCTGCTAACAAAGATGGCGTCGCGGTGTACAGAGGAGTGACGCAGTAGGAGAGGCGGGATGAAGCACTGTGTGGCGCCCGGTTAGACTTCCAAAGAAGACGTTAATGCACTTCTGCTTGATTTAAATCATCAAATTAACCTTAACATGCAACACTTTTATCGCTCTAGCATTATAAATTGTTTAAAGAGCATGAAATTTGAAATGTAGGAAACTAATTTAGCTCATGGATTGATTCTGACAAGCCACCTGACATGCCAACGCCTGTCTAACCGCTGTTTGTTATGAAGGGTAGCATCAATTTTCACTCATATTTAATTAAAAACGACTGTTATAAACATGTATTCGCACAAATTAACATTAATTCGACGTAGAAATAAAAACACGTTTAATGTTTGAACTTTGAACCAAGTTGTAAATTATTTAAAAGGTCTAACGTCACGTTAAATAAGCCACGCGGTTCCCGAGTGTGTCCACAGATTGATATCTTCGATTTGGTAGTTTTATTCAGACCACAATTTAATACTTTAATTACCATTAACGTATCATTTCGACAGAAAAAAATCCTTTCAAATCAGACTAAGTATTTCTGATTAACTTTGTTTGCAGTGCATAGCCCTAGTAAAACCCAATTTGAAATTGTAGAGGTAAAATCTTGAGAGTATTTGCTGAAAAATGTACGTTTTTTTTTTAAATATGCAGAAATTTCTGTTTAAATAGTATCTCACATGAATTCTAGTAGTTTCTGCTGATTCAGGCTCAATATTTTTTTGTCATAATATATATGTTTGTTTGGTTAGAAAAGAAAAAAAGAGTATCTTGATCTATGACAAACTTAGTTTTTTAAAGCAGGGGTGTCAATTTGCAATTTTCTGCAGTGTTACATGCTGTGTTAACGTCAGATAACTTCTCTATCTCAAGGAAAACAATCTCCATTAGGGGGCGATGTGGGGAAAACATGACAGGATATTTTAATTTTAGGATCTGGATTTTATCACTATTGTTTTTCATGATGCTTTTGAGATTTTTTTGACCTGCAGGCAAAAATTTTAACCCCAAATATCTTCATACAGATTGACCAAAGGGAACAATACTGACTTTCTTCTCATGAACCACAATTTTACCATCCTAATATTGAAACTTTGTTCTCATAAATGTAAAACTTCACTCCTGCAAGTTGATATATTTTTCACTTTTAGGTCTGATTGAAGTCTGTGGCCTTATATTGGGTTGTGTAAAATGAGTTGATGAGACTCTTTTTATTTTGCAGACAGAGAATGAACAGGATAAGAATCCACGTTTTGCCTTCAAGTCGGAGCCGGGTGGCCCAGACACCTCGTCCCCAGGAGCCCCAGCTGTGCTCCTTCACGCAGCGGCCGTGCTCTCATCCTCGTCTGGAAGGCTTCGAGTTCTGCATCAAACACATCCTAGAGGACAAGAACGCCCCGTACAAGCAGTGCAGCTACGTCTCTGCCAAGAACGGCAAACGCTGCCCAAATGCTTCACCTAAGGTTGAGAGGAAAGATGGGTGGGTCAAAGTTTCTACCAAGTATTTCATGTTTAATCCTAAACATTTAACATTTATTTACACATTAAAGCTACTTTCCATTACTTGTCCTCACATGACTCTTGTCTCTGTTTTAGAGTGACGTTCTGTGCAGAGCATGCTCGCAGAAACGCCATGGCCCTCAGAGCTCAGATGAGAAAGTCGTCCTCCAATCCATCCCCTGAGGTACTTCTGTCCCAGCTAAGTGGTTACAACCGTGCAGAGACAAACAGCGCAGACGGAAGCCGCTCTGAAGCTAGCCGTATCCTCGGTAGGTTGTCAGACTGTGGATGGCTCATTTCCTCTGCTGAACTGAAGGAGGGGAATTGATTTGTTTTATTTTTATACTCCCTTTGTGCAGAAGATGAGAGTCTGAGTGAGGAGGAGCAGAGTCCGTTGGTACTAGACCAGACGTGGAGAGGAGACCCAGACAGTGATGGAGACAGTGTGGACAGTGATCACGAAGATCCTCTGAAGTAAGATGGATAATCTCATTTCTCTGCTACACTGTCGGCCCAAACTCATGCTTTAGTTTTACTGGATTACGACTGCAGGTTTATGTCTAGACCTTGATTTCTGTTCAATATAACTTAATGTAATAATTTAACTGAATTATAAACGGTTTGTGACAGGTTTTGAGGTTTTCTCAGTGATGGTTTCTCAGTAAAAGAGAAAAAATTGAGAACATTTTGAACATGTCAAATTAGTTACTCGACCAGTTTAGTCAATCATAGATGAGCTAACACAAGCTTGGTTTGTTTTAAAGAGGAGAGTTGCATATAGTTCTTCTCTTTGTGATTTTGCCTGGTAGTGTTGTTGTTTATTCATGATTTATTGTGAATTGCAGACATGCGGGAGTTTACACGGCAGAGGAGGTGGCGCTCATCACTCGAGAAAAGCTCATCAGGCTCCAGTCTCTCTACATCGACCAGTTCAAACGTCTGCAGCACCTGCTCAAAGAGAAGAAGCGTAGATACTTGCACAGCCGCAAAGTGGAGCACGAAACTCTGGGTAAACACACAACCAAATATCTGCAACATGTAAAAGAGAATCTAACTCAGGGATCTGCAACCTGCGGCTCTGACTCCTTTCCTGTGGCTCCCTGTAGATTTGAAAAAAAAAATAATGAATAAAAAAATTTTATTTATAATTTTATTATTAAGAAATTATTTTTCTCAATAATTATTTATTTTTTTAACTTTTTGCAATTTTTTAAAATTGTTTTTTCGTAAACATTTTCCAAGATTAGGAATAAAAATTCAAATTTTTTAAAGATTTGGCAAATTTTTAGATTTCCTTTTTTTTTTCATTTCTGCATTTTTCCCCAAAATTTTTTGAAATAATTAAAAATGGAGCAAGTTTGTGAAAAGACAGTTTTTTTATATGTTTTTGCAAATTTATGAAATTTTAAAACAGTTTTAAAATTTAAAATGTTTTGCATTTTCAGCCATTTTTTTGTATTTATTTTTTTGAAAAAATCACAAACTTACTGAAATATCTTATAATCTTTTTATGAACTTGATATTACATAGTTTTCTAAATTTTTAATATTTGCAAATTTATTGAAATTAAAAAACCGAGACAGAACATGTACAATTTTATAAACACAAAATCTTCTCGTTCAGCTAATTATTCACTAGATTTTTAATATGTTTCAAATTTATACACTTTTTGTCTTTATTGTGAAGATAAAGTAGATTTTGTGGCTCCTGAATAACTTTAATCCAGGTGAGCTAAGGAAAAATGGCTCCTATAAAGGTAATGGTTGCAGACCCCTGATCTAACTACTGCTGTGTTAACGTTGTTTTTGTTGATTTTAGGGAGCAGTCTG
This sequence comes from Halichoeres trimaculatus, assembly GCF_033239565.1. Classification (NCBI taxonomy): domain Eukaryota; kingdom Metazoa; phylum Chordata; class Actinopteri; order Labriformes; family Labridae; genus Halichoeres; species Halichoeres trimaculatus. The sequence continues at coordinate 4,441,971 of NW_027437189.1, read as the reverse complement.
CTGACAGGGCCGGAAAGTTTGTCTGTGAAGGAACGTGAGAACCTGAAGAAGCTGAAAGCTCTGCGCCGGTACCGTCGGCGGTACGGCGTGGAAGCCCTGCTGCATCGACAGCTCAGGGAGAGGAGGCAAGCCGTGACAGAAGGAGCTCCACAGGTAGGATCCCGTCACAGGAAGTAGTTTCTCTAGACTGGAACAATCTTAGTCGAAGAAATGCTGTTTGTTTTGTTTTGTGTTTTGATTTTTCTAAACGCTCCTCTCTTCTCTTGCAGCCTCACACGAGAACAGTGTATGAAAAGTGTATCTCCTTTGTGGAGGGAACTCGTTGCACCAATCCCTGCCTGCCTATGACCCGACACTGCCTCACACGTATCCTCAACAAAGTTTTTAACACAAGTTTGATATTTTAACCTCACAAGCTGGTGCTGTGCATCGTCACTTTCTTTGTTTCCACTGGAAGAGCATTTTTAAAATGTTCTGTGCTGTGTTTTTCTCCTCCTCCAAACTCATCCACCTTCCTTCCTTTTCTGTTGGACTGCGGCCCCGATCAAGACCAGCAGCTTGCAGTAGCTGCTGGTTTCAAAGGGAGCCTACATGAACTCCTTCCTGTGGTCTGTTGATTTTTCCCAGAGTTACAAAGGGGCTAATCGGTTCAGTTGGAAGGTACATCACCTTTCTCATCCTTCCTTCCCTTCATTCTTTTAGTGAATCTCATCTCTGTCATTTTTCCATTCTAAAGGAAAAACAGCGTTTTATTAGTGTCCGCCGGTGAAAACATTTTTATTGCAAGTGCTGGACTTTATGTCCCTTTGAATGTTAAGATAAAATCAGTTTTCAGCTCATTGTTCTGAGAAAATTCATTGAAATGTCTGACAAAACCTCTCAGACACATCAGTAGCAAAATCCAGCTCCAAGATAAGTGCCGTCTCGAAGAACACTCAAACAATCACAGGAATGACTGTGGTGCTTGCAATAACACTGGTGTGAGTCAAACTTTCCCACTAACCTCTGCTCAGAGTTGGTTTCACTCAGTCGTCTTGTTTTCTGTGACCATCCTTGACAGCTTCACCATCAGATATCTACCAAGACAGCAATCAGGTACTTTTCAAAATGTGCCCAGGCCTTAAAGACGTCCCCTGTGACCGCACCGTGCACATGGGTCAGTCTGACGACCCTCGCTGCCCGCTCCACCTCACCCTGCCTCCGCCCATGTACCAGCCCGAGCAGGAGCCTCCTCCACAGGAGCCCGTCCCCACAGTCAGTGGAGACATGTATCTGAGTGCAGCAGAGCTCCAGCCCACAGAGAGTCTTCCTCTAGAGTTCAGCGACGTACGTACGAGTAATCGATTGTTTGAAAGCTTTCTGACTTACCGTATTGACCAGAATATAGGATTCCTCCTCTTTTTGAGACCAAGCTTCCATATTTTTTGACAACTGTTAAACGTCTCTGCTGCATCAACCATCCTTAGCTTAACATTAGCATCAGAGCTCTGCCTCAGTTGACTGCCTCCTTTTTTCACATCATCTTCGACTCAAAAAAAAGACCTTGTCTTATATTCGAGTCATTACGGTACTTCATGAAATTCAATAACTGCTAGATACTCATACATCTGGATTCTTCCAGATATCTATGAGGTGGTGAAATTTTTTTGCAAAATAAGGCCATCTCCACATGAAGCCGGTTATTTTCAAAAAAGAGTACCTCCCCCCCTTGTTCTTTTTAAAAAATACTTTCGTCCACACGCAGTGTTTTCCTGACGTAAATCCCATGCCAGCCAATCAGAATGAGCCCCCGTCACTCAGCTGTGATGTTTGAGAAATGAAAACTCCTTTTACTGGCTTCCTCACGAAACCATGAAACCGGAGTTTTCAGAAACATCGTTTTTCGTGACTTAGAGCTGCGGTTTCGTGTGGACGACAGGCGCAAACGTATAAATATATGTGGTTTCCCAAATACCCTTGACTCGTTTTCTGGCGATTTTTTCTTTTATTCATAACTTTTCTTGAACACATAGGGAACAACACCCCAATATGTACAAGCAACATCTTTGCACAAATACATGACTTAAAGTGATACTCCGGGATGGAACAAGTTGGGTCCTGTCACAAGGTTTAGGGCAGAAATTACCCCTACAGCAGTGGTTTTGTGCAGCAGAAGCCCAGGGCGCACACACCAAACACCCCCTCCCTGCTCGTCTGCAGGTTTCCTCTGCACTCAGACGGGGCCATATTTTACTTGACCAAAAACACAAATAAACGGACTCCCACCAAAAAAATCTGATATCAGTCTGCATTCACGCTTTATTTAGAGAATTTTCAGCACTTTACTTTCACACAAAAACACCGCTAAATAAGGCTCTAGTTCTCATCATGTCTCTTCGTCCTGGCAGACTACCTGTGTTTGTTAATATGTGGCACGCTGCGCGCGCGGACCGATACACTAAGCGGCGAGCGCCTCGTAGCCAGCTGTGACTCTGCAGCTGAGGTAGCGCTGTTTTACGACACAATGAGAACTAGAGCCTTATTTATTTTTGAAAATTCTCTAAACAAAGCGTGAATGCAGACTGATATCAGATTGTTTTGGTAGGAGTCCATTTATTTGTGTTTTTGGTCAAGTAAAATATGGCCCCGTCTGAGTGCAGAGGAAACCTGCAGAGGAGCAGGGAGGGGGTGTTTGGTGCGAGCGCTCTGGGCTTCTGCTGCACAAAATCACTGCTGTAGGGGTAATTTCTGCTCTAAACCTTGTGACAGGACCCAACTTGTTCCATCCCGGAGTATCACTTTAAAGTAAATTTGGTACAATAGTAGCCAAAAAAAAAAAATTATACTTATAAAAAAAGTAGCATACAATTGCACTTTCAAAGATTTTAAATAGACATTGCTCCAGGTATAAACTACTGTGTTAACAAGCTGTATTACAAGAAAACCTTAACTGCCTACGCTGACAGCAATCTGATTAATCAGAAGGTTAACGGTACATGGTGTTGAAATGAGATATAAAGCGTTGACATTTAAGAAAAAAGACAGTCCTGGAGCCCCTGATTGTATATTTTGTTTTCTCTAGTTGAAGAAAAAACATGGCCTCTCTTAGCCAAAAAAAAAGACAGACTCTTAGGAGAAGCAGTTTGGTTTATCGGGCTATCAGAGATGTAAATGCAGTTATCTGTTTCTGCTTAGCAGACAAAACATTTGAAAGTATTTCAGCGAGGACACAGACGATGTCTTCATGAGAACATGGTTTTAAATGAGGCTGCAGCGATGTTTAATTTGCAGATTATGTCGGCTAATTTAGGATCCCTTTCCCACATAAACAAGCTGCTCTGTTTGTTACTGTAGACCACTCCCTCTGAGCGGTCATGGCGTTTGGTTTACTTCACACATGAATCAAACAAAGGCAGAAAAACAAAACAGATTCTGAAATTAAAACAATGAATGAAGGAAGATTTTTCCAAACATTGCTAAGAAGGGTGATCTACAGGAGTGGTGATTACACATCAGCAGACTTGTTTTTGAGTTTGCTTGCAAGAAAAAGGTTGGAGGAAAACTTAATTTGGTTTGTTTGGATGAGATGAACCAGGCTACAGGTTAAAGGGACTTTGAAAATATCACAATGTTACATTTTGCAAGGTATTGCACTAATGCTTGTGCAGCTAAATCTTCAGATTATCTGTTTTCATATGAACTGTTGCAGCTCAACATTTCATCATGCCTTATTCTCTGAGACACACCTGAACACACCTGGGCATGGCTTCTTCTCTCACAGTGACACATTTCTATTTTTTTTTTTAGATTTTCTGTTATTGAAGTGTGTACAGAAAAGGAAAAGACATGATGCACAAAACGGAAAAATTTCGTAACAAACCATATTCATTCACGCTACAAGAATAAAAATGACAGGACTACACACTCAATCGACACGGGGTAGTGCAGAAATGAAGAGAAAAGGAAAGACAAGGGAACATGAAAGGAAGAGAGGAAAGGATAAATACACCTACATATATAATAATAATATTCAAATAATGAAAATAATTAAATAATAACTGTTCAGCTTCAGGTTTGGGTCTCATACATGTCCCCTCCACACAGGACCTGGACGTGGAAGGAGATGGCATGCAAGGTCCCCCGTCCCCCCTCCAGTTCGACACAGCGCTGGCCCTGGAGGACCAGACCATCAGAGCCATCGCAGAGGCCCCGATGGACATCCTGACCGGGGAGGACCCAGACCAGGTGGACCTGGACACCTCAGGACAGGAGCTCTCAGAGCGAGATGTGGATTCCATCATGGATGACCAGGTTAACTCTTGATAAGAGGCTTTGGCATCATGAGCATCTCCAACACTGGCGCCCATACAACAACAAACCAACACTTTGTTTGTACGTTAACCTGCAAGAGGGGTTTAATAAAATCTTGGTCTCAATCTGTGTCGGGGCTAAATGCATTTCAAATTGTTCCACGATGATAATTTATCCAACAACACTACAGCACAAATATGAAAACAGAGAAATGTCATTTTTTCTGGAGTGATTCTTTTAGCTAAACCAGGCGTTTACGTAGCTTTTCCTGACAATTTTTCCTTGTGAAATATTTATTTTTATTTAAAAACCTTGACTGGAGCTTGAAGAGTTAATAGATGCTGAGGTGGGTAAAAGGGATGTTCTTATTCCTCTAACTCAGGGGTCTGCAACCTGTGGCTCTGGAGCCTCATGTGGCTTTTTAACTTTTTTTGCAGTGGCTCCTTGTAGCTCTAAAAAATATTAAAATATAGAATATTTATTTTCCTTAACTGTCAACAGGCGGGCTTAATAAACATGCTTGATAGTTTGCAAGACATGAGTAAACCACTTAATGAGGTGTGTAATATCTACAAGTTATGAAATTCATTATTTCTTAAAAAAAAGGAATTATTGCAATATATATTTTTTTGTTTTAATTTTATTTTTCTATTTAGGTTTTGTTATTTTTTTTTTATTTTTTTTTTGGGGGGGGGGGGGGTGGAATTGTTTCAATTTCATTTTTGTTTTATTTGAATTTTTTTTGTCAGAATTCAAATTTCTTTTGTTGGCAATTTTTTTTAAATTAAAAAAAAAAAATAAGATTCTTAAACTAAGTGGCTTAATTCTTGGAAATTTTTTAAATTTCTTTTTTTTTTACTTTTGGCAATTTTTTGGAAATTCCAAATTTTGGGGAAAATTTTTGCAAGTTATTAAATACTAAAAAGTTTTTTTTTCTCAAATTTATTACATTTCCAATTTGAAAAAAAACTTAAAAATTCAAAAACTTGAACTTTTTACAAATTTTTAAACATTTGTTAATTTGTGCAAAATTTTGAAACTTCAAAATTTCTTGACATTTTTGCAAATTTATTTAAAAGAAAAAAAGAAATTACTTGTACAATTTCACTTATTAGAAAAAATCTTTTTGGGTAATTATTTACTTATTTTTAACTCTGTTTAGAATTTTATAGACTTTATAGTCATTGTACTTGAGATAAATTAGATTTTGTGGCTCGTGAATGACGTAAATCCAGGTGAGCTGAGGCAAAATGGCTCCTATGAAAATAAAGGTTGCAGACCCCTGCTCGAACTGTTACAGTAAGGTGTGCACTTTGACACCTCCTCATCTGTTTCTACCAATGAGGAAACTTTTGTTTCCTTTATAAGGGATGAAGAGTGTGAAAAACAGGATTAGATACCCCAGAGGTGATTTTTTGTTTGAGTTTACTCCTGAAATTGACATTTAATTAATTAACTACTCAACTGAACCCTTAATGAAGCTCCAGATAAACTTTTTTAATCTCCAACAAGGAATGTGGTGTGTTTTTGTTTTTTTTTATCTGAAGCATGTCAGGAAAGAATCCTGTGTCCTAAATTAAGAGGAAAATTAAAGCTAAGGCCTTCCCTGTGTTTATAAGGCTCATGAAAGCTGATGTAAGACGGACTGGGACCTTCACCTTCCTAAGATAATTCCCTCTGCTTGCATTAACTTCTGCAGCATCCTTAAGAGATGAGATGTTCTTACTCCTGTCACAGTCGTCAAACGATTTGCAAAATATTTTTAGCCCATTAAGTATTTTCAAAAACGGCATAAACAAAAGCTGAAAGCCCAAATCAGTCTTTACAGCTGCCAGTGAAATCAGAGTGATAAATGTGTTATTTAAAGAGCGGCCTCACTAAACTCCTCCAGAGGGGAATAAGGATTTCTCTTTAACGAGATAAACAAGTTAATAAACCTGCTGGAACATCGAGCATTGAATTAAATCAATAACAGAGGCAGCTAGGTCGACTCCTGGCTGTGTCGTCCTCACATTTCCTGTTTCTCTTCAGCTGTCCGATCAAATAAAGGTGAAAATGCACAGAAATATAACTGAAAAGAAAGTATTTTCTGGAGAATTTGTGTCCTTGGGTGAGTTTCACCTCTTTGCATCAGGATAAAACTTGTCTGGATGCACTGCTTTAGTTGAAAATGCTTCTTTTTGCTTCATACGGCTATTAGATATTTGCCTTTATTAGATAAGACAGCAGAAGAGTAAAGAAACATGGAGGGAGAGTCTGGGAGCTGCGTCTGTCATTGTCTTTGTCAGAAAATCCTAAATACTCATTCCAGCATCCATGAAGGATGACACAGGATCTCAGTCTGAGAGTTAAATACTTAACTCTTCATCCTCTGCTCTCATGCAGGTGGTGTCAGAGGTCATAGGAGCGGAAGACGACGCCAGCTCCCTCCAAGATGTCAACGCAGCTTCAACTGATGCTCCAAGATAAAAGTTGTGTTTCCACCAGAGGAAACCAAGAACTCTTGGTACCAGATGGTTCTTTTCATGGGACTCTACAGCTTGATGTCGTCTGTGTTTTTAACAAAGTTTACAAACTTGGATATTTGGTATTTACGGTTTCTATAGGGTGGAAATCTTTCTGTTTAATACTGGTTTATGTTTGTTTTATACACACAATGTAAATAAAAAATGTTTACAGCTGCTTTTCTTCTTTCTGGAACAGTGTTTAAAAGTAAGTGTCACTTTTTTAAGGTTTTAAAAATGCATTAGAAGTCAATAAATCAAAATGTGAAGTGACGGAATAAAAGAGGAGACATTTATCATGGGTCGTAATTTCTAGTCTAGATCAAAAGTTCCCAGTCAAACTTTTTTTTTTTCATTAATAAATTTGCAAAGAAGTAAAAAAAATTAAGTGTCAGACTGTGACTCTCGAAGTTACCTTTTTTTTTTAAAAAAACTTGATTTTATCTTATGAACGTGTTTAGAAGTAAAAAATAAATAATTGTAAGACTTTATGTCTCTAAAATACCTGTTTTTTAAAAGGCAGGACTCTGTCACAAAATATTTCTTATCTAGATCCTAATGCTTGCAGTTAAAGCTCGCCAATTTCCCTAAAAGGTTCATGGTCAAACTTTGTTCTTTTTCTGTGTTATGAATGTGTGAAGAAGTTAAATATATACACACATGTATATATATATATATATATATATATATATATATATATATACACACATGTATATATATATATATATATATATATATATATATATACACACACACATGTGTGTATATATATACATATGTGTGTATATATATATTACTTTCCTTTAAAAGTTCCTGGTCTTTGGGAAAGTTCCTGCTGTACAAAAATACTTTTACATAGCCATTAATTTATTGTGTATATAATTTATAATATTTTTGGCAGGTTTTTTAGAACTGTGTAACAGAATATTTTTTAAAAGGTTTATTTTTCTTATCTAGATCTTGATGCTTGCAGTTGAAACTCACCAATTTCCTTCCAAAGTTCCTGGTCAAACCTTCTTCCTTTTATCTAATGAATGGGTTTAGAAGTTAAAAAAATAATAATATTTATAATAAAAAGAAACATTAAGTGTGGGACTACAAGTCGCCAAAACCCTGATTTTAAGAAAGAAGGGACTTTTGGACAGTATTTTTATTTACCATCGGATACCTTCAAAAGTTCCTGGTCTTTGGGAAAACTACTGCAGTAAAAACATACTTTGACACAGCCATTAACTTGTGTACAAAATCTATAACATTTTTCGAAGGTTATTTAGAACTCTGTGACAGAATATTTTTTCAAAGGTTTACATTACATTTCTTATCCAGTTCCGGATGCTTGCAGTTGAAACTCACCAGTTTCCTTTCAAAGTTCCTGGTCAAGCTTTCTTCTTTTTTCATCTTATGATCTGTTAAGAAGTTTTTTGAAATTATATATTTATATATATATATATATATATATATATATATATATATATATATATATATATATATATATATATATATATATATATATATATATATAAAGATTTTGAGTGTGACACAACAAGTCTCCAAAAAACCTGATTTTATGAAAAAAGGAAGTTTTGACAGAATTTCTTTTTTCATTAGTTTCCTTCAAAAGTTCCTGGTCTATGGGAAAGTTTCTGCAGTAAAAATATACCTTTATACAGCCATTAACTTATTGTGTATATAATTTAAAATATTTTGGTGGGTTATTTAGAACTCGGAATATTTTTTTAAAGGTTTACATTTCTTATCTAGATCCAGACGCTTGCAGTTGAAACTCACCAGTTTTCTTCAAAAGTTCCTGGTCAAACATTCTTTTTTTTCCATCTTATGAATGTGTTCGGAAGTTTTGAAATGTTTATATATATCTAAAAAAAAAAAAAAAAAAAAAAAAAAAAAAAAACCTCACGTATGAGACTACAAATCTCCAATAACCTGATTTTAAGAAAAAAATATCTTTTGGACAGAATATTTTTTCCTCCTTAGTTTCCTTTCAAAGTTCCTGGTCTTTGGGAAAGTTCCTGTAGTAAAATCATTCTTTTACAAAGCCATAAACTTATTGTGTATGTAATTTATATTTTGGTAGGTTATTTAGAACTCTGTGACAGAGTATTTTTTAAGGTTTACCTTTCCTATCCAGAGATCCTGATGCTTGTAGTTGGAACTCACTAATTTCCTTCCAAAGTTCCTGGTCTTTTGGAAAATTCCTGCAGTAAAAACATACATTTACATAGCCATTAACTTATTGTGTATATAATTTATAATATTTTTGGTGGGTTATTATAATATTTCCTATTTGGTTTCACTCTCCTCCCAGAGTGAACAGTTTTTTTCATACTTTTGTTGAACTCTTTCATAATGATACTCGGATTTAGACCAGATTTACGATGGCTGCAGTATTTCAGGAACAGTGAGACCACTGTGCTATAGACTGTATGGAGGCAGCTTTTTTAAGTACATGGTAAAGTTATGTTTGGCAGCATGGGGACAGCCTCTGTTAGAAAAAAAAATGGGGCGGGTAATGCAATTTCATGCAATGACATCACTTTTCCTCAACCCAAAACAGTAAAAACGCCGAGGCAGAGGAAGAAAGCGGCTGCAGGCAGGGAGAGGACGACACCGCCGCAACAATGAGCACAAACCTTCATGTTTCACATCCTGTCGCTTTTCTTTTTTAACTATGCTACACCGACAGTTTCCAACCAAATGAGGTGAGTCTTTAAAACATGTAGTTTGAAGGCAGCTTGGAGGAGATTTGTGCTGGAAACATACCGACACTGAGGCTTTCTTTAGGCTCGGGTTTCATTGATTTAACATCCCCGGCGAAGTGCTCACGGAGCGGGTGGGAAGCTAAAGATGTAGCTAACATGTTTTAGCCTTTTATCAACGGTTAACGGTTCCAGGTTGTCCGTGTTTGAGGGTATGGGCGTAACAGCTCCAGCCGAGCCGGAGGGGACACATTTGGGTTTTTTAAGGGCCTGTCCCGAGATATAAATGACACTCATTTGAAGCCGCAGTGCGTTTTTATTTCAACGTTTTCCTGGTTGTTAACATGTCGCAGATTAAACCTGGTGTTAAGGATTGAAACACAGAGAAAGAGCTGTCATCCTACCAGGGGCGTGTCCAGGTTTTCTGACCGGGGTGGCCCACCTGGGGGACGAACTTCTGCAGGGGTGGGGGCTTATTATACACTCACACACACTTCCTGTTCCCACTAACTGTCATAGCCGACATGTTTTCTTAAAAAAAAAAAAGAGCTTAAAAAAAAGATTGTGGTCAAAAAGTTTAAAGTGTCGGTGGCTGCCATATTGGAAATGCTGACTCAACCTAACTTGCAGTCAACCTAGCATGGGCGGGCCTTTAGCTTTTCTTAGCTAAGTTAGCTAGACCCTTAATTAAGCAAAACTCTTTAAAAATAATGTGTTTTAATTGAATTCACTGTCATGAAACGTGTGCTAACGTAAAGAAAGGCTATTCATACCAAAACTTTTTACTTCGTTTTTAATTTAGTTATTTAATTTAGTTAAGGCAACTTAAACTAACTGTATTAGTAAATTTTACAAAGAATAATATGATACTAGTAAAATAAATAAACTAAAACATATATTAAAAAGACTAGCTTTTCATTAAAATGTGCTTCTATGGACAGCCTCAAGTGGACATTTGAGGAATTGCAGTTTTTGGCACTTCTGGATTACCTTCTTATGTTAAAACCACAGATTACTGCTTGTTTATTGAACAATACACAATATGGAATTTAGGGTCCAGGATAGCAAAAGTGGCATGATACAGGGATAATTAATAATTGCAAAAAATAGTTAAACATTACATCAGAGTATGCTAACCCTAACCCAACTTTCAAAACTACAAAAAGCCCCTAAAAAAGAAAAGTTCAGCGTTGATTATATTTTTACCACTTACATCTTAAAGAGTAAGTCACATCTCTAAATTGAATTTTAAGAATTGTAAAAACTTAAAGAATAGTAGGGATGTGTTCCTTTCACTTTTGAAATGATACGGTACAGATGCCCGGTGCCAGCTAATAGGTATCTGCACTCCATGGTACTAATTTTTGGTACTTTTTTGTGTTTATGTGGTAATAAATATTATTTTTTTCAAAATAGATTCCAAAAATTTTTCAATTAAACATATTTATTCTTCAATTTATGAACTTCTAATGCAGGGGTCACCAGTCTTTCTGAGACCGAGGGCTACCTCACGGGAAATGAGTGGCATGAAGGGCCACTTGTCTGAAACAGACGTCCTGAACAACATTACACAGATCACTTTTCAATAACACTAATCATAGTAGAAGTGGTAATACTATGTAAAGAGACTGCTCACAGGTCAACTATTTATTTCACAATTATTATTAATGAAATACACAGCAACGATGGTAGAAGTGCTCCATTCTGACCAGCGCTACTATTTGGAACATGTCTTGGGTATCTGATGTAGTTCTTGGGGGCGCCCAGGTGCCCACGGGCACTGCGTTGGTGACCCCTGTTCTAATGCTTTGTTCATGATGTGTTCAGGTACCGAAACACGGTACCGTTTGATTTTCCATGAATTGTTACTTTGTACGACAGTTTTTGGTTGGTATTTATAAAAGTACGTAATTTAGTGCCATTTCCTGAAGATTAGAGGGTTTATGTGATTTTAATAGCTCCTGCTTTCTGGAGGTTAGAAACTACCTTTCAGGTACACTCGAGCCACAGAGTAAGAGTTGTACTATATTACATGAATAATATGATTCAATGATGGAAAATAATTTTCTATTAGTAAAATAAATTCACTGTTGGGTTGTTCAAAAATGTTTCTTAACCCTAGTTTTTGCTCATATTAGAGGCAAATCTTCAATTGAAACTCTAAAGTAAACAGAGCATCACATTCACTAATGGATGGGGATGGGTATTGAATTAGGTACTTTTGTAGGTATCTGCTGAATTCTGGCAAAAGTACCGGGTACCGATTTACGTTGAATCAAAAGGTACCATGTTTAGGTACCTAAATGCATCCTTGTGACTGTGAGAAGGTGATTTTCTAGCTGGATGTGAAGACAACACATAACAAAGTTTTATACTGAAGAATAAATGTGTTAATTGAAAATAATTTACATTTATTATTAAACAAATTGATATTTTTCACCACATAAACACACAAAAGTACCAAAAATTGGTACCACTTAGTACCGGTACTGATTGCCAGGTACTGGGAATTGGTACCGTATTGTTTCAAACATGAAATGTACCTATCCCTACTAATGAAAGGATCAAGAAATCTGTTAAGCAACTTCTTTTCTATCCATCACCTTTTCTGATTTATAGCAGTAAGCTAGGTTAGCCCGTCGAACGCAGAGCTGCTCAGCTAAAGGTTAGCGCTGTCTTCTCTTTAGTTCTTTTGTCAGAAATATTCAAAACACTCCCTTCACAGGCTGTAACGTACAGTAGTTTGGTTTTGTATGAGAAGGAAATTTCTAAATTTGGATGAATGATTGCAATTATCTTACTGTCGTCAGTTCAACCATAAATTTCACGATTGATGGACTTTAAGACCAGATTTCTGCTTGTTTTCAGACTATTTTAAAATTCAACAGCCGTCATAACAGTTTCTGGATGTTTCTGTCAGTCTGTTCATCTCTTCATAGTTTCTGTTTTAAAGTGTATCTGCTGACTTGAGCTGTAAAGAAACTCGGAGCAGTGTTGGCAGATCGTCTGTTTTATTGGATCAAACTTAAACAATGCTGCTTTTTATTAGATGAGATACCCGCCACATTTTCTGAATGGCGTTCTGGTCACGAGGAGCGGATTGTTCCTTGTTTGTTTCCACATTGTGAAGGATTTTATAGGCAATAAAACGTGTGCCAGTATTCTAAGTTAGTTGTTTGTCTGTTTGGAGATGAAACAGGATCTGAAAGTTTAAAGACACGGCCGTGGAGTCGTTACAGAGTCGTTTTGTTGGGGAAAAACATCCAGCTTAATGATCTGTGTCTGTTGGTTTAAGGCCAGATCCACGCTCATGCTGCTTTCATTGTCTCATCGCGCTCTGAACAAAGACCAAACTCCGGGTCAGAGGAAACGAGGATGGAAGGATTGTTTGAAGCCTTTCTGGATTGTTGGCTCCCAGAGATGGCGACCGTTCAGGCTGTAAAATATTTAAGTTTCGCTGACGATGGTCTGTGAAGTGCTCGATGAATCTTTTAGTGTTTGCAGGCTGCTTTCTCCTGGTTCTGCTGTGGAGAAGAAATGACGTATCCCTCGCTTCACGTCCAAGTTGTCTGTTGAGGTAATGTTGCACCTCGTTGTTTTTGGCAGTTGTGGACAAATAGAGAGTATCATGTCAGACTTCGGAGACTTTACGGCTTAAAGACACCCACGGCTTCAGTGACCTCATGATGAGACAAAGCATAGTTTCAGACGAGGCGATCGTGAAGTCATTCAGATAAACTCTTGATTCATGAATCACGCCATAAATCACACGCAACGGCTTCACAACATCTCAAAACCGATGCAGCAGAATCAGGATTAAACTGCTGCCTACGTTACCCATAATGCAACATAAATGTACTAGTTATGGAGCAGGAGCATTCCTCTGAGGTCTTGAGAAGTCTCTGCTTCCTCCTCTTCATCCTCAGGTTTGGTCTGCAGACCCAGCTGACGTTAGTTACATCAACTCGCTGCAGTCTCTCCTGAAGCAAACGCTGGTGTTAGAAAACTAAAACTAATTCAGAAACAGAGAAAAACTACAATCCGCTTTCCTGCATATTACTTAAAACCATCTGTATGAGTGACCCAATGACTCATGGGAAAAATCCTGAATCCTGGCTCAGATTTGTAGATTGTAATAAATCCAGTCTCCTTCTGTAGCTGTGTGTTGATTAAGGATCTTGATGTTTGTGAAACATTTTGTTCAGCAGAGATTTGTCTATTTTAACATGCAATTGTAAACAACAAACATTATTTTGTAGAGGTAGAGGAAAAAATCAGACATTTTTTAAGAAATTAAGAAATTAAAGTCAGAATTTTGTGATTGAAAAGTGAACTCAGATTTTTTTCACTTGAACTCTGAGATTTATGTCAGGTTTCTGAGATGGAAGCAAGAAGATTGAGGGAAATAAAAACAGAGAATTATATAAATTTATGGCAGAATTCTAAGAAATAAAAATCTAAAATTTCAGAACAAAATCAAGAAAAAAGAAAAAAAGTTAAAATTCAGACAATAAAGTGCAATTCTGCAAATAAGTGAAATCTCTTCAAGAAACAAAAAACAAAAAGTAAAAAATAAAACATCAGTACTCTTAAAGTGGAATTATGAGAAAATAATATAAAAAACAAAAGTAAACAAAAAAAACCCTAAAAATCTAAAATATCAGTACACAAAAAAATGCAATTATCCAAAATAAATAAATAAATAAAATTAAATAAAATAAAATCAAAAAGCTTAAAAAGAGAAAACATAAAAAAAGAAAAAATCATAGTACACTAAAAATAGAGTTATGAGAAAATAATTAAAAATAATAATGAAATAAAATAAAAAAGAAAACATAAAAAATTATGAAATATCAGTACACTACAAATATAATTGTCAGAAAATAATAATAATAAAAAAATCAAAAATAAACAAAAAAGAAAACATAAAAAAATAAAAATATCAGTACACCAATATAATTTTTTTTGAGAAAATAATTAAAATAAATGAATAAATAAACAAACAAAAAAGAAAAAAAAAAAAACAGAATTCTGATTAAAAACGGAATTATAAGACAAAAGTTGAAACTGTGAAAAAGGAAAAATTCTCAGACAAAGTAAGAATCTTTTGGTTAAAAGTTTAAAAAAAATGTTGTCAATTAAAAAAAAAACAGAATTCTCCAAAAAAAAAACATTAGATTTATGAAAAAGTTGGATTCCAATAAGAAATACGGAAACATAAAGTTGTAATTCTTAGAAAGAAGTAGGAATTAAAAAAAAACAACTTTTTTAGGTAAAAAGTGAAATTCTGGGAAAAAAATCCATAATCAGAAAAAAAAGTTCCCAGAATTTTAACTTTTATTTTAACTCAAAGCTTCCAGGTTCCTCTTTAAATCTGTTTTTACTTTCCTTCAGAGTTAGTGAGATGTTCCGAATCGTCCCATATGTTTAACCTTTAAACTGAGATTCAGGATGAAGATGATAAAAACCTTTATCCATCAGCTGATTCTTCTAAAAACAGACTTTTACTGTCAGACTGTCATGTTTTTAACGTGTAGCAGAGAACACGCTGACCGTCTGCTGTGGGGAACTCTTCATCCTGAGGAACGAGCTCAGGTGGTTCCACTCTGCGCTCTCTGGATCACGTTTACTCCTGTTTTCTGCTGTTTGAGCTGAAGTTTTGTGAGCGCTGCTGAAACTCCTCAGATTCCTGCAGGCTGTGCAGCATTACATCATGAAAATCAGAGCCAGTGACTTGAATTGGAGTGTAATGGGCAGTATAAGTGCTCAGCCGCTCTGTTCGCCTCTTAATTGTTCACAGATGTTCTGCACGCCTTTGTCCCACAGCTTGTTTGAGCCGGCTCGCACAGACGCCACAGACGCTGTTCAGACTTTATTACAGAGAGGAAACGTGGCACGGAGTAAGTGTTTAATTTGGCTCCTGGTTCTGTTAACTGGTTTCGGTTATTGAACTATTTACTAGGCGCTGGGGTCCACCGCCATGTTTAAAACAGCTTCAAGGAAAGTCAGTCGCTTCGTTCATTGACAGAAAAGTTTCTGGGTCGATCGATCAAAGCGAAAATGTGCCGAGCAGTTTGATGACAAACACGCAGAGTCAGAGAGGAAATGAAAACAGGAAGCACCATCACAGACAGATTCCTCCTGAGCTCTGTCAGTTCAGGAAACAGATTCAGTCGACCACATGCAGGATGAGACATGATGACCAGAGAGTTGACAAACATCTGGGATCATTCGCTGCTTTTGAAGCTGCAGTTTTGGCGCCAAAATTAAAAAATGGATGGCGTATTTCCTCCATCAGGGCCTTTCTTTATTCACATGACTGATTACGACTTCAAAGGAGTTTAGTATATAACTCCTCTCCTGTATTTCCAACAACCATCTTGAGAAATGTTTGATTCCACTTTTTTTCAGACTGATACCAGTACGAGCACAAAACACAAACAACTTAAACAATAGGCGCTGTAATGGTAGCGTAGCCCTACGTTAACTTTAACCTGGCTCATGCATACCACTAATCCATTTTTTTTTTCACCGTTGGCACAAAGGGTCTGTTTTCCCTGTTAATGGCTTGTTATGCATACAGGCCCAAAGGCACAAAAAGGGACCACACTGGAGAAAAAACTTACATCTTATCATTTTATTTTGTCTTATTTTCAGCAAAAAATGTTTTTTTTTAACTTAACACGAGTCACATTCACCTGACCAGTCAAGCAAAATGTCTTATTTCAAGTTATTGAAAGACAAAAATGAGGTCTGGATTGCTTGTAACAAGTAAAAACAAATCTTCCAATGGAGCAAGACCATTGGCTACCCAAGTAGCTGCCTGTTGCAGCAGCTCTCTCGTCTTTGTCCGTTTCTTGTAATTTCTTCGTCTCTTTTTTGTAATCTTTGTATTTGGAGTGGATCATCACTTTGTATGGTTCATTGTCGGTCACGGACACCAAACTTTTTGTGGCTGCGGCGGTATTTTTTACTACTTTTCTCCTGTGTTTGTCTGGAGATCCTACATGTAACCATGGCTGCATTGTTTACATATGAAATTAGCTGTTAGCAGCCTGTAGCATGTCAATGCAAACTAGTGTAGGGCTTGATGATTTCCCTCGAGCTGAGGAGGAGGAGGTGAGGACGACGTGCTGGTTCTCGGATGTGAGCTGGGAGGTGACGACGTGGACCTGTCCTTCCATCCATCGTTGTTGGGAACGTGGGATCTAGCTCCGGGGGGTGGATGAGCTAGCTGTGCTAACCCAGCGGCATCGTGCTGTTCACGGATGTGGCTGACGGAGCTGACATCGGACGCCGCGACACATCGGAGGAGCTTCACCTGCTGTGAGCAGACAGGATCCAGGAGACAGAGACTGAACAGACTGCTGGGGAGGCTCAGTCCTGGACCCTGTGGAGGTGGAGACTGGCTGGGCTGGAGAGTGGTGGACGAGTGGTGGACGGGATGTCGTCATCTAATTTCTTATGGACCTTTTTGCACTTTCTATACTCTTTCTTACTTTTGTTTTCTTAAATGCTGCGGTGACTCCTGAATTTCCCCTCGGGGATAAATAAAGTATTTTCTATTCTATTCTATTCTATTCTATTCTATTCTATAGTTACTTGTATTAAGACATAATTCTAGCTTTAAACAAATTTTCGAGCTATTTTTTTAAATTTGTTGCAAGCAATTCAGGCCTCATTTTTGTCTTTAAACAACTTCAAACAAGACCTTTTTCTGGACTGGTCAGGTGAATGTGGCTCATAGGAAGTATACAAAACAGTTTTTACTGAAAAACTCTAAAAACACTTAATAAGATTTCAGTTTTTTGCAGTGCACAGCGTCTGTGGGTAAACAATATTGCACATTTGGCTAAGTGTGGCTAGAACTAGCAGAGCTAGCACCTCCAGCCTTTACGCCTCATTGCAGGTACATGCCCTCATGCTTCAAGTGAATATGTTTGGTGTATGCAATGTTTCTTTCATTTTCTAGATCAAAATACTTAAAAACTGCTGTGCTTGTTTACATCCTGGTAGTAGAGCATTTTAGCACAACAGCAGTAGCCGTTAACCAGAGCTACAGCACCAGCTAGTGCTGCGCTACAGCTTAGATGCCCAACATTTCAGGGCTTAGGTCATGAAAATATCAATCATTTGTTTATTTTAAGAGAGAATTGGCAACGTTTATTTCTTTTAGACGAGTCAAGGGACAAACAAGCCAAAAAAGGAAATCAGTAGTTGATGTTTTCTGATTTTGATTGTCGAGCTGACAGCACATATGAAACTTCAGGTAGTTTTTAGTGACACAACCAGATATCTTCATGTAACAGAGGCTGAAAACAGCCTTTCTCCCCCCTACACTCCCTGATACTGTCCAGATTTCAGCCTAGAAATAAATACTTAACAACTAAAGATCATATTAAAACTGAAAACTTTCACCCAGAGATGCTTGGACTTGGGAGAGTTCAGCATTTCTTCCTCCGTCTCAAACACAGCTGACACAATCGTCTGATTATCTCGCCGAGCATATTGTGACTCTGACTCAGGCATCTCAAGGCACGATGTGAGTTTTACGGAGCTGAAAGACCTTGCAGACTCTCAAGGTCAGCCTGTCTGAGAAAAATCACTCAGTCCACCAGTTTTACAGCCAGGAAAGAGCGACGGGGCGATAATTCAGTCAGTTTGAAGTCCTGTCGGGGGGAGTGTAGACGGGTCAGCGCCTCCTGCAGCCGCTCTATCTCTCCACCACCCCCTGTTCCTTCTGCATAAATGACGAAGCTTTGAAGATAAACTGGGCCAAGGCTGGGACCTGTGCTTATCAGCTATCAGGCCACTATCACCCGCTGCTCCGCCCCCTGCCTGATGCACACAGGTACTGAAGCTATCACAGCGCCGTTAGACTCTGCAGCCGGCATTAACATCCCAAAATATTCATCAGTTCCCCGCTGAGAGGGATCCACGGCACAGCTCCCAGCAGGGGGCCGAGCCCACTGATCATCATCACCACTGTTTACACACACACAATGCAGATATTCAGATCAAAGGAGTTACCCAGCGTGCCTGCATTGTCTCTCTGGGGCTGTGCCGCCTCCGCTCGAGCTGTCTGTGGGAATCTTACATTTAAATCATCTGCAGAAAGAGTCGCAACGAGGAGCTGAAACGCTCTGAGAGAGGAAAACGTTACAGTTAACGATACAAAATCACCCCCAAGATTTTTATGATTAATTTATTCAATGATATTTGTGAAATGATGAGTAGTAGCATGTCAACCAGTTAGCATCCGTGTCCCTAAATGGGATTTTGAATACAGAAAACTTAACAAGAGACAATAAAAAACAGAGTTAATATAAACATATATTTGTAAAACTTGTCAGCCTCCATAGTTTTAGTCCTCCTTGTGCAGGAATAAAGAAAAACTTTCCAAAATGCTAAAACTAGTACTTAATACATCATAGCAGCTTGTTGGAAAATCGGCCTCCCACTCCAGAAAATGATTGTTTAATTGTTGATGAATGTGCTGATTAATTTCCTTGATAATTGCTCATTTCATTTGGAAACCAGAAGAGGGAGTGAAACTTTATAGAGTGTTGAAGTCATGGATGTAGCATCTGTGACCTGACTGGTTGGTTTCTGCTGTGTGAGGCCGATTGGTGGTGGTGGTGGTCAGCGTATTGAAAATGTTACCTCAACCTAACTCTTGGTCGACCTTATGACAGACAGCAGGGTGTAGCTGCCTGCCTGTCAGTCAAGTCAGCTGTGCCTCTAATTAAGATAAGATAGGATAAATACCTTATTAAGCCTCCAGGGGCTTGACAAGAAAAATGATTAGGGATGTCCCGATATTACTTTTTCACTTCCGATACGATACCGATCAGCATTAAACATACATACTTTTATTACTTATTTTGTTGTATGTCTGTCATGTTAGAAAAGGCTTGATTAAGTGATATTATTCAAACAAAGAACAGTAGTCAGCAACAGTAGGTATGAGGAAAAAACGGACCCATTTATCAATAACCAATGGGTAACAGAAATTTTAACATTAAACATAAAAAATACTAGTAATTGAATAAAATAAAGAATAAATTAGAAGACCCAGAAAATAACCTGAATAAATCAAATAAAAACAGCAGGAGCGGAGTCTGGGATGGACAGCTTATATCGGAGATTTTAGATGCATTCCGATACGATACCGATATTTGTTTTTTGCTGATATCGGACCGATATCCAATATCAATATCGGACTGGGACACCTCTAAAAATGATAAAAACAAAGTGTAGAAAATTTAAATCCTAATAAAATGAACTAAATCTTACAAAATAAAAATTTTATAAAATGAAATTAATTCAACAAAATTTGAGATATAAATATTTTCAACACTAACAAGTAAAAAAAAAAAAAGTTGGCTGTAGATGTTTATTTTTGCTGTAAAGCTAGGCTAATTTGAATGGGTGTGTATGTGCTTTGTGGTACTTCTAGAGCCAGCCCCAAGTGGACACTGAAGGAACTGCAGTTGTTAGAACTTCTGCATTGGCTTAGTATTTTAGGACGGGCTGTTATTGCTTGCACTCGATAAGATATGCATTACAGATTGAGTGGTCCACAAGTAGGATGATATAATGATATCGGGATTAGAGGTAGACCGATATATCGGGCCGATATTTGGACATTTGTCTCTATCGGCCATCGGCCGTATTTTCTTTTAAAAAGCCGATTTTTGATCCGTTGTATAAAATGACGCAATTTTTGATCAGGCACAAAAAAGATGAGCACCTCAAACTTGTGGAACCACTTGGATACATTACATACTTTTGTTCAAATTATATTAATAAGTTTAAATTTCTTTTTTGACATTTTAAGAAGAGTGTGAATGTTTACGACTGCTTGTTACATTGTGTGTTTACTCAGACAAAATATTTCATTGTTTTGAAAGCTGAATAAATGTTCAGAGGACTGGACACGACTTGTTGTAATAGATTTCTTTTAGTTGCTCAGAAATTGCTGCGTTTCACAAAAATGTGATAAATATATATTTATTTAACAATCGGCCTGAATATCAAATTGGAAAAATCGGCTATGCATATCGGCATCGGCTGCCCAAATTTGGAAATCATCGGCATCGGCCCCCAAAAAACCCATATCGGTCGACCTCTAATAGGGATATTCAAACTTTTGCGAAACATTCCAGTAGTGATAAATCGTGATATCTAAGTAACAACATAAATACAAAATGCTTGGCTCTCTGCAGTTTACCAAGCCTGTACAAGTGTCTTTACAGGTTTTGTTGACAAAATAAAAATATCAAACTAGAAAAGCACTCAGAGAGCGCAGATCTCTACCAAGCATACTGTGATTGTCACCAACGCTTTAGTCCTACTTTAATGTTATACTTCCTTTCAGCAGACTGTCTGCCACAATTTGGTGTTAGTTGCAGGTTTGTACAATCACTATGATGACCCAGTACATATTTCATATTCCAGATCTTAGTATCCAGAATATTGCCAGGATCTGGATCGTACTTTTACATCTGTCAGAAATTATGGTGACCTTGTCTTGTGTTGTCATGCAAAGCAATCCGACCATTTATGGTGGAGTTATATACACAAATGGTTAAAACGGCCCTGATCACCGCCACAATTTAATCACAGCTTCCTTATCCCATTATAAACATTTCCTGAACATTTTTATCAAGATCTATTTATTACTTTTGGAGTTTGAGTTCACAGACAAACAGACAAACTCTCCCAAAAACATATCCTTCTTGGTGGCGGTAAAGAAAAATTTAGTTGCAGCAGCCAGGGTCTACCTTTAGAGGGCAGTCATCTCGCACATTTTTATCACATCTTGATGCCTAAAATTCTCAAACTTTCAAGATCAGTGCTTTAGAAAATGTCTTGAAATTTAAATCAGCACAAATATCCACAGTTAGGAACTTGAATCTGAAAAATTTGATGTATTCAATAAAAATTAGACATCCGATTAATCACTCAGAGCAGTTTTTATGTTTTTTAGGTCAGTGATACTTCAGCTCTGTCCTCTCTTTTGAACAGTTCAAGCTTTCTTCTTTGAGAAAACTTCTTCACATCCTCACGTCCACTGTGTCGGCGCCTGCTGGGTCGAACATGTCTTCTGAAATATGTATGATAGAGCACGCTTGGCGAATCCTAACAGCACGTTAGCGAGAGGGGGAGAGCGCTCATGCAGCGAGTGTAGGGGACTCATTCAAAGTCCACCCTACAGAGGAATCTGTGCTCATACAAACATTGAAGTTGGCAAAACACTGCTTTAGCTGCTGCAGCTGTAACAAACATTCAATTCATCAGCGCGGCCAAAGAAAATATGGCGTGGAATGCAGCTTTAATCAATTCAAGCAAACTGGGTCCCCAGCACGTCCTGTTTGGCCCGAAGAAGGATTACAGCACGATGTATAGGCCGCCTGAGTTCTGAGCCCCGATAACTGGGATTAAGACGTGTAGATCAGGAAAACAGGGACAGTGGGAGGTTTTGTCTTCTTTCACGCTGTCCTGCATCAACAGTCCTCCTTTGTGCTCCGTGAAGTTTGTTTTCATTTGTCTTAAAATAAAGATGTTACTGAGGCGCCTCACACACCCTCCCCCCAGCCGCTCAGTCCCTGAACCCCCTCCCACAAGGTGCTTAGTGACTTTCAGGAGCTTCAGTGTTTCTCATGAGCTTCCTGTTTCCAAAGCGACCTTTAGGCCTCTAAAACAACACCGCCCCTGCGAGGTGGTGTTTGTCAGCGTGTGATGGAGAGCAGATTGTTTGGCGGCTCAAACGCGGATCTCCATATATAAACCTCCACATATTATCTTTATTTCTGACCCAGAAATAGGTCTTCCTCTTGGCCCGGCCTTGGGAAGAGGATGTGGATGATGAGTCTGAGTCCTGGTTGAGTTGAAGCCGCGGCGGCTGGTGGCCAGATGTGGAGACGATGCCCGACAACGAGTCTCCCACTCTTCTCTGATACCTTCTTTTGTCTGGTGTCATTGTTCTCCGAGCGTCTTCAGCCTGTCAGGGACACGGCTTCATGACGACAAACACTTCCCAGATCTGGGTCTTCTTCCCATGTTTGGTGTTCATTTATCTCCTCTGCTGGGATGAAAAATGAATCAAGACGTCCGTTTTTAAACATCACAGAGCTCCGTCTGCCTTTGACTTCACACGTTTGAAGTCGTCACGTCTGTGAAGTCTTCAGATTAAAGGTGGATTAATCAGCTGTACAGACACAGCAGGTGAAGAAATCTGCAGATTTAAACGCACCGTCACTGTTTCCCACATGGTCATGACAACTGGGTGACATCACAGTTAACCGCTCTATGACGCCATCTTAACAACCCCTGAGAAAACTCTTAAGGGGGGGGGGGCAGGAAAAAAAGGAACAGAATCTGATATTTTCTTTCTTTTTTCAGCAATTCTGGAATGAAATTCAGAATTTTAGGGGGAAAAAACAGAAGTCTAGAATTTTACATTCATCTCAAGATTCTAGAATTCTGAGGGAACCAGAAAGCTGACTTTAATTTTAAGATTCTAGACTTTGGGGAGAAAGTTAGAGCTCTTACTTCAATCTCAGAAATTTACATAATCAGAGAATACAGGATTCTTACTTTAATCTCAGGCTTCCAGAATTCTTTAAACTCTGAGTCCCAGAATTCTTAAGGAAAAGGTTAGAAATGTATCCCCTATCCTGTAACTCCATAATTCTAATGGTAGAGATTCAAATTTTGGCTTTAATCTCAGAATATTTGAATGCTGAGGAAAATCTAGAGCTGTAACGTTGATCTCTTAATTCTAGAGCTCTCAGGGAAACCAGAAGTCGGACTTTAATCTAATAATTTTAGAACTTTAAAGAAAAGTAAGAATTGTTAATTGAATCTCAGAATTCTAAAATTATATAAAAGAAGTCTGACTTTAATTTTAGGATTTTAGAGTGGGAAAAGAAAGAATTCTACGCCTGATTTACACAACGTTTCATCTGAAAACGCTAAAACGCAGTGAAAAAAATCTGTGTTTACACGGAAACTCAGAGGGACTGAAAACGCTGTAGTAAGCATGCCAAGCCTGTAGGTGGCACTATAACTGTCTTGTCCAGAAGCAGCTTTTGGTAGATCTCCACTGAAATAGAGTTGAGCTGATCATCTGGTGAATTGCTGAATGCTAAGAGCAGAAGTGGAGCAACAGATGCTTATTTTGTTAAAGACAGTCAGCAGATTGAGCAGCACAAGCACAACATGGTAGATCACGATGATCGTATCAACGGTACTGTTGGACTGTTGTATGTGCAAAAGGCAGCGCAAAGCGCAGCGCAAAGTCAGCGTTTCCATGCCACGCCAGCGCACTGTTTACACAGTGTCGGCAGCGTTTCAGAAAAATTCAACTCTGGGGGCCGTTTTCAAAAGTTTGCTTTTCAGGTCGGTTAAAACGGCGTTTCCTTGAAAACACGAGGCAAACGGCCAACAGAACTTTTGCATTTTATCCTAAATCTGTTTTCGTGTAAACAGCCCCTTAATTAAACCTTAGGACTCAAGAATTCTCGGGTAAACCAGTAGTCAGGCTTCATTCTTGGAATTCTAGGGCTCTGAGGATCCAGAATCCAGACTTCAGTCAGGGTTCTAGAATTATGAGGGAAACCAGAATTCTGACTTTAATCCAGAATTCAAGTTTTCTTACAGAATTCAGACTTCTAGAATTCTAGACAGGGTTCTAGAATTCTGAGTGAAAGTTAGAATTTTGAATTTGTCTCAGTTCCCTAGAAGTCTGAGGTCTGACGTTTCTCTTAAAATTCTAGAATTCTGCAGGAAACCTGGATTTAGACTTTGATCCCTAAATCTAGAATTTGGAAGGACTTAAAATTTCGGACATTAATCATGTGCACACTAAAACATTTCCTGTATTGTTCTGTAAATTTTTTTAGAAAATTTCAGGCGTTTTGTCCCAAAAATTTTCCATATTTCATAATTCCCACCAGTTGTTCACAGTTTGACGTTAGTTTGCTTCTTTTTTTTTAGTCATTTATTTAAGTATCAAGAATCATTTTGTATTCCTGTTTTGTTAATTTCATCAGTTAAAAAAGAAACGACTTGTGTAAATATGAGCCTAACACGAGCTCACGTCTTTAACAATGTTTGTCTGAGGTTTAAAGAAAGGTTCAGAGATTGCTTAAATGGATTCAGTTCATCCAAAGAGGAACATTAATGTCTAAACCAAATTTGAAGTCTATCCACAGTCTGAGAGAAATTTCACCAAAAAGTCAAACATGCCAGCCTTACGGTGGCCCTTAAGGTCTTGTCTTGTTTGTGTCCAAAGCCCAAAGTTTGCGCGGCCCCCCCCTAATTTGTCTTGGTGGTGTCTTTTGTTTGATGCTTTGCTGGCGCTCCTGCAGCAGCTCTATAGACCGGACATAATCGCTGCGTATGACCTGGATTCACTCGTCTGGCCTCTCCAGCTCGTCTTGTTCAGCCTCCGCATATTTTCCAGGCATGTCAGGGTTCAGCAGTTTGGTGCGAATATGACTCACTGAGGATCAGGTATTACAGACGTTTGCTGACACACGTGGAAATGCGGGACGAATAGCGGGCCGTCTGGATGCGGGGCTGGTCGTCTGGTTGGCGGGGACGCCACCTCTCTCTGTGTCTCTCTGAGGTATGAAACCTGCTTTTACAGCAGCCGCGACAAATGGTTTTCATTACTGAGCTTTTATGATTGCAGGAATGGACTGAGCAGCATACTCTGAGTCCTTGTTCATGTGAGGAATTTAATAAGATGACTGTGGCTCTGGAATGAGAATAAGATGAAAGAAAAGTCACCTCTGAGGTTTTCTTCAGATCAAACCATGAATTGTTTGTCGTCGTAAATGTTCCCAGGATCAAACCTTCATGTAAATGAAGACGAGAGGCCGTTCAAAGCTCTCCTGAACATCTCCTCAGGCTCTGCGGTGTCACATTTCTAGAAGGTGGATCAGCTCCTCATCCTCACACGGAGCTGTGCACATTACTGCCCATTAAACTGTCCGCCCCTCAATGGGAGGTTTGTGCCCCCAGAGTCTGATTTACTACTTTCATTCAGACCTTCTCTGATGGTTCCCTCGCTTTGGCCGCCATCTGACCAAAAAACGGTCATGTTAGACCATCTGCTGACAGACCCCTGCTTTTTGAATCTTTACTGCCGCTGCTTGAGACTGCTGATTGTTCTAGGGATCAGTTACTGCTTTCAACAAAGCATTAAGTCAGGAAAATGTATAAAAATAGAAAAATTGAGGGAGGCGCTGTTGCGCGGAAGCGATGTAGACGCGTTTTGTGCAAGCTCCGTGAGGTGATTTCTTCATTTCAACAAAAACAGACTTTTTTCCCCTTTTTTCGACTCTCTGCTCTACCAAGCTTTTATCTAGATAGTTGATCTATCTCTGACCGAGTTTGAGAGCAAACGATGCAGCGACAGACTTTAAAATCCGGCAGCACCAAGTCATCTCGTGGTGCTAATGCTAATGCTGGTGCTAGCGCGAGTCCGTTCTTCGACAGGACGGTCTCAAGTGGTGAAACGTTAACAGCTAGTATGTTCACCACGGCCCTGGATTCTCTGAAAAGCAACATTTGTTCCAAAATAGAGGGAGCTGTGAGTGGACTGCAAGCTGATATTGCTGCTGTTACGGATGAGTTAACCTCGTCTTTAGCAACCATGCAAAGGTCAATTGACGATCAAGAGGACCGCTTGAAGGAGGTGGAGAAATCGGCGACCGCCACAAGTGACTCTGTGACAGCTCTGGAGACCCTGGTCAACAAGCTCAAGTCTGAAGTTAGTGACCTGCAAACGAAGTGTGAAGATCTCGAAAATAGGTCCCGCAGGAACAACATCAGACTGGTGGGCGTCCCCGAAGGACTTGAAGGAACATCACCCACGGAATTTATCTCCAAACTCCTGCAGAAACTTCTCCACTTGGATGATGTGCCATTACTAGACAGAGCCCACAGATCCTTACAAGCAAAACCGAGACCTAATCAACCTCCCCGAGCCTTCGTTATCAGAGTTCACTACTTCCACATCCGTGAGCTCATACTCCGCCAGGCACGACAGATGAGGTCCCTCACCGTTGACGGACGTCCAGTCCACGTTTTTCCCGACTTGTCCAGCACTGAGGCAAAGCGCCGAGCGGCATTTGGAGATGTGAGGAAACGGCTCCGGGCCATTCAAGGAGCCCGCTTCGGATTCCGCTACCCCGCGAAGCTTCGCATTACTCTGCCTGGAGAGGCTGAGCGCTCGTTCACCGATCATCAACTTGCCATGGACTATGTGCTCTCTAAGACAGCTAACAGCACCAGTGGAACATCATCTGCTGCCGAAGAGACTGTATAAAGAGGCTAAGCATCCTATCCCGTAGGTAAAGCTAACACGGCTCTATTTTGTAGGTTACTGTCTGTTTAGCGTACCTGCTATGCTCCATATTGTTTACAGTTTGGACACGCCTTGGTGTCAGCTGCCTTCATGTTCGCCTGTCGGCATATAGAGACATTTGCTGTTTCAGCCATGGAAGTCTACTCTCACGTTCAGTTTCGTTAATTTAACCAGTAGATCTTATCCATTGGGTTCAAATCGCTACATCACATTGTGTGTTATTTTGTTGTTATTTGCTATTTAGCAGCTACTCTTTAGCTTCATGTTTATATAAGTTGATTAATCAGTAATGTGTCTGTTTACCACACACCACTTTTGTTCAAAATCACCCCAGCTTGCATTCAGGCTTTATTTTGTTTTCTCTTTGATAGATTTAGTCTACATATTTTTGGTTACTGAGGGTTTATCACTGCACCATGTTCTGGGAGGTGTTCAGTTGGGGGGAGGGGGATAAGGGAAAATTTATTTACTCGTTTTTTTTTGTGTGTGTTTCTGTTTGTTGGTTTTTGAAGGAAAACACTGTGGTCTGTCCGTTGCAGTTGACACCAATCTTAGTTGTTTGTCTAAATAAGTATGGTTTTGGGTAATGGTGGTCTGACTTTGGGGGCTGCAGGCACCCCTGTCACATTTGCCAGCTGGAATGTTAGAGGTTTGGGTAAGCCCACAAAAATTAATAGAGTTCTCTCCCATCTAGACACCCTAGGAGTAAAAGTTGCATTTATTCAAGAAACTCATCTGACTCTATCTGGACATAAAAAAGTGAACAGAGGTTGGGTTTCACAATCTTTTCATTCACTATTTAACAGTAAGGCACGAGGGGTTGCCATCCTCATACATCGCTCTATACCATTCATATCTTCAAACATAATTGCAGATCAAAATGGGCGTTATGTTATTGTGACTGGGTCTTTGTTCAATACTCCTTTAGTTCTAGCCAACATTTATGCCCCAAATATTAATGATCCACAATTTTTTGTAAATTTCTTTTCCACTTTGCCATCTGTCAACTCACATCATTTAGTTATAGGAGGAGATCTGAATTGCTGTCTACACAATTTAGACACTACCTCAAATAGAACATCTGCTAACTATAAGGTTGCAGAAGTAATTAATACCTTTTTAAGGGATTATGGCATTTCAGATATCTGGCGAACTCTTAATCCCAATGCCCGTGGTTACTCTTTTTTCTCTCCAGTACATTACACTTTCTCGCGAATAGATTATTTTCTTATTGATAGCAAGCTTTTACCAACCATTCAAAGTTGTACCTACCACGCAAGAGTTATATCTGATCACTCGCCCCTTTTACTAACAATAATGTTTGAAAACTCGCTCTCACGTTCTCCTTGGAGAATGAACACTCGTCTTCTATCAGATGTCAACCACACTGAGTTTATATCCAACCAAATAGATTTTTTCATTGAAACAAATGCCACATCCGATATAAGTTACAGTGTTCTATGGGAGACTTTCAAGGCCTACATGAGAGGGCAATTAATCTCGCGAGTATCATTTGAAAAACGACAGCGTAACTCTAAACTCACTGATCTTAGCAATCGCATTCTACAGATGGAACATGAATATGCTTGCTCTCAATCTCCTAGTCTGTACAAAGAGATGTTACTCCTTAAATCTGATTTTGATAGTCTTTCTATATCTGATGCAGAAGAGATGTTGATAAGGTCCAGGCACACCTTCTATGAATACGGTGAAAAACCAACCAGACTCTTGGCCCACCAGCTCAGACAGATGTCTGCTTCTCAGCTCATTTCTGAAATTAATACTAGCAGTGGTCTTAGTCGTGATCCCTCTGAAATTAATAATGCTTTTCGGAATTTCTACTCATCTTTGTATACCTCAGAACAAAACCCCACTCTTGAAGAGTTGGACCAATTTTTTGACTCTTTTCCCATTCCTACTGTAGATCATAGTACAGCTAAGGCCCTGGAGAGCCCAATCACTGAGAAAGAAGTGAATGATGCTATTACAGCCATGCAAAGTGGAAAGAGTCCTGGGCCTGATGGTTTTCCAGTGGAATTTTTTAAGAGATTCTCAGTCAAACTCCTACCCCTTCTCCTTAAAATGTATAATGAATCACTCCACTCAAGTCTTTTGCCCTGCACATTACGTCAGGCTCAAATTTCTCTCCTTCTAAAAAAGAATAAAGACCCTCGTTGCTGCAGTTCATACCGCCCAATTTCTTTGCTGAATGTAGACGTAAAAATTCTCGCCAAAATCCTCGCCCGACGCCTTGAAAAAGTGCTACCCAAAATTGTATCTGCTGACCAGACAGGCTTTATAAAAAACAGGTTTTCTTTTTTTAATATGCGACGATTATTTAATATCATCTATAATGTACCAGACCTTGATACTCCTGAGTTGCTAGTTTCCCTGGATGCCGAAAAGGCTTTTGACAGGGTCGAGTGGAAATTTTTATTTTATACCCTTGAACGATTTGGTTTTGGTAAAACATTTATTTCTTGGATTAGGTTATTATACACTTCTCCGTCTGCTTCCATACGTACAAATAACAACTTTTCAAAGTACTTTAATATAGGTAGAGGCACCAGACAGGGTTGCCCCTTGTCTCCCCTACTTTTTGCTTTGGCCATTGAGCCCTTATCTCTTGCACTCCGACACAACACACAAATTGCTGGAATAATCAGAGATGGCCAGGAACAGAAAGTTTCGCTTTATGCAGATGACCTGCTTTTATATATCTCTGACCCAGACAATTCATTACCACATGTGTTTCGTATCCTTGACCAATTTCATGACCTTTCTGGTTATAAACTTAATTTAGAAAAAAGTGAACTTTTCCCCATTAATAAATCAGCCCGTCAGCTTCCATTTGCTTCTCTTCCTTTTAAAGTGACAAATACATTTGTCTACCTTGGAATCCGTGTCACTGATAAGTTTTCTAAGCTATTTTCAAATAATTTTCTCCCCTTAATCTCTCAGACAGAGCTCAACCTCAAACGCTGGACTTCTTTGCCTCTCTCTGCTGCTGGTCGTATTAATTCAGTTCAAATGAATATCCTCCCTAAATTTACATATTTATTTCAAAACATTCCTGTATTCATTCCCAAATCATTTTTTCATAGACTGGATGGTATGATTTCCTCATTTATTTGGGGTGGTAAGCCTCCACGCATTCCAAAAAACATTTTGCAACGCCCAAAATGTCTTGGAGGCTTAGCTGCACCGAACTTTTTAGCTTATTATTGGGCATCCAACATACGCATTGTTGTACATTGGCTTTATGAAGATCCTGGCGCTGATGCACCTTCATGGTACATCTTAGAATCCCTATCCTGTCAACCTTCCTCTCTACCAGTCCTAGTGTATTCTTCTATCTCTGCATCCCTGACTGAATTCACCAAAAACAAAGTGGTGAAATCAACTCTGAGAATTTGGACACAAATACGCCGTCATTTTGGTTGGCTGTCTTTTTCTTTAAACTCACCAATTAATTTCAATCCAGCTTTTAAGCCTTCTCTTTTAGACAAAACTTTTGCACACTGGCATAATCTTGGCATCAAAAGTTTCTATCATCTGTTTTCAGATAACATTCTTTGCTCATTTGAACAGTTATGTCTTAAATTCAACCTGCCTAAAAGTCATTTGTTCCGCTATCTACAGGTACGAGACTTTTTGTGTAAAATTTTGCCCCAGTTTCCCTCGCTCCCTCCAGCCAATTCATGTGATGCTTTACTCATGCGCCCACTATCTTTTAAAGGGATGATATCTGCACTATATAAAGAAATTTTGCACATACAGAGGTCCTCTTCTCTCTCTGTTAAAAGAGACTGGGAACTCGACTTAGGCGAAACTATACCTGATGACCTTTGGCAATCTATTTTAAAAAGGGCTCATACATCTTCCATCTGTGCTCGGCATAGTTTTATGCAGTGTAAAATAATACATCGCACCCATTGGACAAAAGTAAAAATTTCAAAATTCTTTCCCGATGTAAGCCCATCCTGCAATCGTTGTAAAATGATCCCTGCCACTCACGCCCACATGTTCTGGACTTGTGCTGCTCTTGAGGAATTCTGGTCACTCATTTTTAAAACTATTTCTGATTGTTTGAACAAAAAAGTTGCTCCATGCCCATTTATAGCACTTTTTGGCACTTCCCGGGTCACTCTTACTTTGTCAAAATCTGAGGCAGATTGTATTGCTTTTGTCACTTTGCTTGCAAGGCGTCTAATATTACTGAGATGGAAGGGTGCAAGCCCTCCCACATTCACGCACTGGATTTCTGATGTTCTTTATTTCTTGAAATTAGAAAAACTAAAGCACTCACTTAGAGGATCTTCAAAGAATTTTTATAAAATTTGGAGTCCCTTTCTGAATTATATTAAGGAAAAGGTTCAGTTGCCTGCTGTCCCTTAGTCAGTGTCAAACAAATTTTTTTCTTACATTCTTGTCTGTCTATCCACCATACTCTTTATTTTATGAGCTCTTATGCATCGGAAGACCCTGTTTGTATTTACCATTATAACAGTGATACTATTATTATTATTATTATTATTATTATTTTTTTTATTATTTTCATTTTATGTGGTTTGCTCCTTGTTTTTGTTTCCTATGTTTTTGAAGCTTATTTGTTGTATATTTAGGTTTTCTTTTGTTTTGTCTTGTGTTGTTATTATTCTTATAATTATTCCATCCTTTTTACTGACTTATGTTATATAACTTATCGTACAGATCTGTTCTTTTCTTGTTATTGGAAAAAACTCTAATAAACAAAGTTATAAAAAAAAAAAATAGAAAAATTGAGCAAATTTCAGAGAATATTTTGGACCTACAGTTTTTTTAAAATAAAACCCAGCTGTGAACAGACACTTGAAGATTAGCTCTGAGACCACCGCCCTGTAATCAGTCCATAGTTCACGGTGATGTGGAGCAACACGTTGATAAGTGAGGCGGAAGGTGAACGTTAAGACCCACTTTCTCAAAATGAATCCGCTCTAAGAGTACAGCAAATATCAAACATTTATACCAATCACACATTGAAATAATGCTTTGCCTGTTTCCTTAGACCAGAGGTGGCAATCGTTACTTTTTAAGAGCCATTTTTCCTGCACTCATGTGGATTAAAGTCTTTCAGGAGCCACAAAATCTATTTTATCTTCACGATAAAGATAAAAAAAAGTGAACAAAATTCTAAACATGGGAAAAAGCTTGTGAATAATTAACTGAATATGATGTTTTTGTATTTATAAAATTGTACATGTGATGTCTTAGCTTTTTTTAAAATAAATTTGCAAATATTTAAAAAAACTTAAAAATAGGTAATTAGCAAAATTTATGAAATTTCAATAAGTTGCAATTGTTGGAAAAAAGTAATTTAAAAATTGTGCCAAAATTAACAAAAATTCCCAAAATGTTAACATTTCCAAACTTCGCCAAAATTTTATAAATTTTCAAAAATTAAAAAAGTAATAAAAATTAAATTTAAATATTTATAAAAATTTGCAGAAATTTAAAAAGTTTTGAAATTTTCCATAAATTTAAAATTTTCCCCAAATTTCATGAATTTGCCAAAATTTGTAAAAAAATTGGGAAAATTTTTACAATTTGCCAAAATTGTGATTTCAATTTTTTTCTATTTTTTTTATTGAAATGAAATTTAAATTATTTGCAAAATTTGCAGAAATTCCATAAGTTTTGAAGTTTTCCATAAATTTTAAACTTTCCCAAAATGTCATAAATTTGCCAACATTTGTACAATTTTTTACAATTTGCCAAAATTTTTTTAAATTTGCAAAAAAATGTGATTTCAAATTTTTACACAATTTTATTAATGAAAATGGAAATCAGATTATTACCAAAATTTGCAGAAATTAAAAAAAAAATCTTAAATTTGCGAAATTAAAAAAAAATGCAAAACTGGAAAAAAAGATTGTTTTTTTAGTTTTCAAAAATGCAAAACAATTTGCAAAAAGTATATAAGAAATGTAAAAATGTCAAAAAATTTCGAAGCAAAAGCAAGTCGTGATGCATCTTAAAGTTTGACTGTTAACGCATGATTTTATTTAGTGTCAGTTCAATCATCAAAACCCTCTGTAAGAAAAATATATATATTTTTAATAGTATATTTTTTTAAAGCTACAAGCAGCCACTGCAAAGGAGTCAAAAGCTGCATGAGGCTTCAGAGCTGCAGGTTGCAGATCCTTGCTTTATACAATTCCATGTTTCATCAACCAGTCATGAACCAAAATCTCAGTCAATCGTGCGTCAGAAAGCTTCTTTTTGTGTTGGTTTTGGGAGGAAAAAAGGAGCCAAAGTAGAAACAAAAAACAGCAGTTAGCTGAGACACATGTTGGATGTGAAATGAGTAAAGGAGGAGCCTTTAGCTGTAATGTGATTGCTGATCAGCTGATTGGTTTATTCAGTAGCTGTTGATCGTTGAGCCTCTGGATGATCCTGCTCTTTGTTTAGCGGGTGTTGTTGGAGCACTTCCTGTCACCTTATGTAATCAGGAGCTGTGTGTAAATTGCTTGTTTGTCAAAGAGGTGTCAGCTGCTGGTGTGACCTGTGCTGCTTTACATGATGTTTGCATTGAATTCAAAACGCAGTCATGTGACCCGGCGTGGTCCGCCTGTGGGGGGACTCTTCAGGCGAGTTTCCCTCCATTAGCTTTTATTGCTCCTCATCATGGTTGGTGCGGCTCCTTTCATGCCCACATTACTCTGAGTTTTCGGAGCAGTTAGAGGAGATCGCCTCTTCAGGGGGAGAGAGGATGTCAGAGAGGCCGACAATAGGTCTTTTATACGCACAGAGTCCTCCTCATTCCCTTGTGTTCCCTTCAGGGGACCATGTGACCGGCTCTCATTCAGGTCATGTTGGCCTGTTCAGCCTTTGACCCTCTTAGAGGGCAAACCAGTCCCTCAATGTCCCATTCATCCCTGCAGAGGTCTGTGTGCTGTGACGTCCTCTGACAAGCTTTCATTCATCCTTCAGCTGATACGACGAGTTCACCGCTCTGCTGAGTGACATCAGCTCAGGTAGCAACAAGACTGAGTCCTCAGAGTCTCAAATAACAAGTCTGTCATACACAATAAGACGTAAATATGTCCCATTTCTTTTTCTTCAACCATTAGAGGGGAACAAATTCATCTCTGTGTTTCTTAGAGCTGTTTCAGATCATCAAACTGAATCAAAATGGTACAAAAGTGTCACAGATATAAAGGCCTCCTTCTAATAAAAGGTACAGTAACAAATGAGACTCAGCTTCTTTACATAAAATATTTTCTTTATGGTCATACATTCTGTCTGTTTCCTTCAGTTTATGTCAGTAATACTATTTTCAGTCCCAGATTTTCAGAGTTTGGATACAAAAGCCCAGTTTGTGGACACTGTGCTGAAGGGTATCAACCAATCAGATCCATTCCTACATTTTTGCCACAGTGTCAACAGGCAGAATGAAAATATCCATAACGGTTTAGAGAAGAACTGACTTAGAAGTTGGAATTCAGAGATTACATATAAATTTTGATTTCTGTGTTGAGGTTCAGATTTTTTTTCTCAAAATTTTGAATCAAACATAAAAAAAATGGGATTTTTTTCAAACGGCAGTCAAGGATATAAATAAAAACAAAAACAAAAGTGTGAGACTAGGAAATATAAGTAAAAAAAGATTCAGAATTCCAAAATCTGATTTAAATTTAATTTTTAATTGATTTTCACAAATTATGTTAGAATTTTTTAAATTTACTTTTTCCTTTTTATTTCTTATATATTTTTATTAATTCATTATTTTTTTTTAAGAATTTTTAGTTTTAGATTTTATTTTTCTTCCTCAGATTTCCCAAATTTTACCAGTGAATGAGGATTTCATTTTCTTACGTCTCCAAATTTATGTCAGAATTTTAATTTTGAGTTTGAATTAAAATTTTCCCCCAGAATTAAAAAAATTAAAGCAAAATTTTTATTTTTCTTCTAGAGTTCTAGAATTTAAGTAAGATTATTACTTTTCCCTCAGGATTCTAAATGTTATTTCAGCTTTTGGAATTCTGGAATTCCAGTTAGTTTAATCTTTTTGTCAAATCAAAATTCTAGAATTTAATTCATTTAATTTTTTTCTCAATATTCCAAATTTCAAGGTAGAATTTCCTTTTTAGTATGCCCAATTGAAGTGAAGTTTTTAATTTTTAATTACTTTATT
Source organism: Halichoeres trimaculatus (assembly GCF_033239565.1). Taxonomy (NCBI): domain Eukaryota; kingdom Metazoa; phylum Chordata; class Actinopteri; order Labriformes; family Labridae; genus Halichoeres; species Halichoeres trimaculatus. The sequence goes on along the minus strand of NW_027437189.1, from coordinate 4,406,904 downwards.
TATTGTTTAATTTAATACTTTAGATTATTTTTTTAAATTATGTGATTATTTGAATTTTTTCTTAGATCTTAGAATTGTTTTGTCTTGAATTTCCTAAATTTTAGTCAGAATTAATTTTATTTCTTTCTGGAATTTTGAATTTAGTCGTCAGATTTTTAAACCAGTTGGGAAACGGTCCTGTCCTCCCATTGAAAACGTTTTCAGAGGCTCTGATCCCCTGAAGTAAAAGTCAGTTTCAGCCAGAGTTTGATAACTTGAAGCTACATCTTTATATTTCTGGATGAATCAAACAGATTGATGAATATTCTCAAACAGCTGATGGTGTCATTGAATCACTGATGTTTCAGACGTGATTCAGTGTTTTCAGCCACTAGGCGGACTCGGATTAGAGGTCTGGCGCTGTGGACAGACTGGGCACGGCGGCCATATGTGTTGAGTAATAAGAGGATAAACTCTGAGTGGACTCTTTGATCCGTGTGATTTTTGATGTGGAGCTCAGCGTCTCCGTCCTGCGTGTTTCTCCCTCTTTGTTGTGGTTTATTTCTGCTGACCTGTGCGGTTTTTCTTCCAGCTCAGTCGATTTTCGGGGTTCCCCCTGATTTTCCACATTGAATTTTTCTCTTTGTTTGTTTTTCTCATTGATCTTTTCCTCTCAGACTCTGGGACATTTGTAGACCGGCCCAACTGGCTCGACTGTTTCTGGTCAGCTCTGAATGACAGTAGCTTCAAACCACTGACATTCATGCGAGCGCCCGGGGCGTTTCATTTTGACTATAGGAAGTGTGCTGTGGAGGTCGATCGAGGTCAGGTCTCTTGTCGACTCGATTGGGGTCAAATTGATGAAGAAATCAGCTGAGCGCATATATAGATCTGCGTGAGTTAGAAATGTCTGCAGAGGGATGTTTTCCTCCTCCTGTTGTTGCTTTGTTGTGTCACTCTCCCACGTTCGAGCCATGAAACCGGTGTTTTCCTCCTCCTGTTGTTGTTGCCTTGGCACTCGCTCAGTTTGTCATCAGACTCAGTTTATGCGTCTGGTATGTCTGGGGGCGATGAGGATGATGTGGCTTCATTAACAAGGAGAGCAGATGAGTCACACGGGGTGAAAACCTGCAGAGATGAGCCGCACAGAGACGCCGAGCCAAGACTCAAAAACATAAACAGCGCTGACCGGTTCAGACACGACGTGGAGACGTGGAAACAGGCTGTAACACTCATTCAGGGAAAACCCTCCACTATCTATGAGCGAGTAAATATTTAGATTCTCCCGACCGACAAATATCAGATAATCTCTGGTTCAGCTTCACAGAGAGGAAGATTGGATCCAGCTCTTTGTTTTGTTGGAGCGTAAACTGGACATGTTTGGTTTCTGAGCTGCTGATCGCACAAACAAGACGTCTGGATAAGTCATGATAGGCTTTTATTTCAGGGCACGAAAAGTTTGATCATAAACTTTTAACCTTTTTATGATCAGGTTTCCAGTTTCTACAGTTTACCACAGGCGTTCGCAGCCCCAACAACTCATCGATGTATTGATAAAATAATTAACAGATCACTCCAGGGCTCGGCTAATGATCTCTGTGTGATTGATTTGACATCTAACTGTCAAATTATGTAAGATAACAGCTGTAGTTTCCCACAGAGATCATACTGTGAGATACTTTTTACTCCTAACTTTTCATTTAAGAGAGGCAGATTACTTCTTCTAGCTGCAAAATATCCACTGCTTTCATTTTCCTCTCTGTTTATCTCACACTGCTTCATCTCAGCGTGCGATTGTCTCCTCTGAGTTCTCATTTCGTTTCAGTCGTATGCATTTTTCTTTCTCAAAAACAGTAACTGATGGAAAACGAAATGATGAGTAAGACCTGAATTAACTCTCTTTCTTCAGGTTATTTCTCAGGTTAGGGATTTTAATCACTTTATTTATTAAATCAGACAGAAGATTGAGTTAGTAACTGGTAAATTATTGTTAAACTGAGTATTTACTATTACTACTAAAGTTGACAAAACTTTGTTGCTCCCTACACAGACAGTTGTATCGAGCACAGTCAAAGTTACAGGGATATGAAGCGTTCAGATTCTAGAATTGTTGGTGAAGCTACGGTGGCCTTAGAGGACAAAAAGCTCCCATACATGATAAATATAATCCTCCATTTCTGAGGTTTTTTACCATCAAATATGTCTTTGTCTTCCAACAGGCGCATTTCACATCCTCTAAAAATAGAAAAACACGTACGTTACAAGTTTGTTAATGCTTCAGAAACATGTTATTTTTAGTGAAAACCAGATTTATTATAAGCCACATTCATTTTTTATCATTGAACTCTTCAGGAATAAAAATAAAAGTTAACAAAAAGGTCCTTAAAAACTCAAATTTATTGGTTAATGTTCCTTAAACTGCCCTTCCTTAAATAAACTTGATTTAAAGTTAAAATGATTTTGTTGTTGTTGTACATCTACTCAAGTCATCTACTTAAATCCATTTGAATTCAAAAATGTTGCCTCTCATTGGGGATGCATGATGTATCTGTATCAATATCAGTATCGGCCAATATCTACTCATTGACTGACAGCTATTTTCAGATCATCTTGAACGATCTTTCAAGACCCAAATAATCTTGTTTTCTCTGACGATGTAAACAACAGAACTACCTAAGAAGAGCGGTTTCTCTTCTTTTATGTCTCTCTTCCTGTTTTTGATCCAAAAATCAGACAAAACGTACTTTTTGATTGCGTTCATCTTGGGCGCTCCATCCTTTGATCCTCTCCATGGTCGACTTTTCTCATGATTGCGCCGCTCTTTCTCTCTGAACTACCTCGACACATCATCCCAGATTGTTTTTTTTTTAACCCATATTGATATCAGTAAATATCGTTTACCAGGCATAACAACAATTTTAATAGCAGATATCGGTATCAGCCAAAATTTTCATATCAGTGCATCCCAAATGTTGATATGCGATTAAAATGTGATTAATTGGAATTAATTAATTTCAATGATTAATTCGATCATTTTGAGCAGAGCCCCACCACTAATTTTGACACAAGAAACTAAACCAGTAAGTTTTACTTCCTCACTGGCAGATTTTTTTTCACTCTTTACAATCAATTGAGGAGGGACGGGTACAGAGCTAGATACTTTTGTAGGTGCTGACCAGATTCTGTCTGTAGTACCGAGTACTGATTCATGTAAAATTAAATGGTACCATGTTTAGGCACCTCTACGCAACCTTGTGACTCTGAGGGAGTGGAAGAGTAGGAGATTTTCCATACTGGACATGAACACAGCATTACAAGGTAACATACTGAGAAATAAATATGTCAAATCCTAAAACAGTAAGATTTTATTATTAAAAAAATAATATTTATTACCACATTAACGCATAAAAGTACTGACAATTGGTACCATTGAATACTGATACTGATTGCAAGGTACTGGACATCTGTACCGTATCATTTGAAGTGTGAACGGTACCCATCCAGACAATTAAGAGTCATTTTTGTTTTTTAATATCTCAAAATAAGACATTTTCAGGACTTGTTGGGTGAATTAGCCTCATGTTTAGTCTAATAAGAACAATTTGACTGAAAATGACATAAACACTTGTTTTCAGTGTGTCTTGCTGTGGAAATTTGCCTGGTAAGATGGACGAGGACCCTCTCCTCTGGGGTCATAAACGTCTCATTCTAGGTTAATAAAAACACAGTTACTTTTAAAAACAGGTGATTTAACATTGATTTTAACTAGGGCTGGGCAACGATTAAAACTTTTTATTGTAATTAATCGCATGATTTCCCTGATTAATCATAATTAATCGCATTGTGAAAGTGCCATAACATCTGTCATGCAAACACTAAATCAGTACTTGTTATACAGTAATAGTTAAATCACATATTTGGTGCAAATCAAATTTACAAAATGTAAATATAAAATTAAATCTTATTGCCACTGTCAGGGCTTTAAAGTGATCCTCCGGGATGGAACAAGTTGGGTCCTATCACAAGGTTTAGGGCAGAAATTACCCCTACAGCAGTGTTTTTGTGCAGCAGAAGCCCAGAGCGCTCGCACCAAACACCCCCTCCCTGCTCCTCTGCAGGTTTCCTCTGCACTCAGACGGGGACATATTTTACTTGACCAAAAACACAAATAAACGGACTCCCACTGAAGAAATCTGATATGGGTCTGCATTCATGCTTTATTTAGAGAATTTTCAGCGCGTTACTTTCACACAAAAACACCGCTAAATAAGGCTCTAGTTCTCATCGTGTCTCTTCGTCCTGGCAGACTACCTGCGTTTGTGTATATCTGGCACGCCATGTGCGTGGACTGATACACTAAGAGGCGAGCGCCTTTAAGTTCCGTGGCGTTGCCCCTCTTCTCCATGCTTGTTTTGGTTACTCATCGTGTTTTCCTGCCAATTTTAATAGATTGACGGGTTAACGCGAAAATAATGCGTTAACTTGCCCAGCACTAAGTTAAACATACTTATAGATTTAATATTCAGTTTCTTACAAGATTGTTGTGATAAATGTTGCTAAATTTAGCGTACTGCTCCTTTAAAGCTCGCTGAAGTAAGTTTCCACATGTAAGGGGTTTGTCTGCATTTTAGAGCAAAACTAACGAACATGCAAAGATTGAAAGAGTGGATCTGTGTTTTAATGCAGCATCTGTAAAAAGAGATAAGAGAGGAAAGCTAACTTCAGCTGAATCAGGGTCTGAATCAGTGCAGCCAACTTTCTCTCCGTCCTCTAAACTGATGATTCAGAGCAGCTATAAGAGAAACGATGGTCTCCTCTGAATGAAATCTGCTCTCCAGTCACTTTTCTTTCCCCTCAGCGTGCTCCCACAGGCCTCAGTCCAACACTTATTACCGCTGTGATTGAGAAAGACAATCCTCTTAGCACCAGAGCCTGTTTTATTTCTAGGCCACAGCCTGAACGTCTGTGAGCAGAGCCGGGCTGTCGGATATCCTCCTCCTGTCTCTGTTACCTTCCTTTGTCCGCTGCATGGTGGGCTCTTTCTCTCTCTGAAACACAACCCCCTCCTCCCCTCTCCCCACCTCTTTACGGCCTGAGCCGGCAGCTGCGGGGTTAATGTTTAGCAGCAGCGGCGGCGGCAGGAGCAGTGGCAGCAGAGAGGCAGGAGTAGTAGCAGGAGGAGGGGAGTGGGAGAAGGAGAGCGGCAGGGAGGTGGGGGCTGGTCCACAGCTGTTGTAGTAGGCAGGGTCTATCGGGGTAGGAAGCCTCACAAGCCCTGGAACAATGGGAGACATGGCAGCCTCTGCAGACAGCACAGACACACACACACAATGCACATGCCCAAGGACGGGCCTCCTTCTCTAGCCGCACTCAGAGGAAACCGGCTCGGCGGCGGCGGCTGCGCTTTGAACGGGGAGGGAATAATCTCCTCTGCAGCCGGGAAACAGAGATGTAAGGTTGTGGCCTTTCTGTGGCCGTGTCTCCTCGTTTCTCCTCTCCCCTTTGGTGCCTTGTGCTCCGCTCTGCTGCGAGCAGATCTCAGAGGAGCTGAATGACTGAGAGCGCTGCGGGATCAAGGTGAGCTGACCTGAAATGTGAATGAGGGGTGTGGATTTGTTTGATTCAAACAGCTGACATGCTGCTTTCAGGCTTTCTTTTTGCAGTGTTTGCTCGGTGTGGCTGTGATTGTGAAGCAGTTTTTAACTTATTCAAGCTAAAAGTGACGATAAAACAACAGGAAATGACAAATTGACTTCATTAGACCTGAAATTGTGAGTCAGAAGGAGCTGGATTGATCGATCTGCAAACACTGATTGATTTACACAGCTTACACGGTGATATCTCTGGAGATTTCTCTCTGTGTTTGCTTGTTACGGGAGCCAGAAATGCAAAAACTGATGTGTTTTGTGGGATTTATTGTGACAAAACGGACTGTAGAGACCCTTAAATGTGAGTGTTTCACCATTTAATATCACATATTGTGATTTCTCAGGCTGACATGGCGTTATTTGCACTTTTGGCTTGTTGGGATGTTCATTTTGTCTCTGAACCATCAGATTTTCACTGATTTGTGTTTAAACTTTGAGGTCTATTGTGAGTCTAATGATGAAAATCTATGAATCCTGATTGAATTAAACCCATAAATTGGTGTATTTTATACATATTCTGTTTATTCTCTTGATGCGATGTTGGATTAATGCCAAAAAAGGCAGATTTTTACTCAGGTTGTGGTTGTAAATGTGTCTTGTGACGTCTGTTGTGGCACGTTAGGATCGTAGACCCCACAGTGTGAGACAATAGAGGCCAGATCTATACATTTCTGTATCTTTTTACTATAAAAACTACTTTAAACAGTGTATTTTTGACACTTTACCGTATTTATTTGTAGTGAAGCGTCTTAATTCTGCGTCATAAATCGATCAAAAATGCTTATTTGAAATTTTCATGATATAAAAGTCAGAAAAAATAGTTTTTTTGTGCTTTAATTTTGACATGAATGTGAGAAAAAGGGCCTGGATTTAAAAATTTGGACAGTAGGATATTATAGGACATGATTTTATATAATAGGATACTATACAATAAAAAAGAGGGACTATAGAGGCCCCTTAAATGTAAGTCAACGGCTCAATATGCAAATCCTGAACAGCTGACGTGTTTCTGAGCGTGTTGTGACGTCCTCTGTGTTTCTACTTGTTTGGGAGTTTAATAATAAATAAGTAAAGAGAAACAGGTTTAGTGGGGTCTGAAGAACTCACTGTGAGTGATATAAGGGCTGGTTATGTCTTTTTTTCCGTAGGGTACGGCACATCAAGATACAGTTACAATGTGTGATGGTATAAAATGACCAGACAGTAGACGACAACGATATGATCTGATACGACAGGTAGGGAACAATGGGAAATGATCTTATTGGAGATAACGTGATACTACAGGATATAATATTATTGGGATGTCCCGATCAGATTTCCTTGCCCCGAGTCCGAGTCATTTGATTTTGAGCGTCTGCCGATACTGCCATGTTCTGCTTTACAGTGTTCAACCAATAGTGTCTCTGCAGCAAAGTGATGTCATGCCCTGTGTTGTTTCTGTGTAGACTTGAGTTGATTTGACTAGGGATGGGTACCATTCACATCTGAAACGATACGGTACAGATGCCTGGTACCTGGCAATCGGTATTGGTACTCCATTGTACCAATTTTCGGTACTTTTGAGTAAATTCGTGGTAATGGATACAAATTTTTTTTATTATAAAATCTTGAAGTTTTCAATTTAACATCTTTATTTCTCAGTATATAACCTTGCAATGTTGTGTTCATGACCATCATGGAAAATCGCCTATTCTTTCACTCCCTCACAGTCACAAGGATGCTTTTCATTCATTTAGGTTCCAAAACATGGTAATGAAATTTGACCAATGGAATTCGGTCGGTACCATAGACTGTATAAAACATGGACATAGTCTCGCTGACGTCACCCGTCTGTTTTTGAAATGGAAAATGAAGCAGATTGGCTATCGCAGCCATATTGGTAGTGGCAAGGGCTTCCGGTACAGCTATAGGTCATGTGACCCTGAGCCGTTCCTCTGATTGAGCAAGCTTGTGTTCTTAATATCCTCTGAACAGCTGAGTTAGAAAAAAATTCACCCCCCCATACATTTTTTGAACCAGGCTAATTTCTGCTTTAAAAACAGCTTTTTTTAGCTTGGTGTGTATGTGACTTCTGGTACTTCTGAAGCCAGCCTTAAGTGGACACTCGAGAAACAGCAGATTTTAGCACTTCAGCATTGTCTCATATTCTCAGACCAGAGGTTGCCTATTGGCACCTTTAAAAGTATCTAACTCTGTACCCATCCCTAGGTCTGACTCTGTACCACCCCATAACGAAATATTATAGATCTGATGAAAAATGATGAGTATGATTATTTACTGATTCCAATCTGGTCTGTAACCATGTGGTCAGCCCTGATTTCCAATTACTTGATTAGATCCGGGAAAACCCCTAATATAATAGGGTACAACAAGACACAATACCATACAGCACGGTACAACAGGGATACAACATGACAACACGATAGACACAAACAGTCTAAATGCAGCTAAATCAGTTTGACAATCAATCAGTATTTCCTTTTAATGTAGATTAAAAAAACCACACAACAAAAACAGGTTACAAAAACAATCTGACACGACACGATATGACACAATACGGTACATTACAATTGGAAACGATCCAACATGACACATTATTGAATGGTACGACACACTTCACGATTCAATAGGGATACAAACTGATTTGATATGCGTTGTGTGTGTCTGCTCCATCTGTGTGTAACATGTTGTGTCTTCTCTTTTTGATGTTATTTGAATTTTATTGTATTTCAAAAAAATTTTTTAGGTTGCCTATTGACAACTGGCCGGGGACTGCAGCTGGAAATTAGCCGCCAAGGCTAAAGCTGCTTCTTTTACTTTGTATAGTACATTAAATAGGACTGTCCATGAAATAAAAAACAAATATAAATACAAACAAAAACTAAAGGACGCAATACGACGCAATACATTACGAGTCATAAGGACACGGTACATCACAGCACGGTACAACCAACTCAATATTGTAGGGTACAATATTCAATGATATGACACGATGTGACCTGACATGGTATGTTGATACAACAGGACATGATACTAGAGGATATGACGATACAACGATATGGCATGATACAGCATGATACGGTACAATACAACATGGCATATTACAACACGATACAACACTATGACAGGAGACCATACAACAAGACATGATGAGACATGACACTGCAACACAATACCACTTGATACTGTACGAGGTGACACAATTGATGTGCCGTGACACTACAAAATGCAGTATTCATTCATGTTATGGTACAATACGGCACGACACTATGATTAAAGATGCAATACATTGTGAGATACTACGTTATGGGTTATGATTTGATATGTAAAAAGAACAGTATATTATGAAAAAGTATGAAACAATACATTTAAATATCCAAAACCGCCATGCTTTTACTTGAATGCAGTTTAGATGTCAAGATGTGTCGTGCCATTTTTGTGGCACAGTCGTATTAGAGACAGCACAATGTGAGTTGTTTAGATTTAGATGCAGTTTTTAGTTAGTGCTGTGGTTAATTTTCACCCATGTAAGCTTCATTTAAATTTAAAGAAAGGGGGACAGGATTTATGAGGTTTAGTTGTTTGAGTTTTTGAAGTATTTTTCCTGCAGTTTCGTTCATGGGGGGCAGGTTTGAGTCTGAATGTAGCTGGTATTTTAATGATCTGAGATTTAATTGGGTAATAAAACGGGGTCCCATGTGGTGTGTGGGTTTATTGTGACATTAATGGACTGTGGACACCCAAGAATGTGACTCAGTGGGGTTTTATTCACTAATGTAGATGCGTACAGCTGACAGGGTGTTTCCTGGACTTTTTTCTACCCACTGTTTCCTTGTTTTAATGGTGACTTTGCGTCTAAATGAAGCTGTGTTACGTGTTTAGATGTGAACAAAAATGGAGTTTAGGGATCGTGGTGTGTGGTATACAGACTGCTCTCTCAGCTTTTGTGTTGTTTTTGGGGTTGTTGTTGTGTTTTCTTGCTTCTGTTTGATGTGTGAGAGGTGACGTTTGTTGAGGTTTTGCTGTGACATGACTGGACTGTGCTGACAGTTAAAGCCGGTGTGATTAGCTCCCTGTGTTTAGGTTTGTTTTTAGCAGAGCGTTTCTGTGTTTGTCCTCTTTACGGTTTTATTTCCTCACAGATCGACGGCGGCTTGTTTTGGTTGCAGCAAACAATGTGTCATAAATCTGCCAAGTGTGCACGCGGCTGCGGGAGGCGGTGGATGGTGCAGCCTAAATGTTTGCTGTTGAACGTGTGGTGGAACAAAAACACGGTTAGCATCGTATCAGAGGCGGAGGAGCCGTGATGCGTCTCCTCCGGGTGTGGAGGTTGCCTGGCACAGATTTGAAGAAGCATCGCCGCGTTTACTTTGATTGCTCTCAGACATACGTGGCGCACATCCAACCTTTCAGGCCCTTTTTTGGGAGAAGGGAGCTCCCCTCCTCCTCCTCCTTCTCCCCTTCCTCCTCCATCCCCTCCCCCACCTCCTCTCCCAAATATTGCTTGTGAACGATTCGTCTCGGTGTGTACAGCCAAACATCAGACAGGAAGCAGCACCGAGGGAGCCCGGCAGCCTGATTCTGTCTCCCCCACGTCTCCCCCTCTTTGATATCTATCTGCATCTTTATTAATGAAGCAGACAATCAGGCTCGAACAGTGCGTCTGCAGAAAGAGCAGACTTTCTGGCCTACATTTCCCTCTTTTAGAGGAAAATTCACTCTTCCTCAATCTGCTTTAATTCCAGCATGTCCGGATTGAGGTTTTTGTCACATTGTTTACATCTCCCGCCCCCTCGCTCTGCCTACACAGCGAGAACTTCAATCTGCGTCTAACCAGATTGGCAGATGGAAAGGGTGGTGTTTGACATATCCTGAGAGGGCCTTGGCTGTGCCAAATCCCCAAGAGTGCGACTGACATGATTTAAGAAGCTTTTGTGCATTTCTCCTTCGGCTGAGTCGCCTTTTGATTTATTTTTTTTGAGTGTGCCCTCATTCCATGAATCTCATCTTCTCCTCATCTGCACCAAAACCTGCTCCTCTCAATGCATCAGCGCCTCCTCAGCATCCCAATCAAACCCATCCTCCCTGGTTGTTCTATTCCCCTGTCACGTGATCTTACGGTGGCGTATTGCATACACCACCACCCCCAAAAAAACTCCTGTTTTTTACAACATAACTATCTCATAAAAGCAGAATTTTTCATTTATTTTTTAGTTTTCCTGTTTTTGGGAGATACTGTCTCATTAAAAAAAAAAGGTTGTTATTTTCTGGTTTTAGAATTTACTGTTTTTATGAGAAACTACCTCGTAAAAAAAACACAACTCAAAAAAATGAAAGAAATTCCTGAAAATCTTTAATCATCATTTCGATGAAACATGTAACTGTAACATGTTCCTGTTTTCACGACATAACTATCTCATGTAAACAAAAAAAAATATCTTAAAATTTCCTGTTTTATGAGAAACTGTCTCTAAAAACAGGCAATATTTATTTTTGATTTTCTTGATTTTACATGATTTTCCTGTTTTATGCAAAAACAGTTATTTATTTAAGAATTTTCTGTATTTAGGAGTGACAATCTCCCAAAAAAGAATTATATTTTTATTTTAAAAATTATCTGGTTTTATAAGAAACTATTTTGAAAAAAAGAGACAATATTTAGTTTTGATTTAAATGTTTCTTTTTGTAAATTTCCTGTTTTTCTGGGATACAATCTCTTAAAAACAGGATTTTTTTTCCTTTTTAGAATTTTTTGTTCTTATAAGATAATATCTTGTAAAAATAAATATTATCTATTTCTGATTTTAATTAATTTTTCTTTTTAATTTCCTGTTTTTCTGAGATACTTTCTCATAAAAACAGTAATTAATTTATTTTATAATTTTGTGTTTCTATGAGATAATACCTTGTAAAAAAATGAGTAATATTTATTACGATTTTCCTGTTTTTACAAGATTTTACTGTTTACTAAAAAGAAGTAAATTATTTGTTTTAGTAATTAATTTATTTAGGAATTACTTTCATCTGAAAAAGGAATATATTTATTTTTAGAATTTTGTGGTTTGATAAGATACTATTTAAAAAAAAAAAAACAATATATTTTTTTATTTTAGTTAATTCGTTTTTTTAATTTTCTGTTTTTTTCTTGAGACATTGTCTCCTAAAAACAGGATTTTATTTACAAAAGAATATCCTTTTTTGTGAGATACTAATTTGTGAAAATAAATAATACTTATTTTTGATTTATTTTCTTGTTCTTTATGAGATACTATCTTGTTAAAAAACAGGAATTTATTAGTCTTTGATTTTCCAGTTTCAATGAGAAACTATTTTGTCTTTTCTCTGAAAATTAAAGAAATTTTTTAAATCTTTAATTGCATTTTGATGAAGAAAGATGAAACATGCAACTGTTAATTAAAACACATTAAAAAGCCTACCTTACCTGTATTGACTCTCACCTCTGATTAGCTGCAAAAACAGGACAATCAAAAATAAATAAGTTCCTGATTTTATGAGGTAGTTGTGTCATTAAAACAGGAGTTTTTCTTTATTTTTTAAGTGAAATCAGTACCCCACGGTGTGATCTGTCGTGTCACTGATCTTTGCCTCTCTACACGACTCACAGATCACGGTCTGCTCCTTCAGGTGCAGCGAGGTGGACTCAGTCAGACCAGATCACCTGCTCCCGCTCTATTAAAAAGCAGATTGAACGGACAGATGCTCAACACCTCTAATCCCATTTCAGTTTGACAAGATCTAAAAGGATCAGGCCGTGTTCCCGTGCAGACCCACGCTTGGGAGAAAGCTGCAGCTTAAGATATCTGAGACAGAAACTGCAGACGCTTCATCACGCTCCGCTTTTTAATGAAACCTCTGCAGAACGTGAATAAAATTAACAGGAACACCCACATCAGAGCCAGAACTTCCATGTGTGAGAGTCAAGTCCTGCGTTATCAGAAAGACATAAAAGAGGACTTCTTAAACGCTGTGTCTGCTGAATTATTCATCCATCTTTCTTTCATTACACTTTACAATGACTCAGAGATGAAAGGGAAGACGAGAGGAGCGCACACAGATAGAGGAGTGGGGGCTTGTGGTCTTGGCATGGCTGGCGTCTGCCGAGCGCTGGTATCTCCCGAGGGCAATGCAGCGCCTTCCTCCCCTCCCGGTTTCTCCTCCGCTCTCACATCGGAGCGAAAGCTGCAGCCCTCCTCGCCCGCCGCAGCAGAACATCACAGAGGTGACATTGGTCTAAAAACCACCCAAAACCAAGCGGCTCCCAAACCTCCTCCCGTCCAAACGTTTAAAGATTTCATCCCACACAGCCAAATCTCCTTTTCTGTCCTATGATTCAAGACACAAATAGGATTGGCAGAGATGTGAGGAGGGAGCTCCTCTGCCAGCGAGCAGCGTGGAGAAAGGAGGAGGCTGCAGCACTTTATTTATTGAGATGTGTCCTGTGCTTTCTCCTCCTCAGCTCCTTGGTGTTGTTGTTGGGAGACAGAGGTGCCTGACAGGAGACGGACTCCTCTTCAAGGATCATAAGAGAGCTGGAATCACAGGTGAGTGCTTTCATGATGATGATGATGATGATGATGATGATGACGGCGTGGCTGGAGAGGAAGATGGTTTGATGCTTGAAGGGAGAGTTTCTGCTAATCTGCAGCTCTCAGTTTGATGGTGGAGCTCTTGATTAGACAGATTAAGGAGCACTTCATTAATCAGTGAGGGGAAATTTGGTTGTAATTTCAGTTTATGATGCATAACCGGCTCTGGAAGGACAAAAGGAAACCAGGACACTGAGACATACGTGATTGAAATCTCCTGTGATGACGTTTAGTTAAATGAGCTCGATGAAGTTTGATGGTAATAAACTCCGTGCTCAGGCTACGGACTCGCTCCTTTAAGTAGCCGTGTCCCGGGTTACACATACTGGATTTAACCAAGTCAGCAAGCTCCGTACTAGTCCAGTATTTGTTTTTGTGAAACACATGACACTGCACTCTTTACATCCTCTCTGGACCAACGCTTCCAGCTCATCCATCTTGTTAACTGAGGAACACAGGTTCACTGTAATGACCGCCAAGACACAGGTGCTGTTTTTTTTAAGTTACTTTTAGAGCTTATTTTTATCATTTGCTTTCTGTACGGAGTTAGAAAATGATCTTGAAAAAGTCTTCCTTCTAGATACATGTCTGATCGTATGCTACTTCTTCGCTTCTCAGTAGCTTCCCGATCGGGTTGAGCAGGACTGGATGACGAAGTTTAGTAGTGAGTAGAGAGGTTTGTGTTTTTCTCTGCTGAAAACGATGTCTGTGATTAATTTTAGACAGAAAAAGGACAGAAGAGCAGAAGAAAGATAAACAGGAGAGAGATAGAGCACGAGCTACAGGCTAAAAGGGCTAATCTGTTTGTGCTAATGTTGACTCCAACCCACAGTCAGCAGTAATTCTGCAGTGGTCTGTTCAAACTTGAGAGTCTATCAATAAAATGAAGAGTGAGGTTACGTTAGCTCTGATTGGTAGATGACTGGAAGGACATAGCTAACCAGAATTTACTAACGTTACACGTTACAGACATGTCTTAGAGCACTGGGCTGTCAGCGCTACGTATGGAAAGCTACTAATCTACTGTTTGAACTGACAGTTAGCTTGTTGACACCAAGGGGTAACATCCGGTTATTAAAAATGAAGTCTATGCGGAAGTGTTAAAAGTTGCTGTTCATCAAGAATCTGCTTGAGGCTGAGCTGCAGAAAGACTGGAAATCACGTACACACCCAGCCAAAAACGGACCTTAACGGCATTAAAATGCATATTTATAGCCTGGTTTAAACTCTGCAGTTTAGAAGTTATTAGGATTATTCGATTGTCTAATCACAGACACAGCTCAGGTCACGTGACTGACGGGCGCTCTGTAGCTGTTTGAAAGGAAACTCATAAGAAATGTGGCTGCGTCCGTGGATTGGCTTCATTTCATGGTATCAGTAACAGACAGGTGACGTCATGGAGGCTACATCCATGTTTTATACAAACTATGATTTAACACGTTTGCCTAGGGATATGTCGTAGCACCGGGCTGCTAGTTGCGCTACATTAAGCCGGCAACTGACGTGTGGTACAAACTCAAAACGTTTGTTTGTTGTCACGTTTCAAAAAACAGCGCCACGCAACTGTTCTGATAAATACCAAACCTAAAGTTGACTTAAAATAAGAAAATTTGTTCCAAAACAAACACGCCTGGTTAAAAGTCACATCTTTATGACAGTGTGTATGAGACTCCTGGCCAGAAGGTGGCGATGGCAGTCACATAAAAACAGCATCTTTAATTTCTGCCGTGAAAACTACTTTTTAGCTTGATGTGTATGTAGCCTCTGGTACTTCCGGAGCCAGCCTCAAGTGGACACTCGAGAAACAGCAGATTTTATCACTTCAGCATTGCCTCATATTTTTAGACCAGAGGTTGCTGCTTGGTAGTGATATGTTCTCGTAAAGGCCCATATATCCTCCTTTTATATGCGAAAATGCATCCGTCTGTTTCAAACATCACTGCATATTTTTGTACGTCCTTTATGTTGGCACTGCAGTTAACCAATACATCCACCAGGGGGGGTTACCCAGAGTCAAAAGTTTATGACCACGAAATTGAAAAACAAGCATGGTGACTATGGAGGAGTCATTAATAATGTTCCACTTGCATAAAGGACAAAAACGGAGGCAGCGTTGTAGCTAGTGGTGGTCGGTGTGGCTGTTGAATACATCGCAGAAGTTCCACCTTTGTTAATTCTTCTTCGTGTCTCACTAAAGCTACGTATCAGGTAGTAACAGCGACACAGCCCCAAAGGCAGAGTACGGACAGAGGCTCCAGTGAAGTGATTGGATGATGGACCAGCCAATCAACTGGCAGTGTTTTCTTTTTGAACATTCCGGAATCCCCTTTGTATTTAAATTCTCCTTGATTCCGGAATCTTCTTTGTCTTGGAAGGAATTTGAATTAACGGCTAAAAGTTGGAAAACAAACAGATAAATATATTTTATATAAATATTGTATTTTGGGGAACTTTGTTATAACTTTACTCAGAGACAAAGCAGCTGCTTGATTTCTAAATTAATTAAATACATAAACTGAACACATTAATTTAGCATTTGAGCGATATTTTAATGTTAGGGGTTAAAGCTTACTGTAATCAAGGGAGAAAGTGTGTACAAAAAGTTTACGCCACCCTCTCTTTCAGGGTTTCAGGCCGTATAGATTTAGGAGGGTAGAAGCAACAGTCACTATCCCACGGCGGAGAAGGGAGCGATAAAGACTCCTCTTCAAACTGTTCGCCTTATCTTGTCCTTGACACAAAATCACGCAGCCTGAAACCGTGTTTTTGGTTTAGTTTGTGAAGTTATAAAAGAACACGTCGTTCTTTAACCCATCTCTCTGAAGTCCTTGCTGTCGCTGTGTTCCTCTCTGTGAATCATTTCTGAGCTCAGGGGACTGAGGGATCAGTCAGGGACATGAAAAGGTAAAACATGGCGTTCAACACTTTGCTGTTTGTTCCTGAGCTCCCTGCCTCTGAAGAGTTAAACTGACCTTTCCAGAAGTGGCTGCTGGGTAATTTGTTTAAAGGACACCATGACTGTGTGTTTACAGTAGATGACACGTTGAGTTTCCTCTGGTGTCCCGTTGCACTTTATTTGTTTGTGATGAATGCTCGGCAGTGTCCCCACGGCTCGCGTTCTTCTCGTCCAGGTATCCATCCGAGTCGTTTCACCCTGAACAAAAGCTCCACATGCTCTCTTGGCTGCGAGGCGAACACATGATCCTCTGTGTTTTGTTCTCTGATTGCAGCGCGGGGCCTCGCTGCACTTTGTTTACACTTGGCAGTGTCGCGTTTGGTGGCTGAGGAGGCTGGATTTACAAAACAAAACAAGAAATCTGCAACAACTCTGACCTTCACTCTGATCTGTTTGTCTTCTGTCTGTCTTCTCCCAGTGCTCTCTTTATTTTATTTTTAGTTACAGCTTCCTTTATCACTGCAGATGTGCTGCAGAGGAACATGATAAATTACTAACTCTGCTCAAAAGCTGAAGGCAGAGATTACAACATCACACCTTTCCTGTAATCTCTGGATTGGTGCTGCTGGTCAGTTAACAGACGTCTTTAAACTTTAACCAAGTGTATAACCATAGGCGCACTCACAAACTGCAAAAAACTGAAATCTTATCAAGTGTTTTTGTCTTATTATTAGTAGAAAATGTCTTTTTAGACTTAACATGAGCCACATTCACCTGACCAGTCCAGAAAAATGTCTTGTTTCAAGTTGTCTTAAGACTAAAATGAGGTCTGAATTGCTTGCCACAAGTAAAAAATAATCTACCAATACAACAAGAAAAACGATACTTGCATCAAGACATTATTCTAGTTTCAAGCAAATTTTACAGCAATTTTTTTTGTGTCCTTTGGCAATTTTCTTTTACTTGTTACAAGCAAATCAGACCCATTTTTTGTCTTCAAAAAACTTGAAACGAGACATTTTTCTGGACTGATCAGTTGAATTTGGCTCATACCAAGTGTAATAAGACAATTTTTATTTTAAATAAGACAAAAACACTTGATAAGATTTCAGTTTTTGCAGTACATAAAGAAAGTTAAAACTTTTTTTGGATGGGTACCTTTCACATTTCAAACCATCCGGTATCGATGCCCGGTACCTGGCAACCAGTATTGGTACTCAAGGGTTTCAATTTTTGGTACTTTTATGTGTTAATGTGGTAATAAATATTTGTTTGTTCAATAATAAAATGTCAAAGTTTTTTAATTCAACTTATTCATTTTCAGTATATAAACTTGTAATGCTGTGTTCATATCCAGTATGGAAAATTGCCTACTCTTCCACTCCCTCACAGTCACAAGGATGTGTTTAAGTACCTAAACATGGTACCTTTTGATTTTACTTGAATCGGTACATGGTACTACTGATGGAATTTGGTCAGTATCTATGACCCCGTTAACACAACAACATTTCATCCGAAAACACTAAAATGCAGTGAGAAAAATCTGCGTTACACGGAAATGCGCTTGTACACGCTTGCGCAAAGTGGAGTCTGACGTCAGCAGTTCTACTGAAAACTCTGGCTTACTGTTACCCAGCAGAAAAAATCCACTCTGGAGGCTATTTTCAAAAGTTTGCGTTTTAAGTCGGCTAAAACGCCGTTTCTGTGTTTGTGCGAGACCGAAATGCAACAATACTGTTGCGTTTCACCCTAATACCGTTGTTGTGTAAACGTCTCCCGACCCATCCCTAGCTGCAGGCGGACACTTTTTGAACAACTTTTCCTCTTTATCAGATAATCACACATTTAGAGTAAAGTGTGGCGATTTAACAACTTAGCTTGAGGCAAAGAGGCAGGTTTTTAGCCTCCTTTTAGACAACAAATAGAAAAGTGATGGTATAAAACACAGAATTAACATTCGTACAAGAGAAAAGTGGAACAAAAAAACACTCAGGGCTGCTGAGTGTATGTAATTTATGAACTCGATTCAGATCTTTTCTAAAATATTTCTAATGCAGTTAGAGTGTTAGTAAGAGTCTCAAAACATAATTCAAAATGCTGCGACAACTAGTTAGTATGTTGTAGCAGCTGGTTAGCCTCAAGCTCCGTCTAGTCATTATTATTGATTAATGTGCCGATTCATTTCCTGGATAACACATGGATTTAGTCGTAGTGCTTCAGAAAATCAGTCAGTTACATTCTGGTTTTGATTATTGGTGGATTGGAAATGATGACTCAGCGTAACTTTGGTCGACCTAGCTACGGGGAAGTTGAGCTGGGTCTCTAGCATCCTTGCAAATGGCTACAGTTTGCCCCATCAGTGAGGTCAGCTTTACTCTTCATTCAGCTAAACTTGCGTGTTTCTTCAAAATGAACAAATTACGAAAAGTTTGGGCAGGTAGGGAATTAGCTATTCAGACTGTAAACATGTTTATTGTTGCCGTAAAGATCAACTTTTTGAATGGGTGTGTATGTGGTTCCTGGTACTTCTGGAGCTTGCCTCAAGTGGACACACAAAAAACTGCAGTTTGTAACACTTCTGCACTAGTGTCAATTGAGTGGACACGTGGTACCTCAGATATAAATGTTATCGTATGCTGACATACTAGTATCTAGCAGGACACAAACTCCACACGGTGAAAACAGAAGCTAAAGCAAAGAGCTACACATCTGCACAGAAACTCCACATGACTTTTCCAGCCTCAGATTCACTCTGGAGCTTCTATTCTGACATTAATGACTTCAGATTGGTCTCCCATGCATGACTTTTTACTTGAAACAGAGTATTTTTAGCGTGTGGTGGTGGTGAACTTTAAGCTAAGTAAAGAGCAGTCCCTCCACCCCTCAGCAGCTCTCAGAGCAGCTCTCAGAGCAGCAGCAGCAGCCGTCCTCTCTGTGTGTCCCCGGTGGTTTCTCTCCGACGCTCCGGCAGCTGAAAGTCTGCCAGCCGAGCTCTGTGGAAGGAGCGTCCTGGCACTGCCGCTCCTCGGAGACACACTGACCCTGTCCTCTGCCCCGTCAATGAACCTCTGTGTGCTCCGCTAAAGGCCGATCGCAGGCTTCAGAGCAGCATGGAGACAATGATGCAGTTACAAAGGAGCCAGCAGCCCCCTGTGTGTGTGTGTCTGTGTGTGTCTGTGTGTGTCTGTGTGTGTCTGTGTGTGTGTGTGTGTGTGTGTGTTCCCCTCTCAGGACTCTGACTTTTAGAGGAGTTTGTTCACGTTGCTGCTCACTCTGAGAGCTAACAGGCATTAATACTTCATATACAAGTGTTAGCTGGGAAGGTTAATCAGCCTCAGAAAATGACAAACAGCGTCAAGCTCGACTTCTCAGATGTGTTTCTTCTTTTTGCTGTGTGTGTGAGATGTTGGATTTAGTTTGTGTGTTGGGCTGAGATGATTTAAAGATTAACCAAAAGCAATCAATTTTACATTTCAGGCTGTTACTATCAGTCACCTTTAATTCTTTTCGGTTTGTTTTGTTGTTTTCTTGAGTATCACGTCTGTGAAATATCAGAAAAGCTGTGGTCCTCACATGCCTTGTTGTGTTCAAACAGTCAAATATATTTACTGTTACAGGAAAAAGCAAAAAGCCTCAAAAATATTCACATCTCATAAAATGTAGTCTGGGAAATGTGACTTGTATTCTTTAAAAATGCTGTAGAAGTTCGCCAAAAAGTTGGAAATTCACTGTACTCACCAAAATATTGATTATTAAAAAAATGAAACTAATAAGCTCAGTTTTTGTGAATCACCAGAAACTTTTAGTCCCAGGAGCTACTCTTCAGGACACTTAAGGGTTCCTGAAGTCTGTTGTTGTTTGCGTTTTCTTTGAGGCCTGATGTCCTGTGAAGATAATGAAAATCATACTACTGACGTACAGAGAAAAAAAAAGTAACTGCAGTTTACCTCCAGACCAGTAGAGGGCAGTAAGGCCATACAACAAAAGATGACACCATAGAAAGCAACAGTCATGTTAGCTAGAGACAAAGAGGATTCGTTGGGTATTGATAAGATTTTTTTGATACCAATGCCCTTATTGAGTCCATACGTAACTTTTCTTTCATTGACTTGTTTGTATTTTGACATTTAGAGTTTTCAGTATTAGAGTTCGACCGATACAGGTTTTTTGGGGGCCGATGCCGATGAAATCTATTACAAAAAGTCGTGTCCAGTCCTCTGAACATTTATTCAGCTTTCAAAACAATGAAATATTTTGTCTGAGTAAACACACAATGTAACAAGCAGCAGTAAACATTCAACTGAATCAAAGTTTATTTGGGGAAAGTGTTATCTCTGCTAAGCTAAGATAGTTGGGTGAAAAGTTAACAGCAACTCCAGCATAATGTAAAGAATTGATAAGGGAATCGTTAAGCATAAAGACTATTGGTATCAATGGATTGAACCATTTCAATTCTTCTTCTGGGTTTGAACAGCTGTTGTAAACTGGATCTCCACTGACACGTTCAGCTGAAGGTCTCCAGTTTACAGGGTCACTTTTTAAACTGGAACACCAGGAGCTGACAGAGGAGCAGACCTCACCCTGATGATTTGAGATCTTTTTACCTTCAAGGTGAAACAAAGGACAAACAAAATGATAATCAATAAATCTTTAAATGCATTTTTAGGCAAATCCCCCAAACTCCCTCCATCAGAGCTTCTATGGTCAGAGGGTTATTGATTGTAAAGAAAAATGTCATATGGAGCCACAGTCTGTGGTAGAAATTAACTGATAGAGTCAGGTTTTTGACGTCACACCTTGTTTAACTTCCCAAAAAAACAATAAAGTCTCATCAGGTCGGTGCGGCTCAGGATGTATTGTGACTCTGAACATCTGAGTGCTTCATTCGCCAGCATCAGTCTCTAAAAATCAATCCTCTGACACACAGGAAGCCAGCGCAGAGATCTGAGACGTTCGGTGTGGAGTGATTAATAATGACTGAACCTCTCTGCTCTCTGATCCGCTCTCTGATCGGACGTCACATCAGCTCTTGTTTTGAGCGTAAAGTCCAGGATGACTGTCTCCTTTTCCTCAGCTGGCATTTCCAGAGAGCAGCTTGTGACATTAACTCTGCACATCAAAAGAAACCACAGAAGCAGCAGCAGCAGAAGCGGCGGCAGAACCGCATCTCGTGTTATATTTAGCCTCACTTTTGTTGTCTTTTAGTCCACGCTGTAATTTCCTTACGAATGCAAACGCAGCACGGCGTGTGCCTGCTCCTCTGCGCTGCTGCCCGGAGCTCTAATGTGCATTAGAGGAGAGAGGAGCTGGTATTTATAACCACTCCTGTATCCAAGGTCAAACTGATGGCTAATATCTACTTCCTGCATTGATCAGGCCTCCATTAAACGCGTAGATCTGTGTGTGCTGTGTGTGTGTCCCTCTGCATTTAGGAGGGTGCTGCGCAGGTTGGCTGAGCGTCTAACTAAAGGCGGACTGTGTTCGATAATCTTCCTGTAAATGTTCTGCAAACAGCTCCGGTTACACAAAGAGGGTCAGCGCTCTGTTCGAGGCCTTCAAACACTTCCCTGTTAAGAGTTTTACTGTGACGCTTTGCTGTGTAGATTGTTTTTATCGATCGCTGTGTTTCTGTATCGATGCCACTCAGGATACAACCGTTGAGGGATTAATCTTGAATATAAATTATCGCCTTTAATCCATGAAATATGTGGAAAAAACACTAAAACTAGGGATGGGAATCGAAAACCAGTTTCTGCTGAGAATCAATTAGAAATGTTTCAATCCATCGATAATGTTAGCCTTTGTGTTTAACGATTCCCTTATCAATTCTTTACATTGTGCTAGAGCCGCCAGCCTCATGGGTGACTTCTTAACTACGGAAAGGTTCCAAACAACTTAAACCATTGCTATAACCACTTTGAGACACTAGATGGCCTACTTGAATTATTAATATAATACAACACAGTAAATCAACGTCACATCCTGTGCAATTTTTACCTGTTTCTGTTTAATTATGCCCAGAAATATCCAGACTTAGGGATCAATTACATTTTATTCACTTACAGAATAAACTCAATTAAATGTTGTTGACACAGAAAACCTGTAAAGCTACTTTTTGTACCAAGAAAATTCACAACAGCAATCGATAAGGGCATCGGTATTGACAAAATCTTATCAATTCCCATCCCCAACTAAAACACAGAGTGATGTCTGAAACTTGTAGTTTGTAGGTTTTGTCTGCTGTCAAAAACATTGCTAACTATACTTTAAAGCTCTTTTAAGGAACTTCTTTGTTGAGGCATCTTTGGCGCCCCCTCAGGATAAAGTGAGAAATTCATTTCTACTTATTTCTTGCTGCTGTTTTTCTACCTGAAAACAGCTCCTCTACTCCTTTTCTCTATTTTATTATTTGGTTTAAGAACAGTGTTCTGTTTTCTGCTTAAATCATCCAACAAAAAAACAAAACAAAACACAGGGTCAGTGGGTTCATGAACTTTCCAGCTTCTTATCCTGAGATAGACCACTTATTCACCTCGAGGACAGGCACCTTTGAAGCAGCAGTGTGATCAATATTTATACACCAACAGTGGATCACACGGCTGCTGGCGTGTGAAAGGGTCACGCAGAGCGGTGAACCCACAGTGGATTATCACCTGACGCCTGAGGAGCGTGAAGCAGCCAGGCTGAAGCACGGTTAACAAATGTGTTGAGTTGGACGGAGAAGAAATGGTACACAAGGCTATAAGGGCCAGTGAAAGAATATTTTGTGTTCAAAAATTGGTTTTCTTGTTTGTTTGTTTTTTGGTAATCGAACTACAAACCCAGAATTCTCAGATTGAGTCGGACTCTGACTTCTTTCTGACTCTGGTTGACCCTGTCTGTGTCAGTTAGAAGCTGAGCCTTGGTAACAGTTATCCACCGCTTTCTAGAGTTCAAGCTGGCCTGGATTCCTAGTGGCTAATACATTTATTATTGATAAGCACCTCATACAACCCCACCGCTAAAATCATGAACTATCCCTTTAACCCTAAAGAGCCCAGCATTAAGCTTGGACTAGCAGTAGATTCAAAACCAGATAAGATAGACCAGTCTCCTTTCACTAATGTGTTTGCAGAAATCCAGTTTAAAGAGTTAACAACAAAACATGACAATCTAAACTGCGGTTGTTCATGTCATGAGATTTTTTATGTTTCGTTTTTGTGGAAAACAGCCAAGACTTTTTTTGGTATTTATAGAAATTTGTGTGAAATGTTCACGTTTTTATGGTTTATTGCACTTTTTAGCTGTTTATTTAGCTAGTCTGGACACAAGTCTGTACATTTAATTAAAGTTTGGGGTGAAGGAGAACTTAACGCTGCAGTTTCCTGAGTGTCCACTTGGGGCTGGCTGTAAAGGCACAGAAAACCATATACACACTCATTCTTAAAGCCAATTCCACCACCAAAAATAAACATGTTTACTTCAGTCTTGGTGTGTTAATTATCAAACAACACACAAGTCTCTTGCAAGGTTGAGTAAAGTTAGGTTGAGTTTAGCATTTCCAATGTGGCAATCGCCAACAATAGGTTTCAAAACTCTGTGTAAAAAGCAAATGGTTGAGGTCATAGAGACTATGTTCATGTATTTAGTTAGCTGCCAGCCATTTCCAGAGCATCTTAAACGATCTTTCAAGACCTAAATAATCTTGTTTTCTCTGACTATGTAAACACCAAAGCTACCGAGGAAGAGTGGACCCTCTTCTTCTCAGTCTCTCTTCCTGTTTTTGGTCCAAAAAACAGACAAAACGTACTTTTTTTGGATTGCGTTCATCTCTGGTGCTCCATCCTTTGTTCCTCACCTTGATCTCCGTTGTCTTTTCTCAAAATGACGCTGCCCTTTCTCTCTGAACTACCACAACATATCCTCAGTTGGAGCGTGAGCTGCCTGAACTTTTCTGACTTGCAGCGTCTCGCTTTGTCTCTGTCATCTCACATCTTCTCCTCATATCCACGCTGAGCTCTCGCCCAAAGAGCACGCCGCTCTTACCCACAGTAGTTTACGCGCAGGATTTTGATTGACATCAGACCCCACCTCCCCTGCTGAAAAACATAATTTACTACTATAGACGCAGTAAACGGTTGTAATCAAATTGAATGAGTGTCTCTAGTTGTGACACGTTGCCAAGGTAACCAGCTTTGTCCACAAAACCTGCTGCTGGGTTGGCCAAATCAGTGGAGGGGAGTTAGATGATGGCTTAACGTTACATTATGTGACACAAAATATAATTTCAGAGAGCAGGTACACCTCTTACTGCTTATGTGTGTACAGAGGATGATGGGAAATTTTGTTTCAAAGAACAAAAGTCCACAGATAGTTTCCTAAATTGTCTTTGTAGCAAAAAATATTACCCACCATTCACTCTGATTGTTAAATAAAAAGTGGAATAACTGATTAATGTATGTGTATGGATGTAATGCTCTGAGATTCTGTTGCCATGGTTACCAACTCGCTCGTGCATTTGAACAATAATATTCCGGAATTTTTTAACAGACACCCTGCAGCCAATCAGAATCGAGTATTCAACCAGACCATGATATGATGATATGTTGATATGTTGATATGTTGTCCTATTTTTGGAGCAATTCTGTGCGTAATTTTTTCATTTTTCCTAAATTTTACCTCTCAGATTGCTTCTTGTGTTTTCTGTTTACAAACTGAGCCTCTTCTCGTCATCCTTCAGTCACCTGAGCATGTCACTAAGCCAGTTGTTGATGCTCTAAACCCACATTTACTCAGCCGCTTTGTCCCCTGAGACTGTTTGTTTGTTTGTTGTTGTTTGTGTGCGTCACCTGTTCTTGTCAGGACACCTGTAAACCGTGCCAGTCCCTGATTGGCCTCCAGCCGCACAATCAGCCTTGTCTCATCCGCTCTAATGAGTCCTTAAGATGTGACAGTTGGATCTGGGTCCAGTTGACACACCTACTTCCTCACACACACACACACACATATAAACACACCTGGAGCAGTGCCTACGAGACTGTTTGTGGGCCATATGTCTCCCAGGGTGGCGTGCTCACAGACGCGGGCAGCCTGTGCGCTCAGCGTGGTGCTGCTGTTTGATCTGTGGACTCATCGGAGCTGAACCCAAGCGAATATGGACACAAAGGCTTATCAGCGGACTCGGTATCTGAAACAATGCAGGATCAACGGGTTCATGTGTTTCCTCCATAATCCTCCATATACAGTAGGTGATGTGTGAAAGGGAGCAAACAAACTCTGTGTGTGTGTGTGAAATAATGGAGGGAATCTGATGTAAAGCAGACCTCTGATCCATTTTTGATTCAGTCTTTCTTTGAAACCAGGCGGGTGGAGTTTAGAGGAAGAGACGGACGATAACTGTGAAGCAGTTTGAGCGTTGATTTGTCAGATTTGTATCCTTTTTATGTCACATAAGTCAATTTCAATCCTCAAAACTTCATAATTTAGGATATTTAAGGTACAAGAACAAGATTTCTAAAAATGAAAATCCAGATTTTTGATTATTCAACATATTTTTGGCTTTTAATCCATCCAAGAAATTGACTTAGACTTGCTTTCTTGTGGTTATTTGAACCAAACCGTGGATAAACATACAAGTTAATCCCAAAGATTAGCTTTTAATTTCATTTTGAGTCCCTTTAAGTGTTGTTTTTTTAAGTCTTATGAGCAAAATAATGTGGATATAATTAGATTAATGAGAGCAGATTGTAACAACAGAGTGAGTTATATTCAGAAATAATAAATACCAGACAAACACAGAGTTGTGTTGTGTAACTTCTGTTCCCTTACTGTTCATGACTTCCTCTACATAGCAGCGGCTCTGAGGTAATTAAAACACTGATCCATTTACCTGAGTCGCTTTCAGGTGTTACTGTCTGCTCAGAGTAAAGAGCTTTACCAGACGTGGAGTTTCTGTGCCCAGAGTTTCACCTCGCAGGCTTCACAGACCCCGCACAGCGTCGTCGATCGTATGGAAAACACAATGACCCATTTTATTCTGGGATCCTTAATCTGAGGCTGTGTAAATATACAGAAGGAAGAACGTGTGCTGTGACTTTAAGAAACGCAGGAAGTTTTCTCAGCCTGTTGGTCTTTATGTTTCTAATAATTGGTTTTGCTCTTATAATAAATCAGCTCTATGTGTGTAAGAGCTGACTCTTTTCTCTGTGTCTGTTCAGCAGCTGCTACTTTCACTTCCCTTAAACTCATCTAGTGCCTGGCGAAAACATGCACAAAGTTATCTGGATACAAAGTTGAGCATTTAGGAAGCAGCGAGTGAGAAGGATGCTTCTTCAGGAGCTGGCTGAGACGAAAAATTTAAGTTTATATCAGATCTAAATATATGATTTTTCGGTCACATGACCAGCGTGAAAGCCTAGAGGGAGAAGGAGGGGAGTGAAATGAATCACGTGCTTGTTGGTGGTCTATCTCTTTAGAATGAAGCGTATTTATATCACAACCACAGAGAAACAGAGACAGGAAGTGAAACTTGAAGCTATGGGGACTTGTGACCCTCAAACAGCTTCTGCTTCACGGTTTCAGTCACTTAAAACAGCCTGACCAGATCTTCATTTATACAATATACAGCTAAGATACAGGACTCTTCCTGGGTCCCATCGGCTGATGCCACCAGCTCCTTAACCTACCTAAGCCTTCTTCATCACCAGAAAGTCAGGATAAAAGTTTCTGGATTGTGAAAACAGAGACGTTATCACTAAGCTGTCGTTAGCTTGTTTGCTATCAGTGTCAACAAGTTACCATTGGAGCTGTTTACATCCATCCATGAACACAGACTGCCTCAGTATGAAGACTACAGTGAATAAACATTCACTCATTTAGAATTCTCAGTGTTTGCGGCTCGTTAAACGTTTGCTTGAATTCTTGAGCTGAAATTCTTTGAAAGCACAACCTGGGCTTGTTTCTTCTTTGTTAGCACGTTCAGTTGAACATATGAACCTGGCATTTAATTTTCAAGTTTTAAATCAGTAGTTGGAAGCAGAGGGCGATGGTTCCTTCATAGTGTGTATCAGTGGTGTGCACAGACTTTTTTAAGGGCAGGGGCAAAGTAAATCGAGGCACATACAGCTCATGTTTATGCCAGCCACTAGAGCAGTCTATCATGTTTAAACCAGCCAAAGGGACAGTTTAGGAGATTCACCAACCAGAAGGACACTCTACTGTATTTTGGATTTCAAGAGGGCACTGAAGCAGGCCTTTAAGTACCAAGAAGGGCACTTTAACCACGTTTTGGCTCCAACAAGGGCACTTTAGCACACATTTGTCTGCTCTTCGGTTCCCGATAGGGCACTCTGCCACATTTTGGATCCCAAAAGGGCACTAGAGCAGGCCTTTTAGCTCCAAGGAAGACACTTTAGCACATGTTTAGCTCTGAGAAGGGCACTCTGGCACATGTTTTGGCTCCACAGGGGGAGCACTAACCACTTTTTGACTTGAACAAGGTCACTTAATCACACATTTTGGCTGTAATGACCCAATTTTAGCACTCATTTTGGCTCTTAAGTTGGCACTTGAGCACACATTTTGGCTCCAAAAAGGCCATTTTAACCTGGTCTTCGGTTCCCAAGAGGGCACTCTGGTACATTTTAGCCGCAAAAAGACCACTGATGCAATCCTTTTAGCTACAAGAAGGCACTTTAGCACATGTTTTAGCTCCAAAGGGGGCGCTTTAGCTACGTTTTGGCTCAAACAAGGGTACTTTAGTGCACATTTTGGCTCTCAAGTTGGCACTTAGCACTCGTTTTGGCTCCAAAAAGGCCACTTTCACCTGCTCTTTGGTTTTGGAGAGGGCACTTTGGTGCATTTTGGATCCCAAAAGGGCACTGAAGCAGGCCTTTTAGCTCCATGTAGGGCACTTTAGCACATGTTTTAGCCTTAAACAGGGCACTGTAACCACGTTTTGGGTGAACTAAGGGCACTTTAGCACACATTTTGGCTCAGACTCTGGGATTTTACCACACATCTCGTCTGCCAAGTTGGTACTTAAGCACACATTTTAGCTCTAAACAACAGCACTTTAGCACATGTCTTGGCTCCCAACGAGGGCACTCTGGCACGTTTTGGCTACCAGGAGGTTACTTTAACACACATTTTGGCACCAAGGACCCCCTAGCAGATGTTTTGGCGCACATTTTGGCTTCAAAGAGGTCACTCTTGCACACGTTTTGGTTCCCAACGAGGGCACTTCAGAGCTAATTTTTAAAAAGTCAAATCCTCCTCTGTGCACACCACCATTGTAGAGCAGCAGGAAGCTTTTTCTTGCCCGCAAAGGGGGTGGTTCCATTAGTTTGTGGTGTCAGGTGGACAAAAATGTAGCCAATGGGTGAACAGTAATGTCACTATATGTCTACTGGATGTTACAGATAATGCTTTGTTAAAAAAGTCTCACTGCTGGGTACTTTTTTTGTTGTTCAAATGCTGAATAAGAATTACTTTGCTAAGACATTGAGGAGCTTTATCTTGAAGCCATCCATCCAGAGTGACTCATGCTTAGAGTATTCTTTGCTGGGGTGACGTTTACAGATGCAGTATCTCCTCCTGTGTTTCAGATGAGAACAATGTCTGATGAGACAGAACAGAGAATGTGTGAGGAGGACTTTGGGACCGACGAGGAGGGCGAGGAAGCTGACGTGGAGTCGTACCTGGAGGACAACAGCAGTGAGCTCATGGACCGACTGAGGGAGCTGGAGGTGAGGGGACAAAGGAAACACTCACTCAGGGAGAAATATGCAGTGTTACCTTGTTTTACAGGACACATAATCCTGTTATGATAATCAGAAATCCCCCAGCATGTCATAACATGCTCAAAATGTAGAAAGTAAACTCTAAAAATGTAAACGTGGGGAAACAAGAACTAAATCCCTGCAAAAGTGCACTAAAAGTTTGCTTTATTTTCATCCTGCAAACCTGATTTCTTCTTCTGGTTGCCTCATTTCTTTTAGTTTTAATTTCACTCCTGTCTAAAAATCTGTGTTTATGCACTCTTAATACCATGTTTATCTGCATGACATTAATACCTAAGTTGTTATTTACCTCGCAGGCAGAAAACTCTGCTCTGATGTTGGCAAATGAGAGTCAGAGAGAAGCGTATGAGAGATGTTTGGATGAGGTGAGTTCATGTTGCAGAATATCAATTAACTTAGATTAATTTCTGCTCCGTCCTCTTGTGTAATATTTAATCTTTTCTGGTGTTCATAGGTGGCCAACCACGTGGTCCAGGCTCTGCTGAATCAGAAGGTGACATGTAGCTACACGCCTGCAGCACTGTTTGGATTATTTTGATGAGGTTTGTCAGGTGTCTCACGGCTTAATGTGTCACTAAAACAGGATCTGAGAGAGGAGTGCATCAAGCTGAAGATGCTGGTGTTTGACCTGGAGAGACAGAACCGAGCGCTTTGTGAGCTCTTTCAGCAGAAACTGCCCAACCATCCCACCGCTCACTACCAGGTAAATCAACTCAAGCTGCCCGTCATGATTAAAGAGTACACTCTGAGCTCCTACTTGTGTTTGCAGAAGCTTTATTTCAAAAACACTCAACCTTGCAAATATTTAAAACATACAGTTGAACAAACCTTTTAGCTGCTTCTAGTGCCTAAATTTGGAGCTCTGTGTCCGTTTTGACAAGAGCGTCAATGTACTTTCAGTTCCTTTAAAACAAAACTAGTTTATTCTTGTGGCCCATTTGTTGTTTACGTTTCAAACATAGGAGCTAAAGACCTGATTAGAATATGTAAAACAGGAAAAAGCAGGGAGGAGAAAACATACAGGTAACTGAAAACCCCTATTAGACCAGTAGGGGGCAGTGAGATAACAACGAATGCCTTTCAGTTAAAATAACACCACAGAGTGAGACTGTAGCGCTGCAGTTAGCCTGTTAGCTTCAACGAAACTCAGCCTATGCTGGTTTTAATGGTGCTTTTTCGCACCCATGATGGATTTTTTAACACTTAAGAGGAGACAAGCGCTGGTGGCAAAGCCTTTGTCGGTCAAAGCCGTTTCTTAAAGGCCTCAAAGAGCTTCGACTAGCCAAATACCGCTCTCCTGTCTGTCAACCGGTGTTCCGGTTAATACAACGACTCCGTTGATTGAGGACTCCAACCGTTACTTCCGCTTACCTAGGAAAGACCGTTATGCTTATTTTTTTCTGTTCAGGAATACTTTATGTGCTTAGTGTGTCTTTTTTCAACTACAATTTGACAAGAAACTGTAAGAAAAAAAAAAAAAAAAAAAGTGACAGAAATATCGAAAATACGAGCGTACGTTGATGGTTGATAATTTCTCGTCTGTACGGAGGTCCGCCATTGTTGTTGAGAAAGTTGATACCAGACGTCACGCCCTCTTGATTCTGATTGGTCGTTTATCAAGAAGAGGCGGGAGAAGTGTAAAGATGAGCGGTTGACTGAAGGCTGTGGAGCTAGCTGTGCTATCGTTAGCTGCACCCAGCTAACAGCTTGTCAATCAGTCACATTTGCATAAAACAACGAAGGGATTTGAGGCCTCAGATTATTTTGAGGACTAAAAAACGATATTTGCCCTCAAGAGGAATGAAATACTCCAGTAAAATAAAAGGGACTTCAGCAGGCTCTGATTCACGCCAGCCTCATTCTTTCAAACTCTGGTGAGTCACTAAAGAGTCCCAGTCTCTCACTTCTGCTCGTATTATTTTCAGCAGATGCCAGAACAATGTGCCTTCAGTCATCGTGTGTGTGAGTGTGTGTGTGTGTTATAGCCTGTAATGTGTACAGGATCCCTTTAATTGCCTCATGACTCTCCTGTTACAGGTCCAGGCGGGACCCCTCCCAGACTACAATGCACAGCTGCACAATGACTCTGCCAAACAGGTGGAGTCTGCACAGACTGAAGCACAAGCCAAGGTGAGAGTCAGAGAGCTCACAGCAGAGATTAAAACACTGAAGGTGAAGACGGGGGATTAAATCAGAGCTGATGAATGAGGATACAGTCTTTCTTCTTCAAAACTGAGGAAGTTATACAAAGTTATTTATTGGCAAAATCTTTCCTTAACTCAAAGATTATACATGTTAATGTAACTCTAATTATATTCGAACTATAAATGGACAGATAAACTGATGGAGTACTGTATTAATCCTGAAGGATTAATGGATGTAGCTATATGTAGCTTGTAAACACTTTTACTCCCATACTGCTTCACGGCTGCAAAACGCTTACCTGTTATATACAAAGACGTTAATTCTGAAGTGACTTCTTACTTCTTCTTCTTACAGGAAAATTTGTAATTTTCACGACTTAAAAGTACAGTTTACTGGCACATAAGGTAAACTTTTTGTGACTTTATGAACTTTTAAGTAATGGAAAACACATTTTCCTGTATGGAGAAGTACATTTCAGGATTTATGTCTTGATATCTTCAACTTTTAAAGAAAGAAATCTCGTATTTACTTCTACAAAATAAAAAATATGTGGATAGATTAATTTTCTGTCCCTAAAGGGAACAGTAAACTTTTCTTTGCAGCAAAATAAATAAAGTCAAACACTACGGAAGAGGATTTAAGGATGAAAAGTTAAGCCAGTAAGTTTTTTTAAATCTCTTGAAATAATATTAAAAAAAATCTTTGATCTCAGAGTCAGACATCTTTTTTAAAAAAGGCTGGCTTTCACTTTTGTTTTAACCTCCAAAAATCATTTCTAGTGTCTCTCATCCTCGTCCTTACGTGCACACAAACTGAGGGACAAAAACCATGGTAAAAGTCATAAATGATGATAATTTAAGGTGACAACAAGACACTCGAGTCAGTATGAAGAAGTCATGAAATCGTCATTAGTCACCAGGAGTAAATTATACATGAATAATCATCAGGATCAATAGGAATATTCAATATTTCTGATATTTATTTACAACGCAACTTCAAAAAAAGTTGGGACGTTTTAAAAGTGTTAATTAAAACAGAGTATAATGATTTGCAAATGTCATGAACTCATGTCTTACAACATATCAGATGATCTCAAAAAGTTGGGCCAGGCCACAAGAGGCTGAAAAAGAAAGAAGTCGTCTGAGTTTGAAAAGGTTAGAGCATTAAATCCTTCAGTTAAATTGAGAATCAGATTATTGTTTGGGCTAAAATAATCTCTGGATGTTAAGATTTGGATCCTCTGGGGATTAGGAGGTTTATAAAATCAGATCCATCAGGTGATGTGTTGTGTTTTTAGCTCTCTCTTTATGGCGCTCTGACATTTCCTCACTTTAATCTTTGTGCTTTAAAAAGCTAATCTGCTCTGCACTCACTTCCTGCACGCACTCGCTCCAAAGGTCTTCATGAAGCGATTGTTTGGCTCTGAGAATGATTGTGATCTATTTCTGTCTGAAGGGAAACGGCTACCGCACACAGCACGCCTCCCCGGGCCCCCGAGGCCCCGCCGCCTCCATGGAGGCCCTGTCCCCCTTCTTCAAGAAGAAAGCACACATCCTGGAGGTCCTCCGCAAGATGGAGGAGACGGATCCTCTCAAGTTCCACCCGTCCACCACCAGCCTGTCTTTCTGCGACTACAGCCAGGTGCTCATGTCCACAGAGGCTGTTCTGGCTGCTGCTGAGCCCCTCCCTCTGCAGCCCCACCACACACACTGCCACTGCTCGCGCTCGGACGCTGACACACACCAGCATGTCAACGGCGACGGGGCGGTGAAGTGTGAGGGGGGGAACACCTGCTGTTTACACTGCAAGAGGAGCCCAGAGGGTCCTCCCAAGCCATGCAACCACGTCTGTAGTTCCTCTAAAGCAAACTCCTCCACCCAGAGCCACGCCGCACACGCCGGCCCCGCAGCTGCTACGGGCGAATGTCACAGTAAGGCTGCCTCCAAACAATGCACCAAGAATGAAGCCCACCAGCAGCCAGCAGGCGCCGCCCGCCCCTCCGGCTCAGCTGATCCGAGCGTGGAGGAGCAGGAGGGCTCCGAGGGTTTCCTCAACGACAGTGCCTCTGAGGAGCTCACTGGCTTCAGCGCTGTGAAGGACAAACAGATCCCCCACTGTGACACGGAGGCGAGTGAAGGCGTTCAAAACGGTGTCGCCTCCATCATCGACCCCGCCGCCATCCCTGAGAAAGACGTCTCCGATCAGGAAGCTTCGTCCGTGAGAGCCGGAGCGTCCGTCAGCCCGAGCCCGTCCTGCCTCAGCGACGTCAAAGCCGCCGCCATCAACTCTCCGTCCAAGCTGCTCAAGTTCCTGAAGATCCCGTCGATAGGAGAGAAGTCTCAGGCTTCAGCGTCCGCCGTGCGTCTGAGCCCGCAGCTCACCCGCAGCTCCAGGATCCCCTGCCGCACCAACAACTACGAGGTCTACCACTCGCCTGTCCCCACACGCAGAGCCACCACCACAGAGCGGTGCAGGCAGCCCCCTCCTCCACCCTGCAGGTCTGAGTCCTACCCCGCCACACATTCAGCGCCGACGTCCCCCCCTCAGCCTGAGGACGTCTGCGCGGCGCCCGTTAAAGACATAAGCTACAGCAGCCTCTCTGCTCCCAAAGGAGGCTCCAAGATAGCGGCTCCCTCGTCCACGTCCTCCTCCTCCCCTAAGGTTTCTCAGAGGATCCCTCATTACGAGAACGTCTGTAACATGTCCCGAGACGAGGAGCCGCCCCAGAACCTCGAGAAGAGAACCACTCTCCCCTCCCAGACGAAGGCGAACGGCGCCGAGAGGAAGCTGGTGAAGTCTCTGCCTGAAAGCGTCCTCAACCCCCAACCTCAGCGGAAGCAGTCGTCCTCGTCCACATCAGAGTCCACGTCAGACGACGAAGAGGACTCAGACAGTCCGGTGTGGGTGAACCACCACAGCCTGCCCAGCGCCTCGGGGCTCGCCAAAGCTCAGGGCCGAGCCAGCTACGCCCAACCCAGAGAGAAACACGAGGCCGACGCCACTGTGCCGAGCTCAGAGGTCACCCAGCAGCCGCCTCCTCCAGTCAGGAGGGGCGACTCCTCGTCTATCCCCAAGAGACCTGTGTCTGGGGCGGGGAGATCCCAGGCGGACTCCAGTCACCACGCCTTCAAAGACAGACTGGCGGCGCTGAGCAAGCTGAGGAGCTCTGAGGACTTACAGGTCGGTCTGAGGCCGGTGGAGGCCGCGAACGAGGGGACGTACGGAGAGGAGAGGAGTAAGACGGCAGAGAGGCCCATGGAGCTCCACAAAGAGGAGCAGAGACACTCCAAGTTCTCAGACTCTCTGGACAGTAAACCCAAGGGTGTCGGGTTGAAGTACCCGGGCTCGTCTCAGATGTACGAGCAGGCGGTGAAGTCGCAGCAGAAACAGGAACTGTGCGTGACAAAAGAAGCATCGAAGAGTAAAATTGGTTTACCGTCACCAAACGCGGACGCTCCACAGGTTCTACGCAACAACATCAAGTGTCCCGGCTCGCTCAACCTGGCGTATAACCTCAAACAAGCTCCTCATAGCAGCAACAGCCCCAACAAAATCCCGCCAAAGTCTCCGTCCAAACCGTGCCAGCCCCCGTCAGTCCACAGAGCGGCCAAACCCACAGAGACGCCGCGCTACTCGTCCAAATCTGAGGAGAGGACGAAGATCACTGGAAAAGGAAAGAAGAACCCGATGTACGGAGACAGCCTGCCGCCGCCTCCGCCCAGACCCCCGACAGCTGAGGCGGAGAAGCAGCCGCTGCAGCCGGCTCCGAGCCCGCAGTCAGCCATCGAGCAGAAGGTCATGAAGGGCATCGAGGAGAACGTGATGAAGCTGCAGGAGCAGGACCGAGGAGGCCAGAGCGGCGAGGTGAAGCAGAAAGCGTCCAACGGCATCGCCAGCTGGTTCGGACTGAAGAAGAGCAAACTCCCCGCGCTGAGCCGCAAGACCGACGGCACCAAGGCGAAGGACGAGAAGAAGGAGTGGAAGATCAACATCCCGTCCGTGGGCAGGGACTCGGTGAAGATGGCCACCCGCTGCAAAGAAGGCGTGGAGGGTCTGAACATCTCCACGCTGATGGAGAAGGCCGAGGGGCTGAGGAGGGCGCTGGAGGAGGAGCGGGCGTACGTGGAGAGGTCGGGCAGGGGTCACTCCTGTGAGGTGGTGATGGACCAGGCTCAGGGACAGCTGGCCGTGATGTACCGAGGAGCGCGCTCAGATAACTTCATGCAGCAGCTGCTCAACAGGTGAGAGCATGTAAACACAAAGACCTCTGGGAAATTTCTTTTCCTTTCTGGCTCCATCAAAATATTAAGTTCGCTCTCTCTGTCAGTGTTATCTGTCGCCTCCTCGAATCTCTCTGAACTTCAGCGCTCCAAACCACAGACTATTAATCAACGTGACCACAGATTAGCTCGCCACATGAAGCTTAAGATAAAAACTTTGCAAGTCATCCTTTCACTTCTCTCATTTTAAGGTCCTTTTGGTGATTGTCTTCTTCTTTTAAAGACTCTTGAAGTGATGATAATCTGATAATTAACCCAAACTCAACTTGTGTGCACTGAATGTGCAGAGTCGACGGGAAGGAGATGATCAGCGTGCCGCAGCGCCGCCTCTCGTTCGACTGTAAGACGTCCAAACCGGTGTTCAGTCAGCAAAGCGACATCATCAGCCACGCCACCAGCCGTGACGACATCGAGAAGGTACGTCAGATTAGTCCTCCTAAGACTGTAAACATCAGGAAACTCTGCTTCTGACCATTAGGGGGCGATATGGGGAAAATATATCAGGATGTTTTTATGTCAGGATCAGTATCTAAATTCTATTCTAAAAGACTATTTTTACCTCAGGCAACATTTTTATCTCCAAATGTTTATTTTCCTGCTCCAATTCATCACTTTAATTTCGGTTCTATTGTTTTACTCTGTTTTCTTTCTCCTTCTTATTCCTTCTGTTCTTTAAACCCCAATATGACCCCCCTAATTGTGCTTATAAACTGAAATAATTGGCACACACCTCACATTCTGCAAAAAATTTGATATAATGCCTAAATTGACCCCCACATGCCAAAATCTGCACTCTAGCGCCACCTAGGCACACTAAAACAGCTCTAAATGGCAGTAGGAATGTCATAGAGAGATCAAACTAACGTCAATTGTTAATCTTATTAAGATCCACAAATCATACAATGACACCCCTGACCTATCTCAAACAGGAAGCTGGCAATTTGCCTTTCAAAATAAAATTTGGCCACATTTGGCCCTTTTTCTAAAGTTATCTTCTTCTAGGCCATAAATGGTATCAGCTTGAAATTCGCTCAAATGACAGAGTAGACCCTGCTTTACAAAATTTATTCGTGAATTTGTTTTTTCTTGAACGGTTTCTGAATGACAAGCCCGCAAAGTTGGTGAACCGCAAAGAAGCCCTCTCGGCTCCCCCTATTAGAATGAATGGAAAAGGAGCATCCAGCTTCACACAAGCTGCAGCATTGGGCGTCTAGACCAAAAAGTAAAAGTCATACAGCTTTACAAATGACATGGATGGATTCCTTGCAAAATTTACAACAAAAATAGTATATTTTTGCAAAGGTTTGGTGAAAATTGTGGCATATGAAGGGCTAATTCTAGAACTTCTGTCAATTTCACTCCTCACATACCAGTTGGTGATGATGTCACACACTGATTAGGAGTTCCTTGCAGCAGTTCTGTGATGATGTCACAAGCTGATTGGGAGTTCCGTGCAGCTGGTCATGTGACTCACTGAAGGCGGGAAAATGCTAATGTGTATTTTGAGCTCTTACATTTTCACATCATGATAAAAACATTTATTTAAAGACGTCAGCTGTTAGAGTTGTTGAGTTTCTGAAGAAAGTCCAGAGCTTTAGTTTCATACAAGCAGCCTAAGCACAAATGTCGCTCAGTGAGACGTTACTGGATGAAAGCTGGAGGCAGAGGAGGAAAGCTATTCTCCTGTTTCTTAATTTTCCTTCTTTACCTTTCCGTCTTTCGGCTCTTAATTTGTTAGCTGCTTCCCTGCGTGTTGAATCCGAGACGCTCATCTTGCTCACCTCTTCCATCTGCTGCTTTGTTGTCGTCTCACGCAGGGATCAGACAGAATCGGCAAGATCACATCGGATGAGAACCTGGCAGATTCGGTTCACTCCCAGCACTTTGCAGGTAAGACGAGCGTGCCAGGATGAAAATATCTCTGCTGCTTCCTTTAAAGGTTTGGGAGCACAACGACCTTGTGGAGGATCAAACCAGACTCCTGTGGAAGTGAAGAAGTCTTGGAATAGAGGAATTAATTTATGTATGAAGTGTTGCACAGTGTGAGACGTTACAGGGGAAAACACTGGAGGATGAAAACGCAAAGAATTAACGATGCAAACGACAGATTTTCTCTCACAGGGTGTTGAATATCTTAAACTTTCAGTCCGTCAGGGTTTGGCAGAAACATGTGATTAGCATATGTGTGTAAAAACACCTGTATTAGCATATCAAAGGTAAATAATGAGGGCACGCCCCAGAGGAGGATCTGTGCAGAGGCTTCATTCAGAGAAGAAATGAAGAGAGTAGAATTCATCAGTTTACACCTCTTTCTTCGTTTCTAACATCTGTTTTTTAATTTGCTAATTAATTACGTGAACATCTTTCTTCAGGCTCCGGCGCTTCCACGTACACCCTGGACAGCGGCATCGGTACGTTCCCCCTCCCAGACTGCAGCAGCGGCGCAGCAGGACGCGGCCTCTCCAAGACGAGGGTCGGGGCGGACCACCACTCGTCGAGTTCCCCCGGGAGAGCCGGGCGTCGGGCTCGCACTCTGGAGCGGGATCTGACGTCACAGGAGGAGTGCTACGCCCCGCACAAACAGCTGATTCCCACGATTCAGTACGGCTCCGTGATGGAGGGGAGGGGCTCTGCTGGCGTCATCCGAGAAGGTGAATTTACAACGCTTGAAACACAGAAGAAGTCCTCAGGATACTTCCTTGTTTTGGTTTAATGAGATGATCTAAAGCTGAAAGTCTCCAGTTAATAAGGTCGCGATTTAAACGGGAACACCGGTGGAGCTCTGAGATTTTTAAAAACCTTAAAATGAAGTTTTTCAGAAGTTTTGGATTCTCTTTGTCTCCAAGAAACCAGCCTTTTCATGGCTTTCTATGATGTCATCTTTGCCGTATGACTTCCATCTTTTGCTTACTGCCCTCTACTGGTGTGGAGGTGTACTGCAGCTACTTTTACTGCTTCTTCTATCCTGGTTTCCACGATTGTCACAGGACTTTAGGCCTTTGCTGAGCCATAGGGATCATTCACATCCAGCTCATGCTCCCTAAAGCTTCTTTAGATGTGTTTTTTGCTGATGTTGGCGCCCCCTGTGGTCAAAATAATACCTCCGATCTTGTCCTCTATATTGAAAGTCGTATTTACCAACATATGGCCTTGTTTTTGTGTCACTCTGTATAAATGGATTGTTTCTGCAGCGTGCTGTAACTCTTCATCCAACACCCACTCGGCATCATCCACCACCTAAAAATAATCAGTCCTGTAGCTGATGCTCTCTTTGCTTTCGTGGGTTAAAAAAAGAATTAGGATCATTTTTATTCTGTTTTATAATCAGGTTTAAACTCCTCACAGCAGTTTTGATGAAGCCTCAAACTTTAAGAG
Organism: Halichoeres trimaculatus; assembly: GCF_033239565.1. Classification (NCBI taxonomy): domain Eukaryota; kingdom Metazoa; phylum Chordata; class Actinopteri; order Labriformes; family Labridae; genus Halichoeres; species Halichoeres trimaculatus. Next base: position 4,368,195 of record NW_027437189.1, on the reverse strand, counting down.
TATTTTAATCTATTCATAAGCCTCAAAAGCAACAACTTAAAAAATCTGTTTCTTTATCACATTAAATCTTAAAGTGAAATATTTTCCTCCTAAATTCACTCCTGTCGTTCCCAGTCTTCTTTACTGTAAAAGGTGAAATAAAAATATTACTTCCTGCCCTGAAATGATTCAAATGTGACTGTTTTTCTCGATCTGCAGACAGAGAAGCTCATGGAGCAAACATGTTCTCCCCGCGCTCAAAGACCTGGACCTTCCCCAACCTGAAGACTCCAGCGGGTCCTGCAGAGGTTTACCTGGCGGTGGAGGAAGAAGAGGAGGAACCTGTGTCCTTTGGGTCGCCATTCAGAGGGGTGAGGATACAAAAAAAGGATTGTGGAAAAAAGTTTGTGAAATGGCAGCAAGTGGGCAGATATTGGGTGGACAGACGCTTTTTGGTGGAGAAATCAGGCGTGTACCCAGAGAGGAGTTTAAACACACAACTGTCACTCGATGCTCATGACTGCATTACCTGTGGACACTCACCAGACTGTGACAGACCAGGACGTAAACATGTGTCAATAAATCAGAAACCCTCCCAGACCAAAAAGAGCACACAGACTGCTGAGTCTGAGACCCGGTTCATAATAAAAGAACCAGAAATCTACGTCAAGAGTTAATTATTCACCCTCAGATGTCGCCGGTGTTTCAGAGTAAAGTGTGACCCTGTTAACTGGTGACTCTCTGTCGTTAATGACTGATACTGTCCACAGACTGAATATAGAGTGGACAGCGTGGCTCCGCCATTTATCATAGTACGGTTTTGAAGCCAAAATACCGCCGTCTTCGGCGCCACCATTGTAGCAGTTTGGAGTCTGTGCAGTTGAGACGATGAGGGATTCTGGGAGAATCTGAGTGGAGCTGGGTGATGAAAATAATATTTTTTTTTTCTTTCAAGAGTCTAATCATTTCCTGACTCCACCTCCCGACATATTTTACAATCCCCCCCAAAAAATACACGAGAACGGCAGCTGTCAATCATCGTTAAACGTTACGTAAAGCCTCGTTTTTAACCTCGTATCACTAATGAAAACGAAACTTTTCAGAAAAAAAGAGGAACTTGAATACAAGACAGCCAAATGATATCTTCAAATCACCACAACATTTCTACGAGATGTAATAATTTTTTAAGTTTGACCACAGCCCATCTGGAATGACTGGAAAGACAGATTTTTAAACCTATACTGCAGCCAGCCACCAGGGGGAGCAGTTTTTGTGGAGACCTCACTTCGAGTCGAGCAAACGGACATCCATTTTTTTTTTTTTTTACAGTCTATGATACTGTCAGCTGAGGGTCACTAGTTAGCATGGTTGCTAATAACTTCAAAACACCGGTTGCTCTGTGACGGTCCAAACTTGATAGACGTTTCCTCTGTTGTATAGTATCGTTTCTAAAAAGTGACCACAGAACAACCGTACATTTTTATACTGATAACAGGTTGAACTTAGAGTTTAAAAATCGCTAACTAGTCTGAATGAATGGAGCTAAACGCTGCTTCTGCATCTTTATGATGACGTAGACTGATAATCCCTCTGGGGCTCCTCTTGGAGCCCCCCACACTCTACAGGATTTCTAGTCCCAAGTTTAAAATTGATATTTTAGTTTGAGAAAATATTTCCTGTTTTTCCTGTTTAAAAAATGTGTTTTTTATTGACAGAAAGGCCATAAAGACATAATACATATAAAAAAATATATATTATAAATTTATATCTATGGATAGCTCTGATGTTGCTGAAAAGATCTGATGCAGTGAAAGTTAAAAAATTGTGGATTTATTATTTTCTCATGAATTTATAGTGAGGGTGGCCATCAGACAACCAGGCCTTTGCTGGTTTTGATCGTAAGAAGATCCGGACAAAAATCAGCCCCGTTATTCTGTAGCCTTAACCGTTTTTCCAGACTTCTTATTTTCCTTCTCTGTACCGCCACGATGTCCAAAGTTTCAGCTACCAAAAAAGCTGAATAAAGTTTTATTTTCATTATCAGATTTTCTGTTTTTAATCGAAACCTCACCCTGATGGCACCAAGTTTGAGGGAGATTTTTACCCCAAATCTGTCTCTAACAAGACGTTTGTTTCTGTCTTTAAATGGATTCAAATGGTGATCTTTAATCTTATCTTAAAATAATCTTTTTCCTTGTAGGACAAACAAAATGCTTGAAGTGTCTGAAGAAAGGTTAAAAAAGTCAGCATCGTTTGTCGAGAGCATATTATCACATATTTGCCTCCAGGATCCACAATCTGTACAGTTTGCTGCACCATCTGCTCTGAGACGAAGCAGGACACGCTCGTTTAGAGACGACGAAACAAGTGAAAAGCGTTTTTAATCGTTTTTCTAACCTGGACTTGGCGTCTTACCTGTTCTTGGGGGAAAGCTCTGAGGCTGCAGCCTGAGCCGGAGCGATCTGGGTCAGTGAGAATCCTCTGCAGCAGAAAAGCTGAGATCCATTTTTAAAGCTCAGGTCTTACATAATGAAGAACACAGAAACACATTCTGCCCTCACTAATTATTCATCAGCTGCAGAGTAAAGATTCACATTTCTGCTTTCACCTGAAGGCGTTACATAAGATGATCACATGACCTCCTTCTGCTTCCTCGCAGGGCGTGAAGGCCGGCGTCCCCTCCTCCAGCCGGGTGGTGGACCCCGGCAGCCTGCCCGTCCCCGCCCAGTCCGGGATGAGCCGCCGGGGGAAGACTCGCACTCCCAGCGTCCCCGAGATGAGCCGCGAGGCCGGGCTGGAGCTGCTCAGGGAGCGTCCGGAAGAAGCCATCTCCCCGAGCCGGCCTCAGGTCCTGGAGACCCCCGAGTCCCTCAGCGACTCTCTGTACGACAGTCTGTCGTCCTGCGGCAGCCAAGGATGAGCCGGCCAAGCGTGGGGGGGAGGGGGGGACGGCGAGGACGAGAGCCAGCTCTGAACTGCTCTCCTGGTCGTTCTCTGATGCTGCTGACTGAAAAAACAAACCGTGCCCTCTTTGACGGAATAACGTGGCGTGACGCCGTTTCTCAGTTGCAACTGGAAGGATGGACGGATAGACTTCTCCTCAGGATTTTCCAATAAACATGAAGCCAAAAGCCACCAAAACAAACTAGGTTGTTCACTTTTTCACCATCAGACTGACTGTGGACTCTCTTTGTGTACAGGACTAGAAAAACGCATGGCTACGCTCAAGTTAGCACAAAAAAAGTCACTCCTGATCGCCGCCTTCTGGAGGCGCCGATCAGATCTACAGCTGACGTTCTGTACTGTATGAAAACATCATCATCATCATCATTTCACCACATAATGTATTTAAAAAACAAAACATGAAGCTCCTTAAAAAATGAATGTTCATGTCTGTGATTCTTTGTTGCTGAACATCACGGTTTTAAATGTACAAACGATTTTATCGATCATGTTGATTTGTCGACCGATGAAGGTTGTCAGAAAATGTCTGTTTTTAAATCATAATACATTTAAAGGTAATATATACCAGCAATAATAACATAGATAAGAGAAATGGCTACATTATTCAATGAATATGTATTTCTATTATTTATTTATTTTGATGTTCATCATTTGCAGTCATCTTTTCTTTTTTTATTTGTAATCTTTCTGTGAAAATTGAACGTGTCCTCGCTTAGTAGATTTTGTTCATATCTTGTACTTCAACATCTCTGTTGCTGTTCGTTCCCTAGCCGATAGAGGTCCTATGTACCTACTGCCGTTTTTTCAACTTTCTAATTAAAATGTTTTCATTTAGCGCTTTGTGAGGAGGCGTCATTTGCACGTGTGGAGGAAGCAGCTTTGATTTTTTTCAGGTGTTTTATGTTTTTCATTAGAGAGGAGAGCGGATAGAGAAGGGAACAAGGTGAGAGCGGGGATGACATTTGGAAACAGACTTTGTCCTTGTAAACATGTAGCCAGGTATTTTCAAAAACTTATGCACCCCCCTCATTCTTTTTTAAAAATACTTTTGTCCACACACGACAGGGAAAATCTGCCGATAAGTGCAGCTTGAGGCATTTCAAACCCATATTTGTCAGTGTTTTTCAGCAGCCAATTAGAATGAGCCCCCTTCAATTAGCTGTGACGCTTAAAAGCCAAAAACTCTGTTTCCCTGCGTCTACTCCAAACCATGAAACCAGAGTTTTCCAAAATCTTCACTTTGGCTGAAGTTTTCAGAAAACATCATTTTTAGCTGCGTTTTCCCAGATACGCAGCTACGTCTTAACCTGACACGCCAGACGGACAGTTTCATATATCCGCCACGGAAATATTTCACAAGTCCATCTGGGTAACAGCTCTTCTGGTTTGTTTTCAGAGGCGGGACTTAAGAAAAAATCTGCAGCTGGTGATTGGACGACCGTTCTGATTAACACACTCACCACGGACCAATCCACATCAAGCCATGGTATGTCGTAGCTTATGTGAGCCGATGCTTCTAAGAAACAATAGATGAACAACTACTGAATCACGAGAAACAGCTGTGAAAAACGTGTAAGACAGCTTCCGTTTTTATAAATTTAACTCAAGAATCAAAGGAACGCTGACAAGTACCAAAGTCTGCTGACGTCACGTCTGCTCCCACAGCTCCCGCCTCTCTTCCCTGATTGGGCCGGTCAGAATTTAGCCGAGTGAATTTGTTGGTCATTGGAGCCTGGCAAGATGGACCTGCAGGAGTTCAGAAACTGAATCAGGCAGGTCCATCTGCTTTGCAAGGTTAGCTTCGTGTAGCCATGGCCCTAGATTGCTGGACCACCTGCAGCCTGGGCACATGCTTCTTCAGGCTTTAAAACCCAGTGGAGCACTGGCACTCCCACTTAAACGCCTCAATTACACCAGAAACATCTGCAGTCCGACTCTTGTTTCTTTGCATCTTGACTGCGTTTGTCAGCTGGAGTCAAATAGAAACTGATTTTGTTTTATTTTGAAAGTCACTGGGTTTTTTTTAAGTAGTTTCCTGTCACAACTTCCTGTCCCGCAGAATGCGTTCGGCGTTGACACATTGACTTGAATGGAAACCTATCTGATCCGTTTGCTGTGACAGAACGGAAACTCACTGCAGACGCATCTGGTGTGTTTGAGCCTTAAAAAGTGCTCTTTAAATTACCGTAAGTACTCAAACATTTGGGCTGACAAAAAAATTCAAATAAGCTCCTCAAAAAAGCAAAGACGAGCCTTGTGGTGAGGTTTATGGTATTACAGCATTGCATAGAAATCTGCAGGGAATAATTCACAACAATAACAAACTAACTGATGCAAGCTGTTCTCATTACCGTAATTGTTCAACTATTTGGGCAAGAGAAAATGCTCAAACTGAAAATAGAAAAGAAAAGGAAGTCAAAGTGGCCTGTGTGATCTAAGGGTGACAGGAGGAGGTGATCTGCTTTTCCATACATGATCTTCACGAGATCCGCCCCCAAGTGGCTGACCAATCAGAGGGAAGGGGGTTAGCCTTATAGAGACAGCAGCTCTAAGCTATATGAAGCCCAAACCAAAGCTTTGTACCCCCTCTTTAAGAGTTTTCCACTGCTTTAGTGTCAGCATGATCTGAAAAAGGAGCAAAACTTGGTGCAGAAAGTTTCTCAGGAGGCAGAAAATGACTAATGGATGCTGTGCTGCAGGTGAGAGTCTAAACTGGGAACGGTGTGGAGCTAAATATCAATCAGGGAGTGGTGTGTGCGGCCTGAGGAGAGAGCAGGAGCAGATGCTCTGCATTGGAAATAAGTTTCTGTGAACTAGTTCAGGTGGTTTTTCTTGTGCAACTTCGCACAATTCCACAACTAATGTGAGGGGATGATGCACCATTCATGAGGCGAACTAACATTTGTTTTCAGGAGTTTTCTAAAGAGCAAGTTGAGTTCCTTCCTTATATTTTTGGAGCATTTCAAGCAATTCTGTCGATGAAACGTCAACAAAACCGATCAAAAATACGTCAACATCTCAGAAATCCACATCCCCTGATATCGCTCGATTTGTCGGGCGAAAGTTTGCATCATGACAACAAAATGATGTTTTACGAAGCTGAAATCTGATTAGTTTTTTAAATTTCAGGTTAAAGACAGAATCATTTGAAAACAATAAAAAAAAGTCACTTCGATACGTTCAACACATTTATTTGAGCAAATGTATCAAATTATTAGTTTCAATTTTACATCAATAAAATAAATTCTTCACAGTTTACATCTAGAAATCATAAGAGAAGTAAATCATAAGGTTTACATCAAATGGTTTGGCAAACTAGTCTCTAGACAACAGATACTGAGAGAAATTTACACAAAGGGTCAGAGCGCGTCTCCGTTCACGTCAGGAGGAAACCACGATCAGCTCCGACTCGCGCTCTCCGGACTAAAGATGGAGTTAGTGTTTGTCACGCTGCGACAGGCCTCTGACTGGGTCGCAGAGCTGATTGGGTGGGACAAACTGATACAGGGATTTCTTTCAGTGGGGACGGGGGAGAGGGGGATCTGTTGTCGATATCATGGGACAGAAGATCTCGTGACACTGCGCTAAAGAGGAAACTATAAATAAGCTGAAATAACCTCAAATTAACCTTGGATCCTTCTGTGAAGCTCGCACTCAAAAGGAGCTGAAGCGTCGTTTGTTAATTTATGGCACTAAATGACAGGAAATATGAAAACCTTCAGGAGGAGCTGCTCAGCTTCAGGGAGGCGTCGTGAGGCAACACTCCCCTCTACAGGCCAAACGCGTTCACTGCAGCGTGGATCTATCCCTTCACAGCCATTTGTGGGACTAGCGTTAGTAAAACAAGAAACTTACATTCAACCTCTTCGTTGTAAGTTTGGAAAAAAAAGCAGAAAAAGAGTTTCTTTGATAAGATAAGACCACAGAGGAAGTTAATTCAATAAATGAAGACAGAAAGTGAAAAGCACCAAGTGCGTTGCAGGTTGAACCTCTACCTCACAGATTTTTTATTTTCCTCAAACTCTCTTTATTTCTTCTCTTTCTTCTTGTCCTGAAAGAGAGAAAATCAACGACTTTAGACACAAACGTACAGACACAATTAAAGCAAGAGGCTGAGAAAACAAATGATAACCTGGTGTTTCTATCTGAAGTGGAACTGAGACACGCACAAAGCCTTCACTTCATCATCAGACGTCACTGTGTCATCGCTAACAACAACGTGCAGCCTCAGTCCTACATTTAGAAGCATCTATGGTTAAGCTCTCAGGCTCCAAATTCAAGACATTTAAGCTGACTAACGCTCGCTGTGTTTAAGTTTAACACTTTGACATGAAATACTGTCCGTGTTTTGTCTCTCTGGGATAATTTCTTGGTCATTCTCGCTCTTAGTCTCTTCCCTGAATATCTAACCAGTCTGAAACATGACAGAAATGAAATGCAGAGACCTCCTCATCACTTTGGACCTCTGGGAAAACCCTGATTATTTTGCAGCTGCTGATTTGTGGCGTTACAGGAACAGAAAAGGGAACGTACCCGATCGTTCATGGCGAGGATTACCATCAGTTTCCTGAAGATGGTGACGAAGTCCAGGAACAAGTCCACACAGTGCCTGAAAACACAACACGAGCAGTTTGTGTCAGAATCTTTAAATAAAGTGTTTGACAGAAAATCAGGGCTCAACAGTAAATCGAACTGAAACCCACATCACAATGTAACAGAACATAATGATCAAATCTCAAAGGCGTCATTGGAAATAAAGGTAAAATAAATAAATCTGAGCCAGTAAAGCAAACTAATCAACATATGTTGTCAAATTTAAGTATGCCTTAAGAAACTTTGTATTTTTTTGCATAATTTGGAAGGTTTTATTTTATATTCAAAAACTGTTGACATTTTTACATTTAATCATTTTTTTTAAAAGATTTTTTGCAATATTGTTAAATTTCAATTTTTTTAATTTTGCTAAATGTTTAATATTCAACACATTTTCCAAAAGTATTAAATATCAATTTTTTTGTAAATTTTGTAAATTTAAAAAATGTGCAGATTTCTAAAATTTCAAACATTTTCAAAATTTTTTCCTTTTTTATTCATTCTTTTTATTTGCAAATTTATGAAAAATAAAAAACTAAAACATCACAAATCTAGTTTAATAAATTCAAAAAACTTCTTGTTTAGTTTATCATTCACTAGATTTTATCTATGCACATATTTTTTGCATTTAATTTTCTTCATTGTGAAGATAAAGTAGATTTGTGGCTTTGCAAGTTTATCAAATTTTTTTTTAATTTTTTTTTTTGCAAATGTTTAGATTTCACAATTTTTTCATTTTGCGAAACTTTTGCAAATTTATTAAATTACACGTTTTTTTTATTTTTGAAATTAAAAAATGGTTAAATCTTTTGCAATTATCTGAAATATTTTTTTTTTCTAAATTTTCCCTTTTTTAATTCATTTTTTTTATATTTGCAAATTTATTTGAAATTAACATGTCTAATTTAATAAATTCAAAAAACTTCTTGATTAGATAATCATTCTCTAGAATTAAACTATGTACATTGTATTTTTGCATTAGGTTTGTATTGTGTGGAGAAAGTGGATTTTGTGGCTCTGTAGTGACTTTCATCCAGGTGATCTGAGGCAGAATGGCTCCTTTGAAAGTAAAGGTTGCAGACCCCTGCTACAGATTGATTTATTGCTGGTGTTTTGTGAATAATGCAAAAGATAAATGTCAAAAAAATCCCAGACTAAATCACAATACTGGTCCAAAAGTCTAGCAATTAGATTCTTTTCAGAAATTGTTCTGCCCTACAATAAATGTTTGTTTTTCATGCTTCCAGAGCAATGTGGAAATGTAAAAGTGATCTGAACAACTCCCATCGTCTAAAAAGGATCTTTCAGTCAGACACTGTAACGTGTTTAAACTCCAAACTTCCTGTGACCTTCCTGAACTTCCTGGGCTGTTGTCAACAACTGGGGGTGTGGTCATCTTGTCGCTTCAGCAGTACGACCAAACATCTATAAATCATCTGCCGAACGAGTCACAACAATGTCACATGACTCCTCTGAGGATGTTTGTAGTTAAAACATGTGACGGTAAAAGATAAACACACCAGGGACTGGGGAGTTAGAGGAACTGACGCCATGCTTACTCTTTAGTTTGATTAGTTTAGATCTTATCTTCACATAAATGAAAACACGTTCCCTTAAATCCACTGCTACTCATTTAAAACTCTCTGTTAGTTATCTCGTTAATTCCTGTTCCTGATCTACGTGTCAGGCTCCTCACCAGACGTAATCCTTGTCTCCGTTTTCTGCTTTCTCGATGATGAGCTGAGTGTCGAACAGGACGAAGCCGCACATGATGAGCAGCCCCAGGTACATGTGAGCCTGCACAGACAAACAGACGTGATGTAAACAACACGTTACATTGGCGTTAGAGCTGATGAGGCTGAGAGCGCGAGGCGTCGGCTCAGGTACCTTAAACAGCATCACGGAGCCGAAGAATATGTTCATCAGGGACATGAGGAAGAGGAGGGAGAGACCAGACATCAGGGTGCCTGAGAACGAAGAGGAATCAGAGTGAGGAGTCAGGATTTTAGAGTTCAGCAAACGTCATGAAACCAGGAAACGTGAGCGTCTCTCACCTCCCAGGAACAGGTAGCTCCTGCGTTTGGCGTAGAGGGCGCTGAGAGTGAAGCAGATGAAGATCACAGAGGTTCCCATGAAGGCTGTCACGATGATGCTGAGGAAGAGGAGGAGACCAGAACGTCAGGCACCAGTTAATATTTCTGATCATGTGAATTATTTTAAGTTGAGCTTTTCTTCTGTTCACCATGTGCTGTGGTTAGACACTAACAAACAGTGACCTTTCACACACACACACACACCTTGGATTGACGGCGATGACAAAGTCCAGTGTGGGCCCGAGGCCGACGCCTGGAGGAGGAGAGAAAGATTCAGTGTTTGTATTCCTGTGTTTCTTTCATGTCCAGTTTTATTTCCTGACGATGTCGAAGACCTCACCTGTGAAGAAGGCGAACCCAGCCAGGATGGCCAGTCTCTTCTTCTCCGTCTCTGAGTTGTGAGGCGTCATGGCGAGCCAAAACATCATGCCCAGCGAGGCGAGCACAGACAGCACGCCGCCCTGAGGAGGAGAGGGGACATGAGGATCATGATGAGGTGGACGGAGAAGTTTCTCCACGGTTAAACATCAGATTTACCTGAGAGTGACTCTGAGTGAATCTGTACTTTGACCTGTGGAGCTAACGATGTCTCTAATGTGTCTGCACTGTCCAGGCTCATACACACGAGAGAAGCTTCTGGCTCAAAGATAAAACCTGTTTCTGATTATTCTGAATTCATCATCATCTGTTCCCCATTCAGCCTCTTTTAAAGTCCAAAGAAACTTTAAGCATTAACATGTTTAAAAAAGGCTGAGCCAGAGCCTGAGTCTTCAACCTGCCGCTCTTTGGCTCCTGTGCAGTGACTCTTTGTAGCTTTTAAAAAATATTATTGAATTTTTTTGATATATTTTTTTTACAGAGGGTATTGGTTTGAGACACTGACACTAAATAAAATCATGCCATAACATTTTGTTAAACTAAATATTAATCACATCTTTTAATAAAACCAACAAGTTTGACAGCCCTGCTAGGATAACTAAATATACAAGAGGACAAATCTGGAAGAAAAGCAAATTATCAATATATGTTATCAAATTAGAGTCTTCTTTCAAAAAATTTGAATTTTTTTACATTTTTTAAAATATTTTGCATTTAAGAAAAAGCATTTTTTTAATATTCAATTAATTTTTTTTATTTTTTTGCTTTTTTTTTCAAATTTCAAAGTTTTTGATTTTCTTTAACAGCCTTGGTAAGATATCTAAATGTCTTACCAAGGCAGATCTGGAAGGAAATACAGATTTTAATTCTGTTTGGATGGATTAATTTAATTGACAACATGCTGAAATTATATACATGCTTGATAGGTGGCAAGACATTAGCAAAAAAAAAAAATGTTAAGTGATAATTAATATATGTTATCAAATAAAAGGGTTCTATCAAAATTTTTGAATTTTTTGCAAGTTTTTGAATCTTTTGCATATAGGAAAAATCAATTTTTGCAATTTTTTTATTATTCAAAGTTTTTTAAAAATATTTCTTTTTTTTTTTTTCAATTTATTTTATTTTTTACAGCCTTGGTAAGAAAACTAAATCTACAAAAAGACAAATCTGGAGACATACAGATTTTAATTCTGTGTAGATAGAATTATTTAACTGACGTGTCAGCTTAATATACGTGCTTGATTTGTGGCAAGACATTAGCAAAAAAATGAATGTTGAGTTAAGTGGTATAATCAACAAATGTTATCAAATTAATGTCTTCTATTAAAAATTTTGAAATTTTTGCAAATTTTTGAATTTTTTGCATTTAAAAAAAATTGCACATTTTTTAATATCTAAAATTTTGAAAACCTTTTTTAATGTGTATTTGCTTTTTTTAAATTAAAAAAAACTAACATCTCATATTCAGTTTAATAAATTAAAAAAACTTCTTGTTTAGATAGTCCTTCACTAGATTTTAACTATGTACAGATTTTTTTTACATGCTATCATCTTTCTTGTGACTATATAGTAGATTTTGTGGCTCCTGAATGACTTTAATCCAGGTGATCTGAGGCAGAATGTCTCCTTTTAAAGAAAAGGCTGCAGACCCCTGATGATGTCACACTTCCTGTTTGTTTCCCTGTTTTTGAAACATTTCAGCTTCTGTCACATGAACCACGACTGGAGGTGAACCAGCAACCTGGTATGTACTCAGTGGGTGAGAGATGACAATGAACACAGGATGGAGATGCATCACATCATGTGATGATACACCAACCACAGCTGAACAAACTCTGGATGAAGCTCTCACAGTGCAGCGTGTTATTTCTGACTAATCTTTACGTTTCTTTAATCTGAAATGAGGCAGATTATGTATTCTTGTCTACACTTTGGGAAGAATCCACCTGAAGACTCTCGTAGCTGACGTTACCTGGAAGAGACGTGTGACCACATGGACGTAGGAGCCGGCTGCAGCCACGAACATACACACCGCCAGGCAGGAGTAGACGTTCTTCAAGTGCACCTGGGTCGAGTGAGATCTGCAGACACAGATTACAACGAGAGCACAGGGCGAGGTCACGGAAACTTCAGACTGAAGAGATAAAATCTGACTCTGACAGAGCGACCGCATGGCTTACGTACATCTGGGAGAACTTGAAGAGCGCATCAAAGTTGATGTTGCGGTCAAACACGTTCATGATGGAACCACGGATTGGGACCCGAAGGCAGTCTTCAGTGAGTAGTCTCCTCTACAGAGAGACAGATGAAGCAGGTCAGACTGAAACTGTTAAATATTCTAATGAGTAAAATGTTGACATGCAGCATTCACAGACAGGAACTGCTCCTTCCTGAGCTGATAACTAGAGTAAACATTTTCAACACAGAGTTCAGGAGCTTTACCTCAACTTTCAGATTTGGTTTAAGCAAACAAAACATGCTTATGTCATAAAAATAACACAATTCAAACTGTAATGTACCACGAAACCCCCCAAACTCTTCTCATAGCATATTCAAACTGCGACATATCTTTTCTTTTTTTCCTTTTGGTTTCATTTTCTCCCCTTTTTTATGTCTGATTTTTTATTTTTTTGCATCTGTCTTTACACTCTCACAATGTTTTATTCCCGCTGTTTTGTGTTGTCTGGCACTTGAATTTTGTCATGCTTTGCCTAAGTCAGTCTCACATGGCGTTGCAGCAGTAAGGTTTTATGCTCCCAGTTGTAGGTTTAGGTTAAAGGCTGGCTCTTTTGAACCTACTAAACACCTCCAGAAAATCTTCCCTGACACTTCCAGTCTCTGTTATAAATGTAATGTACATAAAGGTGCGTCTATCCACTTGTTTTGGTCATGTGACCCCATTCAAACTTTCTGGAAGGGGGTTCATGCTGTAATCCAGGAGGTCACTGGCAAACAGTTTTTGCTGACTCCCTATTTCCGTCTATTTAACCATGCTCCAGACAATTTCTGGGACTCAGACACTACATCTCGGTTAATAATTTTTTAGTTTCTGGCTAAAAAAAAGTATTTTGCTGTGGTCGTCTAGTCCCCAGGCTTCTTAAGTCCACATGTATCTGAATCTGGAAGATGGGGACTGCTTGTCTTTTTATTTATCTTCTATATGTGTTTGTTTATCTGTCTCTTATCATCTTTTCATTTTCATTTACTCATTTTGTATCTATGTGTTTTGTTTGATTTTCTTCTTAAGTTTGTGTTTATGAAATTGGAAAAGCAATAAAAAAAAGTACACATATATATATATTTAAAGAGACTCACTCATTTTAATGTATATTTTTCATTGCAGAATTTGGAATGAGACTTTTAATGTGATGATAAGCGTTTAAACCGTCTGTTTATGTGTGTATTATTATTTGCTTGAATTTATTATTATTTGCTTGAATTTATTTGGCTTGTTTCAAACACTTAAAACACATTCATTTAAGCCACTTGTGAAGCTGTCTCTCTGTTGTGTCGACCTTTGAAATGCCTGTTTGTCCTGTGTGAAGCACTTTGAACCGCCTGACGGAAAAGTATAGTGTTAATAAACGAGCCTTGTCTTGTGCAATAAAATAAATTAAATTAACTCAATTATTTCACTACAAAACAGATTTAAAAGCACAACAATGTAGTGCCAATAAATATGACCTATTTATCTAAAAATGCAAAGCTGAGGGAGTCAAACTTAACGTATTCTGCTAATTTATAACCGCTGACGTCTTTTTTTCAAACAGTAACGTTTCTGTTACAGTATTAAGGAGCATTTTAACACTTTTAATCCACGATGACCACTTCTTCCACTCCTTATAACTCTTAAGTCTCTCCGGCTAAAAGTGCGTAGTTTGGTTAGATAAGAGTTTACATCACTAACTTACCCAGCAGGGCTAGCGTTAAAAGTCAGGAGTTGAGAGTCACAACTACCGACAGAAATCACGATTAGCTGGCTAACAGCTCCACAAAATGTACGTTTAAGCGGTATGGTAGCTTTCAGTTGACAATAAAGTTAACAAAAACCTGTAAATTATTAACAAACTGTCGTATATTACAGCGAAACCAACCAACGGTCAGTAATGTTTGACGCATGAGTATCATATTAACGGCTAATGTTGCTAACCTGTAGCCGTTAGCTCCACAACGAGCAACAAGCTAACATTAACTCGTCTTAAAACACAGCTCGACATCTCGTTTTATTCCCTACTAACGTTAAATAACGTTGTTAAATTAACTACGTATGTCAACACGACATATAAATAGGTTAACATAATGTACCCACCTCTTCGCTCTCCTCTGCTCCGAGCTTTCTGTTTGCCTGCCTTTCTTCTTCCTGCTCAAGAGGATGTTCTGTTCGTGAACGATCCGGCTCTTAGAGCCGATTCTTTTAAAAGACCAACGAGAGCCGACGGCTGTTTCCAAACTACCTTCTACTTACAACATATTAAAGTGGTATGAAATGTGAACTGCATACTACCAACTGAATGAATTGATATAATGTGGTTTTTTTTTACACTTTTTACATTCAGCTGATTTCTGAGTCAATCTTGTATTTTATCATTTTTAAAACTCAGTAAGTTTGTTGATTTATTCAAGTTTTTTTTCATCTCTTTTGAATCTGTTTTTTTTACGCTTTTACTCCTAATATTTTGAATGCTTTTGTATCCATTATTGTTCAAAAGTATCCGATAATCACTGTTGTAACACCACAAAATTTCCCAGTTTTGGATCAATGAAGTAATTATATTCTATTCTATTCAATTCTAAATCCTCTATTGGCGTATACAATATAGTTATACCTATAACTCACCATTTTAGAAGATAAAGATAACAATTTTGCCCAATCAGAGGCACAGCTCATCTGACCAACAGGTCTTGCACCCTGTAGTATATCCAGTATGCCCTCCACCCATGTGAATTTCATTACTCCGCTTTAAAGCAGGTAAATGACATCACAGTGACAATGTTCAAATGTTATACAGTCTATGATAAAACAATTTACAAAATAGATATTCAATTTAGTTCTTGGGATTTTATTTTAGCAGTTCCTTTACAAACTATTTTACAGTATTTAAATTATATATGAATTATATATTAATATAAATCGATTTAAGCAACAAGAAAAAAAGAATTGAGGAGCCACTTGAGATCCGAAAGAATCGACTGTTTACTAAACTGAGCCAAAAGAACCCACTCACTAAATAAGAGTCTAAAATCCCATCATTACTGCTTCATACTTTTTTCCACTACAAACAGTACGTGTCCGTCAGCTCACATGATGTCACCATGGGAACGCCCAGAAATTTGTAGTCCCTTATCGTCAGCGTAAAATCTAAAACGGAGCAATTTGTTCAAAATCGAACAAAGGAAAATAAAGTTATCCTTTTAAATTGATGGGACCATAACACTTTTTAATCTTCACAAAAAGCAGTCGCTGAAGTATTTTATATGATAACCACTTCCGAGTGTCACCAAGTAATGTCCTCGGTACACCTAAAATGGCCGACTCATACACATAGCTACACCACAGTGAACGGTTGGAAGCAAAACATCGAGAATTTGACAGTTGGAGACGAAACAACTATTTTTTTGTTTGTTATGTCATGATGTTAAAAATTAAAACACTTTATCTATGCTTAAAAACAACCAAAATAGCTAACTGACTCCAGGAAAGAAGAGTGTTTAAGTGTGGAGATTGTGACACATAGTGCAACTGCGTACAACAAACTTGTTAACGGACGACCATATTTTCTTTTTCTGTACTGTATATAAAATCTATTTCAGTATAAAAATAAATAAATAAAAAAAACAACGATTTTGATGGAGAAATATGTTTAATTTAACCACTGTACCTTTTTTATTCCTAACTTCTTTATAGTATGTTTCTTTTAATAATTATATTTTTTTTTAATCATTTTTTTTGGTTCACTTGCGCAAGCTTTTCTGTTCCTTTGAATGAAAATTAATAATTAAAAAAATCAGTAAAAAAGAAATATACATTTTAATAAAGTGAGAATGTTACCCTTACATGGCATAAAATGTTTAATTTTTGTACTGAAAAATACTTCAGAAAAATTATAAAACGAATATAATAACTATTTTTAAAAATAATTTTATTTATTTTTTATTTAAAAAATGAAAAAGAAAAATTCACAAGTTGAAAGATGTTAATGTTGGCCAAATTTTGTACTATTATTATGAAAATTAAAATTAAAAAAAAAAAAAAAAAAAAAATTTCGGGGAATAGTTTTTATTTTTTATGTTATGAGTTCTCGTAAGTCTTACTTTATGTTCTTTGAAATTTTACCTCATTGTATTCCACCAAGGTAGACTCTAAATTAGTAATATAAATAATACTCAAGTATATGTACACTGTTTATTTATACTTCTGTTTGTCAAATATAAAATATGCTGACCACATCTAGAGTGCTGAGTTTTGAAAAGTCTTGCATAGGTCAAGTATATTTTATGTAAATGTAAAGCTCTACATGGATTAAACTTTATTAGCGTGAGAAATATTTTAGAAAAAAAGTATAAAATGCACACAACAAAGGTTTTTTAAAACTTTCAAATTTATGCCACCACCAGGACAAAGATGACACAACAAAACGGTTTATCATAACCAATTTTTATTATAAAATAAAAACTGGTAGCACCTTGTCTTTTAGAGTTTTGGTCAGCTCAGGTAGACAAAATGGATTTGTTTGGATACACAAAGACAAATTGTGACTGTCAACAAATACTTTTGGTCATCACAACTGGTACATTTCATCGTCATATTTTACTCGTTAACATGCAGGCAGACATGAAACATCATAGAAAAAACACGTAACCCAGACATAAACCCCAACAAAATATCCAAAGTACTGAATTTAAAAGAAAAATAACAACTTGCACGATTGAATTTTGGATTTACATGTTTGTGATTTAACTGCTGACATTTTTTTCTTTTGGATTATCCATGAGCTTCGACAGCAAATTGAGGCACAGATAAAACAGTTAAACACAAGGCCAGCCTCAAAGTAGGCGAATGGATTACAATACAAAATGTTAAGCAGTAAGAAGTATCGGACAATCCATGTTTTTGGCCAATAAATACAGATAAAAACGCTCACACATGCTTAAAAAAATCAAATTTGATATTTTTCAAGTGTTGCACTGCAAGTACCACAGCCACATGGCATTACACTTGCTCTTGACAGTGTTTACTCACGCTCAGCATGACACATCAGACTGTGTAGGCCTACAAATCTCTTTTCCGGCAGAACACCATTCTCTGTCCGAATTTCAAAAGGCACAGTTTTTTTTTTTTTACTTTCAGCACTGTCAGTATAAAACAAGTGCAAGCTTTTATTTTTGTCATATAGAAACAAGAAAAACAAAATGAACTATTATTAGAAAAAAACTGAAAACTGTGGCAGTTATGTTTCTCCTATGTGCCGACATAATCCAGTGTGTCTGCTTTCGACGGAGCATCAAAGACAAGATTTCACCCTGTTTACTTACAACATATCCAACCTGACCACTAAAAACCTTTATTTGTTGTCTAGAAATCATTTTTTATAGTACAAATATGTAAAATACACTTTGTTTTGCTGCTCACGTACAGGTAAATAAGGCGACACAGTAATGTTTACATGGGCTGAATGCAGTTATTGACTGGCTACTCAGGAGGTACTGTCCATGGGTTGCATAGAGGAACCACGTTTAAAAATAGATTTCCTTATAAAACAACCTATAAAAAGAAATCAATAAATGTATAAAATCTTGTGGAATTTAAAAAAAGAGCTGATGTTTTTTTCTTGTTGTTCCTAAAAGGCACAATAATAAAAAAAACTGTGTCCAAAAGTCAAGTCAGGGCAGGCAGGCTTCTGCTTTGGCAAGTGAACCACGTTAACGTTGACCGGAGTGATTGTGGTGGGACTGCTTTGGTTGCTGCTTCCCGCCCGTTCTCGTAGTGCTCTCAGATAGTGGTTGTCAATAACGTCAGCACTGAGGTGCAGAGGAAAGGCCTCAGATTGCAATCTACACGTTCAGTTTAGCCAAACACATTGTGTTTTACAGCCGTGGAATTTCCTTAACCCCGAGATAATACGATTTACTAAACAGAGGGTTTGTGCAGAGGCTTGGAGGACAGCGTCTGGAAACTCGTCGTATCTAGTCTAGATATAAAAAAAAAAGGATCTGCTGTGGAGGAAGAAGGTTCAAGCTGAAGCTCTGACGGGAACCGAGAGCTTC
This sequence comes from Halichoeres trimaculatus, assembly GCF_033239565.1. Lineage (NCBI taxonomy): Eukaryota > Metazoa > Chordata > Actinopteri > Labriformes > Labridae > Halichoeres > Halichoeres trimaculatus. The sequence continues at coordinate 4,349,920 of NW_027437189.1, read as the reverse complement.
ACTACTGTCCACGGAGCTGGTCCAGCCGCTCGTAAACATTATCAGCTTGACTTAGTTCTTCAAACACAGGCAGAAGGTTGAGCAGCTCAGCGTCTTCCACGTCGTCGAACCATGACACCACGGGAACCTGAGGTGAAAGGAAAACACCGTTACTGACAAACTCACCAGCCCTTAATGTTTTTTAAATGTAAAAATAAAATCTAAAACTACAAATCTGCATTTATGATAACAGATTAGTTATGCTGGATCCAAACAACTGACTATTTTTGGATTAAAACGTCTAAAGTTATGAATAAACTTAATGTTTTTGAGTTTTGACGCAGTTTGTCAAACAATATATGAATGTATCCAGCCAACTTGAGCCATTAGAAAACAAAGGATAAACTAGGAATGCTGATTTCAAATTTACATAAGAGGGAAAAATCTCATAAGTTTCACCCTCAACAAGGAAAAATAAAGACGACTACCGAGCGCTAATTAAATCTGGGCGTCCATTGACACATCCTTCTTATCGAGCTCAAACCTAGGAGAAAACCTTTGGAGAAACTTAAAGGTAAAAAGCTCCAGACGTCAGAGAGAGAAAGTGATTTTTCCATCAGACTCACAGCATTATTGGGGTGGAAGATGTAGGAGGCAGGAGAGTTGTCCAGGATGAGGGTTTTGTTGAGGTCTCTGCCCAGACGGCTCAAGTCTTTCACATAGCAGCCCTGGTGGAAAACACAAGACTCCCGGAACAACCGGGTCCGGAATACTCCACACTGGTCCAGCAGGTCTGTTACTGGGTCTGCGTACTGAAGGAGGAGGAGGAGGAGGAGGGAGGGAGCAGGGAGGTGTAAGGTTGGACTAAAGAAGCATTTTCTACGCACTTTTACAACGACAAAGAAGAAAAGCAAATGAAAAAGTGCTGATCTGGACTGGGTTACCCAACATTTAACTTGAAACATGTTTCCATATTTGAGGAAAGTGTCTTTATTTGAGATATTCTAAGACTAAAATGAGGCCTGAGTTGCTTGTAAAGAGTAAAAAAAGCCGACAGCGTAAAAAAAAAAGTTCTTGTATAGTTCCTTGTATTAAGACATGTGTCTTTTGTCTGGAAACCTGACAAAAACTCCTCACCCAGCAAACCAGGACCAGGTCTTTTGCTCTGCTGCACCTCCTTAAAGGCGTTTAACTAACACTAGTGATTTAAAAAAAAAAAAAAAAAAAAAAAACTTTTTAACATCTTCAAGAAATGAAAAGGTGCATTAAAAATAGAATTTATTATTATTTAAAACACTTTTTACTCCATAAAAAGATTTTTAAACTCTTTAAAAGCAAACAGGCCTCATTTATTTCTTCTAATATGTTGAAATACGTCATTTTTCTGGCTCGTTTTAATTCTTAAAAGACTATTTTTACCAAAAACTAAACATAAACACTTGATTAGATTTCAGTTTTAGCAGTGTAGCATCAAAAGTTTGACATAACTATGAATAAACTAGCTTCACAGGATTTTTTTTTGTTAAGTTTCTGAATGTCAGATGATTTTCCACTGTGAGAACATGGAAATTCATGCGAGCTAAAAAATAAAAGATCATTTTAAATAGTTATAAAAATTAAATAAATTATAAATAAAGAAATTATAATTAAATTAAAAATTGAAAATATTATTAATATCAAATTAAATCATAAATAAATAAATTATAAATAGTACTTCATTTTATCATCTTAAAAACAAAAATGTGATTTTTGATTCATACTTTTATAACCAGCCCTATAAGTAACTCCACCCTTCTTTAAGAATCATTATTAAAGCTCTACATGGCCTCACTCCATCATGGAATGTTCCGGCTCATCACTGAGGTTCCGGAATGTTTCTACTTTAAGTGTTCCATTTGCTCTTTGATGTCTCTGCTTTGATGTTCCCACATTCCGGAACTCTCTGCCTCTGGACGTCACAATGACCAGCTCTCTGGTGTCTTTTAACCTTAATATATTGTTTTAATACATCTTTGCTTATTTTTTCCTGTTTTATTTTGACGTGTTTCACATCCCCATCCTCTATCTTGGTATAATTTTACCTTTTCCTGTCATTTCATGTCTCTGTCCTGATGTGAGGCACTTTGCGCCGACTGCTTTAAAGTCTGAAAGGTGCTCTATGAATAAAGATGAGCTGAGCTGATTATGCTAACTCCAGCTTCAGCGCTGTTTAGTCACTTAGGTTGATGCTATTAGCCTCACATTAACCACATTCATAAAATGTGTTAATCTGAGGTTGTTAGTGTTATTTTCAGGGTCTCCCGGGTCGGAGAGCATGTTTATGAATTCTTCTTCCATTATGCTAATGTTTGTTGTGTCCTGGGATGATGTACATTAATCAACATCAGCTTTAAATGCTAATTTTCTCATTTTAAACTCTGTGACTCTGTCTTTACATCAGAGATAATGCTCTGTCAAATAAAAACAGAAGAAGAGCTTCCAAGAACCAAGAGCTTCAAAGCAACAGAAACAAGCTAGGATACCTTTTTCCGTTCAGTGTAACCTGAAAACTGGTACTCAAGGATACTAATTTTCGGTACTTTTTTGTTTTTATGTGGTAAAAAATATCAATTAATTTAATAATAAAACATATATTTTTTCAATTTAACATATTTTTTCTTTAGTATATAACCTTGCGATGCTGTGTTTATGTCCAGCATGGAAAATCTCCTACTCTTCCACTCCCTCACAGTCACAAGGATGCGTTTAGGTACCTAAACATGGTACCTTTTGATTCTACATGAATCAGTACCTGGTACTTTTGACAGACTTCAGTCGGCACCAATAAAAGTACCTAATTCGGTACCCATCCCTAACTGCACTGTTAGTTATGTGGCTGTTACATCTCAACAGCTGGCACATGTCAATATTTGTTTTAAACTGTCGTTTATGTGGCACAAATATTTGAATTAGGTAAAAAGATGATGTCCTTCCTGTTCAGTGGGTCAGCTACAGAAAAAGTCATTTTATTTTGATGGTTTTTAGAATCAAAAATGTATCTAGGTGCTTATTCCAGCTTCATAAAAGTGACAATTGCTGCTTTTATTTGTCTTATTGGATACTAAATGGCCCATCTACAGATTTTATTGGTTAGAGGAGCACTCTGAGGAAGTCTCTTTGGGGCATTTTTAAGAATATAATCTTTGAAAAATATCTTGCAGATTATTCAAAAGCATTATTTAATACCAGTGAATGACTTTGTATTTACTCCTTCCTTTCTTTTCCATGTTCAAACGTTGTTTCTATGTTTAGTTTTTCACTTTGTAAACAGGAAGTTTGTACACTACCCATTGCAGCCTTGTTTGTCTTGACTTTATTGTTTGTTTACCGTTTTGTTCTCTATTGTCTGGTCTGGAGGAATGACCTGACCCTCACCTGTTTCGTTCCCCTTGTATGTAGATAAATGAAACTAAAGTTGACCTGTAAATCAAAGTTTGCCTCCCGCTTGTGTAACCCACTCCAGATGAGCACAGAGACCGGCTTTAAACGTAGGCAGGGTGTCGACTAACAGCGTGTGAAGCAGCTACTCTCACAGTAAAAGGGAGAACTAACAGACGAGAGGAAGCAGAACAACATCTGATGGATCAGACGTCAGATCAGAGATCAAATCAAAGACGATAGTTGCTGCTGAATAAAATATGATGAGCTATTTTTAGGACCTTTCTGATGTAAAGTACCTTTGCGAGACTGGCTGTAAACAGCACACACTCAAACAACTCTCCCATCCTCTGCAGGAACTCGTCCACGTACGGCCTCTTCAGCACGTAGACCTGCGAACAAACACAGCGTCAGGAAACGTCGTACACGGGCATCGTGAAGTTAACTTCTTTGACTTCTTCTCTTCATGCGTTTGCTGCGAGTGGCCCGTTCCTGAAACAAGTAATCAAGAATAGGCCGTGCCAGTGTTAACCAGCCTATCCTGGATTACTTGAACCGGGCAGAGGCCTGCGGGGATCCAGCACACGGGGTCCAGGGAATCACATTTCTGCTTAATTACATTTCCACATGTCCACAGAGGAGACGCTCTGCAGCACAGAGGGGTCCACAGCGCCGAGCCACTCAGGGCTTCTTCTTCTTCTTCTTCTTTTTCTTTTTCTCAGAGTGGGTTTAACACTTATTGGTGACATTTCAGACAAACTGAGCAGAAATGACTCATTTTCTTTCTTCAGAGTCTCTGTTCAACATCTGGTCAGTAGAGGGCTCTGTGGTCCCGTCACTGCGAAAACCAGGCTGATCAGTTACAAGACCCATCCCTTTTTTAGCTCAGCAACCGCTGCAAACACATCAACATACATACACAAACCCCTCCTCCACAGCAAACACACACACACACACACACACACACACACACACACGCAGAGCAGTTTTTACCTGGTGTGTGGTCCCCTCTATCTCCACAGGCACGATGAAGTCTGCATTGCTAATGGGCTGGATGGAGGGAGAACACAGAGGGAGACGGTTGGCATGCTCGTCCACATGAAGCGCGCTGTGTACATTCACATGGCATTACATAACAAGCCGACGCCGCGCACGGCTGCTGTAAATCACAGCACGCAGCCTACACAAACACAGCGTAACCCTCTGAGTGTGAGGAGAGGTTGTGAGGAGGAAAAGTGGCGTTAACAGGCGAAGGATTCATCCATCAGGTTCATCCTGACAGCTTCCAAAGTCAGAGTGTTTAAAGCTTTTGTTTCTCAACATCTCTGAGGTGAGGCGCTTTGTGTCATCTTGTTGGGAATCTGTTAATGTTTTCTCACATGTTTTACAATTTAAAAGAGAAAACTGAAAGATTTAACGAAGGTTAAAGTTAGGGATGCACCAATATGAAAATTTGGCTGAATCTGAGAGGTAGTTCAGAGAGGAAAAGAATGAGTAAATATCTGCAGATACCAATATTGATACTGATATATAATGCATCTCTAGTTAAAGAAGCGATCTTTGGTTTGTGGAAAAAATACAAGCCACAAAACATACACCAAAGCAAATAACTTAAAAAAAAACATAAATGAGAAATCTGAGGAATCTACTTTGTACTTTTTGTGAATAAATAATCATGCATCTCTCAGATTGATCACAGAAAAGCTTTTTTTGGAGGTTTTTTGCAACCATGATGAGATAAGGGATAGAAGAACTAGCTTTGCTAACACTTACACACTTTAAAAACTGATCAAACTAAAGTCCAGTTTGCTACACGACAACTTTCATGAGCTTACACTGATTAATGCTAAAGAAATCAAATACATCACAACAGAAATGCTTGGAAAAATGGCTTAAAAATAAAGCACATACGCAGACAACATGCTTAAAAAACTACCTGAAATTGTAGCATTAAGCAAAAAAAAAAAAAAAAAAAAAAAAAAATGCCAAATTTTAGCATTAACCAAAAATAATAAACTATGAGCTGAGCAAAAAGCAAAAAAAGGTAAATCTTAGCATAAAGCAAGAAAAAAATAAACAAAAAATCTATGTAAAGTTATAGCAAAAATCAAAACCATGTGAAATTGAAGCATAAAGCAAAATAAAAAAAAGTTGTTTAAGTGTAGCATAAAGCAACAAAAGTGAATTTTAAGAAAAAAGCAAAAAAAAAAAACAACACCAACAATAAAAGCTATTTGAAATTGTAGAAAAAGCAAAAAAATGTGTCTTTTTAGCATAAAGCAAAAATTTTTTTAAAATTGTAGCATGAAACAAAAAAGGCTGACAACATGCTAAAAAAAACTGTGAAATTGTAGCAAAAAGCAAAAACAAACAAAAAAACGTGTGAAATTGTAGCAAAAAGCAAAAAAAAATGGTAATTTTAGCATAAAGCAAAAAAAAAAAAACTTTGTAAAATTGTAGCAAAAGCAAAAAAAATCAATAAATAAAAAAAAATTAAATTAAAAAATAAAAAAATAGAAAAAAATAAAAAAAAACTATGTAAAATTGTAGCAAAAAGCAAAAAAAGTGTAATTTTAGCAAAAAGCAAAAAAAAAGGATGTGTAATTGTTGCAAAAATTTAAAACAAACACAAAAACCTTTGTGAAAATGTAGCAAAAGCAAAAAAATAAACATAAAAAAACAAATAATACAGCATTTTTTTAAAATAATAATAAAAAGAACAAACTATGGAAAATTGTAGCAAAAAGCAAAAAGCAAAAAAATAAAAAATAAATAAAAAAAGCAAACAAAAAAAAAAACCTAACTGAATTAGTAGCATACAGCAAAAAAAAAAAAAGCAGACAACATGCTGAGTACCTTGAAGGAGCTGTGCACCAGCGTCTCATCCAGGTCTATGACCACGCAGATCTTCCCCTGGTCCTGGTCCTCCACCTCAGGCAGGAGGCTGGGCTCATCTGGCTGAGGAGACACATGACGGCTTTAACGGCGCACAAACACACGCGTGTCTCATTTATCTGGCTTGTGGGGTAATGAACGTGATTAATCCTGATACTTCAGCGGCTGTTTGGTTTCACCTGTGGGAAATTAAAGCGGCGTGCACGCGTGCAGCTTCTGTGTTCAGGAGGATCTCATTCTTCAAACCCTGTGTTTTAATTTGCTTCAGTCTCTTTATGAGAAAACTGTTGGTTTTTATGAATCTGTTACATAACACGAACAGATTATCCAACGAGGGAGCAAAACAAGACGCAGGAGGAGGATGTTCAGTCGTAATCCAGAGCGAAAAAGTGACCCAGTGAATGCAAATTTGGATTAATGAAGGTGCTTCTAGCGCTGAGTTCACTCCTCAACGTTTCTGCAGCTCATTGAAATGCTCCTTACACGCTTTCTGGAGCTGATGAGCCGAGTGTGCAGCAGACGCTTTAAGGCTTTATTTTCTCCACCTCAGCAATTACTGCTCAACAATACGCCACCCTCTCTGTGATAGTCGCGCTGTCGTATCTTCCTTAGAGGATCAAGTGTGAACATCAAAGTGATTCCATATCCGCAGACAGTTGCGGTTAGCTTTCAACGTGTTCAGAGCAGGTGCAGTCTCAGGTTTTTAGTGCACTGTCGTTAAAAAAAAAAAAAAAGAAGAAGAACCGACGCTTGAGGAAGATGATAAGTGCACTTTTTACGAGGCCGTGTTTATTCCTACAGATGGCCAAACTATCCAAACACCTCCTCCTATACGCTCAGAGAGAGGAGGCGAGTGTGGGCGCGACGACGACGAGGAAGTTAAACCTTAAATCAACAGAAATAGAGGCAGGCACGGAGACGAGCTGAGGTTTTCAAATTGTTTTCAGTGGTGTGAAATTTTTTTGCTGGAATGGTGTTACCTTGACAACTGTTCCATTTTCCTGCGACTCCAGCAAGGCCTGCTGGGAAGGTGGCGGCAGTGGTGGCGGTGGTTTGGGGCCATCCTGAGCTTGGAGGCAACAGAAGAGCGCTTTGAAGATGTTACAACTCCGAGGCTGTTTCAGGGCAGAGCGGCTCACCTGGCCTGTCCGTCACCAGGAGGGAGGAGGAGAGAGGAGAGGGAGAGGGGGAGTCATTCAGGGGGTGTGCACAACAGTGAAGCCAAAACTACACGTCAGATTAACGCTCACCTAGCTTAAAAACAAACAAATGTGCAAAAATAATCACAAAATTGAAGCTGTGACAACCTTTAGGAGACAAAATGTGTTGGTTTCTTTCTTTTATGTACCTACACGTTCGAAAATCATGAAATGCTTTTGCAAATTTTTTGCATACACTGGAAAAAACTGAGATCTTGTAGAGTGTTTTTGTCATATTTTCAGTAGAAAATATATTTTTAGACTTACTATTAGGGTTGCAAGGTATATCAGTATCAATATCGGTATCAGCTGATGTTGGTCACTTTTTAACATATCAGTATCGGCAGATACTGATACCGATATATCTTGCATCCACAATATATAACATGAACAAATGTGTAAAAAAGTAACAAAATTAAAACTGTAACAACGCCTAACTATGTTTGAACAACCTTTTTGAGACAAAATGTGTTGGTTTCTTTCTTTTTTTGTACCTCCTTGCTTGAATAAAAGGCAAGTTTGTTGGCATATACTGGAAAAAACTGGGATCTAATCAAGTGTTTTTGTCTTATTTTGTGTAGAAAATATCTTTTTAGACTTAATATTAGGGATACACCATATATCGGTATCAATATTAATATTAATATCGGTATCAATATCGGTTTCAGCTGGTGATGGTCATTTTTTATCATATTGGTAATGGCCCACTTTTACATATCCAACGATACCAATACGTTAAAAAATGGTCAACATCAGCCAATACCGATACTGATACCGATATATCGTCTTTCCAGGATATATAACATCAACAAAGGGGTGAAAAAATATCACAAAATTAAAGCTGTAACAACCTTTAAGAGACATAATGTGTAGGGTTTTTTCCTTTTTTGCCTTTATGCTTGAAAAAGATAAAATGCAAGTTTTTTTTAGCATATTCTGTAAAAAACTGAATCTTTTCAAGTGTTTTTGTCTTGTTTTAAGTAAAAAATATATTTTTAGACTCACTATTATGGATGCACGATATATCGGTATCAATATCAGTATCTGCTGATGTCTGTCATTTTTAACATATCAGTATCAGGCGATACAGATAACATATTGGCCTAAACTGATATTGATACCAATATATTGTGCCTCCATGTGTAAAAAAATCACAAAATCAAAGCTGTAACAACCTTTAAGAGACAAAATGTGTTGTTTTTTTTCTTTTTTGTACCTTCATCCTTGAAAAAAATGAAATGTCTTTTGCAAATTTTCTATATACATTGGTAAAAACTAAGATCTTCTAGAGTGTTTTTGTCTTATTTCTGGTAGAAAATATCTTTTTAAACCTAATATTGGGGAGGCATGATTCATCGGTATCGATATCAGTATCAACCGGTGTTGGTAATTTTTTAAGATATCTGTATCAGCTGATACCGATATGTTAAAAAATGACCAACATCAGCTGATACAGATATTGATACCAATATGTCATGCATCCACCATATAAAACATCAACAAACATGTAAAAAAAACATAATCTAAGCTGTAACAACTCTTTTTAACCACTTTTATGAGACAAAATGTGTGGGTTTCTTTCTTTTTTTGTACCAACACGTTTGAAAAGTATGAAATGCTTTTGCAGAGTTTTTTTCATACACCGGAAAAAAATGGAGCTCTTATCGAGTGTTTTTGTCTTATTTTAAGTAGAAAATATCTTTTTAGACTTAATATTGGGATTCATAAAACATCGGTATTATTATTGGTATCGGCCAATATGTTATCAGTATCATGAAAAAGAAAGAAACCAGGGGATGCACGATATATTGTTATCAATAATGGTATCAGCTGATGTTGGTCATTTTTTTACGTATGGGTATAGGCTGATACTGATACGTTAAAAAATGACTAACATCAGCCGATACCAATATTCATACCTAGATATCGTGTATTCATGATATATAACATGAACAAACATGTAAAACAATCACAGAATTAAAGCTAGAACAATGCTTATATAAGTTGAAACAACCTTTATGAGACAAAATGTGTTAGTTTCTCTCTTTTTTTTGTACCTACAGGCTTGTAAAACTTGATCTATTATTTTTTTCTAATTTTGTCTGATTTTAAGTAGAAAATATCTTTTCAGACTCAATATCAGGGATGCACGATATATCGGTATCAATACTGGTATCGGCTGATAACATTGATATCAGCCGATATTTACTCATTATCTGCTGTCCATTTTCAGAGCGTCTTGAACGATCTTTAAAGACCCAAATAATCTTGTTTTCTCTGACTATGTAAACACCAAAACTACCTAAGAAGAGTGGACTCTCTTCTTTTATGCCTCTCTTCCTGTTTTTGATCCAAAAAACAGACAAAACGTACTTTTTTAATCACAATTATCCTGGGCGCTACATCCTTTGATCCTTTCTATGGTTGGTTTGTGCGCCGCTCTTTCTCTCTGATATCGATATCGGTAAATATCAGTATCAGCCAGAATTTTCATATCAGTGCATCCCCACTTTATATGAGCCACATTCACCTGACCAGCCCAGAAAAATGTCTTGTTTTAAGTTATTTAAATAAAAAATGAGGAAATCTGCCAATGGAACAAGAGAAAAGTTACTTGTATTAAGATGTTATTCTAGTTTAAAGCAAATTTTGCATCACATTTCACTAAATAACTTAAAACTAGAGGTCGACCGATATGGGTTTTTTGGGGGCCGATGCCGATGCCGATGCTTTCCAAATTTGGGCAGCCGATGCCGATATGCATAGTCGATTTTTCCAATTTGATATTTAGGCCGATTGTTAAATAAATATAAATTTATCACATTTTTATGAAACGCAGCAATTTCTGAGCAACTAAAAGAAATCTATTACAACAAGTCGTGTCCAGTCCTCTGAACATTTATTCAGCTTTCAAAACAATGTAATATTTTGTCTGAGTAAACACACAATGTAACAAGCAGTAGTAAACATTCACACTCTTCTTAAAATGTCAGAAAAGAAATTTAAACTTATTAATATAATTTGAACAAAAGTATGTAATGTATCCAAGTGGTTCCACAAGTTTGAGGTGCTCATCTTTTTTGTGCCTGATCAAAAATTGCGTCATTTTATACAACAGATCAAAAATCGTCTTTTTAAAAGAAAATACGGCCGATGGCCGATAGAGACAAATGTCCAAATATCGGCCCGATATATCGGCCGGCCGATATATTGGTCTACCTCTACTTAAAACAAGACATTTTTCTGGACTGACCAGTTGAATGTGGCTCATATCAAGAATAAAAAGAGAATTTTTACTTTAAATAAGACAAAAACACTTGATAAGAATTCTGATGAAGTCAACTTAAAGCAGCCTGTTAGGAAGCCCTCTTTAAAACTCTGACGTTCTCCTTTCACACATGTATGAGCTGCTTTCCAAGATGTGGGAAGATGTCTGGGAAAAACACTCTTTCCCACAATCCCTTGTTAGGAAATTCCTCCTAATCAGCCTTGATTGAAAAACACAGCCCCCCTCTTTAAATCTCTGCACAGGAGATGGCTAGCCCGCACATGAAACCTGTTTTTAATGCGCCTGCCTCTGCTGCTGCTGCTGCTGCTGCTGGAAATGGCTGGTACATGTTATATAATCACAGAGGGCGGGAAAACCCACACTTTTCAGCCGAACCTTCAACAGAAAACACAGACAGAAAACATTCCAACCACGTTAAAGAGCGAGACGCTGCAGAAAGCCAGACGGAGCACGGAGCACGGAGGATGGACCGGGCAGTCAGTCACACCTCGGTGACCTGTGCAGGTCTTTGATCAGACTCTGAGGAGACGTGTTGGGGAAGGAGGGAGAAAGCATTCCTGCCTCTGGTGTGTTTCGTGTGAGGACTTGCAAGCAGATGCAGAATTTAAACCCATCGATACATCATGAAACTGTAAACACACACACACACAGCTCTTACTCGAAAGAGGAACTGTTGATAAACACCCAGAAGTGTGCCAGCCAACTGATTTATTCTCTAATCTACAGCGTCCAGCGTGCTGACCCTCAGGCCTCCTCGGGATTACACAACAACAGCATGTTTAAGACAAAGACGTCCTGGAAGAAAAATCAAACCACATGATTGATACTCCATGGATGCTGCCAGCTTTATTGATTTCCCTCAGGAAGACAGCGCGGATCACTGGCATGTATGACATAACACATGCATCTGAAAGGACAGAGAGCAGATTAATCCTGCAGACAAATCCAGCATGCAAAACATGCAAACACACACACACAGGAGGCTGTTAGTTATTCCCCAAGCCTGAAGTGTGACATGAAGCAGGGAGAAATACCTGCAGCCGCGCTTTGTGCACGGTGTTAACCCTTTAAGGAAGGAGTCAATGAGCAGAGCCTGTTTGAAGCCTTCAAACAACGAGATCTTTGAAACGGCGCTACAATGGGCGTGTGCAGAGGGGTGTGTTTGTGCATTCCGCTGTCACACCGCGGCACCTGGTATTTCTACACAGCCCTGCTCTTAATACACACACCAGCACATTAAAATGTTTGATTCATCAGGAGGAGGGATGTGTCTGATTAAATATTAAGCAAATGTGAGGACAGTGCAGCAGCAGCAGCAGCAGCAGCGCGCAGATCTGAGACCCACCCCCCTGCACAAACCCATCCACCAAACACACACCACTCACTATATATAGTTTATAGCAGCTTGTTTTCCTCTGTACTACAGATCTGCTGCTGCTGCTGCTGCTTGTGGTGACAGACGAGCTCCCCGCGCTCTACCTGGTTGTAGTAGGAGGATATGGGATGGTGCCAAACAAGCTGGAACCTGATCCACATAAATACATACACGGCAAGGCTCTGCTTTTTTTGGAGAGCCTCTGATCACAACAACACATGTGAAGATAAGAAGCCTCACAATTTAAAAAAAAAACTGCAAAAACACAACAACTGTGCGCGTAATGGACTCAAACGTGGAGAAAACCTCAGGTCCTTCAGTTTCATTTTGACGCTTTTTGCGTTTTTTGGAATGTGCGCGTAATCAAGGAAGAAAACGGCGGTTTTCTCACAAAAGCACACATTTTGGTGGTTTTCTGATAAGAATTGGGAGATGTAAATAATATAAGAGGTTGGTTGTGTAAAAATATGGAAGGGGAGGGGAGAGGAGGGGGGCAATGCGCCTCAAATCGCGCTCGACGTGCGTCCGCATCGCTCAACTGTCAAACAGGCGCACTACAACCTCCTCCAAACACATTAATCTGCGTTTATTAAACCATAAACACGTCATTTGTGAAATATTCACCCCACTGAGCCCGTTTCTCACCTGTTTTCGGTGACACTTGCACGTCTTCTTTCTGCACTTGGGTGATAACAGAACTTTCCATCTGACAATCACGGAGCCCTCAAAATCCTCAAATCCTGTCCCCGAGCACTGATGGGCATCCCTCATTGGCTTCTATTGACAAGTGGACTCAATTATTCACCGAGGTAACTTGTCATCCGCCTCAGTTACAATCCTCGATGAGAGTGGGATTTATCTTGTTCCTGGCTTCCTTTATTCCCCCGCTTCTTCTTCTTCTTCTTCTTCTTCTTTTCTCGGTTGCTCCGCTCAGAGAGGAGGCAAGGCACTTGAATGTGTTTACAAAAGCTGTTTTAGAGCCTCTCCGCTCCGTAGTGTTGGGTTTACAGCTGGCTATAAGTGGAAATATCACCGAGCAGCCCCCCTCTCCCGTCGCTGCGAAGTCTTCACTCTTGCACCAACAACATGGAGAATCCAGGCGAGAGAAGGAAAACAACCGAGGAAATGGGGCAAGGGAGGCCGGTTTCAAGCCCCCCCTTACTACAGATAAACAACATCGCCAGTTGGGCCTCAAACGGCGACGGAAACCACCCGGAATAACTCCCTGGAGTCGTTTTTGACGAAACAAAAAAGAATCCCGTGTAATTACAGACGTTAAATGCGAGTTTTGTTGTTATCAGATGCTTTGTTTTTCTACGGTTGGGACTCCGCGGGCGCCTTGAAACCGTTGCCGCTCTCGGATTGGGCGCCCGCGAGGAGAGGGGGCGTGGCTAGGCATTCCTCCCCGTCCTGCACGCTCCGCAGCGAACACATTTCAACGCTGCTGCTCGTACAAATGAACTCGCATTGTTTGTTAATTATTTAAAAATATAAACATTAATTTTCACCATTATTTCCAGTCAAACAACGACGAGTCTTCTGTAATTTTATATACAGGTTAACGGTCGTAAAGGATTTAATTTTCAACTCTTTTTTAGGTTACAAATATTTATTTTTTCATTAATTATTTTTATTTTTATTTGTATTTTTTTTTGCAAAACAATATAGGAATTCAAGCCTTCTGTAATTTAACAAACAAGTAATCAGACGTAAAGGATTTAATTTTCAACTCTCTATTAGTTAATATTATTTTAAAAAATAAATTTAAAAAAAGATAATATATATTTTATAAATATATATTTTATTTCTTATTATTTATTATTTTTATTTTTTTTGCAAAACATAGGAATTCACAGTCAGAAAGCCTTATGTAATTTTACATACAGGTTAACAGTCGTAAAGTATTTAATTTTCTTCCCCTTATAGTTAATATTATATTTAAAAATATTTTTTAAAAAGATCCAAAAAAATATATATTAATTTTTATTTTTTATTTTATTTTATTTTTTATTTTTTTGGCAAAACACTTTAGGAATTCACAGTTATGCAGTTATTATATATATTTCCAAGATACCTTCCTCCAACCTCCAACCCATAGTATCATTAAGGGAATATACCTTCATATTAAAAAGATAATTAAGATTAAAATGGGATTATAGATATAAATTATTTGAATAATACTTCTAAAAATTAAAAATTAAAAATAGCACAAAAAGTTGTCAAGGTTTGTCATTGTATATAAAGCAAAGTGGAATCTATCCAGATATTACCGCTACAGACTTTATTAGTTTTAATGCTTTATTTATGTGTGATAACTGTTGTGTAACTTCACCGAGAAACCATGAAACTTTACATTTCTTCCACTTAAGAGAAGTTTTTCTAGATTTTTATTATTTATTATTTATGCTAAGCTCCATTAGTCACCTGTTAAATGTTTCCTCATGCTTAACAGAACAAAACTATGAGTTATATCTTTGCAGCACGACCTCTAATTAACACAGGAAGTATGGAAACCTTGTTCAAAGTAGGTGATTTAACTGATTTTTTTTTGTCAAACTCCTCTTTTTTTATGGCTATCCTATGGAAAAACAAGTTTTCAGTATACCTGCAGTCCTCATGCAGATGTTTCCCCTCCTCCATGGCTCCCAGTCTCCGTGTCAGATGAATTTTGTTGCTTCATGCAGGAATAAACCCAAACTGTCCCTCAGTGTTTTACGAGGGTAACAGAGGGCAGAGTGAAACCAGTGACCCAGGCTCCTTTCAGTTTCTCCCTCCTTCCTTTGCTTCCCTTTCTCCACTCAGTAAACAGTAAAATGAAACTAACTTGTTTTGCCTGCAAACTGCAGAGGGGCTTCACTATGGATGAACAGGTCTGCTGTGTTAACGTGAGGCTGCTGCTTGTAAACATTACATGACGGTTGCATCATGTGCAAACATCAGACTCTGATCAGGCTTTAAGATGTTGTTCTTTAGGTCTGGAGTCAGTGTTTAATGAGGAGAAAAACACACAATTAGCTTCTGATTTTAATGATTCAAATTAAGACGAGTTGTTTACGGCTGAAGTGAAGCTCTGAGTATTTTATAATAATTTTTTCAGCACACTGAGTAGAGTCGTTTTCTTTCAGCCAGAACTAAAACTCATTTGTTGTACCTTGTTTAAATAAATAGAGGCTGGTTTGACATCATGTTAGGCAGTGTGGTCAACCAGTGGGTCTCCAGATATTTATATTTACAGCACAGAGCCTCTGCAGCGCCTCCTCATCCACAGAGTCCAGAAACCTCTGAGTGAGCTGCTGTAACGTGGAGGTTAGTAACAGGACGTATGCAAAAAAAAAAAAAAAAAAACAGACTTCTAAGAACTCAGTGAGCTACAGAAAGCAGAAAGAAAACAATAAAATTAACCCCTCAATTTAGGAAAAAGTTGAAATAACTCAAGATGACCCGTTCCAACACACATGTGGGACCATTACGCCACAAGCTCAGCCAGTGCCCACAGCGGCCACAATGCAAGACATAAACAAGAACGGCCCGGCTGTTTGCATTCCTGGTGTCGGACATTTTAAGGCAGCACTGACAGATCCGTGTAAAAATATATACAGAATAAGAAGCATGGACCGCACAGCTGGAAAATGTCATGTGGTTTGCAGCTGATGCCTCTGTTTACTGAATCAAACTTTGAAATTCATTATCTCTGCCCTCTCGCGCGGCTGTTTGAGCATTCCTGCGAGAAGACGGGCTGAGGAGGAGGGAAATGAAGGGGCCAAGTGGTGCTGGGGGGCCCTGCAGCTGAGCGGGTCGGGGTCCTCCTGCTGAAAACATGACTTTAAAGCTCCAGACAATTGGACGAGTCCCTCCGATCCGAATCCTAAGTGAGTAGCAGGTCACTTGGTCCAAGTCTCAAGTTTTTCTGTTGTGGGCAAGTCAAGTCCACTTAGGTCACAAGGTTGTCAATTCAAGATGACTCAAGTCACAAGGTTGACAAGTCGAGATAGTGGTTTAATCTCAGGTTTATATCTTGGGGAGGGAAACCTTATCTTCCTAAAGTAAATGTCAAAAAATACCATGCAAGTCTCACGTTTTTCTGTTGTGGGCAAGTCAGGTCAAGCCATAAAGTTGACAAGTCGACTCAAGTCACAAGGCTGTCAATTCAAGTCTACTCTTGTCATAAGGTTGTCGAGTCGAGTCAATAGTTTTATCTTAGGTATACATTTTGAAGAGAGAAACCTTATCTTCCTTAAAGAAATGTCAAAAAGTACCAAGCAGGTCTCAAGTTTTTCTGTTGTGGGTAAGTCAAGTCAAGTCGAGTCACGAGGTTGTTGAGTCGAGTCAATGGTTATATCTCAAGTTTGTATCTTGAAGACAGAAACCTTATCTTCCTGTCTTCAATTAATCAATAAAGGTGTGAACCAGTTGTGTGGTGAACATGCTACGAGTCGTCGGACTCAGATTGTCTCAAGTAGAGTCCAGTCTCAAGTTTTTTTACCCTCAAGTCAAGTTGAGTTGAAAGTCGTCAAATTTAAGTAAATGTCATAAAGAAACCATTCAAGTCTCAAGTTTTTCTGTTGTGGTCAAGTCAAGTCATCACAAGGTTGTCGATCCAAGTCGTATCACATCACTTGGTTGTTGATTCAAGACGACTTGAGTCACAGTGTTGGCAAGTCAAGTTAACGGTTTAATCTCAGGTTTATATCTTGGGGAGGGAAACCTTATCTTTCTGAAGTAAATGTAAAAAAAAAAACATGCAGGTGTCACGTTTTTCTGTTGTGGGCAAGTCAGGTCAAGCCATAAAGTTGACAAGTCGACTCAAGTCACAAGGATGTCAATTCAAGTCTACGCAAGTCATAAGGTTGTCGAGTCTAGTCAATAGTTTTATCTTAGGTATACATTTTGAAGAGAGAAACCCTATCTTCCTTAAAGAAATGTCAAAGAGTACCAAGCAGGTCTCAAGTTTTTCTGTTGTGGGTAAGTCAAGTCAAGTCAAGTCATGAGGTTGTTGAGTCGAGTCAATGGTTATATCTCAAGTTTGTATCTTGAAGACAGAAACCTTATCTTCCCATCTTCAATGAATCAATAAAGGTGTGAACCAGTTGTGTGGTGAACATGCTACGAGTCGTCCGACTCAGCTTGTCTCAAGTCGAGTCGAGTTTCAAGTTTTTTACCCTCAAGTCGAGTTGAGTTGAAAGTCGTCAAATTTGAGTAAATGTCATAAAGAAACCATTTAAGTCTCAGGTTTTTCTGTTGTGGTCAAGTCAAGTCATCACAAGGTTGTCGATCCAAGTCGTATCACATCACTTAGTTGTCGATTCAAGAAGACTTGAGTCACAGTGTTGGCAAGTCAAGTTAACGGTTTAATCTCAGGTTTATATCTTGGGGAGGGAAACCTTATCTTCCTTAAGTAAATGTCAAAAAATACCATGCAAGTCTCCAATTTTTCTGTTGTGGGCGAGTCAGGTCAAGTCACAAGGCTGTCATTTCTCTTGTCATGAGATTGTCTCTTGTCTCTTGTCATGAGATTGTCAAGTCGAGTCAATGGTTTTATCTTTAAATTTTAAAGAGAGAGTAACCTTATCTTCTCTAAAGAAATGTTCCAAGCTGGTCTCAAGTTTTTCTACTGTGGGCAAGTCAAGTTAAGTCACAAGGTTTTCAAAACAAGTCACAAGGCTGTTGAGTCGAGTCAGTAGTTATATCACAAGTTTATATCTTGAAGACAGAAACCTTATCTTCCTATCTTCAATCAATCAATCAATAAAAGTGTGAACCTATAGTGTGGTGAACATGCTACGAGTCGTCCGACTCAGCTTGTCTCAAGTCGAGTCGAGTCTCAAGTTTTTTACCCTCAAGTCAAGTTAAGTTGCAAGTCGTCAAATTTGAGTTAATGTCAAAAAACACCATCTAAGTCTCGGGTTTTTCTGTTGTGGGCAAGTCAAGTCAAGTCGAGTCACAAAGGTTGTCAATTCAAGTCGACTCAAGTCACAACGTTGTCAATCCCAGTTGGCTTAGGTCACAAGGTTGTCAAACCAAGTGGACTCAAGTCACAAGATTTTCGATTCCAGTCGACTCGTCACAAGGTTGTCGATTCAAGTCGATTCAAGTAACAAGGTTGTCAATTCAAGTTGACTCAAGTCACAAGGTTGTCAATTCCAGTCAACTCAAGTCACAAGGTTGTCAAATCAAGTCGACTCAAGTCTTAAGCTTTTAATTCAAGGTGACTTTAGCCACAAGGTTGTCAAAGTTGAGTCAAGTCACAAATGTTTTCAAATCAAGTCGACTCAAGTCTCAAGGTTGTTAAGTCATGACAACTCTAGTCACAAAGGTTGCCAATTCAGGTTGAGTCAAGTCACAAGGTTGACAAATAAAGTAGACCCAAGTTGCAAAGGTAATCAGTTCCAATTGACTCAAGACGTCTTGAGTCGAGTCTCTATGGCCATGTCCACACCTAGCCAGGTATTTTTAAAAACGAGTATCCCCCTTGTTAGTTTTTAAAAATACTTTTGTCTACACTTAAGCGGACAAATCCGCCGATAAGTGGTTTCTAAACTTAAAACCTGTGCCAGCCAATCAGAATTCAGCTGTGATGTTTGAGAACCAAAAACTCTGTTTACCGGCGTCCACACGAAACCATGAAACCGTAGTTTCCCAAGAGCTTCACTTTGGCCAGAGTTTTCAGAAAACATAGTTTCTAGTGATGTAAAACTGCGGTTTTGTTTGGACGACAGGCGTAAACGCATAAAGATATATGCAGTTTCCCAAATACCCGGCTAGGTGTGGACATGGCCTATGACTTGAGTCCAGTTGTCTGGTTAATGCTCTGTGCGTCCTTCAACGGCGTGAAGAAGAAACACACGGGCTCTTAAAGCTGGGAGAGGTGAGAGGACAGGCTGTCAGAGAGAAAAAGGAAATCAGACTTTACAAATCAACATAAATCCATAATTAGGTTTATTGTTTTTTACTTTTTTAAAGCTCCTGGTGAAGATTTGAGCTTCGACTACTGGACTTTACAGAAGTACGTCAGCAGCTTGTAAAACATGAACATAAGTGACACATCTTTACATGCAAACATCAGAAATCACAGGTGATCAACAGCACCAAAACAATCTGATAAACAAGTTTAAGCACACACACACTCTCTGTCACACACACTCTGCATCCATCAGGTGTGTTTCAACTTCTACTTTTCACACCTGGGCGTCCACAGCGTCCACTTACAGCCTCACACACATCCAACCATGCTGGTGACAAACTAGCTGCTGAAATGTTCCTGCAGCATCTGAGCCTCATGCAGGGCTGTGGGACTGAAGGGGCTGAAGGGGCTACAGTCATGTGATTTGCTGGAAGAGCCCCCCCCCCCTCTACCCCCTCCCTCCCCGCCTCGCAGGCCTGCCCCTCAGTGGCCTCTGCTAGGCTGTGTTTCCAGGAAAGGGGCCTACTGGACAGGCTGTGAGGCCTAGGCAGGGAGACATTGGCTCATTGAGAAAAACAAAAACAGAGAGGGGCGGTGGGAAGACTCTCCCCTCTTACATAACTCTCCCTCCATGACAGGCAGGGAGGAGGAGGGGGAGAAAAAAAGTTCCCCGCCACAATGCAAAGAAAAACCTGTCCGTCCGCCTCTCCTCGCTCGGCTTTCAGACGCTGAAGCACTTCAGCGCTGGAATTTGAGCAACACTGAAACCAGCAGTGCTTTTTTGCTCCTGGTTACACAATAGTTGCAGCTCCTCACACACACACACACACACACACTCACACACACACACCTGGAGCTTCCTGCTGTTGGATCCTGTCTCTGCTGCTCGTTTATCCTCAGATAAAAACGCTCCTTTTATTCCTGTGCAGCAGTAATGACACATAAACATGATGTAACACAGCATGTCACTTAGTGTGATGTGTTGCTCAGCTCTGGTTTACTGTATCTGAGGAGGGATCTGATGTGGCCTGCGCTGCCCCCTCCTGGTCAGAGGAGGAACTACAGGCAGGGTTATGCAAAGAAAAAAAAAAGGCCTCAGCTTCCTCAAAGGGCCGCACAGGGAACATAAAGTCTTATTTACAGAGATTTAACAACATTTTATAAACTCTGGGCTTGTTTTTGGCGCTAACGTCCTCAGTGGACACTGAATTATTCCTGAAACTAGAGGAGGAGGGAATGAGTCGATTCAAGAAAAACATAAAGACTGATCACGGTCAGTTTACATCCATTTATTTAACATTAATAATACTGAAAATATTACATAATCTTACCAATTTATAAATACTCCAATGATTTTTACAACGTCAAACCAGGGGCGGCATCATGGGTGGGCCCAACAGCCCCAGACCCACCTCAAACTTTAATTAGAAAAAATATTTTTCTTTCTTGAAGTTTTAGAAACATTATTATTAAAGAAAGATATTATACAATTTTGTCACTTTACGCTCAGTTTGTTATTGTTTGATGCCCCTTCTTTATAAAATGAGCCAATTTTGGCGAATTTTAACCTGTTGGTAAAAAAGTTATGACTCATTCAGCTTCATGTTTTACAGGTAGGACTAGAGAAAGATTTTGGGAAAGTCTGGAAAGTAATACATGGAAAGTTTGAAGATAGTGTGTTACAGCGCCACTCTTTGGCTGATACTATTGAGAGTCATTGCACCAAGATTTTCCCAAATATTAAAGGATCAAAGCAACAAAATCTGCTTTAAAACACACATAGTAACAGTACCATATCTATACACTGCAAAAAACTGAAATCTTATCAAGCGTTTTTGCTTTATTTTAAGTAAAAACTGTTTTGTTACACTTGAAATGAGTCACATTCAACTTATCAGTTTAAAAAATGTCTTATTTCAAGTTATTTAAAGACTAAAATGAGGTCTGATTCGCTTATAACAAGTAAAAAAATCTGCCAATAAAACAAGAAAAGTTTGTTTAAAACTAGAATAATGTTTTAATACTAGTAACTTTGGTCTTCTTCCATTGGCAGATTTTTTTTTACTTGTCACAAGTAATTCAGACCTAATTTTTGTCTTTAAATAACTTGAAATAAGACATTTTTCTGGACTTGTCGGGTAAATGTGACTCATATTTGGTCAAAAAAGCATTTTCTGCTGAAAATAAGACAAAATAAATTAATACGATTTCAGTTTTTTTTTTCAGTGTATCGATAAAGTAACGTTACTAAAGGCCCACTCGGAATTGAAATCCTGGCTCCATCCCTGCATCAAACATCATGAACTTCATATAAAAATATAGTAAATTATTTTTTTGGTGATTCCATGAAGAAATATTTATTTTCATGCTTTTTAAACATTTTAAAATATTTTCACACATTTTAACTTTGTGTATTTTATAGTTTATAAGCTTTTTAACCCTCTGATACATGTCTGTAACTTTCTGAAAAAATCCAATATTTGTCTTTTTTTTGTGCCTTAAAAAGAATAAAAAAAACTTAAGGAAAAAAACTTGAACGATGGTTTGACAACCATATATGAGTATAAAAAACCTGCCAGTGGGGTAAGAGAAATCTACTTATATCAAGACATAATCTTGACAAGCACATTTTTTACTTGTTTCAGACTTGAATTCTGTCTTTGAATAACTTGAAATGAGACATTTTTCTGGACTGCTCAGGTGAATGTGGCTCATGTTAAGTCTAAAAAGACATTTTCTACTAAAATAAGACTAAAACACTTCATAGGATTTCATTTTTTGCAGTGTATTTTGTAGATTAAGCAGGAAACGGGGTGAGACTGGGCGGGACTTGAGGAAAGGGGCAGCAGGTTGGACTAGAACAGACGGACAGAGCTCTGTCTCTGCTTATGTATTTGTGACTTTTTGAATCTCACACTTCATTTTTTGCAGCTTCAGCTCAGAAAAAGAGCAAATCATCCACTTTACACAAGATTTAGTGGTTTGATCTCCTCTTACTCTTGTAAAAGTTCCTGTTCGTGCTCTCTGGAGCGTCTAATGTAGATTTTTAGTTGTTTTTTAAAGCCGATCAGGGGACGAGCTTTGCAAACGAGCCATAAATGCTGTAATAAGCAGGATCTTATGTTTGCTCCTGTAGATGAAACCATTAGATGAAGCTTTGAGTCAGGTCATACAAGAAAATCTGTGTTTCTATTTGGTGTGAAAAGTTAAAATCAACAATAAGAGTCTTTCTGATTGAGATGAATTAAATAAACGAGCTTCCTGAGGCGTCCTTGAACATCACACTCGGGTGTTGAGGTCTGAAGCTGAAATCAGATCAACACAAACCAGCTCCGTGACTCCTCTTGAAGGATGAAACCTTCACGTAAAGATCGGTACCTGTTCGACACGCTGCTCCTTCACAGAGTCCGTGTTTTTCAGTCTCTATTTAACACTGAGAGCAGCCGGAGCCACAGTCTGTCGTTTATGAGTCAAGCTGCTCAAAGCTGCATCTTCGGATCAAGCGTCCACTCGATCTCACGTCTGACGGTTCAGGAGTCGAACTCCGGCTCCTGCTGGATCAGGACCGACGTGTCGTTGCCTTTCCTGGCACTGGGATCCAACCAGGACACGCCCTGAGCGATCAGACACAGCCACACCTGCAGCAGACGGACACAAAGGTTAACCATGAAGAGTAATCTGCAGCTGAATGGGACGCAATCTAATTTCTAAACAATAAAATATCAGAGGATTTTAAATACATTGGGAAAAATAATAATTGAACGTGTCAACATTTATTTCCAAAGATGCAATTCAAACGAAATTTCTTCCAGACGTTGGTATTAACTCAAATAATCCACACATGGAAAGAAATCACAACGTTCAGGTCCATAAATAATGATTATGGTGAATTAAGTACGATAACACAGGAAAAAAGTATTGAACACACCATGGAAAGGCTGTATACTTTGGCAAGGAAATGCACCATACCACCTGAAATCTGTCAGTAATTATTACTTGAACTTCCAATTAGTGCAAACCAACATCAGCTGGGCTAGAGCAAATTGATGGTCCTATAAAAAAGGTCGTTTTTTCACCAAGCAGTTAAATACCACACACCTCATGATGGGTAAAGGCAAAGAGCTCTCTGAAGACATTCACAACCTGATTGTTGCTCAGCATCAGAATGGAACTGGTTACAGACTTATATCAAAGCACCTGAATATTCCAGTCAGCACCGTTGGGGCCATTATTTACAAGTGGAAGAAGCACCACCTTACCATCAACAGGCCACGCACAGGAGCTCCTTGAAGATTTCTGACCAGGGAGTCAGAAAGATAGTCAGAAGAGTACTCAACCAGCCAAGGACCACCCTGAAAGTGCTCCAGAAAGATTTGGAGGCAGCAGGTATAATTGTTACAGAGAAAACAATAGGCAATGCACTCCACCGCCATGGCCTCTATGGACGCTCAGCCCACAAGACTCCATTCCTGAAGAAAAGGCATGTTGAAGCTGGTTTAAAGTTTGCTAAACAGCATCTTGACAAGCCTGTAGAATACTGGGAGAATGTTGTCTGGTCAGATGAGACCAAAACTGAACTTTTGGGCTGTCATACTACAGACCATGTTTGGAGGAGAAATGACACTGCCCATCAGCCAAAAAACACTACACCAACAGTGAAGTTTGGAGGTGAAGCATCATGGCATGGGGTTGTTTCTCATCTCATGGTGTTGGCAAACTTCATATAACTGACGGAGCAATGAATGGAGCCATGTATGGGGAAATTCTTGATCTGAATCTGCTGCCATCCACCAGGATGATGAAGATGAGACATGGCTGGACCTTCCAGCAGGACAACGATCCAAAGCACACGGCAAAGTTGACTCTCAAATGGTTTCAAAAAAAGAAAATCAATCTGCACCAAAGAATATTCCAGATTTAAAGACAATCTGTGCAGAGGAATGGGCCAAAATCACACCTGAGCAGTGTGGGCCATTAGTTCAAACATACAAGAAGCTTCTGGAAGCTGTCATTGCAAACAAAGGCTTCTCCACTAAGTATAAGATGAGTCTCAGTTAGCGTGTTCAATACTTTTTTCTGTGTTATCGTACTTAATTCACCATAATCATTATTTAGGACCTGAACGTTGTGATTTCTTTTCATGTGTGGATTATTTGAGTTCATACCAATGTCTGGGAGAAATTTTGTTTGAATTGCATCTTTGGAAATAAATGTGATGAGAAAAAAGTTGACGCGTTCAATACTTATTTTCCCCACTGTACATGCACACAAGTCCAGCCGGAGCAGACTGGGCGCTAACAGAGAGCCGCTCCTGATGTCACCCACCAAATATCCCACAAATGTCAGGTATGCTATGGAGAGGAAGGCAGCCAGCACGTAGAGCCACACGCTGTTCAGAGCGGCCACGTAGACCACCACGAAGTACATGTTGATGCAGCACACCATCAGGATCACCAGGCCGCCGCCGATCTTAAACACTCTGCGGGTAAGACGAGAGGATCAGGTTTTTAAAGATGAATTTATGACTTCTTAAATCTGTTTCTCATTGTTCAGTTTGACTCACAGTCCGTTAGCAAACTCCTCCATGAGCGACGGGAGACTGGTGAAGGTGAGGATGGGGATCAGGGCGAACGGCAGCTGAAAGAAACAAGGAACCAGCGGAGAAACATTACTGAGGTCACACAAATCAGTTACACATTTCTGCCTTTGTTTAAAAGCATTTTCAACTTTTTACCCAGTGAACACAAGCTGGAAGTGATCCTCCATCTTTACCTTTTGTCCCTCAGAATAATGTCATACACCAGGTCATAAATCAGAAAATAATCAAGTTCATTTCTCGTATTAAGTGGGACCAAGGTTTCTTTCCTTCATTTCATTCCCATTCTCTTTCTCCAAGTAAAAAAGATAAAAAATAATAATAATAAAAAAGACAGCACAGTCACTCTGCCATTAAGTCCAATATAAAATACAAACAACCCTCTCAGAGTTTAGGATTTTTTTTTTTTTTGTAAGTTAAGAAAAGTTTAAAATACAATCAATGACACAGAGTTTTGGTTATTTTTTATCTCCTAGTGGTCAAAGTGCAGAAATAAAGGCATCACTCAGTGATCGCCGTGATAACCGAGTGGTAAATAATTCATGATGTGAAATTGTGGCCACTCTCGGCAGAGAAGAGAAATAGGTTAAAAGAACCAGGAAAAATCTCAGAGACAGATATGCTCTGGTAGACGTACGTTTGTGATACACTGCCCCCTGCTGTTTGGGAATGGACACCAGCGGACACTGCGCGGGGTGTTAAAAAGCATAAAAGCCTCACACGTCTCTCACTTCCCCTAAAATGTCCCTGAAAAAAGTGTGGATATGTTCTGCTGTGTGTAAATTTCATTGATAAAATCTGAGCTAGAATTCCTTCATCTTTAGTTCAGAATCAGCTCCTATCACAGGTAACTGGCTCCACCTCCTTCTCATTCATCCCCGCAGCGTCTCAGCGCTTTAACAAAGTCGGACGCTGAGCGTCTTCTGACTTCAGAGGGGAAGCGTAGAGTGGGTTGTTCCACTGTGGAAACTGGACGGTCATTGGATAAACGCTGGGCTTTGTCCCGCCCATCGGACGCTCAGCGTCTCTGGGGGTCTATGAGGCAGTGGGCTGGCCTGGACGCTTGGCTTCTGCATGATGATTGGATGATCTGTCTGAGGCTGAATCCCTTTTTGATTGACAGTGAAATGAGCCAGTCAGCGATCTTGAAGTATAACCCTCCACCAGAGCATCTTCTGAGTTGTTCTGGACTGATCTGGAGGCTTTACCGATCCTTAGCGAGTTTACCTTTCTTAAAAATAACGAGCATTGAGAGAACACTGGAAAAATCCCTGGAAAAAACACCTGGTTGGTACGACAGGGTCACAGATCATTTTCTTGAAAAGGACGGAGGGTAGAATTTACGTTTAATTAAATAAACAAATTTATGATATAGGCCGGGAAAAATGAGCTTCCCCTCCTCGACTGACCAGCAGCCGCCACTGGAACTGCCCAAATTCTGTCAAAAGTACCAGGTACCAATTCACATAAAATCAACTGGTACCATGTGTAGGTACCTAAATGCATCCTTGTGACTGTGAGGGAGTGGGAGAGTAGGAGATTTTCCATGTTGGACATGAACACAGCATTACAAGGTTATATATTGAAGAATAAATATGTTTAAAAAATATGTTTTATTATTTAAAAGATGATATTTTTTACCACATTAACACAAAAAGTACCAAAAATTGGTACCGTTGAGTACAGGTTGAGTGCCAAGTATTGGTACAGTATCATTTCAAATGTGAAAGGTACCTTCTCTTGCAGATATATGATGCTTATTTTATAATAACAATGGTCAACGCAGCAGAGACATTAAACAACTGTCAGCCAGACAAAAATATGGAGTTATGGAGGGCAACGTCCAAAGATGGCGAGCTGTCAAAGATCTTGGTGATTGAATTTAAAGCAGTCTCTAACTATTATTTCTATGATTTTCTCTGAATTTCATTAAAAAAATTTTTTTTTAACAAAGTTAATTTTGGCTATCAGAGTCTTTTTCTGGAGATTACTCTCCAAAAGAGGGGGTCGTGGTGAATTTTACCTCGTACAATATGTGTAGAACTGAATTTTTATAATATATTATGAGCAAAAAAAGTGCAGGCAGACACTTTGAGGCTCAGGTTTCAAAGGGTTAAATGAAACTTTTGAGGTCTAGCTCCTTCAGTCTGACCTGCAGACTCTGCAGCACGTTCAGGAAGTCGTTCATGCCCGTCAGGCGCTGCACGTCCTGGAAGATGGCTACCAGCAGGGTGGGAGTTATGGCGAGGGACCGTGTCAGCAACACCCGAGCAAAACGGGACCAACGCAGGTTCAAGAAACCCTGAAGAAGAAAAGAGAAGTCACTGAGCACTGGGTGTGTCAGTGAGAGTGTTTGACTGTCAGTGCACGTCACTGACCTCCATGACGAACTGTCCCGAGTACGTCCCCGTCATGGTGGAGCTCTGACCGGCTGCGAGGATCCCTACAGCCCAGATGTAGAGCGCTGCGGGGCCGAAGAAACAGCCGAGCACCACTCCCTGAGAGCGACACACAAACACGACAACAACAACACCGTTAAAACAGTGTTACACTCAGCAGAAAACAAGCACCTCGGCCTCTCAGACCCTGACTGAAGGAAGGAAAGAGGATCCTGAAGACAACTCTAAATCATGAAAAACTGTTGCTCTGTCCTCTGAAGATCTGCACGCTCACTTTGTGTGCTTCAGATCCAGGTTATTATTTCTTAAAGGTCTCATTTTGCACCACATTGCATCAGTGTTTCACCATTATTCATTCTTTATTCTGCATTTCAGTTTGGCCAGCAGAGGGCGCCATACACTCTTTCTAAACACCAGACAAACAAGATCATTCACTCACCAATTAACCTCATTCAACACTGTTTTCAGACTCACACTCAGCTTTGTGTTCATGTGTTTAAAGCTCAGACTCACTCCTCTGTAGATGTCCACGGTCAGGGTCTGGTTGTCCTGAGGGATCAGGTGTGAGTGCGGACTTCCCGTCTCGTTGCAGACGTCAAACTGGATTAAAGACACAAACACATCTGAAGCAGAGACAGAAACATCCAGAGTTTGAAAACGTCTCCTGAGCTTCAGCAGAGACACTCACCACCTCTTTGTTGGTGCGTCCGTAGAAAGCCTCAGCGAACACCGACACCACGAACACGTTGATGAGGAAAGAGATGAACAGCGCGATGGTGGACTCGATGAAGTAGTACTTGTTGGCCTCTCGGACTTCTTTCTTGTTGGTTCGGTCCACCTCTCGAGACTGAGGGAACATTTGGACGCTGGTCAGTTTGAAGCAGGTGACTTTAAAAGAGGAGTTAGCGGTGTGGACGCACCTTGACGAGAGCAGAGTGCAGGTAAATGTTGTGAGGCATGATGACGGCGCCCACGATGCCGACAGCCTGGCCCAGCTGAACGGGTCCACAGCCCTCGCAGTACGGTACAAACATCCCCTTCAGGACCTCGCCTTGATCCGGACTCACCGTCACATACTGGGAAAAGAAAGCAAACATCTGCAAACTCTGCTTCTGACCAGAGAACATGTTCTCCACTAGGGGGTGATAAGGGTAAAATGTGTCAGAATGTTTTTATGGCTGGATTAAAGACTATTTTGACCTGCAAATAACATTTTTAGCCCCAAAGATTTATTTTTCTGCACATTTTTTTTCTTTTGTTGAGTTTCTGCAGGATGTACAGAGCTTTAGCTTTAAACAAGGACTGTGAGCAGGATGGACACCGTCGTGAAGACGTGACTCTAAACAAAACGTGTTTATTTTGGGAATTTAAGAAAATCAGATCTTTTTAACTCTACTTTCCTTAGATCAAGAAAACTTTTTTAAATGTAAGGATAGTCCTCATTATGTCCTGCCAGTGCTCAGCTTCCTCTCTTTAGCCTGTGTTTTAGCATTTAGCTCATGTTTTGGCCTTTAACCTATGTTTTAGCCATTAGCTCGTATTCTAGCCCTTAGCTTGTGTTTTAGCCTTTATCTCATATTATCACCTTTAACCTGTGTTTTAGCATTTATCTCTTGCTTTTGCCCTTAGATCATATTTTTAACTTGAACACATGTTTTTGCCTTTTCCCTCCTGTTTTAGCCTTTAGCTCATGTTTTAGCTTTTATGCAGCGCTTAAGCCTTTACCTCTTCTTTAAGTCCTTAGCTTGTGTTTTGCTTTTAACCCATGCTTAAGCCTATTCCCATGTTTTGGCCTTTGGCTCGTACTTTTGCCTTTAACTCTAGTTTTTACTTTTAGTTTATGGTTTAGCTTTTAGCTTGTGTTTTAGCTTTTAGCTGTTGTTTTAGCCTTTAGTCAGTGTTTCAGCCTTTAGCTCGTGTTTTAGCCTTTA